>NC_136934.1:37071138-37226138 GCF_949987615.1 Pollachius pollachius
TTTTCTTTGTCCATATCCAGGACACAAGGCCCCAGAAATAAATCTCTACAGCCCAGAATCTCATATCAGATAATAATGATAATATTTCAGGACATTTGATTAAAAATAAAAGAGGGGTAGGGTTACATTTCAGCTTTCGGCAATGTCGTGGCTCTTGAAACATATTCAAAAACAGTGTCTCTTAAAAGGCGTAGATGATGGATGAAAAACATGGTTAATTAATCGACAGTCTAACGTTGGATTGAAAAACAAAAGTTTGAAGCCCATTTTCTTTTAAATGCATATTTATATTCACTATTTTGGCAGATGGTGTTGTTTAATTATCGTCCAAAGTGACTCACTTGAACGCGGCTTTAGATAATAATTATAACACCAGATGCCTATATTGTGTATTCTGAGTTATGTTTATATGGCGGTTCAGCTGCCACTGCGTTGCCCATTACATTAAGCATTCCAAACGCAATATTTCAGTATACTAATACATACTTAGGTTGAACATCTTCACAAGTTGCAATGTTCAGGAATCAATAGCGGCACTGCATTGCAGCAAGCCAATGTCAAGGGTGGCTATTATATCTATAAGAGACTAATCTATACATCACTATGTCACTATCCTGCTTTGTGCGTGTCCGTTATTAAAGTTGAACATTTATGAGCCCCATTAAAATAAGGTAACCATTCTAGGCTCATGAAATACAGCCCCAGTGTGTCAGCTGATGGTCTATCTCTATCACGTCCGCCGCCTTTACCTTCTTCGGGAGGTCGTTCATCACGTCGGTGTCATTGATCCTACTGGCTCCTGGCCCCTCCCCCTGGTCCGTCCGTATCTTCAATGGCTCGTGGGTGACATAACATCCCTGGGATGGCTGAGGGACGGCAGCCACAACGTGTTGCGCTGAAGTTCAAGGCCAGTGTATAAAAGAAGAAAAATTGCCAACTACCGAAACGTTGGAAACACGATGATGAAGCCAAACTACAGCAGATGTGTCATTTAGACTTATTGCCCCCTTCCCCCCCACACCCCCCCACACCCCATTGAATATTGAAACATATTATGATCTGCTTTGATGGTCAACTCAGCGGTGCATTGATGAATTGTGAATTCAATGGAAAACAGCAAGATAAGTACATCTGTTTGCCCTGAAAAAAATAAACAAAGCGTTGCGTTGATCAGAGGCAAACAGGTGGCAGACAAACGGTTTATGAATATGGAGGTGACTAATAAGCTAAACATTGGCAGCCTGTCATGAAGAGAGACAAGTGTAAGACAGAGAGAGCGTGGGGAAGAGAAAGAGAGAGATAGAGATAAAGATAGCAAGAGTCACATCGAAAGATTTAGAAAAAGAAGGGTCACACACGAGACCCTTAGCCGAAACACTGAGTGCGACCTCTCTAGAGAGCTAACAAAACACCAGACCTGTTATTCCACAGCGCACCTCAGCTCTTAAGAACAGAGCTATTGATTTTTTTCGTTTCATTTGTTATCATAGCTTCTATCATTCCACGCATGATTCATGAAATGCTATTATCTTGCTCACATTTGTCTCGTCTTCCTTGTTTTGATTGATATTATGATGTGACTGTGTTATGTTCTTATTTGCAGGCCACCAGCCTTAAAGGACCACAGGAGGGACAAAAAGGGCAAATTGAGTTGTAATGAACGGTGAACGCCATGGCACACGTCTGGGTCATGACGGACCAACAGATAATGTTTTCAAATTTTCCCTTTCTGCAATGCCTGAAGTATACACGGCGCTAGGAATACAGACACAGCCTGCTATATCTCCACTCGGTGGGATTTGCTCTGTTAAAATGGAGCAAAATTAGAAAGTAATTATTCTATTTATTTTCTGGGTTGAACTACAAAAAAGAACCAACGTTTGATCTCCATGTGTGTTGGGAATAATGAATGTAATCAAACACATTACATCTAAATGAAAGATTGTCGGTTGCATGTCAGAGATAAGCCTCCATGGCGAACACATTTTATCATTCAGATGTACATTTCTCCAGGGCCCCGATATAATCAGAGTTTGTGTGTAATAACTACCAGCTAGGGATGGATATGAAGGGGCCAAAAGGTCATGTGATCCTTGGGTTTGGAGCCTAACTCTAATCTGTATGTGAGTGTATTTAATGGACTGGTTTGCCCCTAGCTCGTCCAACCTCTGCTTAATTAAAAATGTCACATGATGGAGGCAAATGGAAATAGACCAAAGTGATTCACTTGCACGGTTGGTTCTTGTGTGTGTCTTTGTGTGTGTGTGTGTGTGTGTGCCCTCCCAACAGGCCATTATCTGTGCTGCAGGATATCTTTGGAAGCTCCAAAATCAGCAGTAGGTCCGGTACAGTTAGCCCTGTCTACCTTCTTTTGGCACACACAAACACAGACACAGACACACACACACACACACACACACACACACACACACACACATACACAGAAGCACACAGACACACACACACACACACACACACACACACACACATACACACATACACACATACACCCACACACGCACACACACAAACACATGATCACCCACACAGGCACACATACTCACATGGTCACACATATACATATACACAAACACACACAAACACACACACACTTGCACATGCACACACATACACGTTTACACACACACACGCATGGCCACACACACGTCAGATCATTAGCTGCCCTGGGACTAAGCCTCGGCCAGGCTGTGGTTCCTCCAGAGAACAGGGGGGTGAAAAGGTCACGACTGGAGATGGAGGGATTTTGTGAGGGTCGGGTGGGGGGGAGGGAGGTGTTGATATGTATGGCAGGGTGGCTGACCCATCCACACGCGGGAAGGACAAAGCACGCAAACATATCGAATGTGGTCAAAATAAAACCATTGAAAGTGTTTCATCAGCAACAATGTAGCCGCTGCAAAGGCGGGTTTGGGGTAGAGAGAGTGTGTGTCATGTTGGGGGATAAACAAGAAATCTGGATGGATTGTAGTCGTTCCCCTCCCTAGGAAGCAGGGGTGGAGGTGTGTGTGTGGGGGGGGGGGGGGGGCGAGAGATGTTCACCATCGCCCAGGAAATGCTGCCATTTTCACCCCGCCAAAGCCTCCTCACTCGTCTTCATCACAAACCCAGACAAGGAGTAACATGTCACTTCAAGAAATGCCGGCGGGCATGGGGGGATGGTGGTGGTGGGAGGGTGGGGGACGGGGGCACAACGACTCGGTAGTTTGTGAGGTCTGATTTGATCAGGCAGCAGACGTCCGTCCGTCCTCCCCCCCCCCCCCCCCCCCCACCCCAAGTCCATCTCCGTCCTCCACACAGGCAGGAGGGCAAAAGTGACGGAGTGCAATCACCACCTCTTATCTGCCCGTTGAGGGGGGGGGAGTGAGAGTGAGTGACTGGCCAGCCACCGCACGTCTGTCGTGTCAGCCTTATTGAATCATGATGGGACAGGAAGTGGCATGTTATGAGACTGGCGGGGGCCGTGGCCTGATATTAGGAGGGGGGCACGGAGCGCGGGGCAGGGGGGGGGGCTGGAAAATGAAATCTATCCGTCAAAACATGTTAAGTTCAGGATGTGATTCGTGGAGGAAAAGAGGGAGGCGAGAATTTGATGAAAACATTTGATTGGCTATAATTATTAGACCGGTCGCTCCCTCTTCAACCCGCCCCCTCCTCCTACCGGCACACTATCCATTCTACTGTACTCTCTTTATTTCTAAATTTCTTTCGTTCATATCATCTTATATCATTCGGTCATGCTTAGTTCAACCCTCGACGTCTTTTCTGTCTTCAATGCGTTGTCATCATCCTTCCGTGCCCCTTGCTTTCTTTGTTCCTTTGTCCTCTCGATCTCCCTTTCTTTCTCCCTCCCTTCCTCCCTTGCTTCGTCCCTTCCTTTATATTTTCCCCGGCGCTCTACTCTCCCGTTGGCCTCAGCACATTACCTCCTGTTGTGGACCGCTGTCTTCCCAAGGTAATGCGCAAGGACGCCCATTACAGGCAGCCTCCTTAGCAGCCGGCCCTTCTGCAGCCCGGCTCGGGGAGTCACTCCCCCTGCCTCTGAACTCACGGCACATTCACATGCATAGGCTAACGTGCACCGTAAACATATCATATCAATCATTGACCTTTTGGCAGAACCACAGATTTGATGATCTTGGTGTTATGAGGCCTTTCAAAGTGTCTAATATTGTGATCTCTATACATATTCTAACCCCATGAAAGCACAGGAGACCTGTCTCCTCGGCAGAATGTTCTGCAGTGAGTCCGGTGACATCAGACTGAGTCTCCCATATGAATCTTTTATTTTCTGCAATCTGATAATATTGTTGATCTGCAAACAATATTATTGTTAAAATTATTTTATTTATAATTATATAATTATTACACACACACAATCTATAAAAATATTCATTCAAACCATTCAGATCGCTCGGAATAAAACAACTTTAACAATAATATGAACTATCTATCGGATTGAATAATATCTCATCAAATCGCACCGGATCGTTAGAACATTGAATCGAATCGCATCGCATCGTTCCATATTAAAGTGTATCGTCCCTGAATCGTTTATCGTATCGCATGTATCCATATACGAATCCGATCGTCCTATAAAGGAGAGATGCACACCCCCAATATATATAAAATAGATGTATTTATGTTTATGGACGTATGTGTTTCTCTGAATGATAGACAGGGAGCGGATGGCAGGTCTCACTCACCGTGGATTTACTGTATGGGAGAAGGGGTGAGGGAGGGGAGGGAGAGGAGGGAGGGCGATGGGAGAGAACGTGCCCTGCGTTGTAACTAGGCGTTGGGAGAAAGGGGGGATCCGTGGCAGAGGGCATCATTTGGATACAGCAGCGACCCACCGAGAGGTGGAGGTGAGGTGTGCTCAACCTAAAGGACAACACCTGTCTGGGTGATCACACAGTCCCCACTGTCCTTCCTGGCTTGACTCAAACATCCTTTGCTGATGTAATGGGTCAGAACCACTTTGTAGGGCCGATCTGCCTGTTTTGTTGTCCACACACTCCGTACTTACCGACACACATTGATTGCGGACGACGAAAGTGCTGTATTGCTTTTGTTGCATTTGTGGCAGGTGCACTCACGCTAAATGCTCTTTGCCCCAATCGGTAATACCTTTGACACACTTTATCTGTAAAAGCTGTTTAAGTGAAGCCAGGAGAGGCGATTACGGTGTTTCAATCACCCGGACCAGTACTATCCTTTAAGATTGACCCCTTTTTCAAAAATGTTTATGCATTAGAAATGACTATGCAAACAACGTGTCTGTTCAACGTGTCTGCTTTCAACGTCCCTGCTTTCCAGAGATCAGCTCTTCAGATGATTATGGTCACATGGCATACAACACAGCATAAGCGTCTCAGGTAAACGCCCCTTTAATGCTCATCAGCCTGAGGGCTCTTTGATTACAGGGGGGGGGGCCCAATGACGTATCCTTTGCGTGCAATGAAAATTGCTGTCCTGGCTTTATTTGTCCAATGCTGTGGGGTTTTGAGCATCACATGTGTTTGGTTCTCATACCGCCGGTCCCCCGTGTGCATGTCTGGGATTGGTGAAGCGAGGTTCGAGAACATGTGTGTGCCTCAGGGGACTTTACATGCTGGTTTAGTTTGCAAAATATCGCTAGCTTCGAGTTGCCACTGACAATGAAACATAAGTTTCAAGATCATTCTCAGGGACAGCACGATCAAAACATTATGAGACACACACACACACTTTACCCCCGGGGATTGATCAAGGGCAGATTATTCAAATTAGTTAGTGATTAATTAGGTGTGAGTGAAAACTTTGTCTCCTTTTTTTTTACCAGGCCTGCTCTAAGGAACTGGCGGCAACTATATTTGTGGTTTCCTTTGATTCTTTAATTCACACTAGCATTAGCTAATACCGATGGCTTTTGCACAGAAAACCAAGTAATTGCACAGAAAATACCAGAAATTTGTTATTTTGTCGTGTAATAACTCATTTTTTTGTTTTACATTATGATGATTGTATTCCATCTTGTAAAAACCTTTGTTTGCTTGATACGTGCAACATAAATAAAGTTTATATTATAGTGTTGATATGTTTTCAACATTTTTGCATACTTTATTTTTCTAAAGCTATTTTACCAAAGAGAACAAAAAGGCTTGGTGCGCTGCAATTGAATACAGCCATACATTACAAACATTAATATAATAACATAAGTGCTATAAACTTTATATACATATAGTTTCACTATAGTATAAAGAAACAACATGTAGCATAACTTTTTCCGAATGACGTAAAACATAAAAACACCTTACACTGATACAAGTGAACAGCAGAAAGACAATTTTAAAAGTGTGTGGTAATATTCCACCTTCTTCTTGTTGCCACACAACAGGTGATTGTAATTAGATAGCAGCTGATATCAATTAAGGACCGTGGCCAATGAGCTGTGGCATAGCTCTGTTTCAGTTAGCATTCACAGCATCTAACGTCATGAGAACCTTCTCAGTAGCATGGGAGCGGTGTTCTGTTCACTTGCATGTCGCATGCATTCATGTGCTAATAATGAAGTGTGTGTGTGTGTGTGTGTGTGTGTGTGTGTGTGTGTGTGTGTCTGTGTCCACAATAAGTTGTGAATTAGCCTGTATTTTTTCTTTATTTCATGTTATAATAGCTTGTATCACTTCACTCATGATTCATACAATTATTTAATAATCTTTCGAAGCATTATTGTGTATATTTATATATGCAAATATATTAATACATTCAAATATATAGTCATACATATTTATAGTCATATATATTAATATGATGTATGTGCTGTTCATTCCTTTATTGACAGGAGAGTGAGAAGCATGAAAGTGAGTTGAAAGAGAGAGGGAATGACATGTTTCTATGACGGCAGTTCGGACTCGAACCTGGGTCGCTACATATCACCTATATGGTTAACATGTTAGTGGGTTGGGAGTTTATGTTAGTAGTAGTAGTCGTGTTGCAGCTTTGTGACATATCTTCTAGCCCCTAATGGTGCACAGTGTCTTTTTTCCCCCCAGAAAGAAAGAAACTTTGCAGGAAGAAATTACATCTCCCTGTCTGTACTTTTAATCACCATTCTTGTCTTAAACCAATTGCAGCCATCAATGTTGAGTATATAAATGTTTCTATTAGAGTCCCATGCCAAGATGGAAGACAGTTCTGATAAAAAGGGGTTCTGTCTATACCCCCAAATACAATAGCTGAGGATTTTGAGATAGAAATATGTGAGTTATCTCTCTCATGTTAGACTCATACACTGTGTGCGTGTGTGTGTGTGTGTGTGTGTGTGTGTGTGTGTGTGTGTGCTTGGAGCTTGGTACCGGAGCTCTCTTTGAAGACCATGTGAAAAGAGCAAATAATACAGAGCACATTTTCACTTCAATGTTTCCCTAAAGCAAGAAAAGATGCTAAGTCATGTACAGGTTAACACATTGGTGCAGAATTGTCCTTAGCTCACAGGCATTTTTAACCTATTGGATTTTATTTAGACAGGGTTTATGGACTTTTATGGCCTTGACCCCTGGTCTGATGTGCTCTTGGGAGGAGTCTGCACTGGAATACACTCGTCGTCAAACTTTAATAATCATTACTAGCTGCACAGATACACCTGACCACAACATAGGAGGCAAATTACACTTCTCTTATGTATATATATATATATATATACAAAGCTTTTACTACTACTATTATATTACAACTATTAAGTTATTTAAGCAGACCCCCTTTATCCAAAGCGACTTGTAGTGAAGATACAAGACGAACAGAAGCATTTCCCATTATAATGTATGAACATCTGAAAAAGATGTATGACACTTCTGCCTCGGGCTATTAATACAATTTAAGCTTTTAAACAAATTGAAAAGGCTATCTTGAACTCTAGCCTCTCTCTGTGTGCCACCCATACAGCTGTAGCTAACGCTATATGGTGAATTCAATCGGTGGTTGGCATAGTGATGCCTCCATGGTCAAAACAATCCTACTAAAAATGTATTTATGAGCATATAGACCTTGATTGTAACGTTATAATGTGACTGTACACATAGTACATCCTAGTAAGCTAGATATCTTGCATCATCAATATATAGATGGAGGTCTCTGCTGGATAACTGTTCCCTTGTTTTCCGAAATGTGGTATAGGGGATTTGACACTATTGACAGGCAACAAAATAAAACCCACCATTACCTTGAATACAGCTATGGATTTCTCTGGGTTTGAACATTGTTGAAAACATTTGGGTTAATGTCAGTACACATCTCGTCAAAATATTCAACGTAGGTCTAGTTGTATTTTACAGTGGAAATGTTACATAATTACCTTTTTGGAAAAAACAACACAATGTAATCTGTATTAATATGATATAATTATAAATTAACACTTTGACGGAATTGGTTCTTCTCGATACTAAAAAGTAAGATGTTTATTCTTAGCTAACAGCAGTAGCTATAGTATATTTTTCGCTTGATTGCAGAGAGGGAAAATTGGGAATTACCTTGGAAATTAAGCTCTTGGTATTCTCCTTTTTTAAACAGCTAGGCATGCTGGAAATTCCTAAACAGTTTGCCCTCCAGGGCCCTGTAGCTTAACATGTAAAACGTAAGCTTCTTTCCAACAGAGAGGAGCAAATTGTGCACCTGTATCTCTCTCTCTCTCTCTCTCTCTCTCTCTCTCTCTCTCTGGCCCTCTCCCTCCCTCCCTCACTTCAATGATCTCTCCTCATCAATACAAATTCATTTTCCTCCTCCCGACGTTTCAGGGGAAAACACAAATTCAAATGTAACAAATTTCATGACCTGGGCCTGTTTTTACTTGACTTTTTTGTTTGTTATTGTCTATCCAAGCCAGCAGGAAAAAAGTAAATGCAGGTGCATGTATCACCTCAAGAGGTGTGTGTGTGTGTGTGTGTGTGTGTGTGTGTGTGTGTGTGTGTGTGTGTGTGTGTGTGTGTGTGTGTGTGTGTGTGTGTGTGTGTGTGGTGTGTGAGTGTGTGCAGTTGCTGGTTGTGTGTGGGTGGTTGGGTTGGGGACTCGTGCAACATGGCAGTAATTGCTGTCACTTTAACTGGAGGGTGGGGGAGAGGGGGTGGAGGGGGCTAAATTAGCGTCCTGCCCCTCTTGCTTCTAACTCTGACAGCCTAATTAGTCTTATTTAGTACAGCCTCCGAGCAACTACCATGTGTGTGTGTGTGTGTCTTTGTGTCATGCTTTTTTTCCCTCGATCATTTGTGCCACATGCATGTGTGTTCTTCTTCATGTGTATTATTCTGCATGTGTGTGTGTGTGTGTGTGTGTGTGTGTGTGTGTGTGTGTGTGTGTGTGTGTGTGTGTGCCTGTGTGTGTGAGGTGCTTGTCTGCTCTGCACATGCGGGTCATCGACTGGAACACTAACAACATGGCCGACAACACAGGGAGGTTAAAAATGCCCTGATGAGTTTTGGGGTCATTAACACCTCTCCTGTGACTCATAACCTTATTACACACACACACAAACACACACACACACACACACACACACACACACACACTGTTCTGTTGACTTAGACTGTCAGTGTTCGACTTGCCTGTGTCTCTGCTACCTGCAGAAAAGACACGAGGTTCACATTTAATTGTAACGATTTGGGTATCGGTTCATGGCATGAGTGTTTGTACATTACCAAGAAACACAAATAAATACAAATAATATGGATTGTTATTTAAATCTCCTTCTCATGAAAGATAATTGACTGGCTTATTTAAAGTAAACATGATTGAAATGTTTGCTGAATTAGCAAAGGAGGTAAATAGAGAGATATGAATGATGGATGAATATCATTTTAAAAAGTATGTTTCATAGCTTCCAACAATATGCTACGATTCTTTCTGTTACTCTATTGCTCATTCTCCTCCCATTTCCCTGTCTAGCTCTCTCACTGTCTTGCTCCCTATCTCTGTCTCTGTATTGATGACTGAATGGTTTTTCGGTTCCCATCTCATTTCTTTCCAACAAAAGGCTGAACCTATAACGCAAAAAATAATCTCACAATGCAGCCATGATTGGAATTGTGATCCATTCATTGAAAACCTTTTTTATCAAGTGCAAAAAGAACGGGGGGGGGGGGGATGGGGGATAGCATTACCCTGGCATTACAAAAGCCATATATCGTTATTATTTACTTCGGCATAATTCTTTTTTTGTGTCAGATAATTAAACATTCCTTCATGAATCAATAAAGTAAATCTAATATTGGGAAAATATTGTGTATTTTGCTATTACAACCCTATCAATCTTACCGCAACACAAACCAAATATATTTTGTCCTGTTATAAGAAACTCCTGCATATTATTCCTGAACTTTAAGCTCTCCCCACAAACGCAAGCTCTTAGTTAACTTCAACCCCGCGTAAGAGATATTGCAGCTTGAAAGATTAGGCTTTTAATAACCCAGGTCGATATTCAACTCCAGACATTCTCCCGGGTGCACAGAACATCAATACCTCTCGTCATTATACAGGCGCTGAATTAAACAACAACTGAGGAGAAGAGAGCGAGAAACATATATTTGTATATATTTTTAGACCACCCCCACCCCCCCACGTTCACGGTGCCAGCAGGCTGGTCCCGGTTCAGAGCTCCAGCAGACGGCCGCAGTAAAACATTTAATTGCTACTCTTTTAAAAGCGCCAGAGATTTATTCACCCTGCACCTTGGAAGTCCAGGGATCTGTTTAAACCGGCGGCCTTGGTCCGCCCCGGGCAGCTGTAGCAGCCGCCGCCGCGCTATCGGGCTAACATTAAGTACAACAACTCACCATTTAACTCCATCCGTTGAGGAGAGTAGGGAGAGGGAGAGAGAGAGGGAGAAAGAGAGAGCGAGAGAGAGGTAGAAAGATCGGGAGAGACGGAAAGAGTCCAATTGGGAGAGGCCGAAACCAGGGAAGAGATGGAGAGCAAGAAAGTCAGAGAGAGACAGAGCGTGAGGGAGAGGGGCAGAGAGACCGCTACGGAGACAGAGAAACAAGGAAGGTCAGACTGATGTGAGCGTGTGGGCGCGCTCAGAGAGTACCCGTTGCAGACGTAGGGGTGCGAGAGTCCTCTCTTCAGGGTCGTGACCCCAGCACACACACTGATCTGAGCTCAGCAGAGGCAGCCGGAGGGCGGTCATGAACCAGACTGCCTCCTCCTCCTCCTCCTCCTCCTCCTCTTCTGCTCTTCCTATCAACGGCAGCATGCGTCCTTTTAATTGTTATGGCCACGCAGCCGTAGGCCCTGGTGTCAGCCCTGATTCACAGCATGGCTCCATCTCTGGACGTCTGGGGATGAACTGCTGTGTGAAAAACAGCGGGTATGCATGGTAACATGAAACCAACAACATTATAACATGCAGAGCAGTGGTCCATTGTGGCTCAATTATTTCTCCATCGTGGCCTTAACACTGCCAGGGTTGGCAGTTCCATTCCCAATGGGGTAACCCAGGCCAAGAACAAATGCACTGCCTTCAAAGTAACGTTTGGTGTATTTGTTGTCACTTTATGGCAGGACAGTGGAGTGAAACGCTGGTTAAAGTAGAGCAGGAATGACATGTAAAACAGGAGGACCACAGGTGGGAATCAAACCATGGTTGGCTGCGATGGGTATTGTCTACATTATCAGCATGCTAGCGGGTTGAGCAACCCTCACTTTCGTGGTTTTTGTGTAATACTTTGTTAGCTTGTTGTAATGTTGTATTATTCTTTCCCTCGGTGGTATAGTAATGGAGAGCAGCTTGTCGTACTCCAGTCAGGCCTACGGCTCTTTAAACTCGAGTTGTATTTCGCAACTTGTTTTTCCTTAGCATGATGACCAAACCCGGGTTGTGCTGACATCACACCCAACACCTCAGACAGTGAACCGCTTTGTCTGCATTTTGGACCAAATGTGATGGGGCGAACAACGACACATGTACATGCTTTGATGAGGTAGCGCGTGATTGGATACTTCAAAAGCTAGAAGCTCCGGGTATCTGCTGTTCGTTGTTTTGACATTCTCCAGAGCGAACATGAAGGAGACTTTTGTTCTCTACTCCTTCTCAGAAACAAACGTCTGGATTATTGCTTAACCGAGTAACAAGAACTGCACACAATACCTTTCTTGACGCACATAATCGTAAACGCCTTCGTTGCACAACAACATCTTTGTATTCCACATCAAACATTATCCACACGCCGCCCGTCGTATATTGCGTTTGTGTGTATGTGAAGTGTGTGTGTGTGTGTGTGTGTGAAGTGGGTCGGACTGTTGTATTATGAATACAAATGATGATGCTAGGGAAAATGCAGACTCCCTGCTGCTATCCCTAAACAAAGGACTAAGCATGTATATGAGAGAGAGAGAGAGAGAGAGAGAGAGAGAGAGAAAGAGAGAGAAAGAGAGAGAGAGAGAGCCACATGCGACAAGAGTCTTGTCGCATGTGGATTTACATGTCCCATATGTTACATAATGTGTGTCTGTATTGTTGACCCCAACTCAACTCGAGCGACCTTTGATTCACTTGACAGTCATAACAGCAAGGATTCTGCCTAATCCATTGATACTCTGTTACTGTCTGTGCTACTGGTCCTACCTGCCCAATATTGTTCCAATCACTGCAGGCATGTTTGTTGTTGTATAATCTAGGGTGGTCGATGGATGGTGTGTTTTTAAAATGTGAGTACTTGTTGTGGGGTGAAAGGCGTCTTTTCTGCCTTTACAGGCAATTGGGAGCCTTTAACATAATGATAGTTTTCAGAAAAAATCTCCTCAAGGACAATCCTTACACAATCATGTTACGCCGGCTCTGTGGGGCATAGAGAGAGTAAGAGACAGGGGTAGAAAGGGAGGGAGCAAGAGAGAGATAGAGATGGAGAGTCAGAGAGACCGAGAGAAGGAGAACAACACACTGTCTTGTCCTGAAATGGACTATGCAGCTGAATAAACAAAACAAAGCAAATCTCACTTGATCTCAGTTAAATACAGAAGACCTATGTTGGATTACCTCCCCTTGAAATGGGATTAAGATTACAGCAATATGAGGGACAAGCTGTATGATCGCATTCTGGCAAATAACTAAATACCACTCTCTAAATCCCACCAATTGTTTTGGTTTTGTATGAGGATAGCATCATGTTAATCTAAGGTCAATGACGTTTTTGATTTTTTTCAATGACATAAACCTCTAAGATGAACCAATGTTCTCTTTATCACTGACTTTGCATGTGTGTGTGTGTGTGTGTGTGTGTGTGTGTGTGTGTGTGTGTGTGTGTGTGTGTGTGTGTGTCTCTCTCTCTCTCTCTCTCTCTCTTTGAGATACCCTCTCTCTCTTAATTTACCCAAGCAGGACAACCCATGCAAGGCATTGAATCTAATTTGGAATCTTCTGATGTAGCACTCTCATGTAGCATTTCAATCAATGTTTTTAATCAATACAGCTCTACTGTTAAGAGGTGCCCTAGATTGTTGGCTGTTTTTGTTGACGTTTGTTGACGACAAATTTGCTGCACAGTAAAGGTACTCACATGACAATGTGTGTATTGTATCCAAGATACCTATTAAAGCTGCTGAATTTCAGGAGTTCTTCATCGTGTGTCCTTTTGTATAACTCTTATTTTAAGCAGTAAAATCGTTCTGTTAATGCGCTGCCCTTTCTGAGAGCTTGAATACGACATAATACCTGTTTTCTTTCTTCACTTCCCCCCACTGCACAGTGCTTCCAAACCTTGTGGTCAGGACTTCACTGATACTGCAGAAATTCTTTAAATATTATGAAAAAAGCTTAAATGGACCTGCAATGGTGCCGCACATACAAACAGACTGCCTAACAATTCATAGCCTAGCGAGAACTACTACCGAACACTTAGTGGGTGCAATGCACTTAATGTCACTGGCACATTGTTGTCTGGGGCAGATGTTGATGTTCAAACAATGTGTGTGGAAGCACAAACACAAAAATGTTGGGGTTACTGGCCCCACTATGGGGGTTGCACTCAAAGGCTAAGCAGAGCTGGGAATCACTGGCCTAATTCTTACAGATTCATGGATTAACGCAACAACAAAAATGTGTTTAGTTTGCTGTTATCAGTTGGCACACTCATACACATACAAACACGCACACACACCTACACACACACACACACACACACACACTGACAAACATTCACACTCATACACACACACACACACGCACACACACACACACACACGCACACACACACACACACACACTGAATTAAATTGTGTGTGTGTGTGTGTGTGTGCGTGCGTGCGTGTGTGTGTGTGTTTGCTGTTTACCATACTCAATCAAAGACATAAACCACATGCTGGGGTTTTCTTCAGAGTCGATCACGGATTTCCTGTGAGACGACTGAGGCCCCGGGTTCAATCCCTGTGTCATGTGGTGTCTGCTTGAGTGCCTTTGAGCAAAACAAGAGACATGGTTGCTGCTTATTCCGATGACGTTGTTGTGTTTTGTTTACGGCAAAACAATTCTTCTTTGTTAGGTGCGTGACACAAAAAGAGTCTACCGTGTGTGTGTGTGTGTGTGTGTGTGTGTGTGTGTGTGTGTTTGTGTGTCTGTGCAAATGTGGTGGTTTGGTTTACCAGTATGAAGAGAACATCTTGTGACAGCAGTTTATATGCAGTCTCTGTGTAGGTTGAGTGAGAGAGCGAGAGAGAGCGAGAGAGAGAGCGAGAGAGAGAGGGAGGAAACAGATAGGTATGAAAACTGATAAACAATGGAAAGAAATTAAAAGAAGATCGGGACTAAAGTGACACCAACTTTGTTGCCTTTACGCTTGCCCCAAACATGACCCCTGTTCAATAATGCTGAAGCTTAACAAACAAGCAAATCTCTCCTGATCTCCGGTGAATATGGAAGACCCAGTAGGCATTATGTTTCCCTAAAACGGGATTAGTATTACATGACCCAAAACATCATGGTCATATCAGAGGCCAGATCCACGAGCTGTATGCTAAAAATAAACAATGTTAAATGTATAAAAGGACATGATTTGCACTGCATTTATTTAATCGATATATTTTGGAACAAGGTCTTTGTTTATGGCTGTGGATAAACAGGCTAGCTAGCTACTTCTAGCCAAGCGCCAGTCAGCTGATAGTCATGACGATTAATCAGTTGACAGGGTGTACACTGGGAGGAAACTTCATTACTTTAAGTAAATAAAAGGACAGAGCCAGTGTAGTTGTCAACTTCAATATCATCCAAAATCGATGTGCAATGCTATTAGTTTGAACATTTTACGTATCTATACTAGACTGTGATCTCTAGAGGAAATTTGTGTATTTGTTATTGGTTGTCGTCACTGTGTGTTCTGTTGCCTACAGCGTTCTTCAGAAACAAACACTTTATGGTTCACTAATGCTCCCCCGCTATATTACTGTTTATTTTAAATCAGTCGTAATGGGGAACGTCCGTGCCTTTTACTTGTTGTTGATGTATTTTTGTCACCCTTTGCTCTCTGACAATCTCTGACACATCTACCTACCTAACCACTGTTATGTACTCCTGCAATGGAGCAATGCTAATGCATAGGGGTGATCATTAGACCACTGCATAAATGCCACTTCCCTGGTAATTGGCCGTTGTTGTTCCCTCGGGGAGGGAGAGAGAGGCACTCCTGTGACAGGAAATGCAGATTGAAGCCTTTAGGATCATTGTCATGCTTATTTATGATATCACCTTCAGCACTTCCTTGCCTCCACATTCTGGAGCTACACACATGGCATAATGTGCGCGCACATACAATAGCATGATTGCACAAATGCTCACACAAACGTGCACATATGAATGCACAAATGCAGACATACACACATATGAATGCACACACACATACACACACATGCACACACAGCAATGCACCCTTTCTATATGTAGACAAACACAACGCCAACTTGTGCACAGACATATTCTCTCACAAGGAACAAGTGTATGCATGTGCACGCACCAATTTAAACACACACACACACACACACACACACACATTTATATATCTATATTCAAAAACATTGCTCAGCGTTTCCTCACCGGCATTCACAGACTAACGTGTGCGTGCGTTTGTGTGTGTGTATGTGTTGACATGCGTGTCACTATGATTGCTAAAGCTGCATGTCTCTCGGTTGTTGACGTGTTAGCAAGTCATATATGCAGCAATTTTGTCATCCCTAATGCCTGAGGGATGTTCTTTGAAATAGATTTTAACACATTCTAGGAGGGGCATGTGTTCGTTTTGCATATATCCTTTGATTTTAGAAGTGATAATAATGAGGAGAACTTGTATCTTGAAGAAGAGAATATTGAATGTCTTTTGGCCATTAGCTACTAAAAAATATTGGAATAATTTGGCCATGTGACTTAAATGAAACACATGAATACATTCAAATTCTGAAGGTTAATGTTATGATATTTCGAACGTTATAAGGTGAATTTAGTCTTTATAAAGTCTCTATCCATCCAAGTTGTATCTGCTCATGTGTTAGCATAAGAATTCGATGGGTGCATATCAGGGAGGACTGCATATTTTCCCCTCCCCCCTGCCTCTGTACAACAAATAGACCCCCCACCCCATAGCCAGAAGCACGGCACCAGAGTGACCAGACAAGGCTTGAATGATTCTATAAGAGCACCCTCAAACCTGACAAGTAGGCCCCCCTCACACACCCTCCACTCCGGTGTTCAGCTGGAGGCCCGCAGCCGGAACTGCTGTTCCTCACTGGAATGCTAGCGCAGAGCACTCCATGTGGAGGAGCAGTAGGCCTACCCTATCAGCACCAGTACTACCACTACCAACACTGCTCTTTAAAGTGGTTGCCTGGCCAATTGGATTAAGAACTTTGTCGTTATGATGCATTTGAGAGGATGCATGGGAAACTGAGGCCGACAGAGATGCAGAAAGGCTGCGAAGCCACAGGCCGGCGGGCCTGTCGACATTCGTGACCTAGTATGACATCATCAGTACCTAGGTCATGCCCTGGTTGCTGTGTTTATTTATCGTATTACGAACATTGTAGCCTACAAAAACAGCCTTTGAGCATAGGGCTTAATTTGTAAACACCACAGCCCTACCCTTATTTTAAACCGTTCACTTGGCTAGAGGAACCGGTTTTAGTTGAGATACTTTTTTTTATGGATACAATCTGACTAAGCATTCATAAGAGACAGTCTCCTCTTTTCTCTTTTACTCAAAAGGGAAGACTAACAACTTGCCAATGACATCTGTATTAGCCCATGTTCCTATGCAGAACTGGATTCTCAACTTTCACTCTGTCAGGTGACGTAGCAGTTTAAATACCTATGTCTACGTCCCCATTGGTCAGTCGAGAGAGTGGTCTTTCACCGCTGTGCTGATTTAACATTTGGGAAAACTGAGACGTGGTGGGCAGACTCAAACGCAAATGTTAAATTCTACACCAATAGGACGGTGAGGGGGCGTGTTCATAGAGCTGCCAGTTCCTGCCCAAGTGTTGTGATTGCAGTCTGAGTTGAGAACGCGCGTCTGCATGTGGTTCGGCGCGCTCTTTCGCTGCTGTTTATAGCGCTCTGGGAATACTAATCTCATCTTTGAGGGGACAAAAAACGAATAAGCTTTCTATTCTTCGAGGCGACTTTTTCGCTTCTGCGACAGCGTCATCTGTGCAAGAAGGAGCTGAATATTTCCCAGCAGTGAAAAGAGGCGAGGAAATAATATAGGTAAGAACTCGTTGCGACTACTTCGATACTTTTTTTCTGCTGCGACTTGGTACATTGGGACGCACTGCTTGTCTCATAATTCCCTGAGTTTGTTGGTTGTCTTCCTTCGGAGATATTTTTATTGCACGCAATAACGTGGTCGAACCTTAAAGAGCCTGAAGAGCTATCGATACATCGTCAGTCCAGTATCGCAACTTGGGGCTCTGCGCAGTAGCCCCTATTCTTTTGTTTTTCCTGGGGTAGAAGCTCAGCGAATGTACAGTAGGCTGTGGTACAGTGAACGATGTGCTGATTAAAAGATCATGTCGTATCGGAACGGTTCACGGATAGACGTTGTGTGAGTGGGGTTTGTTGATTCTCGATTTGCCTATTTCCCCCAAATAACGTTACACAAAGACGCATTTGTATGCTGCAAGGATGAAGGACATATTAATGTTACGCTTACACTTAACGGTTTAGTGACACCGTTCTGTTGTCATTGCTCCTACAGAATATATCACATTGCCGGTAAAAAAATGTCATTGAAAAATAAAGGATGCATCTGTTCCGTGCGTCCATCGCAAAATGTAGATAAAACCACAATAGGTTCGTGTTCCACAGAGACGGGTTTCTACAATCTCCCAGGGCCACAGTTAACCCGTCAGAATACATAGTTATTTCCCTTTTCTCCTCTTCCAATTTTGCAAAGCAGTTTACTTGCGAGCCATTCTCTATTACCAACCTGTCCGACGTGGTTCCACCACATCACCTGCCAAACTGAAATCTGTTGTGTCTTGTGTTTGTGTGTGTGTTTGCGCGGCGCGTGCCCGTGTGTGTGTGTGTGTGTGTGTTTGTGTGTGTGTGCGTGCGTGCGTGCGTGTTTGCGTGTGCGTGTGGACGCGCGGTGAAGTAGACCACACAGGTGTGAATTACATGTTTGATGGGGTGGTTACTTCAAATCAAAAAAGTTTGATAGCAGTGGCTACTCTAGTATCCTGGACATAGACGCATCAGGCAGTATAGGCCCATAGAGCTGAATCATAATCATCCCCTAGCATTTGCTTGTTCCAATTATTCGTTGACAAGATTTGTTCCATTCCATTTTGGATTGTAGCTAACAATGCCAAACGAATGGTCTCCTATTTCGATGTGTCCTATGGTTTGGCAATGCGTTTTTTTGTCATCAATGCTCTCTCCCTGGCCCTCTCCAACCTCAGCGTTGCCCACTCACAGCGCCGCTCACAGTGTGCCTTGACCCCCGCTCCCTGCCGCCATTATGTCATGACGTGGGAACACTGTGGCTATGGCTCATGTCTGTGTACCAAATATGCTTATAGGGTCAGTTTTCAACCCTATGCAATCAACGCGCTATTGAGGGCTGCCTTATTCCCACACTTGTCAGACGAGTGGACCTCTTTCTGTCTGAAGTCAATTTGGCTTCATAGCACTAACTGATCACTGGGTTGAAAACATTTGCCATCGTTACTGCCTCTGACTCTTATGCAGTCTCTCTTCATTTCCTCCACATAGGGGTAGGTAGATATGTATGCAGCCATTATAGTCACTCACTGTCCTCCCCCGGCCCAACCCTCCTCTCATGTTCACCAATGCAAAGCAACAGTGGAATGACTTTTCTTTCTAATGCCTTCACTGTGCATTAGGGAATCTTAGTGGCCTTTACATTATTCTATTGTTGAGAGAGTGTGTGTGTGTGTGTGTGTGTTGTGTGTTGTGTGTGTGTGTGTGTCTGTGTGTGGGCTGGGCTGGGGGGGGGGGGGATACCGGGAAATACAAGTACCGGGACAGCATGTCCATTTTCCTCATCGTTATTGTAAATAGCTTTCCGTCGGCGTGGCTCATTTTCACCTCCGATGGCTCCGTTGCTCAGTTAGCATGCTTAATGGTGCATATTGCCCAGTATGCAAGGCTCCCAGTTTCCATCTCGGAGACACTTTTAGCTTGAAACGACGGGGCGTTCCATTGGATGGCTTTTCTCTGTGTTTGCAGATGATGGTGTTTTTCTAATGGTCCGCAGGGTAATGGCGGTTGAAATGGGTTCGTAACCAGGGGCCCGTAGTGGGACCTTCAGACGCCCCATTTCATATTTCAACACGGAGACAACTCGGTCCCCATTCTCTGCTGACGACCACGGCGCATTATAACACACACATTACGTACGGGGACCCGCGCAGTCTGCTCTGAAGGGATGCTCTGTCCAGGCGACTGAGTCGGGGATGTATTAATGCCCTAACCCCAAACAGTGGCGAGCCGTTCGGGCGGTTGCAGCTGCTGAATTGCTCCACTCACATTCATTTCCTCCCCATTTCAAGCTCAATAAAATCCGAGTGTATTCCATCCCTTTTTTCTTTGGCTTTCCCTTTTTTTGTACAGTGCTCCTTCTGCTGCTGCTGCTGCTGCTGTTGTTGTTGTTGTTGTTGTGGGGCCTGGACAACAATGATTTGTCTGAAGTGCCGTGGCGCTAAAGTACCTGCAGCGAGCCACAGTCGCTGGTGCCTAAAGAATGGGCAGGCGCCGTGCTTGAGGAAGCAACAGTTAATCTCCGCTTCCCATCGGAGACACATGCTGCCCCGGCTCGGCCACGCCACCTGAGAGAGCCTCTGCTCCCTGGCACCTCATATTTCAAATTGATGGTAGCAGCTTGTTACCCATGGCAACTGTGCAGCCAGCGGAGGGCTAAGCTTGAAGGAGAAAAAAGACGAAAGGCAGGGAGAAAGAGGGTGGGGTGTCGGGGTGGGGGAGAAAGGGTTCGGGGACTCGGGGAAGGGGCTGGGGGTTGGAGGCGGAGCAGGAGGATGTTAAGGATTCAAGGGTAACCTCCCCCCCCCCCCCCCCCCTCCCTCCTGACTGCTGCCTTGTGTCCAGTGAAGGGTTTGGGACCCCTTGGGAATGACTTATTACCCGTCCACCACAGAGGCTCCCCATCATCCATTACCCCAGGCCTGACACGGGACGGGCCCCGTCCGGGCGATCTGCCGAGACCAGAGAGGGGCCTTGGCCCCGGAGACCGGCCCGTTCCCCGTGGTCTGCAGCTGGCAGGGAACCGGCATTAGCATGTTGCGTGGGGCGTTACAAATGGAAGAGTTAGGGGAAGTGAGGCGGCCGTGTGCCTCCTGCACTGCAGCTGATGGGGGTCTTCCATCACTGTCCCCCGCTGGACCCCGCCACAGCCGGAGCATACCGCTCAGCTGGCAGCGCAGCACCGCAGAGGCACGGGGGGGGATGGCTCTTTCTATTTGTTTTTTAGTTCCTGCCTTTATTTATTTTGTTGCTGATTCAGCTACTTGTGTGTCAGCCGCATTAGCCTTATATTAACGTTGGAGTGAACGCGGTGTTACCCTTGTGATTCTCCACACGGCAGTTTAAGCTACATCTGTTTCCCCCGGGTTCCCCCCCCTGCTGGATCAAGGTTATTCTGCAGGCGTGCGTCTCGCGGCAACACTCAGTGCTCTCCCGCATCGGTCCAATCTCGTGCCATTAGGGTGGAGTCCTTGGCAGCCTTGTAATTACTTCTGGTGATTCCCGAAGCAGGCGTGCGATGGCTACCCTCCTGCGGTCTTCGCCGTGGTTAGTGCAGAATGGGAAATTACAGCCTACTTGATGAGTGTGTAAATTTCAGGAAGAGAGAGGGGGGAAAGAGAAAAAAACACCTCTGGGATCAGTGAAAGGATAGAAAGTCAGAGAAGGGAAGTGAGAGGAGATGGCGAAACCCCAAACATCAGGGCTGTCAGGGACCGCACTCTGGCCATGGGACAGACCCCGTGCCGTCAGTCCAGACTGGCTGTCTTCCTGCGGTTCTGTTTGAGCTGTTGTTGCAGGAACATTAACCCCTCGTCCAACGTAGACTCGGGGGTGTCGGGGGCCGCCAGCCCCACCGCGGCGTTGGCGGCGGCCCGCTCTGCTAGCATGTAGCGGAGGTGTGCCTGGTTGTGCTTTGTGGAGCGCGGTGGACAGGCTGCAGCAATTAACACAACCTGTAGCCCACAACGTCTGCACGTTGGCGCTGATGTATTTGGGTCAGCGATGGAGTCTGGGGTACCGTGAAAGGGCTCTTTTGTTTTTTGCTTTAGCTACTGCTAAACGTTGCTCGTTTTGGTTTGAATTCCCTGTGAGGTGTCACTGAGAATCACTAGCGTTTCCTGGTAGTAAAACAGCCGTGTCCCCCACGGAGCACGGCTGCTGTCTGCTGTGGAGGGCTAGGCTGCTCTGACCCCCTCCTGGTGAATGGACGTGTTGATAGTGGTGGTTCAGATTGAAGGTCTGCAGGCTGGCCATTGGGTGAGCAGTAGGGAGCTACGGATGTCTTTCTTATTAACCTACCTCGGATTATCTTCACATACCACACTTATTTTAGAGGGAATCCAAGCTGATGCATTTAGAATATTATTTTGGGCCACTTGCCATAAGCATTCATTTTATATATATGTGATTCCTGTTATCTGAAGACCTCATAATAATTGAGGTTGGCAGTCGTTAATTATGCAGGGTTTGGTCACATTACTTTTATTGCCACCCACCATGCCGAGGTTGATGTTTCCAACTTCTTTTAAAAACATCCTTTTACACAGTTATGTCAACCCCTACTTTACCACCCTTTATTTCACCCTGTCTGTGTCAGGTCTATTTGTGTGGCATTGTTCCTTTGTCATCTGTTTGTTGTTCCATGTGAAATTATTTATTGACTTGGTTCAAGGGAATGTAAATGGTGCGATGCTTCGGGTTTGTTCATAGCCACGTGTGTGAAGGGGAGAACCAGTAC
This sequence comes from Pollachius pollachius, assembly GCF_949987615.1. Taxonomy (NCBI): domain Eukaryota; kingdom Metazoa; phylum Chordata; class Actinopteri; order Gadiformes; family Gadidae; genus Pollachius; species Pollachius pollachius. The sequence goes on from NC_136934.1 coordinate 37,093,626, forward strand.
ACCATTGAGAGTGTGAGAAAAGACTTGTACATAATTTCTCTCTCTCTCTTTCTCTCTGAGCATCAACACTGCCGCGCCGCCTGCCCTTTTAGATGAAAGAAAGGGTACCTACTCTCTGCATAGTATCACAGACACACGCATCCTTTGATTGGTGTAACAAGGCGATTTTCTCTCGCTACCTGGAGGGCCGTTCGGAAATGGCATGTGCGGCTGAATGGAGGCCCGTCTTAAGGGGATTGAAAGGAAAGGAAATGAAGAGTTGAAGTTGTGTTTTAGTGCATATTTCAGACAAAGAAATGGCTAACTGCATCTTCATCTTTGCTGAGCTGCTTACACCCAGAGACATATTTTCAGACCAGTGGAACCAGGGAGGATGTGGGTGTGTGTTAGTGTGTGCATATTAATAAAAAAAAAAAATCGTACTGCTCCGTAGCATAATGTGAACTCCCAGATGATTTTGATTGCGCTTGTATCAGCAAAACCCTAACCCCCTCTTCCCTCACCCTTCGCTAAGCACAGGAACAAACTGTTTCATCTTAATGCACTACTCTCTTCCTGCCTGCTATTTCATTTAATTGGAGGAAACGCCTTAACTAAAGAACCCAGCGTCCCTTTAAATGTGCCGTACACCACCTATTGATTCCCGGGTCCCGGTGTGGACGGCTAAAGGTGCTATAGTTTGTGCTCCAAATGACCGCTTTATCACTTCATAATGAGGGCCAGCCCCTTGGCTCATTGATTGAGCGCTCAAGCAGAGAGCACAGCAAGCCCTCCCTCGAACCCCCCTTTAATTCCCAATCTTCCACCTCGGCCCTCCTGACTTCCGATTTCAAAACCCGGCCGGCTCTGTGATTACGGACGGCCGTCCCACGCGTGCAACAGGCAACGTAGGGGGTGCAAGGCCCTGACTTGACATTTGATCTGCCTCCAATCGGTCCTGTACCGGTGGTGGTCTGTGGTCGACCGATCGCAGAGGATAGGATTTATCCACATGGATAAAGTAAGACTCCTCTTTGAATTTCCTGTTATGACAAATCAATTCAACCCTGCTCTCCTTTCCAAATTAAGTTTGAATTGAATACGAAGATCTTACCGATCTCCTCCCCGTGCCCCCCGCGTGGGCAGGGATTTCATTAGGTGTGCAGATCTGATGCAGGTGCTGCTGTTGCCCGGTGGGGGAGGGTCTTCAGGGAGCGACAGATGTAAATAAAAAGCATCGCAGCCTTTGAAGGACCTGCGAACGTAACCCGAGCTAGACCCGCGGTTTTTGGCAGCCGCAGAGTAAAATCCACAAGGAAAAGATAATCTCATCGGCGTGGAGCCCAGGAGCCCAGGACTGCATGAGGGGGGAGTGTTGTTCTCAAAATAACAGACACCGGGAGTCCTCAGGATAGATCTACTGAGACCGGCAGTGCGTCCTGATAAATGCATTAGAAGTACTTGTGGGCACACACATACAGACTCATGAATATCTGATGCTTTTATTAGGAAGCAACAAAATAGATCTGATTTCTTTTGATCTGCGGAAGAGCAATTGTCTGGTGTCACGTGCTGTGTGACGCAATTAAGCCAACTACAGGACAAGGGCAGCGATAGAAGGTGTTTTCTCTCCTTTCTCTGTAGATTCTATTCATAGTTACGACCACGTCCCATTGATTCTTATGACACTTTATCAGAAGGAGATTTCCATTGTCCTCATATGTGAAATGAAGCAGGAAATTAAAACCCTAAGATAAGGATTTTTTTTTCTCGCCCATCTTCCCACCTTCCCCAAAGTCACAGTTTGAATACGGTAATGCTGTATTCCGTTCAATCCTAGCTTCGTTCTGCACACGCTCAGAAGGGTGTGGCAGGTAATTGGGAGGTTAGTTGTAGTGCAGTAATTCATTACTTGTTTTGTTAGATTGCAAAGTAAGGCAGCACCGTGAAGTTCCCATGAATAGGGTTGGACAGCAACTATGGTTCAAGCAGTACCCACATAACAGATACCTACCATCGCATTCAAATGCACATTTTGCTACTAAATGGAGAATTAAGTTAGCATCTTGTATAGGTTTTAATTTACTTATTTTAAATTATTAACATTTTTGCAATGGCCATAAAATACCCAACAGATTATTTTTTTCTTATTCAGGTCACCACTAGAAATGGCAATTACATAGGTATTGTCAATTTCAAACATTTCCCAACCCTATCCATGAAACCTCTTCTTGACCACGCATGTTTAATGTTAGTATAATAATCAGGAGTACACTAGCCTGTACTTAACCCTGCATCCAGTTTCAAAACTTTCCATAAATAGCAGTCTGCTTTGACCCTGTCAGCAGCGACAAGTTTGTTGCGTAGCCTACTGTACACCCCAAGAATGACCTGAGGCAGACTCTGTTCTCAGCTTGCTTCAAAATATGATTTGGTTGAACAAGTTTTTATGTTGCACTCAACACTGACAAAGCTTTGATTTTCGATTGTCTTCTCGAGATGCATGTTTCTTCGCCACACAAAACAACCAAAGTATAGCATTTGTGAGTATTAGCATGCTGTTATTGAATTTCATTGCTGCGGTTGAATGTTTTTGCTTGAGGTTTTTTCCTTGTATGGAAATGAGCACTGCTGGAATGTGTGTTGGTGTGAATCCTTGCGTGCGTGTGTATGTTTCCTTTGGTAGCCATATGTGAATATCAAGTGTTTGGATTGGACACGCTGGAAGATAAGTCTAGAAGGAGACTTGTGGAGTTGTTTTTCCCTATTCCTCAGAAACCTGGGCCCGCTTCCATTTAATTTGGGCTATTTTTAAAACCATCTCCGGGGGCAGAGAGTTTGGGGTTGTGTTAGCCAGGAGAGGGCCTTGCAGAAGGGGGGGGGGGGCGTTGTCATTTGAATCCGACACAGGCTCATGTCCAGGATAAGTAAAGCAGACCTCTTTCCTTCCCGTGCATTTTCCTTACCAATCGACTTCAGCTCAGACGTGTGTGTGTGTGTGTCTGTCTGTCTGTCTGTCTGTCTGTCTGTCTGTCTGTCTGTCTGTCTGTCTGTCTGTCTGTCTGTCTGTCTGTCTGTCTGCCTGCCTGTCTGTCTGTCTGTGCGCGTGTGTGCGGGATAGACAATTTTTTTAACCCATGTATAGATAGTATATATGTTTGAATATGTGTAATTTGTATACATATATGCAAAGTATTTGTCCATAGATGTACTGAAAGTTGTAGCCTACATTGTTGTGGACAACTATAAGCGTCTTCATTTTTATATCCTATTTAATTTTTATTTGACAAAAGGAGAGCCATAAACTTCCTCCATCACACACACACACACACACACACACACACACACACACACACACACACACACACACACACACACACACACACACACACACACACACAGCATCTCTTCTGATGTGGGCTGCTGCCTCATTTCTTTATTGCGATCTTGCGTTATCTTGCTGCCATCTCCCTTTCTCCCCCAGGGACTTCTGCCTGTGATTGACGGCATAAGCAACAACTGTGGATAAACAACGCACCCACCGCCAATATTACTTTTTCATAACGCAAGAGGAAGTTTGTGTGTGTGTTTGCGGGCGTGTGCATGCGCGTACCTGTGTGTGTGTGTGTGTGTGTGTGTGTGTGTGTGCGTGCGTGTGTGTGCGTTCAGTTATTTATTCAGTCACCTTCCCTCTCTGTTCCACCCAATGAGGTTTTATTTTAGATGTAGGACTGTTGACATCGATCGTTAGTGAGCGAATCGTACGAATTCTGGTAAACAAATGTCATACTTTGGTTGGTTTGTGGTCCTCATACAAATGCACATACACATAGATAATATAACAACACATTTTTGGCATTTAAAATCATTTCCCTGGGGAACTTCATACACATAATGCCGTATCCCAAACGGGGGGGCCCCGTATAATTTGGATAAGTGCGATCCGTGCTCTAGTTTTGAATTGAAATCATTCCACCTCAAGTTGTATTCCTTTTATTGCGTTCTCAAATTCTCTTGCACAGAACCAAGCAACCGCCAACGTAGCAGAAATTGAATAAAAGAAGGAAAACGGCAAAAGAAAAGACGAGGAAAGGAAAGAAAAGTTTTCATCACACAGTGTGAAATGAAGTTTAGGGCACCAGTGCCATTGGATGCTAATAGAAGTCATGTCCAATTGAACCCGCCTCCAAACCCACCCGCCACCACCCTACCCCCCGGCCAGCCCCCGGCCCCCCCGCTGCTTGTTCAATTTGAGAGAGAGAGACTGTCGGACACAAGGCGGTGACACAGGTCACAGCCAGCGTGTTGACGTTCGCTGTTCGGATCTGGTTTCTTTAATTAGCCCGTGTTCTTTTTTAATTAACCAGTCGACTTAGCGCCTCTGTCAATTCCTCTCTGCCCTGGCAGGCAGAGGTGAATGCCTCTCTCCATTCTGTCTCCATTCTGGGCTTGGACTTGTAGTGTGTTCCCATTATTGTTTCAGGGGAAGGTTTGTCGTCCTCTTCCCTGTTTGATTACCATGATAATACCCCCTGGGGGGGGGGAGGTGGAGGTGGTGGAGAGCCAGCTATGGCCCACTAATCAGAACCCCCGCCCACGTACAGGACCCTGGCTCTCCCCCTATGCCGCGCTCCGTCAGTTAAACCAACACTCCGCAATCCAGCGTTAATCTCAAATATCATAGCGCGACTGGAGGCTGGACGGCCAACACAATGGCAAATTAAGGGCTACGTCAGAGCGATAGTGCACTGCCGCGCCGCAAACTGGAACCTTTCCAAGTGTAATTATGCTATGCTAATTCCCCCCCCCCCCCCAACCCCCTACCCCGATGCTATAAACCAGGCTCCCTGGTCAGCTAGACTTGATACTGCGGGGTAAGGAGATACAGAATGAATGAATTAGCTGAACGGCTGAGATACATGCTGAAACTCAGATACGCCGGACCTCTGTCCCAGTTGGCGGGAAAAGAGTGGTTCGACGTTAAACAGACAGAGCTTCCAGACGCCCCCCCCCCCCCCCCCCCCCCCCCTTTTTGGAGAGGGGGTTGGGCAGGGGGTGGGGTCTGCGGGGTCGCCCACCTTGAACTGTGATGGAGCGATTGATTATTAGACAGGGGTAACCCTGTGTACCCCCCCTCCCCGCTCCACCACATCCGCTGACATGAGGACTGTGTTAACGTTGGACACGCAGCGCAGACAAATCCCTGTCACGCTCTGGAGGGGCGAACACTGGTCAGGGTCAGAGGTCAGGAGCCCAGGGGAAGGGGGGGAAGGGGGTCCGTGTCACGACCTGAATCCTGATTGATTCTCTTTGCAGCCGGCGGCCGTCGAGGTAAAGAAAGTTAAGTGGAGATAAAGGAGAGAGAGAATGTTCTAGAGAGGAGTAGGAGGGGGTTGGAGGGGGAGGGAGGGGGGCTAGAGACCCCCCACGGTCAGAACACACTCTGCACTCATGCACACTTCGCCGCCGTCTCTCCTCCATGCGCTGGCCTGTGTTTTCACTTTCGCAGCCCCCCCCCCGTTGAAACGAGACACACCACCACATGTTTTCCCTTTACCCTGCACCAGACAGCTGAGCCCCCCCACCCCCTGAGTGGGGGCGGTGTCTGCCGGCCAGATGAGCACCGCTGGGCGGTGGAGGAGACACACACACACACACACACACACACACACACACACACACACACACACACACACACTAGACCCTGTCCACCGCTGTGTAGTTCAGTAGGGTTTTCTGTAACATGCAATGCAGGGTTCTGAGTTATCTGGATAGTGAATTAAAGGGAAGCGTGGGTGCAGAATAGTGTCGGTGGGGTTCGGGGGGCGTTCCATTCAGGAGACCCTGGGTTCAATCCCCCGACAGCCGCAGCCTACGGACATCCTTGAGACATGTCCATCCACAACCCTTTTCCTTGACTGCGGGTATCTAAAACCGTTGTGAGTCTCAGAGGACAACAGCGTCCACGTTCAATGACTCCATGGTTAAATACCCCGGGTCGTGGGCCAGCAGTGAATAATATTGACAGTTGTTTTTTGACTCATTTGCCTGCGACTCTGCAGGGTTATTGTGCAGGGGGAGAGGCATCCTGAGAGGAGTGATGTGGAAGCACCGTCTTCTCCTTGTGAGAGCTCACAAGTTGTGGTGTGCTTCCCGGGGAAAGCAGCAATTATGGGAAAAAAAGTCCTTTGAGCAGTGACTGCTCTGGCATTCTGCCATTTAAATGTCTCCTGTCTCCTCCAGAAACTCTGAAATGCCACAAACGCTGCAGCATTCCACCAGGCCTGATCCCGGGACGCTGTGCTCCCAAGGCCGGGCTTTCAGCTGGCTAGTTCTTCTTCTTCTTCAGCTTCATCTTCATGGTTATCATCATCATCCTTATCCGTTTTTGTGCCGCCTGAGCACCAAACCTTTTCCAGTACCCTTTGCTCTTTCTTTACAGAGACATTTTTCAGAGCAAGTGCATTGGACACAGTTTCTTTTGCAGTTGTGTTCAGCTTATATCTGTTGGAAAGATCTTTTATATCCAGTGTGTTGTTCTCAGTACTGTATGCAAGGAATCCATCTTTTACAACAAGTATAGGTTATGTATCAAGATGGGCCGATGTGCAGATATTTGGGGAGAAAGACAATTGTCCAACGTTCATATTTTCTCCCAATTCTTTTATGTGATGAATAGTTAATGCTTACTTAGAAGAAGGATCAAAAATATCACTGTTAATGGTTAACATGGTTATGATGTTGAGGTCATAAGTATCCTCATAGTTAATTGATTCTGGCCTAATATTTTCCAGCTGCTTTCATGACCTTGTGCTCCTACCCCCTGGCTAGCTCTAACAACAACAAAAAGTGATCAGGATATGTTCCTAAACACTTTCTCTCCCTTTATCCTTTTCTCTTACGATTGTCGCTCTTATGGTAAAATAAGAATGAAAGTAAAAGAAAATAAATGCTTCCCTTAAAACACTTTAATGATCAAAACGATTGCCCTTATCCACCACGCATTAACACACCACACATTAACCTAGCATCGTTAGCCCCGTAAATCTTGATTTGGAAATAAAAAAAGTATAATAAAAAAAATAACACTAATTTGTTACAGTATGGACAATCCGAATGATAATGAATTCAAGCCTCTCTAGCCCTAAATTCTCTTACCACAGAGCTTGAGTTTTCCGACTTGTTTTATTTTTTTCAATGTGTTTTGGAAGTGTTTGTCACTAGCCATGCTTAGCCGTTGGCCTCCATAATGGTTTTGAAGTGTCGGCCAGCCTAGCGTAGCTGTAAGCGTTAGCGTTAGCCCAGATGATCCTCTCTCTGAGTCCTCAGCTAGATCCGGCTCCGTGAGGCTGGATCTGTCACGTTAAGCAAGAGTCTTACGGCTCCAGGCTCTCTTGATTAATCAAACCACTGCTAACTCAAAATTAAGTGTGTGCACGTGTGTGTGAGCATGTGTGTGCAACCTAGAAAGAGAAGAGATTTCATCTTCTGCTAGGATGACTGACTTATAACTTTTTTAGAACCTCTTGTTCTCGTCTGCATATTAGACAAAAAATCAATGTCAAATGTTGCTAAATGGAGCATTTGCTTTTATCATTGTCGAAATGATAAATTTTTCTAATATAATAAAAAAACATATTTGCCAGATTCATAAGCAAAGAAAATAATTGCTTATTTAAAATGATTATATTATTATATATATCATAGATAATTTTATTAAAATGTATTAATAAACTGTTCTAGTTTTGTTCAACCTCTCTTCAACAGAGATGTCAGGGAAACAATTCATGTGAATTCAATCAAGTAGACTTATTCTGGGCCAGACAAACTAACCATTCCAGGATCAGACAAACTAACCAAATCTGCCCTGGCCCAGTTCTGTTCCTTGACATGATGCCGCACTATCATGGCTTTCTTTTGTTTGTGCCATAGGGATTGGATGGAAACTCTTTCACCCCTGGGGAGGGTTGTGCCATCATCTCCTGTTTCATCGTCTTGTTTGCACGATGGAAAAGGAATCAATGGAAAAGCACCGTTACAGGTGTGAGCTCTGCCGCTCAACCATGGCTGATACTTCAGATGGGATGCTGCTGGTGGTTGTTGTTGGGTTAAAGGGCCCCGATGGGCATCCAGCTTCAAGAATCAGTTCATCCAGTACAGCTTTTACCGCTCTGCTAGAGCTCCACAACTTACCTATCTCAGAACTAGGACGGGGTGGTAGAATTGGCTTGGTCCCAAACTGCCTTTCGAGAAGAGTGTCCAGTCTTCTTTGACTTGCCAGTTTATAGTATATAACTTTAACTGTATTAAAGTAAATACACTCTATTGTCTAGTGTTCTCAGTCCCTCCATAAAGTGGTCTATGAGTTTTAAAAACCATGATTCAACACCGGTGTCTGTATTCACATACAAATCCCTGTGTTGATTTGACATCGATGAACGTTCATAAGATGCTGCAGGGCTCAAATCGTTTTCAGACATTTGCTTTCAAAAATAATTTTGCTGACTGACGTATGCACATGCAGTTCCAAGCGATTGTTTAAGTGTTTTCAAATAGACAGATTCAGTGAAGCCTGGAGGATCAGTACTTCACAATGGGGTTCCTGGCTCAAGTCGAAACAGTCCTCCAACCCTCATGCTGCGATGTTTACCTCCTGTATGGAGGATAAATCTTCAGCTCCCATGCTGTCTTTACAGAGCCAAAGCCAGGCTATTTCCCCAGGTTGCGTGGGGCGCATCCTCCATTTGTCATCTGCTAAATGACTAACTGATGGGCAGGAACCAAAGTCTGAATGAGGCAGAACCAGTCTGAACAACCCCCTCAAAATTGTGGCACAGTGAGACTAATCACTGCATGATGTTGAGTGCCTTTTGAAGTTTCAGCGTCATGACCAAGGGTTCAACTTTAACCCACCTACTGCAAGTCTCTGCCATGCTAAGTTAGATCACTTTTAAAGTGTAAGTGAACCCCTCTTTTTCGACTTGAATTTGTACACTATAAAAAAACAATATATACAATAAAGCGCTTTTGGTTGAGGGCTCTACGAAGGTGTGTTCTCCCCACACCATCCAAGGCATCTTGTTGATTCTTGAAATGAAATACCTGGGAAGCATTACCCTCTCTCAGATCAACACCACCAAAGAATATACTAAGAAGAAAAATATACTAAGAGGCACTTCAACGTCATGACAGGTATGACAAGAGCAGAACCTTCCCTCATGTTTTCTCAATATGATGGTCTTATTTCAGTGAGGGTAGAGAATACCATGTTGAAGATCATATGAGACTTATTGCCACGTTTAAAACCCCAAATAAAAATATTTTGGGTTCACTTCCCCTTTAAATGACATTGATCTCAAATTATGAAACGGTGGATTTTGCACAGATGTCCGCATTGGCTTAAACACACACACACATGCACACACACGAACACACACACACAAACACACACACACACACACACTTGAAAAGCTGGCGTCTCTTTAAAAAATCAACATGCAAAGTTTGTTGAGCAATTTTCCGTCTGGAAACACGAAAGTGCTTTAAGGATAATCAGGGAGGTACTCTGCTTGTTGTGCCTGGATCTCGTTTCCGCTGCAGTGTGCTTATCTTACCCTTTCATATTTCCTTCCCCAGAATGTTGTGATCTAATAGAGGTCCTACAGATTGCAAACACAAGCAGTCATCGATCACCGCTTCAGTCGACACCCCGCCGATTGGAGGGGGGAAAATAACAAGGTCTTTGGCCTGGCGCCTCAAAGTATCATGCTACCCAGAACAGCCGGTTATTGATAGACAATAATACCAGCCCACCTTCACACTTTAGGTTATCTTAGAAAAACAATGGGAGAGGTAAAGAAGGAGAGACTAGAAAGATGAAGAGCAACGGGAAGAGGGAGTGCAAGAGGATAAGGGGAGGGCAGGGAGAAGAGAGGAAAATTCTGTGTGTGTGTGTGTGTGTGTGTGTGTGTGTGTGTGTGTGTGTGTGTGTGTGTGTGCGCGTGTTTGGACCTCTCCCTCACCCCAAGTGTACCTCCATCAGCATCCTGTGGTCACCAGCTGGTGGGCCTGCTAATCCAGGCTCTGCTTCCGTTGCAGAGTCTTCCAGCAGCTCAGCCCCTGAAAGGCGCCCGAGCCAGGGGTCACAGCTCCTATCACTGCCGTTTGTCACTAGTTTATCTTTCTGGGAGTTTAGGATCCAACCGCGTCACCATTCCCCTTGCCTTTTGTTAGGCCTTTGCTGGAAGGATATGGACGGAGCAGGCAGGGAGGAGGGGGGTGATTACAGTTAATTGGGAGTTGGCTTCAAATAATGTATTTTTAAAGGGGAGCTTAAGCCGGTGTGGTTAAAAAAAAGCTATTTTCCAGAACGACAGTCAGAACACAATTTTACTGGCACTTTATTTATTTATCTAGATACATTGTGCGGACGGCGGCGTCACATCAGGAGCACACATTGAATCATTGGCCTTTTGAATGTTTGAATAATTTAAACTCATTTCAATGGCCTGGCCAAGTTATGTGACTCCTTCTAAACAGCCAGCGGACCGGGTTAAAAGCACATAATGGGGGCGTGAGGTGCCTGCGTGTGTGTTGTTTATATGCTATATGATCAGGTGTCTCCTCCTCATCAAACACATGGAGATGCATTGTGAAGCCAGCCAGTCTGCCCCTGAATTATTTACACATCCACTCGCCTTTCAGGAATAAAAATAGTGCGTGGATGTGTGTGTGTGTGTGTGTGTGTGTGTGTGTGTGTGTGTTTGCATGTTGTTGTGTATATGTCTGTCTGTTGGTTGTGTATGTCTTTCTATTTCATTAGTGTGGGTGTTTTAGTGTGTTTCTGTTTAGTGGACAGTGTGCGTTTGCGTGTGTGCGTATTTTGAGTGTGTGCATGTGTTGTGTGCCTTTCTGTCTGTTTATCGGTGTGTGTCTGTTTATTAGTGTGTTTTCTCTTGCTACTTTGTTTTGCGGAAAAAACTGGCAAGCTTCGCCGCCTGTAGCAGATTGGCGAAACAGATTGTGAGCTAAAATGCTTGCTTCTGCTCAGGGATTTTCAAAGCCTTTACGCAGTTATTGTGTTCTCTTTCTGCGCTCCTTCATCCTAGAATGGTTTTGAACTAATCTGACGATAGTTTGTTGTGTTATTGTTTTATTTGATACTTTCCAGTACACCATGCCCCACGGCCATGTAATCAGGAAAAGATGCATGTGAAGATGCTCATACTGGCTTCGTGTTATCACAGTTCCGGGCGGTAGAAATACATTTGACAATATTCTCTGGCCTCCGTCTCCGCTATGTTCATCAGAAACGCAACATGGCCTTTTCCTCTTCCTCTTTCTTGCAGTTGGTGACATTTCCTGGCTCCTGACCTTTCGCCATCCTTTGGTAACTCTTCCTCTCCTGCTCAGTGGATCACAGCAGCCCATCTGTTGGTAAATGGTAGGTCGAAAATTATGTTTTTCCCCAAAAAACAATGTAATTAATTTTTCAGCACTATTTTATTACTATTGACTTCGTCCTTGGAAGATGATTTGATTGCACTTTTCAGTCAACAGCAAATTCTTAAGCTGAGTTTGACGAGCAGAGTCTCCCATGAAGCATTCCAACTGTTTAATTAATGGCCCTTGTGAAAACAAAGCAAAGCAAACACGCAGCTTTAATCGTAGATATGATTAATTCACATTAATTAAAATGGTAATCAAACATTAACAAATGCCCTTTTTACTCGTCTGGCTCTGAATTGCAAAGAAGGTTTTTTTTATGTTTCTATGCTCTTGAGAATGTGGTCGTTTTGGAAAGTAATCCAAGCCGTATGCGTTTAATACAGACATAAAACCAATCGCGGATATAAAAGGTGTCCTCCCTTTGAACTATGATTTCATTCATCTGATGTTACCCGCCCATAACAAAAGGATTTATCCCCATTCAACAAGACCCTCATGCATTCCTGTGCACCAAAACCTCGCTGCCCTGGGTTTTCACCACCACGCTAATCAACATAATTGGAGGTGATGGTGCCATGGTGGAGTCCAGCTCCACTGTCTCAGCGACAGAGAGGCAGGCTGTCTGCCTGCTCCCGGGCCAGGCGGGGAAAGGTGTCGACAGCAGAGGACAGGGCCAAGGTGCACCTCTGACAGACCCACCTCCTGGGACTAATAACAAACAGATGGCCGGCCAGATGTGGGCTAACGGTGACCTTGGTCACCACGCAAGGTTAACGCCAGCCGCCACCTGTCTTCAAGACAGCCCCTGATGCACAGACATGGAGGCGGGAATTTCTCTTTCTTTCCTTCTTTCTTTCCATCTTCCTTCCCTTCCTGCCTATTGGTGCCTTTTTTGTTTTGGTCGTTGGTTTTGGTTGCCCTGCCGCCCAGTTTAGTACTGAGCCAATCGCGTCCTCCTGTCAACTCTGTACGTGTCGTCCGGTTCGTTTTGATTCGCCACAATAACCATCACTCTTGTAATACCAATGAGGCTGCGCAGCTTCGGGACCCGGAGGGATTCGACATTCCTACGCTAGAGCCGCACAACTGAAAAACAGCGAGGCACAAACACAACTCGTTTTAAAGCCCTTCAGCTCCTGTTTACCACTCTAAAAAGGCACCAGCGACCCCCTCTTCCAGGGTTAAGCGCTTTGTTGCTGTGGAGCTGTTGAAGTTGAATGCATGTCTAAAAATGAACAAAACCCACTGATGTGAGCATGCGCCGGGGTGCTTATTGGGCCACGCGGCTCAAAACTTTGATCGGCGGTTTGATTGGCTGGCGGCGGCGTGGCCATGACACCCCTCAAACAGCAGACTGTGAGCACAGAGCCGAGAGAGGCTGCAGGCAGCGGGAGCCGGAGCAGGCAACGCAGCAGGGGAGGGTCCTATGGGGTTCATACTACACAGTCACCATCAGAGCCTGGGAACAGGCTGCCGAGGAGGGGGAGGGAGAGGGGGAGGGGGGAGGGGGGGAGGAGGGAGGCGAGGCGCTGATGGTCGGGTAGGAGGAGGGAGAGGATGAAGAGGAGGAGGGATGAAGAGATAGTGGAGGAGGAGGAGGAGGAGGAGGGTGAGAGGGGAAGGTGGTGGTGTTGGTGGTGGCCGGAGGTGTCAGGAGGATAATTGGGGTGAGCAGATCTCTGGGGTTGATATGGCAGCTTTATTAAGACTAGTGAAGTCGGATGTCTCTCTCTCACCCCCCCCCCCCCCGCTTCTCTGACTTTCTCTTTCCATCTCTTCTCTCTTTCTTCCTCTCTGCGTCTGTACAACTCTCTCTCTCTCACCCACGCATGCTTGTAAGCCAATCTTCAGTGCTGCTGGAGCCCCTGCACCAACAAAGAGATGGAGGGCCAAGTTGTCCTAGATACGACAATGCAGCCCATTACTCCAAACCCACTGATGGGCAAGTGGCAGATGTGACGTATGTTCTTTCTTTGGCTGAGCGCCACGCTGCTAGCTTTTGTATGGGCGTTAAGCGTGGACGTGCTGTTATGTGGATCGCATTGATTGATATTATGTAAGCCTCAACATTATTATTATTATTATTATTATTGTAATCGTCATTAGGACTCAAGCACACCATATAGATCCTAATGGGGGAAGGTCAGATGGCAGTGGTCAGGGAATATATTACGTCGGGTTCCCTGGGGAAATATTGTTTTGGAGGACATTGGGAACTTTTAGTCCTCTTCCCTTAAAATATACTAACTATTAAAAAAATGTTAATGTATATATAATATGTTTGTGTTGACTTTGAACTGGGAGTCAAAAATAAGTTTAAGGTAAATACATTACAAGCATATTTAATACTCGTGGTAATTACACATGCGAACAAATAACAAGTCAATGTAGAGCTAAAAAGGTAAATAAATAATGTATATTCGACAGAGGGAATGTAGTGGTTGAACAATAAAAAAAGCAAGAAAATAAAAGCATTGTGACATGTTAGAGACTGAAACCCTGCTGAATAATTAACACTTGAATCCTGTGTGACTTAGAATCACGATACATTTCTAAACAAGGAACTCGCCTGGCCCTAGTTCACCACTGTGTGTTTTCCCATCTTTTCTGAACTCCGTGAGTGGCACTACAAAGAAAATGTGTGCCAAAAGCGGTGTTTGTGGTTATGGACAAAATTACTGGAATTTCTTTCTGAGCCTAAATTGGTTTCAAATCTCTGTCTCTCTCCCAGCTCTGGTCAGCGGGATAACTGTATGTGTACACCGCCGCCGCCCAGTAAATAAGGAACCCCGCTCCTTCTACCGACCAGCTCCATGCCTTCCAGTCCACTCTAGCAGGGGCCGGCTAATCCTCTTCCTGGTGGTGGTGGAGGGATGGCAGGGTGTCCTAAAGCCCTTCGCTGGCCGGACTTCAAAGACCCCAGCGATACAAGGGGATTGTGAAGGAGATGGGCCGGGGAAGAGGGGGAAAGTGAAGTCCGGCCATAAGCTCTTGGTGGTCTGGGGGGTGGGTCGAGGATCACCTCAACCTTCCCCTTCTGGAAGTTCCCGAGCTGACGTTGTCGATGTCCACAGGGGGGAGGGGAAGAGGTTCTAATTGGAAGGACAAGCGAGCTGGCTCGCCAAGCGTGTATAGCCATGTTGGCGCCGTGGTGGGGTCTCGTCTGTGAATTGTTATTTTCCCATTAGTTTTTCAGTCCCTTCCCGACGCTAAAACCCTACAGGGGTGTAACCTGGCAGGGTGGCAGGCTGCGGAACGTACTGGAATGAAACTGCGAGCAGCTGCTGCCAAGTTGGACATGCAACGACGGGAGAAATAGTTAAAACCTCCTTTTAGTTGTTCGTATCGAAAATAGAAAAAAGGGAAAGGAAATGCCATCTGTTTTTCTGAACTTTCGCCCTCACAAGCCTCTGCTTCTGTGTTTGACTAACTTAAGTTGTTTTGTCAGTTGAGCGAGGGTTTGGGCTGTGATGTAAAGACTTACGTTTGAGACAGGGAGAGAGCTCTGCGATTGATGTCGCCCGCACTCCCTGACGGTGTAGCTCGAAGCGGTTTCATCCTTTGTTTATCCCTCGACAAAATTTGCACCGATGATTGGAGTTGGATCGCCTGTGGATGCTCTTTCCAAATTAGGGCCTCAGATAGAGGGTTTCTTGATCAAAGCTGCCAGTTTATAAACAGGTCTCAAATTTGTCTCGACGTTTCCCACGGCATCGTGGATTGTTGTTGGCAACGCCAGCTTGTTGTTTTATGTGAATCAAGCAGCGTGTCTCCCGTGCTGACAAATAAATAGCCAACAATCTTTCTTTGAAAGTTGTGACACTGCAGTTACAATGTTGCACCGATGACAATGCTAATTTAAATTGGTGTCATTAATGCAGTGCAGTTCGAATAAAGGGTCCTTTATATTCCCTTCTCCCCAACGCTTTCCGTTGCTTTTTTCCACTTTGTTAGTACCCCACGCCCTATTAGTTGCCCTCCTTTAACGGCTGCTAATCAAGTGTATTTGTTTCCTTTTTAAAAGTTAATAAAAGCGCCTTCAACATTTAGGGCTCTTTTAGTATCTTGTTTATCGCGATGGCTGTTGTTCCCTCGTCAGGAACGACTCCCCCCTGCTGCATGGAGACGGAGGAGGCCGCACCGAGTGATCTGGTAATTATCTTTAGTGGGCTCGTTGGTGCTGTAGATCTGTTGTGTTTCCCTCTGCGGGCAGCCGGGCGGGCGGGATGCTGTCAATGACTGCTGTTGTCCACTCAGCCCGGCCCCGGTGCACTCTGTCCCTGCCTTCTGATGACTGAAGCAGGAGACGTCAGCATGCCACTTAAACCCTCATCCATCAGCCGAGGTTAACCCTCCGAGCTGGTAGCGTTCGAGATTTAACCCAGCAAGGGGAACATTATGTCGTTAAGTACTCAACCAGCGGATTGAGTTATGGTTTGTTTCATTCCGCTCCCAGTTTGGTGCCGTTTCGTCGTCATTATTTCAGAGATGGAGCTGAAGTCAATGTTGTCTTGTTTTCCCCCGAAAGAGAAATTACTTTAAAGATCTCCAGAGCAATATTCCAGCGGTTGAGATCGTTGGGTTCAACCCCTCTCGGTTAATGGTCTCATTCTCTGGAGAGGTTTGGGGAAGACGATGGACGACAATTGGCATCGAGCGGGTGATCAGGCCGCCTGTTGACTGCTGATGGGGATGCTGTAGGAAGCGCTAAGAGAGCAGTGGTTAGCATAATGCTAACAGAGAGCCTTTGGACATTATGTTTAGAGTGGAGCACTGCAGAGTTTGTTTCGTCATTCATTCATTAATTAATCCATTGACCAATTCATCCATTCATCCATCCATCCATGCTTACATGGAGCACTGCTTCCTCTCATTATCTTCCTTGTGTAACCTCACCTGTTTCCAAGATGAAACGGTAATTATCACTGGAGACAAGCGCAGCAGAAATATGTATGCTAATGTTTTGCACTTTCTAACCCTGTTGTCTTTTTCTCAGTTGTACAGGAAGTTGCGCTGATTAAAAGCACATGTCAAATAACATTATTTAGTTAATTACAACCTGATTATGTCGTAAAATGGACTTGGTGGTTCAAAAGTTGATTTTCACTTACAGTTGGATTGCCACCAACAGTGCTCCATGGTTTCCATAGCAACGTTGATCTGTTTAGGGGTGTAATAGAATTGTGTTTGGCTAATCTATACTTATTCCGGACCGCACACTGTGAGTGGCTGAAATGATATGCAGCAGTTTATCCGAATGGCCTGCTGCTATTTCTCATGATTAATGCTTACGAACCGACTGGGTTAAGCATTAAGGAAGATCGCTGCATTAATCGGCAACCTATGTCTATCTAAATGGGTAATTGCGAGCTGGTTGCTGAGAAATATATGAATGCTGTCTTGGAGGCTTTATTGGAGTCACTTCCTTTAGATCTGGGGTCTCTGCCTTGCATATTAACGGGGAAGGGTTCCATCTCACCCCCCAAAGACATATTCCACATAAATGCATTTTAAACATCCCTTACCGAGGATAAGAGTATAAGGTCTAGTGTACAGACATTAGTATAGTCGTGTTCCCTTATGTCTACCGGAGCTATATACACTCAGGCTGCATGTTGCGGCAATTCACAGGGTAAAAATACAGATAGCGTTCCTATTAGGTCATAGGCCGACACACACTTATAATTAACAGGTTGCGTCATTGTTATTATTAAGCATAAATGGCAAGTGAAGACGGTGATTATTTATAGTTTTAATTTCCTCCCTGGCACGAGATACGTGTAATTGTTTTCTACTCTGATGTAGCTTGTATTAAATGGCTCAACCATGCTTTAGGCTGGAAGCAGGGGTAGTGATCAGTGATGGATGACCTGTCTGTGGGAGGAAGACCCTGGTGCCCAGGTCCAATAGCATCTGTTCCTCTGTTCTTTTATTATTCACTTCATTTAAAAACATTGAAATGTTAGCAAGACTGGCAAATAAATAACCCTAGCCCCACCAAGTGCCAACCATACCTCTCATTGGTATTTAGAGTGCAGTGTTCTCCACTAAACTTTAGCAACGGCCTCTGCCAAGGATTTGAATCAGTAGTTTCCACATCCGTATTCTTACCCGCAGTGCAAGGTGTGGTTCTCATACAAGCCGCTTGAGCCCAAATTATCTTCTTGCATCGCCTTCACAAAAGATGGGTTTCTATGTGTTCAGCGCAGACTCCAGTGTCTGCTTCAAAAGCACCTGGGTGTGTTTCTCTGAGCTGATGCGGTGTGCAGAGGGAAGGGGGGAGGGTCCTGAGAGAAAGTTGGTACAGCAGAGAGAATGAAGTTATTTGGGGAGGTAGCAGGACGGGTGGGGGGGGGGGGGGGGGGGGGGGGGGGGGGGGGGGGGGGGGGGGGGGGGTGATGAGCCGGCTTCAGAGAGGCTAGGAGACGGCGGCATGGATGATGGATTTTTCCTCCTCCCTCGGTAGATGGCAGGATCCTCTTCAAGAACATATTCGTGCACAAACACACACACGCACACACAGATGCACACACACACATGCGCACACACAAGTGTGGCACACACCAACGCCCAAAGACACTATCAATCTTCTTATCTTGTTTGCGGCTATTTTCAATCTCTGCCACTCTGCTTCTTCTCATAGTCCCTCGCCCGCTATATTATTTATTTCCCTCTCCTCCCGCTCTCGCTCACTTCTTCTGCTCTCATCACCAGCCTCTCCACCTTCTTCAATATGTCTGTGATTGGAGAACACACGGCATCACTGAACCAATCTCATCCCTATTCATAGACTTCCGAGTCTCTCTCTTGCTCTCCCTCCCTTTCCCTCCCCCCCCTCCCTCCCATTCCCTCCCTCCCTCCCTCCCTCCCTCCCTCCCTCCCTCCCTCCCCTCCTTACCGGCCACCGATTCCTTTGTACCTCTCTTCTCCTTCTGGTCGTTTTTGTTTAGCTTTTAAGTCCCATGCACCTATCCGGCTGAACCTGCCTTCTGTAAAATGTTGACACGGCATCACAGGCCAAAAATATATAATAAAATAAAACACGCTTGCTAAGCGTTTTAAAGCTAGTCACTGTCTGCCCCCACACACAAACACGCACAAACGGACACTCACACACACACGACTACGAATACCAACTCACACACGAACACGAACACACACAAACACGAACGGACACACACACACACTCTCCCCCTGCCCTCCTCTCCTCTGTCGTAATTACTGCTGAATCCAGCAGCTATGGGAGGCTTGTGCGGCTCGGTCGAAGCGTCATTACTGACAATCCTCCAGCCTTTATCTGCCATGCGAGGCTCAGACAGCCTCGCTCTGCAGGGATGAGTTCATTGGCTTACTGGGAACCCGAGGATAGGTGGTGGAGGGGTGGTGGAAAGAAAAGATGATCAGAGGAGAAGTAGAAGCAAGGCAAGGGGAGGTTCCGCGTAAATGTGTGTGTGTGTGTGTGTGTGTGTGGGGGGGGGGGGGGGGGGGGGGGGGGTATTTCAGGTCCTCGACAGACAGAAAGGAGTTTTTGGATGGAGAACTGCTCGAAAAGCTGCCCAAAAACCCCCATGTCCGCGTGGGTCGCCATGGTGATTGGATGCTTTGTAGGCATGTGTAGTGGGGAGGACTTGAAATCCATTACACCTGCCACCGGCCCGCGGAGCCCCCTCTCTCTGAGAGGCCGTGGGCACCTGGCTCCCT
Organism: Pollachius pollachius; assembly: GCF_949987615.1. Lineage (NCBI taxonomy): Eukaryota > Metazoa > Chordata > Actinopteri > Gadiformes > Gadidae > Pollachius > Pollachius pollachius. The sequence continues at coordinate 37,112,754 of NC_136934.1, forward strand.
GCGTCTGAGCAGCAGGACCCCAGCGCTCCATGACGTCTGGTGGTCTCTCGCTCTTGCTCTCTCTCTCTCTCTCGGCTTTTAAACTCTGAAAGTTGTTAAGGACTTGGAGCAGTTGTGAAGGACTCAGGTGCATTTAAATGAAAAAAATGAAAAAAGTACAACAACAAAGAATGCGTTCAGTACGGACCTTCTTTGTCCCTCAGCACACTTCCCTTGTTGACTTTTCCGTAGTAGTGCCAAAGAATAGCTTGTTGATTTATTTTTTTACACTTGTAACTGTCCCCCATCCTGAGGTCTAGCAGGAAACCTGTGAAACAACAAACTAGCGGTTAGCATGTCTGCAGCAGAAACCTTTTTTTTAATACTTCTTCACACAGGCACTTTGTGCTTCTCCGTGCCATGGAAATGGCGGGGCTAAATCGGTCCCGGCGTGGGCGTGTGATTGCATGTGTGTACACCAATCTCTGCGACTGGTGGGCGTGGGGAACTGCACTAAAGGGGAGGAGGAAAACTCTTAAGCGGTCTGTCGGGACCAGCTACATCTCAACAGGGTGGTGTAGCGCAGCGGGGGACAGGGGTCTCTGGAAAAACTGCCCCTATCAGCCTGCATGAGGGCCTTGCTCAGAGGCACACAGGCAGAACAACTGTGTTGCCAGGCCTGCCAACGACTGGCAGCGAACCAGATCATTTGATGCAGCTAGGATCTGGCTTTAAAGAAGTAAATAGCACTTTGAAATACAAATAAACGACGGGGATCATAGTATGAATGAGGCTAGGAGAAAAGTGGATGTTTATTTTGCAGGAGATTGGTTATGGTCGGGTTTGATTGTATCAAACTCTAACGAAAAATGAAAGGAGAACAATGACGACCCAGCGTTTCAGAAGGGGATTCTGCTTTTCACCAAACAGCATGAGCGTTTTCCTCCAAACCAAGGCCCTTTCTTTCCCCTCTCTCACCCTCCCAGGAGAGTGTGTGTGTAATTTTTATTTCTTCGTGTATTGCACAATATGCTTTTTAGAACCTGTAAACAGATCCGAGTCCAGACTGGCATCTCTGGGGGGGGGGGGGCGTCAGCTCTCTGTTGACTCCTGAGAGGAACCCAGGCGAAAAGTTCAACAAGTCACATGCTCTCTCTCTCCATCCCTACCTCCACTTCCTCTGTCCTTTCCCCTTCAGCCTTTGCTTTTCACACCCATCTGTATCATCCCCTGGTGTGTGTGTGTGTGTGTGTGTGTGTGTGTGTGTGCGTGTGTACATTTGTGTACACACACACCGCTCTTGTCCTCCCCTTTTCAAATGGTAATGGATCTCTACAGACCAGAAGCGCCACGGTTCCTCTCTGAAAATCCCGGGGTTATGGAGTGTGAGTTCCAGGAATATATTCTCGCAGCCAAAACCACCTTTTTTTTTGTGCACGGCAATATTGGCTCAAGGCCTAATATGGCTGTGGAGTTATTCTTAATCGTGAAACACTCAAAAACATTTCCTGGGCTCTCCACAGAGAACCACAGAAGACAGGGAATGCCTTTCAGCTGTTGGCTCATCCTCCAATCCCTGACAGTTGTAGCAAACAAAATGGTGCCCGTCCTATGCTAACAGGTCAAAGTGGTACGTGGACAGCCTTTGTTTCAAGTTATGCAACAGTTTTGCTTCCTACAGTTCTTTATGTCCTTTGAGTTTGAAACCTGGGCCCAGTACAGGTGAAGTGGCATTTATATTTAGAACAACAGCCACGATTTTAATAGCTTCATTGTCGAATCGAGATGAGGAACGGTTGACTTCAGTGGCCGTTTAACCCGATGCGTTTGGCCTTTAGCTGGATCATGTTTTTTTTGTCTAAATTAACTTTGCTCTATGAAATCTTGATTAATTGATTGTTTATCTGGTCAGGTGATGTCATAAAAATCCCAGACCGCTGAAAGGCATGCTTGAACCTGATAAGCTTAGAACGGAGCATTTACTTTAGCGAGACAAAATGGAACATGTCTAGCTGAAAGCATCAGGACAAATCCGATTTGTGGCGAGCTCCGCCGGCAGTAAAAGGCCAATGTAAAACCACTGCTTCTACCGCCCGCCTTCAGCACTCACGGTAGGAACACATCGGGCTAGCGGTGTCGTGCTTTATTTTCATTATAGGTCAACAGGAGAGACGCGTACCTGTTTATTTGTCTACAGAGCCATGGGTGGTATTTGGATCTCCATGCATTGAAAACTTGTTCTTTTCTACTCAGAGTAGAACCACTAAAGGTCAACGGCTGTTTTGTTCTAATGTCATCTCTGTGGTATATCCATATCCACGCTATGCCTCTGAACATTGAGAGTTTTTCGATGGGCAAATCCAGGGCCATTTAAAACTAAGAAACAATAGGAGTCATTGACTGCAGGTTTTTCAATTACTGCTACTGCAATTTTTGTATATTGTGGCGTCGGAAAAACAAAGGCTGAAAACTAATGTCCCAGTTGAATAAAATTAATAATAATGATAATTAATAATGATCACTGTCTTTGTCCTACAAATGAAGCTAAATGGAACAGTATTAAATTGCATTGACGGTAATCATTCCGTAAAAATTGTTTCTTTGCAGGGGAATGATAATATTAAAGGCTTAAAGAACAACACAAACACTTGGCCATGTATTTCCTGAAAATGGCAGTTTACCACAGATTTGAGTTCCCACACACAAAGCAAAACCGTCCCATGAGACCAGGGACACCACCTGGTTTCCTGTTGCCGTTTCGCTCCAGCAACCCTGCCAGAGTAATCCCAATAATTGCACTTATATTGTTGCTGCTTGTCGATTAAGACCTGTTTCTAAGGTAAACACAAAGGAAATTTGAGTGGGTGCAGTTCAGACGGCCCAATGAATGACTTCCAATGGGTTTCAACCAGATCTCAGTTGGTAGAAGTTATTATATTTCGATGGTATGCCGTCGGTGGTCTGAGAGCACTTTGCATGCAGAGGAGGACAATAAAGGCATCAACAAAAAGAAACAGATTAACTGACATATTACAGCTTGTTAGTGCATGTCAAGCCGTGCCTTTCCTAGCCCGCCTCGGCTTCCGGACCTCCAACCCCATCGCTGCACCACAGATGGTTTAAACACCACTGTTTTAACCATGTGCTCCACAAACCCCCCATCAACACCTTTCTGAGAGCAGGGGGGATAAGGGGGTGGGGTTCTGGGTTGGCGGTGACCCACTCTCTCTCGCTCTCAATCTGTATTTCTTGTTTAATGTTCTGAAGTTACTTTAGGTGAACTAATTAAATACGGCAAGATCAACCAGGCAGGGCTTGGCTAGGAGGGGTTGCATCACCAAATCGGTTTGACTGTGAGGGTGTGTGTGGGTTTTTCTGTATTTCCTTTTATACAAAAATGTAACCACCTTTTATGTCTCTCCACGTTCCCACACCCCCCTGTGGATTGGGAACGTAGTTGAATGCTGCATGACGCTAACGTTGCTAAGCTGTCTGTAATTATGGGTGTCTGCATGGGGGTGGCCATTGGAGAAATCCTGTTTCTGCAGCAGTGTGAACTATCCTCGTGAACACTGCCCGTTCGCCGTCCTCTAAAAGCACTAATTGACTTTCCTTCGACGCACGCTGTAATTGGCTTTTAATCACCGCTTTACATCCTGTTTTGATATTGAAATCGGCGCTGTCAGCGGTGCTGGGAACCAGGATCTCCTGGCTGGTTGATGCAACAGTAGACACTTCTGCGCATTGATCCCCTCGTTGGAACTTCCCACGTGCTCCTTGAGTGAGGAGAACACAGGCTGACGCGTGTGTGTGTGTGTGTGTGTGTGTGTGTGTGTGTGTGTGTGTGTGTGTGTGTGTGTGTGTGTGTGTGTGTGTGTGTGTGGGTGTGTCGGCACGAAATTCACAGCTCTCCAAGGCATGAAATGACAAAATCTGGCTGATGTTATTTGACATTTTATGGATTTGAATCACAAATTCCCATTGTCATCATGAATTCCCAAACACTCTTCTTCAGGACGAACATCATGCAACAACAAGACATGCCACGCCTAAAACACCAATTACCACCCCCCGCAACACAATGTGCCACGCCTCCACAAATCAAACCCATGACCCAACGCACCCAACCCGCATGGCCACGCTCATCACAGCCGAGATCGCAGCCTGAACAAGGCTTTGTGCAGAGCTATAGAAGCGGTGCAGGCCCTTGCATAACGCGGATATCTTTATTTATAACCAGACCATCAAACAGACATGTGAACACGCATGAGTCAAAGGGTTGGATCTTTGAAAACAGGCAAAGAGGTCGCGAGTACGACGCCCACAGCCACGTGGAAAGAGAACAGCGAGCGGCGCGGTAGCCCATGAGTCCAGGTCGAGGCATCCGCCTCTGCACGCTGGGCACTCGGGATGGGGTTCCCGCGCTCCCCCCCCACGCAGGTGGTGCCGCCTTGGCCGCCGCCGCTGTAGCTGCAGCTGCCGCCATCGCGCAAGGCCAGATGGGAGCCGATCCCGGGCCATCCCAGGATACAGATGTCCTGGTCGCGCTAACCAATGGTCCCGTTCCGCCTGGTTCCACTCTGAGCAGCAGAGAGGGATGGCCCGCGGTGCTGCTGGCCGCGGGTTGTTACCCTACGTGTTCCATGTGTTTGCGCCTTGCTGCCAAATATGTCCAATCCAATTTGAGGTCTCGGTTCTCTGTGCTGACTCTGCATACATCCTTTTACTGCGATCAGACACTGAGAAGCCCTCGAGAAGGGGATTAGCTCGCAGGAGTATTGCTTTTCCTTATTCTCAGACGGTCTATTTTCCTCCGCTTCTTCTTCTGCTCTCTCACACACCGACTGGGAACGGTAACCCTCTTTACACTCTCGCCTTTTACAGCGCTTTATCCACTCACACGCTCGCTCACTCTCTCTCTCAGTCGCTTTGTACTCTCAAATACGTGCTCATCACTCTTTTCTTTATTTCCTTTCTCTCCCTTTTCCCCGTTCTTGCTTATCGCTCTGTCTCGTCTCTTCTTCCTTTTTTTCTCTCTTGCTCTTCTCTCTGTTTTGTATCGCTGAGGGGTGGAAGGTCGCGAACAGACATCCTGCGACAGGTTTGTGTTGAAACACAAACTGCTAAACCAGAACATAAACTGCTTAGCGCTTCAGACCTGAGTTCTGTCTTGTCCTTAGTACCTTCCTTGCTGATATTAAGTATTAAGTGGCTTTCAGCATGCCAGGGAAGAGTCTGGGTCGCGGGGGTAATGCACAGAGAAAGAAGTGTGGTAGATGGGGCGGGTACACTGTTAGCCGCCTCTGCACACTCTCACCCCGTCTTCTAATCTTCTTAGCAATTCTTGTATAACAAAGGCTTTTTTTCAATTCAACTATTTTCTTTCGCATGAATTCAGGTGAAATAGACCTAGTTTTGCCTCAACTGTCATTATGGCAGTTGATTCTGTCTGGGCCCTTGCTGAATTTCTGAGCTTCTATTTTTGCTATGGTAGAAGAGTGATTCATTTTTCATTCTGTGGCTCATGTGTTAATAATTCTAAGGGTGGCTTGTGAAAGAGGCAATTATTTTTTCAAGTGTCCTAAGGTGATGCTTAATATTCGCTGATAAATCCAAGCCATTTTTTGACATTGTTTTAATTCATAATTTTTGAAAAGGTCCCAGGATATTACAGGGATAACCAGCCAGTTCATTAACAAAAGCATTGCTCGCAGCTAACCTTCAGATGAAACCCCCAAAACAAGCATACTCAAAGTTGTGGAATCCCCCTTCCTTCTCTCTGCAGTAAGCTCTGCTGATCAATAGTCCTACAACTCACATTTACACTGTCAATTCTGGGTTCCCACGCTCCAAAGAATGACTCTGAAGGTTCCTGGATGCATTGATCGATGCTTACTTTGATACTGATCAATTTTAGCAGTTATCTAGGGGAACAGGCAAAACCTGTGAGAAAAAAGCATATGATTATGTCATATTTAATATCCAGATCCACTTTCAATATGCCATACACAATGAAATCGTGATTGGATATATTTTATTTGAAAGCATAATAATCACATCTATGGCTTTTGTTAGACTAATCAACAATGCTCCCGAATAACAGCCTATCAAAATAATGAGCAGGTGTAGTCCTAAAGTGAACATATCCTGTTTCTTTTTTTTGTGTATATACACAATTACGACCTTGCCATGCTGACTTGGTGGAGTTTGCAGGTGTCCGCTTTAGGGCTGTCACTTGCAATGATCGTCAGCATAATCGACTATCAACATAACGATTAGCGGCAGGGCCACACAATGGCATTACATAAGTGTTTGCTACATAAGCGCTCGCTAAAGCCCAGGAGCCGAGGGCGTTGGGGGTGGAAGAAAGGAATAGAATGGGCCAGCACTGTGAGGCAACGTAAATGAGTCAAACCCATTTAGTTTAGCAGTTAACATGGGTAAATGTGTATAATGGATACTATTAAAGGGGCCCTATTTTACAACCAAATGTGTGGGGTTGATTAGCCATTACAAGCCCTTTCACAATCTACCCGCTTGTGACAGCACACGTGAATAGATTTTACCACACCCCTTTTTTTTGTTGCCAAAATAGGGGCCCTTTAACTTCCTTGAATAAAGTCTAAGCTTCAAGTGCTTTCTATGATGATATCTCCAACTCCCTCACCTAACTGTTGAGGCGACCACTCTGAATGCTGGTCACCTCTAATACGATTCACTATTTAGTTATTCAGAAGACATTTCTATTCAGAGTTACAGACTCGCATTGATTCCGATACATGTCATTATTGAACTGGTAGGGGTTATATTAGGCCTCTTGCTGAAGAATGCCTATAGCTTCACTGCACTGGAGATCTGGGTTCAAACATTTAAACCACTCGACTATAGTGACTCTGGGGTATCTCTGATGCTTCTGTTGGTGACCTCAATCAGAGTGGTCAGTTCCTAATATCAGCCATTCCCAGAGCTGTACTGAGAACACCATTAGTACTACTACTGCTAATTCTGCTACTACAGCTGCTAGTGCTCGTGCTACTGCTAATGGTACTGCTAATGCTAGTGCTGCACCACTGGAACCAGCAGGTGGCTTATGATGTGTTTTCTGGTAGTGATGGAGGTATGGGTTGACGACTGAGAGCCTTATAAGACACATTCGATATCAAATGTTGAACATTTCTGTATTTCTAGGAGAAGTGCCACTGTCTATAGTCTCCTCTTCGCTCTTCTCACCAACTGGTACATCCTCCCCTTTTTACGTCGGCGAGATCAATCTTGTTTCCGCACAATTGCACAGATTGTAATCTCATCAAAAAAAAGAATTGGACGACAAAATATGACTGGAAATGAAGCCATTCATCACAGTGTAAACAGCCCAACCAAATGGCTGAGAGAGCAAGGTAGAGAAAGGTAGGAAGGTAGAGGGAGAGAGATACAACTCTCAGTGTAATGGCAGCAGATTGAAAATTGCTAGATAAACCTTGACAGACATCGCTTTGTTTCACTCTCTGCTTTTGTATTGTAAATAAATACGGTTTTACAATTTTCCTGCAATATACTCTCGTCAAAATCGACCAAATAGGTAAAACGTGTTATTTATTTTGTTCCCCAATTGACGAAGCCTTTTCCATTAGCGGGTTTGTTCCCATTTTGAATGTGGGGTCTGAGTGCCACATTCCGGCGTGAATCACTAGCTGCAGTGAAAAAGCCAATGACGTGTGTAAGGGTGAACAGCTGTGATTGGTCCCCCCTGGAAAGGCGGGTGAGTTTATCGAATTGTCAATATTATCAAATTGATGCTGAGATTGGCACTCGCGTCTGAGCAAACAACTCCGGCGACAGGATTGGGCTGGACAGAATTTCCCGTTCAAATCATTATTGCTTTATTATTCTTTTATTTTCTTTCTTTCTTATTTTCCACATGAATCATGACGGTTTGGACTGTCCTCAAAAGCCTCAAAAAGTTGAGCCAAAGAAAAGAGGTCATCAGTCGGGGAACTGTTATGTTACCTGTTAGGTTTCTAAAATTCATCACTACTAAATATGCCACAACCTCAATATAATATTTATCCAACTCTTTGCAAAATTATTTTCTTTTCATATTGTGCATTCCAACCACTGTTCCTGCTCTATCATCTCTAAGGTTGTTGATTAAAGCATGCCAAAGGGCTATATAGTAGGAAAAAGTACATATTTTTGTATATGTAACAAAATATTTAGTTATTTTATTTAGTTAATAGTTCATATTTCTCACTGGGCCTGATACTGTAGAGGTTGTTCTTAACACTAGCCCATACCCCACTAGTTGAATGTTCCAGCCCTGGTCAGTCCATTTTCCTGCCGCCCTGTAGTGACGGTGTCAGGCAGTAGGTTGCCATGGCGACGCTGTCAGGCCTGCGTGACAGAAGGCGTGTCATGGTTGCCACGAGTTACAGTGCCTGCATTATTACAGCGGGCTGTCTGGGGTTCAGCCGGGGTGAATATGTGCGGTGGCGTCCATTATGGGGTTGACTTGGTGTGTTAACTTTCCTTCATCAACTTGGTCTAGCCGCTATAGGAATACATTTGCTAAATGTGATTGAAACTGCAACCAGCCAATGAATGTATTATAATTCCTTATATACTTTGGTGTTTTATTAATGGAAACCTTGAGCAACTTAGCTACTATGTATGCTAATTGTGTTTGCTAAGTGTAATGTTGTAGGCTCGGTGGGTACGATATGATTTCTCACGTCCTCAATTTATAGGATGGATTATTAGATTGTGAATTAATGCTACATTTGTCTTGTGTGCGCTATTATGACAAAATGGTACATATTGTACCATACATAACTCATTTATACCAGAATACCATTCTAGTATTTGAGGTAATGCAACCGTAATTGGTAAAGCCTAGCTGGATAACTTAATACTTCAAATTCTGAATTTCTATCATTATGTAAATACTGAATGCCTGACCATTGTTGGGTCTGAAATTTTACATCATTGAAGTATACAATTCCAAGATTGTCAGACTTTTAAGCAGACTTTGAAAGGTTTTGAGATGCCTCAGGGACGGTTGAAACCAGACAGTGGGGTCTGTGCGGGGAAGCGTGGTTTGAGGGGTTGATTACCTCTAGTTCCTACATGTGGACCCCATGCTGTGCCTCTTTAAAGGCTATATGTTCCTCCAACTAGCAGAACGCTTGTACTATGCGCCTCTGCTCATGTTCATATCAAGGTTGGTTTTGAGAAACCTAATTCCTGCCTGATGATTCTGCACTCTGGTTGCTAGGCACCGCTTTCATTTAAATACTTTGTGTCTGTCTGTTTGTGTGTGCGTCTGTGTGTGTGTGTGTGTGTGTGTGTGTGTGTGTGTGTATGTGTGTGTGTGTGTGTGTGGTATAATTGAATACGGTCCTCTGTATACAGGTGCAAGTGTTTATTCCTTGTATTCACTTTAATTTAATCCTTCAGTTGAGGTGCTGTGTGTGTGTGTGTGTGTGTGTGTGTGTGTGTGTGTGTGTGTGTGTGTGTGTGTGTGTGTGTGTGTGTGTGTGTGTGTGTGTGTGTGTGTGTGTGTGTGTGTGTGTGTGTGTGTGTGTGCGTGCGTGCGTGCGTGTGTCGCTTCAGCCTCCCTCAGTGTCAGCCTTCAACTCTTGGACAATCATTGTCGGTTCGGGTGTTCTGTTAATCATCTCCGAGGTCCGAGTGTGTAGTGTACTTCTAAAGTAAGTGTATCGTACTTCCAGAGTTTGTATTGAGTGCGTGTTCGAAAGTTCGAACTGTACTCCGCCAGCCTGTGACCGCCTGGTGCAGAGCTCTCCTCACCGATCGATCCCATAGCCCGTCTGACCGTCCGTCTCCTAGACCTCCGCAGTACGCCCGGCCCACCCTCACCACGGGGTGGTTTTCATTACATCCCTCTCTTCCTCTTCCTCCTCTCCTCCCCGCGTATCTCTCGGAGCCTGCCTGGGGTGTAATGCAGTGGCACCTCAAACCAAACCTTTTATTTCAAACCTGCTTGGCAAAAATCCCAGTTTCTGGAACCACTTTGAGTGGTTCCCTTCTCTGGCCACATATCACTGACCGGCGGCATGGGCTCGCTGTGGTCCCGTCGACCAATCACCGCCGCCGTCCCGCCGAATCTGTCAGGGTACCGCGGAGCAGGAGTTGCTGTGTGCCCACACTGCAGAGCTGGCTCACGGGTAGGCCTGCTGGGGCGTGCGTAACAATGAGAGAGAGAGAGAGAGAGAGAGAGAGAGAGAGAGAGAGAGAGAGAGAGAGAGAGAGAGAGAGAGAGAGAGAGAGAGAGAGAGAGAGAGAGAGAGAGAGAGAGAGAGAGAGAGAGAGAGAGAGAGAGAGAGAGAGAGAGAGAGAGAGAGAGAGAGAGAGAGAGAGAGATTTTGTTTGTTGTATCCGCTGTGGTAAATACTTGGCCGTTCAGGACTCTATGGGCAAACAGACCAAAGTCGAACCATTGGTTTGTTTTAACGTACATTGTAAAATTGTTTGACCGCTTTTGGATTTTCTTTGAAAAATCAATGACCAATCTACGCTGTAACTCCCCCACATTCACTGAGAATTGTAAAACGGCTTTGATCAACACATTTCTGCAAGGGCATATGAGGACTGGTGTCAACAAAATCCATCCTGACACACAACCCGCACAACACAAACACAACATTTAACAAGCAACTTCACGCCCCCTTTAGCTGTTTGTCCTAGACGCACCGGGCTCTCCGAGCCCTCCAATCAGACGCCGTCATCGCTGGGGTGGGGGGGTCCTGGTCCTCCAGGCCTGCGAAAGCAGAGTAGGAGTCGCGGCGGACATGAAGACGAATGCGCTCCCAGCCGGTTGTTAAGTGATGAATCGCAGGCTCTGGGGGTCTGGCCGGGGGCCCTCTGCTATGTAAGGGGGCCCTTTTCATCAATCACAAGTGTGGGGAGGTGTGGCGGTGGGTCTGGGTGTTTGGGGGAGGGGGGGGGGCACTGTAATTGCATTACAGAGCTTATCGGAGCGTCCGGGTCCGGGCCTGCACTGCCGCATCTCAGGTGTTGGGGATTGTTTTGACCTCTGGATGGAGAGGCCCCCCCCCCCGACCCCATATAAACAGATTTGCAGAGTGTAAAGGTGTTTTTGTTCTCCCCCATTTCCATGTCCTGCCCTGCGATTGGATGGTTTATCAGTGTGTTTCCAGGAGGTGAATTTCAAGGTCATGCTTGATTCGACGCCTGTGATGTCTCTCTCTTTCGTTCTCTCTCTCTCTCTCTCTCTCTCTCTCTCTCTCTCTCTCTCTCTCTCTCGGTCTCGTTCTCGGTCTCTCTCACGTGGCAAGCTGGACGGATCTCCTCCCTGTTGCCTAGTCAACACTTTGGCGGATCAGGAAATGAGTTTGGCGCAGGGCCGTGACCCCTCCCCCCCTCCCCCCCCTCCCCCCCTCCCCCCGCATCCAGAGGAAGAGGGTTGGAGCGCTATGGTTGTGTGCGGTCTCTGTGAGAGCCAGAGAGCGTGGGAATACTGTGTGTGTGTGTGTGTGTGTGTGTGTGTAAATAAATTGGTGCTTTAAAGCTGTAAAAAAAAAAAAGCTTTAAAGTGTTTTTATTCTGTGAACTGGACACGTGATGGCAGGCACACACAAACACACACGCATACACACACGCATTCCTGTTTGTGCCTCTTCATCAGTTTCCATGCAACATCAGATTTATATTTAGTCCAAAACCACGTAACCTCGAAAGGCCCATATATGGAGACGCAACATTTTCTCTTGTGTTACTGTTGTGTTAATTCCTACCCTCTCTTAAACCGGCATGTCCTGCCCTCTCTCCATGTCTCTCGGCTCCCCACATGCATACACACCTCATTTACCCTGCACACGATCAATGAGTTGCAGCCGTGTGTGTGTGCCAGGTGTGTGTGTGTGTGTGTGTGTGGGGGGGGGGGTTCTTACCTGGCTGTTTTGGCAGATAAGCCTCGGCCAGCCCACGTAGCGTGTATCCGCTTCCCACTCTCTCTCTCCACCACCACCCCAGAACACACGACCAGTGCTTCCTGTGCTCTTCCTGTCCTGTGAGGATGATGGAGGGATTCCAACTCATGGGAGAATAAGCCATCACTCGGGCTGATGTAAACACAACAAGGAAAAAGTACCAAGAGCTAGCAAAAGTTAGTGCTGTTGGCAGGGATATCGACAATAGCTTAGCGGATTGGCAGCCAACAATTAGTGGTGATTAAATTTCAAGGCACTTTATTCCCAGACTGCAGGGGCCTGCAACGCTTCACGTGGTGAATGTAAAGTAGACTAGCGGGCGAGCAGATATGGCTCTCTCCCCTCGCTCCATGCACCCCCCCCCCCCCCCGCTTGCTGCTGTGTTATTGTCCTTAATTAAACATCATTGGTTATCAACGTGACAGCCTCTACTCTGGGGAACCAATCAGAGCAGAGGAGGGTCAATGGGGTGGAGCACCTGCCCCATGGCCGTGGCCCGGACGTCCCGGTGTAGACGCTAGGGACCGCTGGGGTTCATCCCCCCGCTCCACCAGGAAACTGGTCCATTTCCTGTTCATCTCCCAGACCATCTGTCTGGGTTATGTGGCTGTACCTGCAGCAGCTCCAGAAGAACGGAAATTTCCCAGTGATCGCATCGTGCTTAAGGGCAACAAACGCGGCTGTTATTGTATTGTACATTGAAAAGGAAATTGTGTGTGTGGGTGTGTGTGTGTTGGTGTGTGTGTGGATGTGTGTGTGTGGGGGTGTGTGTGTGTGAGTGGTTCTCTTGGCAATGAATCTTCCAGCTGACCCGTCACTGTCAGTCGCAGGACTGCGCAATACCCCCTGGAGCCCAAGAAACTCTTGATGCATGCTCTGCTTTTATTTTTCGATTTTAATGTTTGTAAATCCCTGAGCGTTTAGTTTTTTTTAAACTAATGATATTTACACACGGTCCCTAGGTATTTCACCCACTCACTCAATCAAACACGGCAAGTGCTCCGACTATCCCCTGCAGGAGGTTAAGCATTTCCTGTTTGGATCCCTATTTCTTGGCTTGAATATGAATCAGTAAATGGAGCAAGAGAGGGGGAGAAAGATAGACAGACAGAATGAGAGAGTGAGGGAGGGAGAGAGAGAGAGAGAGACTGACCTCTGGTTTTCATAGACTCTTGAAAGGCTTCCAAGAATGGGAAAGGACTATCTCAACAGACCATCTTGCTCTCTGTGCTTCTTGGCCTTGTTTGATGGTTTGCATACTGGAAAGAAAATGAGTTTGCCAAGATTCTTCTTTTGTCCTGTCTGCGTGCCGCCCGGCTGCAGAGTATTTCTAATGTGGCCCCACTAGCCTTTCCCTTGACACTTTTCATATATATTTTTTATACAAACTTGTGGGAGGCATACTTATTGGCTTCATTATCCGGGAACAAATACACGCCACTGCCAACCACAGTTCACACAGCTGTACTCTTTTTCCCTATTGATGGCCGAGAGAAATGCATTCTGGGAAGAGACAAGGGGTTTGGACGTGGGTCAGGCCCGGCAATTGGCAGCGCCTCAGAAACATGGAAGCACGGTCGTCAGCAGACTCCAATACAAGAGTCCAGAATGCCTAGCAAATCCGTGCTCCCTTACAATTGGTTCCAAAACCGCCACCCCTCTGCCACTGGGGCTTGCCCAGCTGTAGCGTAGCGCTCAGTACAGGCACGTAACCCGCATGTCGCTGGCCCTCTCCTTCACCACAAGCACCTCGTTGACAACCACCCCCAACCCCTTCAGAAACCCCCACCCGCTGCAGGGTTGCAGGACAGGCCGTTGCAGGGCGATGAAGGGAGCCGGCGTTCTGGCCACTGGACCGGAGGAGATGTGTGTGAGAGAGAGCTAACTAGAGGTTGATAGTGAGGGCTTTGAGTAGATTTATGTATTTACAACCCGCCGTGTACAGTCAGGCTTTTGTCAACCGTGCTGTCATGGTTCGCGGTTTTGGCACGTGGCCAAAGTTGTGCCGAGCTTTCGGTCCACGCATTCCAGGCGTCTGGAACCGCTGAATGAACACCGGTGTTGTCAGGGTTTTTGTTTTCATGTCTATGTTTTCTTTTGTTCTGCAGTTGTTTCTTCTCGCTAATAAGTTGTTTTGTACTTCTTAAGCAGTTGAGCTGACTGCCAATTTGACACTCTGCTGAATCGCACAATTCAGCGCGATGCATCTAGATAAACATCGGATCTTGACTTAGGATGTTTATTGTTACGTGCGGTGTCTCGCTATCTCTGCTACGGGGTCAAAGATCGGCTCCATTGTCTTGTGTTTACCTTTTTTTACGTTTTCTGATATATATATATATATATTTTTCTCCTCTAAAAAGCCATATTTTCGGTGTGTCTTTATTTCGAGCAGCAGCTGAAGTAAAGAATTTAAAAGATGGGAGGAAAGAGAGAAAAGTTGTCCAAACACAGTGCAGGGACCCTGGGAGACAGTCTCCAGAGTTACCCTGGAACTCCTTCACGGGATGTGCTTAAAATCAAGACGGATTCCTCAAACCTTTACTAGGCTTGTGTAAAAGGTTCTCCTGAGAGACAGAAAAAAGTGGATAAGTGGATCGGTGCCCTGAACTATAAATATTGAGAAAGCAACTTGATCCGGTATAAAGTATGATTTATTCACCATTACTGGTTGAAAATCATCGCTTGAGAAACGCATGAATGAGGCATTGTTTAAAGGGACGGAGAAACAACATGTTTTTGTACGCGTGTCAAAGGCTCGCGAAAAGTCCTGAATTCTGAGAGTGGTAATAGGATGCCTGTTGGGTAGTGATTCACCCCAGATATGGGTTTATTGAATCGACTGCATTTAACAATCGCCGTTAAAATACAAAGTCTTTGTCAATACGAATGATTTTTGTGTTTACACCAAACTGAACCTTCAGTAAAAATGATTTTTTCCTCATAACAGAAAACCCCCGCACAAAACAAAGCAAGTTTGTGTCTGTGTCTGTGTGTGTGTGCATGTATATGTTTATGTGTGTGTTTGTGCATGTGCGTGTATATGTTTGTGTGTGTGTGTGTGTGTGTGTGTATGTGCTTGTGTGTGTGTTTGTGTGCATGTGCATGCGTGTGTTAATGCGCATCCAAAATGTGCATGTCTTTCAGGAATCTGGCACCCTCGTGTTGTACAGCGGGGTGACAAGGGGAGGCCAGCCATAGAATGTGACTCGGCAGGAAACGTCAGCGGTGCCCATTCCGTGTCCCCGTGGGGAATGCGGTCGTATCCCCGGTAAACATACCCCCGGCAGAATGTGACTGACACCGCTAATGGCCAGCTACCCACGCCAGAAACTCAGGCTCTCCACTACCCCTCTGCATAGTTTTATAGGTTTGAGGACATGGTTTGGAAGCCGGCTGTAAATAACAGTTTGAAGGCTATTTACGATCGCTGTTCCACTGTGGAGACCTTTAGCCGGCGCTTTTATCCAAAGACAACGACCTACTTCACTTTCTCCATGCACGTTCATTTAGGAGCACAGAGGTGGCAGCTTGCTGTAGATCTTGTGGTCTGAACCCAGAACCTTAGAACTGGGTGTCAAACACCCCCCTACCCCCCTCCCCTCCCTCCAATGTCACGGTCTAGGGATCCTGCAAATGGGCAAAGACAGACGGATAACCTTCTACCTGGCTGTCGTCAGCCGTGCTTTAGTGTTTCGGTGGGCGTCAAGCTGCAGCGGTTTCGGCTGTCATCGTTGTTACGATTCCAGGGAGAGGCCAGATGCTGACCTTTTCCCTCACGCTTCCATTTGACGTCCCCCTTTCCCCCCCCTGCAGTCCCCTCGCCGCAAGTAGTGACCGCCTCGCCGCGTTGATCCAACCCTCCGTCTGAAGAGTCACGCAAAGCCCAGTCGTGCCGTCATTTATCATTTCCATGGTGATGACACCCCCCATCGTGGACGGAGGGATAGCAGGGGGAAATGAGAAGCATTCGCCTTGCCTGGCGTGGAGACTGGGATGTGTGCTGAAAAGCTCTGCGCGCACCCGGGGGGAAACGAGCCGATTGGAGGCTTAAGAGCATGGCTTGTCAGCCGCGTTGACACGGCAACGGCTGCTCATTATCCTCCCGTCTATGCCGGGCCACGCCGCCTCATTGATGGCTTCCGGATGAGGGTCCAGGGGTGGGGGCTGGGGGGTTGAGGCTTCGCTCTGTGTTCCAACCAAGATGGCGGCACACACACAAACACACACACACACGCACACACACACACACACACACACACACACAAACAGAATGACATGTCGGCAGGAAACGACAAGTCTGACCTGTAATCCAGGATTTACCTGTCGGGTTGGATTCAGAGGCATACGTGTGCAAGCCAATGGGATGGCTGATGATGACATCATCGCAGCCCACCTCCACTGGGGGGGAAGCTCGCTGGTATCGACATATTGCTGGGTTGGTGTCGATACCTCTGTGTGGGTGGGGTAGGGCCATCTCCACTAGTGGAGGTCACGTCACTGAGTGTGTGGTCAAAGTCGGCTGGTGTTTGTGTGCCTCATGTGTGATTATGATGTTAGAGAATATAGATCATTCCTAAAATGATGTTTCCAGAA
The DNA here is from genome assembly GCF_949987615.1 of Pollachius pollachius. Lineage (NCBI taxonomy): Eukaryota > Metazoa > Chordata > Actinopteri > Gadiformes > Gadidae > Pollachius > Pollachius pollachius. The sequence continues at coordinate 37,129,298 of NC_136934.1, forward strand.
TTTGACTTATTTGTTAACTTTTTTGCCGCAAGAAAAAACTTCAACTATTTTAAGGGGGAAAATAAAAGGGAGCATCTATCACATTACAGAGATTATAATCTGCAGACAGATTTCAATGTTAATAGTTTTCAGCTGCTTTGGTTCTCAAGATGCCTCACCGTAGTCTGGAGATAAGAATGATAGCCATCCAGAACCTAAATGTTTTCCAAAAGGAACTTCTTACCACAAGAAAAATCGACTGCATTTTAATGCAAAATAACTAAACTTTCAAGGTGTTGGTTGGCATTTTAACTTTTCTCTAAGCGGCAATCAGCAATCATTGAATGGCCCACTTTGTTTTGATTAAATTGTGTTTTGGTTGAATCTCATGGGTCCCATGCATTTGTTTGGCGACTGGCCATTGCTATAGAGCCGATGGGAACCATGAGACTCAATCAAAACACAATTAAATCAAAACAAAGTGGGCCAAGCAAAGATTGCTGATTGCCGCTTTAAGCATTTAACCTTAGTCACAGTATATTGCAGGACTATTGAAGTGGGACAGCAAGAGATAAGTAGGAATAAATATATCAAAGCGACAAAAGACTTTTGATTTTTAATTACATTTTGGCAGAATCCCAAAGCAACACTTTTTAAACTGCCTTGTACATCTGAACTCCAGTGGTTGCTAAGTGACAGTGATGGCCTCCTGTGTCCTTTAGAGAGCGCAGGGTCATCAAATGGCATCTTTAGCTGATGGCCATCTCGGACAGACAGGTTGTTCGCACGCAATTTAGTGCTCAGAGTGACATGCGACACACTGAACTGCATTCCCCACAGAAGGTACCAGACGGGTAGATCTCCCACACAAACACATACAAGCATGTACACACCAGCTCACACACACATACACGCATGCACACTTTCATAGACACACACATGCTCATATACACGGACACATAGACACATGCATGTTCATTGACACACACACACGCGTTTAAAAGAACACACTCACGTTTATAAACACACATATATGTACACACGCCACACATGTGTGCACACAAACAGACACACACATGTTCATCGACACACACATTCGAAAGCACACACGCACACACAAATGTTCATATGAACACACATACTGAAAGACACAGAGGCGCAGACACTCTCACACACACACACACACACACACATACAATAAAAGACACTAATAAAATAAAAGACACACACATACAATAAAAGACACACACGGACACAAACACACACGCACTCAAAAACGCACGCACATCCCTCGCTCTCCCCCATGCGTGTTGTTGTAAAACAAAGCATGTGGAAAAGGCGTGTGGGACATGAATGGGTTCTGACACATCCACAGAGCGGCGCTCCAGTCACCGTGGGAGGCAGACAGCGTCTCATTGTCATCGAGGAACGCCACAAGAAAGCGCTGTCAGTCTGCTGTCTCCCCCCGCACACACACACACACGCACACACGCACGCACACACACACACACACACACACACACACACACACACACACACACACACACACACACACACACACACACACACACACACACACACACACGTATAAGCAGACCTCAAATATGTGCTTGTGCCCACGAGGAAAAACTATATATTTTGTGTGTGTGGGTGGGTTGGGAATGTTTAAACGTCTGCATCGTGGGAGGGTTATCAGTGGGCTGCCTTCTGTGTGTAATATTCTCTTTAATAAAGCGACAGCACCTGGCAGATTGGAAAGCAGAGCGCATGTGGCACGCAGCCCCTCTCATGCTGATTTATGAGCACACCGCCAGGCCCATTGCATTCTGGGTCCCCGGTGGTGTCTCTCTGTCTGATAAGCCCGGCCCACCTCTGTGGGTTTGCAGATGCATGTGTTAAGATTTACTGGTCCACTGCTGCGTGTTGGAGGAGTGAGGGAGAAACAGAGAGGATATTAAGTAAAGGTGGAATACTATTGAGTGGCCGTACGGGACCGCTCTCGCTCAGATTAAAGTTAAGCGCTCCCCAACCCCCCCAACTCTGCATCTATTGGGATTTTGATGTTTGGGGTTGAGGGAGTATTTAAAGGGAAAGGAGATGGCTGGTAGAATATTATTTTTCAGCCACAACTGAATTGAAAACATTGCCTCTGTTCGCTCTGTAAACAGCATTATGCACAGAGGAACCCATAACCATTTAATGTCCACCCCATCCCCCTCCCTACCCTGTTCCTAAGCAGGAGATTGCATCCATTTATTCAAAAGCAATTCTCTCGCAAACAATAGACCGCCACTCACATGCGCGCACCTTGGCAGCCCCTAAGAAGTGCTGGTCGGCACTTTCCACTCTGATCCACTGGTTCGGAAAATCCTGAGGTACGGGAGAGAGGGAGGGAGTGAGTGGGAGGCCATTGTGAGCGAGTTGGGGCGAAAGGTCAGAGGTCAAGAAGAGCATCTCAGCCCAAAGGCCAGCTGTCAGCCACGGGGAGAGGAGCAAGAATACAGAGTAACCCTAGGGGGTTGTGTAGGGGGGGGGGGGGGCTGAAAACGTCAAGGTCAGCCTCTATTGGCTGGAGGACGTTGTGGTTGTGTAGGAGATGAGGAGAGGAAGGGGGTGAAGGGTTCAGTCAGACAGACGCACTCAGAGGAGTATACACATCTGACTGGTAGATGGCTGGAGCGGGTGCATTTATGAGCTCCAGGCTGCCAGCTGATTTAGCTCGTTAGCCCTGCCGCTGGGCCGCTGCTGATTGGCCGAGTCCAGATGGTTGACTTCCAAACCCTGGCAAGAAATTCTACTGTCTGACCCCGGGAGTTTCAACCTTTCAGAAACACTGATTGGGTGTCAGCTTTTATGCATTTCTGTTTTAAATCATTAATTATTATTGTTAAGAGGGAGATGCATTGTCTTTTTGGCTTCTTGGCTGTTTGTGTATTTGTTCTGATTGTTTTTATGTAAGTCTCTTACTCTTACAGCACAGCATTCTTTTCCAACACTATTTATTTTAAGTTTTTATAAACCTGTCTTAAAAACATGCAATGCATATTTTTGTTGGTTAAAAAAACAAAGAGCCATTTCATGCAAGGGAATACATTTCAGTAATTGGTATTGGTAGCAATGTGGTAAAAATAGTATTCATCTGAATGTTAGACAAATAATATATTTGTTTACTTTCTTAGACTTTTCATGCCTTTAGTGGAAGACTAAAGTAGACACGAACAACACCAGCGTAACTGATTCATTTGACAAAGCAGAATAAACCATGAAAAATAACAGACATTTCTTATTCTGAATCCCCCCCACCCCCTCTGCCTCTCCTGTGGGCTCCAGAGTTATTAAGCATTCAGCTCATTTCTCACCTGAAATCTTAATGACCTTCTTTTTGCCTGTGTACAAAACACATCCAACGACCGGCTACTTTCTGGTTGGGGTCATGTGACAGGGGAACAGGAAGAGGAAACCATCCCTCCCATCAATGAGAATCCCAGTACCGATGGCATCATTATGTCACAGACTGAGAGATTGAACTCCGGACACACCGCAATGCGGCATAATGAGCTGTCTTTTTAATTTCTCCCCAGATTCATAATATGCTTTCTCCAAATCCTCGTTCTTCCCATCCTCGAAACTCAAGGTAGTTTCACTGAACCTCCTGGTATTGAGTCATTTAAAAGTAATTTGCATCCCGAGCAGCTCGCAGTGAACACCAGGCTAATTAGGGAGCAGATAGACAGACACTGGGCATTAGAGATCAAACCAGGACCCTCCGTGCTCCCAAACTCTGATGCGCTGTTATCGTCAGGTACACCCCCCAAAAGCACGCTCCCCCTGAGGAATGCGACCCCCACACACAGTGAATCCCTGGCTCCCAGAGGGACGAGGTGGTTGATGCTATACTGCAGATGTTCCTGTAAAACAACGGAGCTGTACCCGTAGCACCCGGGCCTAGCGCGCACACACACAAACGTACACACGCACACAAGTACACACGTACACACACAAACACAAATGTATACACATGCGCGCACACACACACACACACAAGTACACACAAACATACACACACACACACACACACACACACACACACACACACACACACACACACACATGTACGCAAACACACACACACACAAATGTACACACTTGCACACACAGACACATACACACCTACAAACATACACCCGTTCACGCACACACACACACACACACCTCCCCTCCCCTGAGGAGTTGCCGTTATCAACGATGCACCGCAACATTTCAAACTTCCACTGCGCGTCTCGTTACCGGGCTGTCACGGGACGGGCCCGCTGGCGTCGCCGCCACCGGCGTGAAGAGCCTCACATTTAAAGGTCGGGCAGCCTCAGGTAGCACAGAGAGCCTTCTTCTCCTCCTGGCAAATTTTCATTTTGGATGTAAATATCGAGGAACACAGATCTTCATATCGTATCTCAGACCCCCACCCACTTCTTCGTATCTGGGGAAGCTCCAGCTTCGGCCTGCTTTATTGGTTTTATCTTTTGGTGGGAAGACGCTGTAGAGCAGAGCCTGAACACCCGTCACCGTGGGCCGTGGTGGTCTCCACTCGGTCAGCCAAAAACTGCATCCCTCACTGAGACGGGACAGAAGGGGAGACTGAGCGTCGAATGAAAACCACCAATCAACCTCGCCGTGAGTCCTCCCTCTCCCTCCCTCTCCCTCTCCCAGATGGTGGAGTCAGGTGTGTGGTCATAGTGAGTGTGTGTGTGTGTGTGTGTGTGTTTGAGTTATCCTCCTCGGGAGACCGGTGTGCGGACGACACAGACTAGACCCCAACAGACGATTCCAGAAGCCGTATCCAACCGATTTCCCTGCATTAGCCAATCGGATGCGCAGGTCAGCGGCTCACTGTATTAACCTTGTATGCCCTGACCCGTGGTGTTGAGTGAAAACGCTCCAGTAACGCCGGTTGGTAATGACCGAGTCTTAGACTGTGAGGCTCCTCTTCAAGTGCACTTCTCCCCCTCTCCCTTACCCGCCCCTCAAGTCCATTACATTCTCCTTCTCTTCTCCGTTTTGTTCATTTTTTTTTTAAAGGCTGCAATTAATCTAATTAGGAATCAATCAGCCAATGGGGCTGCTCCCTCCCCAGAGCTAATGGAGAGAATATGACAGGCATGGCCCCCTGCATTATTAATACCTCCACTCCTAGACCCCCCAACCCAAACCCCCACCCTCATCACCCCCTCCCCTCGGGTTGGCTGTGGGCAGAGAGGGGGGCCATTGATCACAACCCAGCGAGCACTACTGCAAGGCCTTCTGGGAAATATCTAGTAAAGGAAACATGGGGAGAGACTTGGGAGGGCAGCCGAGGAGGAGGAGAAGCAGTAGTAAAGCGTGCATGGGGAGAGGGGGGGAGGAGGAGGAGGAGGAGGGGTAGTAAGGCGTACATGGGGAGAGGGGAGAGTAAGAGGAGGAGCAGGAGGAGGAGTAGTTTAAAGGATCTAGCCTTAGAGTCTTGAAGTCTGCTAGGCGGCAAGAAGCGAAGAGGGAATGTTTGAATAAAACTCAGGAATCTCACACTCGGCGGTGAATATCCAACAGATAAACAGAACATTTAGATTTGGATGTGTGAGGTTGAGGAGGGAAACCATTGGGGGGGCGGGGAGGGGTTGTTTGAGGAATTTGAGGGATGGTGCGCTGCGTTAATGGGAATGTTGTGCTCCAGAAAGCTCATTTGGTTAATGAGGCTCAGCACCAAAGTATTACGGCAGGATGAGGTGGTGGGTGGGATTGGGGGGGGAGGGGGGGAGTATAGGTCTCTCTGCGGGAACATTCGCAGCAAATGAGATTAGAAATTATAGGACACCACTTAAACCCGGCGCAGCAGCAGCACAATAGCTTTGTGTGGCGACGAAACAATCAGAGTGGGCATTATCCTTCATTTCCCCCCGGCGTCATGCGAGCGGCTGAACTAATAGTCCCTAGCTGCTGGGTACCGCCGACTGCTCACACCTAGCGCACCGGGTCACAACACAAACCCAAATCGATATCTTTAGCTCCAGCTTTGAAACAACCAACTAAACGTGCAAGATAACTGAGCAAAATAGGAGGAGGAAAGGGGACTTCCCTGCTCCCTGCTACCGGCCCTGGCGTCCCCGGTACACACGGAGGCATTGTGCCTCCGTTGGTTTACTGGATCTGCGCGTAGCGAACGGGGCCAAACTGCTGGCCAGCGGCCGCCTAATCTGGTTACTCATCTGTCGCAGGACGTGATGTTGTTTTTACTGCGGAGGACACGGGACGCCGGCCAGACTCAGCTGTTGTTGTTTGGGGTTTAGGGACGGGGCCTTCGGGGGGCCTCTGTGGTCACTTCACCCTTAGATAGATACGTACGGTACGAGCCAGCCTTGCGTGTCCCAAAGTTGTTGTTTTCTTCTAAGTTCTACCTCTGCTAATGAGATGTGGTGTTGTGATACGACAGTGCGGTGTACTAGCTTGTCAGTGCAGTCGAATGCATGGTATCTTTGGTTGCGATGCGTAGCGAGAAGGGACCGGCCCCTTGTTGGAGACGAGGTTGCCGTAAAAGGAAAGGACCTCCACCGTGCAGGGGGTGAGTCAACGATTAGTCGACCCCCTGCCTGAGCGGCTCGCTCCGGGCCAGTAAACAGGCGAGGAGGCAGGGGTGGCTGGGCGGTTTGGGGCGGCTGAGCCAGGGGTTAGGCAGAGCTTCCAGGAAGCTGACGTAAGCTGACGTTAAGCAGGGCTTGTAGAACCCAGAGGGGTAGTGGCGGGAGGAAGGGGGAGGGGTCCAAATTGCGTTGGTCTGGTTGTGTGTGTGACTCAGTAATGAGGACTCCTGTAAGCAGGAAATGGTTTCGTACACGAATAAGAGGAATCTCTCACTGTGGTCTGAGAACCCACTCTGGTAACGGCCTCCTTTTAGCACGCTGAGTGTGTCTATGTGTGTGTGTGTGTGTGTGTGTGTGTCTATGCAACAGAAGTGTGTCTGTTAGCAGTGGGTGTGGGTGTGTGGCAGCAGAAAGAAAAAAATCAATTTCCCATCTGCTATTAGTCACCACCAGTCATTAAAGACAAAACTGGGGGAGGGTGGGTAGGGGGTGAGGTGGGGGAGTGTGTATGTGAGTCAGTAGGGGGGGGGGGGGGGGGGGTGAGATTGGTTGCTGTTCGCTGACCTTGCAGGAATGGATTGTCTTGAAGTTCATTCATCTTGTAGTCTCATCAGCTCACAAACATTTTTTTTTCCTTTCCTTTGAGGAAGCTGTTTTGAGCCATATTGATGGTGTTGTTGGTTATATGTGGCATTTTAACACCACACAGCATCACCCCCAACCAGCCGATACCCATAGTGGATCCTGCTCAGGCAACCAATGAGAGGCTCCAGGTGAATCATCAACAACAACCCACAACAATATCGTTCTCGGAAAGCGTTTGAATAGCAGATGACAGTCTGGGATGGGGGCGCTCTGACCTTGAGAAGCGGTTCTGAAAGCATAATGCAGGACAATGGACACTGTATTTAAAAATAAGCATGGGCACATGATTCTACTCCGGCTACGGAAACTGCTGACACCCGTTTTGAAGGCGCCGCTAGACGGCGGGGTCTGGACCATCCGTCTTAACACAGCCGAACCTTCACTCATCTCTAGAAGCAGCACATGATGGGAGGAGCAAACACACACACACACACAGAAACACACACACACACACATACAAAGACAAACGTTCCAATGCATCACTGTGTCTTGATGTCGAGTTCTCTTTTAAACTCATTTCTTTTATTGATCAAACCACAACCCAGAGTATTGCCAAAGGAATGATTTCCAAAGTATTTTTTCCAGTTTTCATGTCTGTCAACATCAGCGCTCCCCCTGGCTTCATCTCAACTCCCCCCGGGGCTGGGCACCCGAACATCTGGCTGTGTTTACAGATGTTTAGAGCGTCTCCGCTGGTGCTGACGGCTGTGTTATGACAGGCGAGGACACTGAGGAGATTACCCGCAACACGGACACCACACAGCCGCCACGCTCCTCTCCATTTCCCCTCCCCCCGCCTCCAGTTGAGGGGCGGCGGCCATGTTGGGATCGCACCCCCAGCCCCTGTTCGCTACGTTGACAGGACAGAATTTAGTACAACCAGAGAGCTCACGGTTCTGTTTTGTGTGTGTTTTTTCTCTCTCACAGGAAGACTGCTGACCGTGGCGAAGGAAAACCGTTGAAGAGGTGGAGGTATTTCACCTTAACAGCCCCCCATCTTAACCCCCCCCGCCCCTCCTCCACCCTTTGCCGGTTCACCCCTTTTGAGGCCATCTAAGTGGACGTTTGTGGGGAGGAGCTTCGGACCAGACAACGTCATTGGACGTTGCAGCCGTCTATCACAACCGAGTGAGTTCCGTTCTCTAACCTTTTATTTCTCTCACTGAAAAAGTATCCCTTGATGTCTGCTCAACATGGGCCGCAGGGGGGTTCCTAATCCTGCGCTTTGATATCCCTGAGGGATACTTTATTCTGGGATCAATACGACCAGGGGATCCAGTATGCCTGAACGGTTTCACTTTGTTTTGTCCGTGGTCACCGCCGTGTCCACCGCACACTCACACTGATTGCACTTCTTCAGGGTAGAAAATTGTTGCAGTGGATTGGAGTTCCTTTTCTCTTGGCCACCCTCTCCCGTTTTAGGTAAACACGTTATTGGCCAGTTATTGTACACATGTTCATCATTTCGGGATCTTTCCTCTCTGAGCCGTTCATCCTCCCCAGCAATGGAGCGTAGCGTCTGTTCCAGTGTTCGTTCTCCCCTTGTACAGCAGCTCCTCACCTCTCTCCTCGGGTCATTGAGTTGAATCGAGAGAGTACAGACTCACATTATATCGCCACGCTGTAATTTCAAGTTCACACCCTGCAGAGCTCAAATTAGCCATGGTAATGGATAATCACGAAGAGAGGACGGGCATGCGTGTGTGTTCGGTGCGTGTGTGTGTGCGTGCGCGCTCCTTTTCTAAAATGGCCTTTCGCTATAATACCCCCAGATGATTGTATAAGCTTCGGTTTGCTATGATTTCGAGAGGGCTCCTATTCCATGTGGCCCAAAAGGGTCTTCTCGGCTTTCAATCAGGGGAGCCATTGCTAACGCGTATGGACAAACACTTTGAAGGCGTCGTGTGACAAAGTTGAGTTGTTGTTTTCACCTGGCAGGCCTACCATGACGTTTGTCCCTGGATGGCCTCTCTCTCTCTCTGTCTCTTTCTCTCTTTCTCTCTCTCTCCCTTGCTCCCTCTCTCTCTTCCCTGTCCATTTCTCTTTTTGGGTAGTTGGGAGAACTTCTAGTTAGACCACCTCTATAGCCGGGCTCCCTTTCAGACCCCCAGCTTTGTGCCAGAGAGCCGTGTTTGGCTGGCCTCCCTGTATCTGTGTCATGGAACCATTGTGGGCCATTGTGCCATCAGTCAAAGTGAACACAAGGCCGGTCGCTTGCAACGCCTTTCAGCCACAGAGATGGGGAACAATGCCCGCGGAGCCCCGTGTTGAACTGGATGTATGGGCCCCCCATGTGTGTGTTGGGGGGTGGGGGGGGTCTGGCTGGATGCTGTGTTGGATAAGGTCCTAGTCAGTTGGCTTCCACCCCGATGGTGACAGCAGTTTTTTTCGGGGTGTCATTGATAACACAAAGATGTTTCTGGAAGAGGGAAATGGGACTGAGCATTGGTTTGTCTGTGTGTGTGTGTGTGTGTGTGTGTGTGTGTATGTGTGTGTGTGTGTGTGTGTGTGGGGGGGGGCAGGGGGGTGGATCAGGCTCGGGCGTGAAATGCGATCAGAAGCCTTCAGATGAACTATGGCGTTGTCATGCAAGAACTATTGAGTGAGAGGAAAAGAGAGGCCTTTTGTCTTTTTATCATCTCACTTTTTTGACAGTAAGTGGCTTCTGCTGTCAATTGGATCCATTACGGAAGAATTGTTTGATAATGTCAGTTAGAGCCTGTCCAAGTCCCACTGGCCTCTTGGATCATTTGTTTGTATTGCAGATGACACAGAAATCCAAAGGAGGCTCTTATTTTGAAATCTACCATTGGCAGACGAGTACATTGAGAAAAATCGTTCACCAGTGAGTTCCGTGGCATATATCTACTTAACATTTCAAGCGTGGCTTGACATTTCGCTTAATTTGTATTTAGACAAACGTCCAAATGCTGCAATGTTTCTATTGATCATGTCTCTCTTATTCGACATGATAATTTGTATGGTACCGTATTTTAATTATGTTTTGTCATTTACCAATTAGCTCGCTTTTCTTCCCTTCCCACTCACACACACACATGCATGTGCACCCACACCGTAGCGACGACAACCAGTGACTATTTCTGGGACGAAGGCTTCCGATCCAAACCAGTGTCAAGCGGGAGACCGCTTGTGTTGCCGCTGTCGTCTTTTTGACCTGGGCTGAACTCCACGTGACCCGAGGGCTGGCTCTGCCGTTGCCATGGTTACGCCTTCAGCCCTCCTCTCGCCCCGGTCCTTCTTCCTCGCCGTTGGGCTCCCTCGGCGTCAAGCGAGGGGGAGAATCGAGGAGACAAATTGGCGGCGAGGCATGCCAGGTGGTGGCGGAGAGAGGGGAGCCGTTGTCATGGCAGTGGTCATGGCATCGGAGACATTGACATGAATTGATCTCATCTCAACACGCAGGCTCTCCCGCCGCTCGGTCGAGAGGCTGTTCATCATGGATGCCGCGCACGCACGCATGCTCGCACGCACGCGCATACTTTCGCTCGCCTCCTTTCGCTCGCATACTTTCGCTCGCATACTTTCGCTCGCGTACGTACACACAGGCTGGCGCACTTCTGTTCTACTTATGACACACTTGCACACATCTTTGGAAACGCGTAGCTCTCCCTCTCTCTCTCTCTCTCTCTCTCTCTCTCTCTCTCTGTCTCTCCCTCCCTCCCTCTCTCTGCCTCGCTGTCTCTCCACTTCTCTCTGTCTCGCTGTCTCTCTCTCTCTCTCTCTCTCTCTCTCTCTGTCTCTCCCTCCCTCCCTCTCTCTGCCTCGCTGTCTCTCCACTTCTCTCTGTCTCGGTGTCTCTCTCTCTCTCTCTCTCTCTCTCTCTCTCTCTCTCTCTCTCTCTATCATTAGTGATGATGATGCGCCGTGCCGATGCTCACGCTAACCGTCACGGCCCCCCCTCTCCGCTCCTGCCGATGGGGAGGAGAGCGGGGGGAGGAGGCGCGAGGGGGACTGTGTCAGGGAGATGGATCTCAGACTAATGGCGCGCCCATGGGAGTTAGCAATCCGCTGTAGCCGGCACAATAAGACGCGCAGCGGCGCAGGGGCGCCGGATGCAGTCAGCATGCAAGATGCATGTCAGGGACGAGGGTGGTCTATTTACAGAGCTGGCTCATGCTCCATGTAGATCCGCCCCCCAGGGGGTCTGTGGAGGAACCCAGAAAGAATATTTGTGTGTGTGTGTCGGGGAGGGAGTGTGTGTCTGCATGTGATGGATTTCACTCTAACCTGACTTCTTGTGAAATCGTCTTCTCTCAGGGCTTGAGTGTTTCTCACTCAACTCTGCTCTGCGGAAGTCAATGTAATTGGTTGTGTGTGTGTGTGTGTGTGTGTGTGTGTGTGTGTGTGTGTGTGTGTTTTAGAGCTGTTTATGTTGGCACAAGGATTTTTTTAGATTTTTCTGAAGTGTTGCAGTGAAGTAAAGCATAAAATACCTAACCTAGATCTGGTCAGGGCTTCAGGCAGTCTCTCCTTTGTTCTGAGGATCCATTATGTGATGTTCGGACGTCTCGGGGAGGACTTGTTTGTTCTGATTTTTGTCATTGACAGGCCGTCCTTCAACCTGCATGCTGGAAGCAAACAGTAATGCTGCATGCAAACAGTTAGACCTATAACGGCAGAATAAACAATAAATCGGTGTTGTGCGTTAATTGAAAGGATTTCTTCGCCGGCTTAAGAAAAAGTGGCGTTGTGCTCTCGCTGGGCGGCCGGGGGAGATAATTGCCGGCTTTAGCTGGGCTCACCTGGAACGTGACCGGATAACATTCCCACGCTGCCTTAATATTCCACTAGCACATCTCGGCGCTAAGCGGCTGATCGATCGGTGAATACACACACACACTAACACATACACACACAAACACACACATACACACACACACCCACACACACACACCTCGACTGTTCATGTTGATCCGATCCTTCGAGAAAGTTCTGGCACTCACTCTGACCCGTCTCTGGTAATCGGATAACTGGAGAAGTTTGTGTTTGTTTTTATAAATAATTTCAGAGGTAGTTTCAGTTGAACCCCACAACTTCTCCTTTTTTTTTTTTTTTGGTACATCTTCTTATACAAGAAAGGAAGATTTACGAGGATATTCATTGATCTGGGAAGTGTTTGTGCTGCTTTTCACGTCATTGGTGTTGGCAGGTTTAATAACTCAGATCATGAAAGAGTGTTTATCTCCCAAGTCCGTCTGGAGTCCGAGTATTTTAGGGGTATTTCTGAGGATCAACACGGTTGTTCTTACATGGGAGGTTGAGGCACCACTGGATAAATACGCTGTGTTTGGATAAAATGTGGTCAGAACCCCAGGATATTGGGGTCCAGAGTTCTCCAGCCCCGAACAGACACAATGGTTATTACCTACAGTACATCCTTATGGGCATTATCTAATCAATATATAATTTATATTGTGATAGGAATCTCATTACAGATGCTAGAGACAGCTCAAATGTTTAATGTTCGAAGAGATCCATTTTGACACTGAACAGTCAACACCTCTGCCAACCTAATGACAACATCACTCATGCTTCTGCATTTATTCCTAAGTCAAGTGAATGGGCAACAATACCAGCATATTAGTTAATATTAACAAGATCAGATCAATAACATTTGCAATAATATGATAACATATGATAATATGAAATGTAAAGCTTTAGACACACAATTTTTTATTTTATTTAAACATTGCCTAGCTATTGCTTGAGTTTGGATACGACCGTAAATGTAATAATTTGCTACAACATGTGCAAGACTGCTGGCCATTGATACAAAATGAGAACCTATAGATCAACGATAACAGACCAGGACATTGTCTCTAAGTTGTCAACAAGCAGCAGCGGCAGCATAACGCTGTGTCATGCTTTCTGAACAGTGCAAACACAGGCAAGGAATGTACTAGATTATGTCAGATGACTTGCACACCGCTGAATGCTCATGTCCATGCTTTGTTTACGTCAAACTGAGAGCATACTCTGCCCACGTCAAACTGAGAGCATAGGATGACTTGTATTCAACCTCACAATTGACCCTTGACCTCCATAGTCAGAGTCACCTCTTCAGCCTGACCATACCTCCATCCACAGGCCACTATGTGGAGGTCGGGGGTCTCTGGGGGGGGGACGTTCGCTCCACTCTAGTTCTCCGGCCCTCTGAGGGACTTTAAAGAAATCATTAGATGTATTTTGAAGGCTCTCCCTGTTGAATAATGGATTTAAATTCCTATGACGATGTCGTGGAGGTGAATGTCAAGCAGCCCTCCAGCGGCCCTCACACTGTTTAGAAATGCAATTCAAATGAGTGGAGGGTCAAGGGATGGTTTTCCTGATACAAGTGGATAAGGTTACGGAGTATGCGATCTTCGTCTGCTGTTCGCACGCTGGTTATGCTCATTTCCAACATGACTGATTAATGTTTACTTGGGGGGGGGTTGGCAGGGGGGAAACTCAAATTAATTGAACAATCACAAAGTTTCTTTAAAGTTCTGTCCCCCTTTAAGATAACTCCTGAGATCAAAATGAAATTGATCTTCTTTGACAGTTGGCCTGTGTCCAAAATGGTTGCTGAAGATTTAATAGAAACGTAAAAGATCTTTTTACTTTGCCTTACATCTTGTCATCTTGACATTTTTCCACCCTCATGCGCCGGCTAAAGTAAAATCTGGGGTTTTTTTACGACATAATTGGGTGACTTTCTGGCCCTTCCTCCCAGCCCTAATTAGTTCTGGGCTTTAATGTGAAAGAAGTGGCGAGTGTTGGCCCTGGTTTCCATGGTGGCCCCAGCCACAGACTTCAGGCCGGAGCCAGGGATCGTGTCCCCTCTCCTCATTGTACTCGTATATCTCTGTGGTTACGCCAGGTAGTTGGGACTGCTGCCATCGCCATGACAGCAGACTGCAGTTCTCTGTCCCGAACAATGGCAGACAAGATAGGGGAATAATCTTGTAGACACTATCAGTGGCCGGCCAGCTTTTAAAGGAAAAAAGTCGGGATTAGGAAGTCCCACAGTTATGAAGTGAACTTTATTTTTTAATATTTCTATTTATCTTCTCGAAGACAGCAGTACAGTTGAGCCATTCTCAGGGGTAGGACTGCAACTAAATGGCTGAGATAGTGGGGGGCCAGTTCAGCTCAGGCGAAGCTCCAGTCCTCGGGGCTTAAAGGCTAGAAATACGCTCAGTCATCGAGAGCGATGATTAAAGAATCTCTGTGTCACTGTGGTGGCAGGAGCATATGGCTGAGCTTAACCACACAAGGAAAGGACATCTGTGGTAGGGGATCACCAAAAAGCATCTCAAATGAATTTGGAGAAGATTAAGGAAGATCTCCATGGACAAACCACTCTTTCCAAAATGTTGCCATTTTGGGATATTTTGTGTATGATAAAAGGCAAAGCAGTAACTGAACAATCCAATGCTGCCAGAATTTTTTAATTGGTTTTCTCCTCGCTGGGATTGTATGCTGAGCTTGAATTTGTCTCAAGACGTCTTGACAGGATTAGTTTCTTGTTTTACTTAGATTGTTCTTCATGCTATGATTACTAAATAAAACAGATCTGTTATTTTAGCCTTAACATTCTGTTGCATGCCAAACCAGCCTCTTGCGTTTGAAGCTTGGAGTTTGTGGTTCATTAAGCAGACGCTCTTATCCCAACTGATTCGAATTTCAGACGCATGTCATACAGGAGTAGAGGTTAGGGCATCTTGCTCAAGGGAGCCCTAGCGTGAACACTTTGCCAAAACACTATCCAGCACCATCCTCAACAGAACAACTTCAACAACACATTTTGTGTCTCCCTCAGTAACTAAAAAAGCTGTTCCAGGCATGCAGTGTAATTTGTGAACTGGTCCTCAGTTCATATTCAAATTAAACTGTGTGCCTGCAACCGCTCCACACAGCAAGAGGGGAGGATGTTTACTTACTGTAATAGATGACATGGCGACCTTCCTGCAAGCTAATTCAAACAGGGGAGATGTGACGCAGAATACTGTGGTCGAACAGTGAGGAAGCTGGCCAATGGATATTCTGTGGATAATGACTTGACCAGAATAGCTCTGTTATATAATTAACTTATCTCCCTGTATCTATTCTCATGCTCTCAACTCTTTTGCGGCTTCGATCCACTTGTGGAAATGGCCTAGTTAGGCCCCCACCTGATTCACATAGTCCATAGGAAAACACACAGGATTCAAACTCACCTGCATGGCCATACTGAACCAGAATATCTCTTACAGAGTTGATCTTACCAGGGGCATATTCAAGACGCCAGCCAGCCAGCTTGGTTTAATCCTCACCATCTCCCGGCCTTAACACATCCACAGATTTATAGCTTTGACAATGCTTTCCCAAGTTAGATTTTTTGTTTAACTTTACCCACATTTCTTGCCCAGGGAGTAAATATCGCTATTTTGGTAAATCCTTTAGGAAAATAAGTGTGTTTTGATTTGGATTTAAGTGTCAACGCATGCACATTTTCGAAATCGGAGATGGGGGGGGGGGAAGCAAATCACGAAAAAAACGTTCATCTTGAGTTTGTACTCGTTGGCTGGGGACGGTGTTTACAGGTCAGGAGTTCATGCTAGGCTGCCGTGTCAAACAGCCATGTAAGCAAACACAAATGATGAGGAGCAACTGTTCGTCCTCCCACAATTTAGTGCTTCTTCTTGGCTCCTCTTAAGCGGACGATAATCTGCTTCGTTTTACCATGGACTGTTGAATTGAAAGCAGCCATGACGGGATACTTGAAGTATGTGTATGTGTGTGTGTGTGTGTGTGTGTGTGTGTGTGTGTGTGTGTGTGTGTGTGTGTGTGTATCATGGATTTAGAGGATGGCTGTACTGAACAACAACCCACCTGAGGGTTTGTAATCATTTAATGCTCATGTTGAGATGTCACGGTGCGTTAGAAAACAAGTCCATCAAAGTGAAAGTGTGAAAATGTACCTCAAAAAGGAATGATTCGAAAAAAAGGCTGGGTGTGTTATTAGATTTTCAAATGTCATTATGGTGTGATCATACTTTTTCTCACATTCATAAGTCACAGCATTTTGTCAATCATGTCCTGCACCAGAGCTTCTGGAGAAGTATTTGTTTGGCTTTGTAGTTGTGGCGTTGTGAGTTATTCAAAATGGTTTCACAATTGGAGTCGTTGAAGCTCAATACATGCATTTGGACACTATATTATCATGTTTATCCTCCTTGTTACAACAGTTGCCAAATGACAGACAATAGAACAATTGCTACATGATTTACATCTGTATTTCTATAGAACCAGGAACCATGAATGTTGCCAGCTTAAATCAAACTTTTAAAGGGTACTTCGAATCGTACTGAGACGACTTCTGTTGTCTCTGAAACTTCACCCCCACACACACACAAACTCACACACAGAGACACACACCCCACACATTTCCCCGGAATAGTATTATTGAACTACGTTAAAAAAACACTTCTCCGACCCTGACCAGTCGTAATGAGAACCAAGCACTGAGAGAGTCGGAACCAAGGTCAAAGAGACGGCGCAAGGGAGGATTTATTAATAGGTGTCGTGTGTGTGTGTGTGTGTGTGTGTGTGTGTGTGTGTGTGTGTGTGTGTGTGTGTGTGTGTGTGTGTGTGTGTGTGTGTGTGTGTGTGTGTGTGTGTGTGTGTGTGTGATAAGGGGATGTGGGGGCCGGGGGGCAGTTTGAAAAACGTCATCAACATGACATTAATTAAAGTGTCAGATTGGGCCAGAATGAGACTTCTTGCAGTTTGGGTATCTGTGTGTGTGTTTGTGTTTGGTCATGTGTTTGTGTGTGTGTCCATCCGGTGTGTGTCTGCGCGTGTTTGCGTGTGTGTGTGTGTGTGTGTTTGTGTTTGGTCATGTGTTTGTGTGTGTGTCCATCCGGTGTGTGTCTGCGCGTGTTTGTGTGTGTGTGTGTGTGTGTGTGTGTGTGTGTGTGTGTGTGTGTGTGTGTTTGTGTGTGTGTGTGTGTGTGTGTGTGTGTGTGTCTCACTCAGATGTGGCGGATATAGTGGTTGGTAAAGACAGGTGGCTGTGGGTGTGGAGGCTTGCAGCAAGGCATGATGGGTATTGATTGGAGCAGACTGTCCTGCCCAGACCGTCTGCAGCACTATACACTGGGGGTAACTCTGACAGGCTGTCTAGGGATGGGACGCGGGAGTGTGTACATAAGCTATGAATCCACGAGTTGGACCAAGAATTTAACCAGGAAAATATGACTTATGACATGAATGAGTATACAACATATAATTTAAAGGTGTCTCTCTCTCTCTCTCTCTCTCTCTCTCTCTCCCCCACACACACACACGTACACCATGATCTCTTCTGCATCTCTCTCCTTAGCTTACTCTCTCCCTCTTGTAAACAGACACACTTGGCCTCATGTCATATTACGAGCCATAAGAGTAATGGGCCCCGGTCCCCTCCTGAACACCGACTAATGAGAATCTCAAATCCGACAAGCAGGGTGCATTTATCACACACTCACGCTTAATGACACCAGCGGCGCGCTCGCCCTGCTATCTCCCACCCCCCTTTATGGATGAG
This sequence comes from Pollachius pollachius, assembly GCF_949987615.1. Classification (NCBI taxonomy): domain Eukaryota; kingdom Metazoa; phylum Chordata; class Actinopteri; order Gadiformes; family Gadidae; genus Pollachius; species Pollachius pollachius. Next base: position 37,147,103 of record NC_136934.1, read on the forward strand.
TTATTTGGTGGCTCCGGCCAGCCCCTTATTATTATTAGTATTATTAGTATTATTATTATCATTATTGAGTGCTTGGACTTATTTGAGGGTTGACTGGAGAGGGACTAATCAGAAAGGTATTGTTCAATCAGGTGATTTCCCTCTCTCAGCCTTTACCTTTCTTCCCTGAGAGATGAAAGACTGGTTCACTCTTCCATGCTGTCCGCCGCTCTCTCTGCTTGGGGTGGACGTGCCCCGTCTCCCTGCGCTCTGTCTCATTCCCTTTGTGCTGCTCTGGGTTTCACCATGGACGTGATGAAGAAGAAGGAGAAGCAGCACCTAGAATGAGGCGGGAACGCGGCCGTGGCAGCTTTGATCTTCTGATGACGCGTTGTTCTTCTGTGGCTGCTGTTGTTCTGTGGGAGTATGTGTGAAGTCTTCCCACAAAGGCTCTTAACCTGAACATCCAGAGGATGAGGGGCTGTCAGGAGAACGCTGAACACAGGGAGCAGGAATCAGTGGATATAAGCCAGGGGGGTTGTACAGTAAGTTGGGCCTGCTGAGGATGAGAGGATTGTCTTCGGCTATTCCGTTTTTTCTTTCTTTTAGTTTGATGAGTGCAGAGGTTGGTGAGTGACAGGGGAATTGATTTAACCATACCTGGCGCTAAACCTCAATTCCTATTTCCTGTTAAGGAAAACCTGAGTTATTTATTGGACACTTTTTATTCGGAGGGTCTTGAAGTGAATTAAGAGGCACGTCATTCAGGAGGAGGTAGGGGGTTAGGCCTTTCACTCAGAGGAAGGTCTGCATTCCATTCAAACCTAACCTCTACACTTGCTATTCCTGCCCCATATTAATCTTATAACATTATTAAAGTCCCAAAAAGAATCACTTTTCATTTCATGCTTCACAATTATAGCACACAGAGAAGACCAAAAGAAACCACAATTAAATTATGAAAGCGTTCATGTAACCATGGAACGCCACACACAGGAGGTGATTCTCTTAATTATTAGTCTTCATAATCCTGGCCTTGGTGCACCCCTGATACTGCAGGGTCGAAGGAGCTAAACTTAATTTGAGCCCCAATTAGAGGCCCCTCTGAGCAGCCTCGGATGAGCCAGCAGCTAGGAGCTTATCCTCCTCCAGGTGCCAGCGGATCTCTCTATTATCTCCTCCAGGACCTGGCCTCTGCCTCGCTGCTCAGACCCATTAGAGGCCAGGGAGAGGAACAAATGCAAACCTCCAGAGTTGAGTCCGTCTCGGGCCGCACAAAGGCGGGGAAAGTCGCCCCCCCCCCCCCCCCCCACCGTCTGAAGGGCGATCAAGGAGTCCTCCGCGTCCTCAGGAGAAAGGACGCCGGATGGGCCCGCCCGGGTGTGGGGGTTTCCATGGAAACTCAATGTTCCACCCTTAATGTCAGGAGACCTCTTTCTGTGAATTGAAGTTTGCCGGCCTGAAATGAATTTAGTTCACGGTGCGTATAGCCTGGGCCACAGCGGTGTTATCCGTGTGACTTTCACGGTAATGATAGTATGTTTGTCTGGTGTCACCACTGGGCCTCTTAAAGCGGCGCGTGATGTTTATTGTTGTTGATGGTGAAGCTGACAGTCCGTCACTGAGTGCTGGAATTGATTGTCTGGCCGATTCCAGACCAGCGAGCCGCAAGACGCCATCACATCCTCCTCCTCCTCCTCCTCCTCCTCCTCCTCCTCCTCCTCCTCCTCCTCAGTTCCACTCCCATGCCTTTCTCCATCACATTTGCGCGGTGTCCTGGAGGGGGGCACCTCTGTCCAACCAGGTAGATTTTAACGCTGCTCAAGTCGGACACAACATGGCCCCAGGCAGACGAGGAAGGGGCCAAGGTACAAGGTTCTGTATGGCCCGCCCGCGGCTGCAGACTGGTGTTTGCAGGGTGGGGGGAGGGGGGGTGGTGCTGTGAGAGCTGGAGGCGAGATGGATGGCACGGCTGTAATATGACATAAACGACACGCCTCTGGGCCCTTTTAATGTGTCTGGGTGATGTCATCAGAGGGAGACGGGAGGTAATGATGGTGAGATCAGCAGAGGCTCCAGGCGGGGGAGGGCAGGAGGCCGCCCTGGAAGGCAGCGTTGCCCTGATAACCCTGCTCGCCCACGTCTGTAAAGCGGGATCTCTGTGCCCGCGGGGATACGGGGGACGGCGGGGGAAGAAGTCGTTGGGCGTAGTGAACTATGGTTTCAGAAGACGTTGCCTGACAGTCTGGACGTACAGAATCCGTGGAAACGATGGTGGTCCGAGAAAGAATGATGAAGTGGTTAATCTAGCCGGGAACAGCGAGAATGTGCGGGTTGTGATGATGCTATTATCTTCAGAAGGGGTGCTCCCCTAGACCCCCCCCAACCCCCACCTTCCTGAAAGCCACGCTTGTAAACATGATTTATATCGCTCCCCATCTACAGTCACCGTATGGCTTGCGAGAAAGAGCAGGAGAGAAAAAAATTAAATAGAGCCACTTACTTATAAAAGCCCCCTTTTCAGTTTTATTCTCAGGGTTTGCCGCAAATGCGGCAAATGTACTTGGGAATGTTCCATCTGTCTCCTCGATTCTCCTCATTGTCTCATGGAGATCGCGTGCACCGGATGGATGTGCCTGGTGGCAGTTGTGTGATTGTGTTGACAGAAGAAAATGAAAAATAAAAGAAGAAATGGAAGAAGCAGAGCTTCTGTGGCGATTTATCTGCCTCTTGTTGGTCCCCGAGCCCGGTGTGTCTCCCAGGGTGAAGCAAACAGATGGAGCCCTTCGTTCTCACACTCGGAATTGTTAGTTACGCTTTAGTCAACACTAAACAACTCTCCATTAAACCAGCGAAATATTTTTTCTTTTCATTTCACAAAGTGAGCAGTGAGCAGGAGTGTAGAAAAAAAAATACAATTATCCCAGGGTGTTGCATATCTCACTCCTTTTGTGAATTTCCTACACGCCAATAGTGGCAGAATAATGCAAAAGAAATCTCCCTGCTCGGTTTCATCATATCTGAAAAGGAACCAAAGTCCTACAGGATTGATAATTCATGGTGGCGGTCTTTCAACAACTGAGAAATTGAAGAATTTGAAGTGCTTACAGTTCAGAGGGCTAATTGGTTCCGGAGGGGGGGTGAATCTGGAGATCAAAAGAGCTCCTCTTATTATATGGATCTCCCTCCCTCAGTGTCATCCCCCTAACACGGCCCTCCACCACCACCACCACCACCCCACCACCTCTGCACCAAAGCCCTACAGCTGAGGCTTCCTTAGGGGACTGAGGGACAAAACAGTGGGGCTTTTTTTTGCGAGCTGGAGGAGTCTCTGAAGACACTTTCTCCATACACTGACCAGGAGTCAGGCCGGTTATTTAACATTTATTTAATGCTTATTATTATTCTAATGAAAATAATCTGTTACGATTGTCTCCGCTTGTGTGCCTGCGTTTTTGTTTATTTGTTGTGTGTGTATATGTGTGTGTTTTTGTGTGTGTGGGGGTCTATATGCGTGTGTGTGTGTGTGTGTGTGGGTGTTTGTGTTTGTGTGTGGGTTTCTATAATTGTCTTATTGTGGGAGAAGAATGTTCTGAATAGCTGTTCTAGAAACACTGTTTTTTTCCTTTCATTTGACTCTTGACTTGGTGCCCCCTCAGTGTGGAGCCCAAAGTGTGGCTTGTAGTTCTGGTTAATACTTTTATTGAACTGTATTGTACTCTCGTACAGCACAGATAAGATTACAGGGCGAGTACTCGCACACATTCTCTGGCAGCCGCGATGAATATCATTATTAACGTCCGACCGCAGTGGTTAACCCGCCTCGCACCCAACCAAACATGGCCTTTTAATCGGCGTGGCTCCTCCAGTTAGCCGGGCCGCGCGGGGATGCTTTCAGTTGGGCTTTTATCTCCCCCTCCTGGTGCCCAGGGTTTATTTTAGGGCGGCTGCTGTCTTATTCTGCCCTGGCAGCAGACCGCTGTCTTGGCGAGCACAGGCCCCCCTTAGAAACCCATCGGCCAGGCCCCAATCACAGTGGCGTGATTAGATAGGTCTGCGGCGGGGCCGGGTGCATGCAAGCACTTTCACGTACACAAGCTACCCGGCAAATCTAATCAGCAGGTGTTAGCAAAACCCCCGCTCCCCTTGCCTCTGCTGTTTTCGGTTGCACCGCTCCGAGTGTGAGAGGGGTGAGTGTGTGGGTGGTAGTGTTGTTTAGCTTTTAAATTACCCCTTAAACTTACTTGAAATGATTTGTTTCATTAATAATGTATCTAAATGAGGCATCCCTTTTTAAAACTTTGAAGATGACAATCTGGTCCCCCTTAATTGCTTTCCTTTTTATTCAAAGTGATCGTATAAAATTGTTATTATTATGTGCAATTGTTGTCCCAATTATCGAATCAGTTATGGCTAGAGGGAAGACAGGGACTGCAGACCTTTTGAGGATCACTATGATTAGGCGGCCTCGAGAAAATTAACCTGACATTGTGCCTGGGTCAAATAAAGAGGAAATGAGTCTGTGTATGCAAAACAAGTGATATTCATCATCATTTTGGGTAACTGACCTATCAAACCGTTTCTAATTAAGAGTTCCACAAAGAGGGTTAGAATCCAATCATCATTTTCTGGCTTGCAGCTACACCTTAAATGTTTCAAAAAGGGTGTAAAAAATGAATAGAGGATGTAAATGGGATTGGCATTGTCTCCCTGATCGTTTAAGCTGGCAGGTCTATTACACTGAGCTATAGCATCAATGGCTGTACATTGTGTCATGTAGCTACTGCAGCAACATGTGGTGTGTATTGTAAGGCTGCAGAGAGAGGGCAAAGTCCTGAGTTTCAAACAACAGGTCCATAATAACGCAATTAGAATAGTACAGCATAAGTGCAATGCACTTGTGTCTATGAGCACACGTATGTACTAATGCCAATCCCTGCTCCCCTTCCTGATTTGGATCGATTTATTACAGGGCTTGTACTGATTATTATAAAGCCACGGTGAAATCATTTCATGCAAGACAGTGGAATGGTTTGTGTTTATTTGTGGCTCTGGGACTGCTTGGTTTAGTTCCTTGGGTGATCCTTGAGCGTTTCTAATATAAGGAGAGCCGAGCACTTTCCCAGCCGCCACTGACGAACCCTGAGGGATCCGTGTTCAGTCGATATCGGTCGGCCGGGGCATTGGATGACTTTGGCTCCCGCTGGCGTCTGGCTCGAAGCCCCTGAAATAGATAGGTATAAATAGAATCACAAGACCAACACAGACGCTTTGTTTCTCCCTCTCTTTGTTTCTTTGCTTTTGTTTTCCGGTTTCTTTCTTTGTTTGCTTCTTTTGTTTTTTTTCGTAGTTTCTTTCTTTTTGGCTTTCATTCTTTTTCGCCCCCCTCTCCCTCCCTCTCTCTCTCTCTCCCTCCCTCTTCCACTCTCTTCCAAACACAGACAACACCAACACCAAGAGGCTCTCTGCTTTCCCGCCCTTGCGCGGTGTCTCCCAGAGGTAACCTCGGGGGTGTATCCAGTTATGGTGGCCTTGCGGGGGGTTACCAGTGGTTGGGTTTCTGTCAGTACAGGGTTCAGGTAGTGCTTGTCAATAACAGTCTGAATTATTGATAAGCAGGATAATAGCACCAAAAAGTTGGACTGTGTCGTGTCCGTGGAAGAGGCCATTATGCTAATGACCGTCATAATAACAACGGGATTGTTTGATCTTTTTTCTTTGTTCAACGTGAGTTTGATTGCGGTGACCCAGGGTGAAACTCATTGCAGGGACTAGCTAAGAGAAAGACACCCTTGGGCTTGAAAGTTGACCTTGATTGAACCATGGGTGGGATGGGCAGGGTTTTAACCTGAGTTATGGGCCCTCTTCTGAAGATGAATCTGAATAATTAACTCCTGGCAGACAAATGGAGAGGACACCATTAGCGTATGAGTGATCCCTCTCCCACTGACGGCCGTCTGCTGCTTTTTTTTGCTCCTCAAGAAGACAGAAAGACGATAGACGACCCCGGCAGCGTATCTCCACATCGATTTGCCCAACCAATTTAGACCGTTGCCAACATCTTACATTTTACCCTTTTTAATTGTGACGCCCTGCAAACTGTGCCCCCGTGGCAGTGGGGCGGCCGGCCTTTTTACAACCATGGCACGAGGCACACACACACAGATACACAAATCCACAGCTGGTATTCATTCACCACACTTGGCTCTTCTTTGTATACAGGGCGCTCCTTTCAGAAAACATCTCTGACCCACTTCGGCTGAGGAAGTTAAGTGTACGGTATCAGTGCAGCGCAGTGAGCCTTTTTCCCACCCATCTTGTTGACTCTTGTTCAACTTGGGCGCTACTCGCATGAAGGTGAGACCCTGGGAGGTCCTCCACCAAGGTTCAGTAGGGCAGTTTGATACTTGGGGGGGGGGGTTAGCCTGAGTGGGACCACTTCACTTTGTCTCTACTTGTTGGCCCAATGAGAAGTGAGCAGTGCCCGTCCCCCCCGGGAGAAACATGAGTGGCACGGGGGACAAGGGGAGGTCCTAACCTCTCCTGACATTTCATTCAACACATTTTTTTCCCCCAATGCCACCCTGCCCTCTCCTCGCACCAAGGAAAAAAAAAGGAGCAGAATGAGACTTCTTTATACTGACACTAGTCGTCTGACATACTAATCTCAGGACTAAGATACTGCTGGGACCATTGATTTTCTCCTCCTGCTATGAGACACGGAGCCTCACTTTACTCGTCTATGACCCCAGATGCTAATGGACTAAAATGTTGTCACAATGTCCCCCAGGAGCCCCTTTTGTTTTTGGCACTCAGGATACTCCCTGAGTTTCCGGCTCCGCTCCCTGACATGTTCCTCTCCTTCTACCTTGGCGTCAGAAAGACAGATGACATTTAATTTCTCAGATCTTGTCAGCCCGACGGGAAAGTGAAGACACAACCGTCTGAAACCGCTCTGAACCCTACGGTCGGCTTTCCTAACGCGGTGACATTTAATTATATCCTTGCTCCATGATATACCTAGATTTAATAGCTTTATAATTTATTATTTATTCATCCTGCTTTGAGTTTAGTGGAGGTTATTGATCAAGGATGCCGACAGGCAGGCTGGGGACATGGGAATCAAACTCAGAACCTTTCACCTGGAGGTCAAACACCTTAGAATGGCATCCCACTAATCAGTTAAATTAACTATGTTGGAGACAAATATTCAGCGTATTGCCCTTACAGGTTCTAAACCTTATTTGGCTATTCAATCTTGCTGTTAGCAATAACGTTTGAATGAAGCTCTCCCTCCTTATTTTTTACAAAGGCAAGAAAAAAAAAAAGCCTTATTGCTAAGCCCACTGATATCAGATTGTGAACTGAGAGTGGAGTGGTCTGACCTTACCAATCTGTACCTCTATCAGCTATAAAAACATGGCGGTGGAAAGCCTGCAGGCAAGTGTTCCCGGTGACCAACAGTCATCTCGTGGAAGCACTCTCCACAGAACCCCCTAATTGGCTGCTCTCTTTGACTACAGAAGGATAAACTCATTTGCAGCAGCACGAGACTCCCTTCTGAGAACAAGCCCGGCGAAATCTTCCCTATATCCTGTGGGGGCCTCTTCCCAATTATTACCCAATGATCTCTGATCCCAATTCGAATTTGCCCAGACGACATCGGCCTGGTTAGCCATTGGAAATCCAATTAGTGGAGATTCCCCAGTCTAAGGGGGTCACTCAGGGACCACCGATGTCCCCCGGGGGGGGGGGGGAGGGGTTTCTAGGGAGATGAAACCTTTAACACGTATCTTCCACAGTTACTCTGAAACTTCCAATATCTTCCAATGAATACACAACATGTGCCGCGGGGGGGAGGCTCCTTGGAAAACGTAGGTGTTTTTCTGAAATGCTCGGAGGGCAGATGTGATGTTCACGAACGTCCAGGGCTGTGGGCTTCATGGAGCAGCATGTGACTCGAGTCATGAGACTGTGGGCAGATATTGGCTCCTGGATAGATCATTGAGAACACGGCCTGATATGGACTACTAGACCCTGCCTGGACAACAGGCGCTATTGTGCTGCCGAGCTCCATTCACATCATGGGGTTGTTTTTCCCCCTGCCTCAAATCAAGGTCCCATGGAATTGTTTTTGCAGGCCAATGTGTTTCAAGGTCAAAGTAGTGTAATGTCATTGTGAACCTCAGTTATTATTGAACCATTTTCTTACTTGAAAGAACTTTTAGAGACGTAATCACGTTAATCATTTAGTTTTCAATGGATTCCGAGAGGTTTTCATTGTTACTCAGCATGAGTTGTGTTACTAAACACACAAAAGTGCTGTCGTCACTGTGTTGCTGCTGTGCAGAATAGTCAACTTATTCAGAAGGTTTTCAGTAGGTCACGGGTGCGGACGGGAAATGTCAATAGTATGACATGTCATACTAGCAGGAGCTTAAGGGAGAACGCTGAACTGCTTGCCATTTTCTGTAAAGACACACCTCATCCATAAAAATATGAGGACACCGCGATCGCCATAACAATTTGATGGAGCCCGGCCGAGAAAGCTAACAGCTAATGGTCTGTCGAGAGCAGAGGGTAATGTGGCTAATCGCTTTCAAAGTGATAGAGGAGACCATGGAGTTGATATGGGCTTGTATAAATATACACCATGAGTATAATAGGAGAGTGGTGGGTGGGACCTTCTACTTCGCCAGGAGCCAAGCAGATCACATATCCTGAGCACACGGAAGAATGATTGGATCAGAGGTGCATTTCACTCCCTCACTGTCTAAAATTACTCTGATCCACCTCGGTTCTTCGAAACCACCTGCTTGGCCCTAAAACACTAGCGAGGTTTGCGGTGGAATAGGTTTTTGCGCTGTGTTTTCTTTGCCGACGGCAGGTGGCAGGAAATATGTCCCCAGAGCCGACAGATGCTTCACTAGCATCGCAGTTGATTGAGGATAAAATTGGCATTCAGGATTTTAATTGTATCATTTTTTTCTCTGTATGGAGCAGTGGTCCCCAGCCAAATGAAGCACAATGACATAAAAGTTTACGAGGGAGAATGTATCTACGGATTTGGATCGGGCTCCCAATTGTTTCCTATGGATGAGACGATGGCCTCATGTTTGCATAACGCATAACTTACGATATGACGTATTTCCCGCGGCGGTACGTGTATTTCCTCATTGTATTATTTGCGTTGTGGCACTACCTCGGGGGGAAGGGGGAAGGGGGGAGGGGGAGTCTTTCATGAACAAGAACACTCAGGGTGACGTCTTATCATACAAAAGACCGCCGTCGGCTAATCAAAATGAATGTCCCTTAATCAATCGCGTGCGCCCCAGCCACCCTGTGCGGAGGACAGGGTGGCGCCTGCTGTATCCCTGAAGACTTATCCAGTCCATGTCATTAAACACAAAAGCGCTTGGAGTACCGCCCCGCCCTCGTTCCAAACATACAGAACCCGGAACAGGGGAGAGAGAGAGAGAGAGAGAGAGAGAGAGAGAGAGAGAGAGAGAGAGAGAGAGAGAGAGAGAGAGAGAGAGAGAGAGAGAGAGAGAGAGAGAGAGAGAGAGAGAGAGAGAGAGAGAGAGAGAGAGAGAGAGAGAGAGAGAGAGAGAGAGAGGGAGGTGGTACAGGATAAGCGAGCGGCACACAGGCTTATGTTCCTTCGACAGCTGTCAGCCCATCAGACCCCTCAATGCCGTGCAGGAAGGTCAATTAACTGATTAGAGTCAGTGCCGGGGTTAGATTAAGAACCAATCACAAGATCCACGTTCCCGGAGGGAGCTGCATCCCTGTGTGTTTACGATGCCAGGGTGGTGCGTGTTTGTGACGGCACAAAGACATTTAGCGGTCCAGCCGCCAAGGAGCGTCGGGCGGCAGCCGGTTCGGGTTGCAGGACATGACTGGTGTTCCTTTGAACCAAATGCGGCCACAGGTTAGGGCTTCGCTAATAGAAAACCCCTGCCTCGACGGTGTGTGGACTTCTGAGAGCACATCTGAGATTTCACATGCTGCGCGCTTGGATGGTTCACCTCTAAAGGCTTTTATGAAGCCATTTCTCGCAGTACTGTGTGCTCGCGAAGTCCCAGCGCTGATAAACTACTTACGGTGGGTATTTTGGTTCTCTTGAGCTGGTGATTGTTGAAAGACCTGGGGAACACATTCCCTGATATACTTTCTCAAATCTCCTGTTAGATCTTCAACTTTCATTCATGTTATATTCCTGTTTTGCCTGAAACACGTCAATCTCGCGCTAAACATGTAATGAAAAGAAGACGCTTCTGCCTTAAAGCAGCAGACGTCATGCAGTGTGTGACTGCATCTTGTATTTATATTTAGGTCTCCTCTTTTCCTACGTCGACGTCACCCAGCCTTCATCCTCATGCTGAAGGCTCCCTTTCAACTGGCTCCCCTCTGGGAGCTGGCAAAACGTCACAACATCCCCCCCCCCCCCCCCCATTCCCATGCAGCACAGGCTTAGAAGTACAGGCCCTACAGAAACACCCACTTTAATTTCACCCATCAGACAGCTCCAGAGCCAGGACCTATACGTTTTACCGATGATTCAGAAGGCATTGTTTCATCGAGGACTGGTCCTTATGAAGTCGATGTGTTTGTCAAGTAGGCGTCCCATGAACACTTGCATGTTGGTATGGAAATAGGTGTTGGATTATATCCTAAGGTCCATGATTCAAACTCTTGACTGCTTTCTGCATCCGTGCCCAAACAAACAGAGATTAATCCTGCAATTGATCATAAGCCAAAATTAGATGTTTTACGGTTTTGAGAGGATAATCAACAACAACAACAACGTGAAGAATCAATGATGTGCTAATGCTTCTGAAGATATTGTGCTTTCTTAACCTCTGGCCCTGCTTGTTGTGGGAACATGAGCTGATGTTTATTTCACTGTCTTGCACACGATCTGTGGTCGGCTAGCTCACTGTGCGTGACTAATTTCCACATTCTCTTGGCCACGTTCCTTTTGCTAAGTACCCCACAGCTTGTCAATAACTGACCTCTGCCTCCTCTCGGCGCATGTTTGCTCCGATATAGGCACGATTTAGGCCAGGCTGTTTGCATATTGTTTACTCCCCGTGCAGTGTTTGTGATGGATGGAGGATTGTTTACAGCTCTTTTATATGCTTGCTCGGTGATGCTGGCATATAGTTAATCTACAAAGAAAATAAACCATATTGCACTCAATCAAAACAAATTTGTCATTATCACACTCTTAAACTCTGTAATCTTCCGCGGCATCGGAGACGGTGAGCGAAGCTGTGAGACACAATGGATTTTCCAGGCGTTCCCCCCTTTTCTCGGGAGAGATTTTTATCGGATGTTTTTTGTCCCATCTAAGAAGCCCTGCCGCTTTTTAGGTAAGCACAGCAAAAATACACAAACGCGGCATATTAACCTAATCCATCAGTTCTAGTGTCGTCGTACATCACCGCTGGCGCGCCTTACGGGCAGTTATATCTCACGGTACAAACAGGAGCGTGGATCACAGCGTCCGCTCCATTTATCGCGCCGTGCCGCTCTGCTCCACCTCGTCAATAAATGCAGCTTTATCCCCTGGGGAATATGAATGAAGCAGCCCCATATCAATATCCATGGCAGGTTATATCTCGCTTAACCAGGTCAACCTGCGACGGGGAAGCGAAGCCAAACCTTGTGGTGGCTCTGCAGAAGCGGAGGACACTGAGCGTATGGTGTTGTTGTGTTTTGCAGGACACACAGGTCATCGAGGTCAATGTTTCAGCTAATCGCCAACCTGTCCATCCGTCGCTGTCTCTGTCCCCTGGCTTAACAATCAGATGGGGGAAATGAAAATACACCATGCACGTCAACAATATACCACAATTGTACAAGCGGCTTTCAGGCAGGGTTTAAGTCTATCTAAAAGGCTTCTATCAGGCTATGTTTAAAGCCTATCTAGAAAGGCTTCTATCAGGGCAGGGTTTAAGTTTCAGAGTGAGCTGTGGACTTTGGTAGTGCAGGGCATCTGGTTGTGTCTGGTCGTCCGCGGAAGACAAGAGGTTGTTAGTTAGTAAGACAGCTGTATCAGTGGCTGGGCTCTTGTGGCTTACCTCTGCTGTTTACACCTTCCTTCCGGCTTCACTGGCAGCCTGTTGTGTTTGTCTCTCTCTATATCAGTCTTCTTTTTTCTCGTGCTCCTCTCTCCTTCTCCACTTCACTATCTTTTTGTGTTTTCCTCTCCCTTTCTGTCTGCTGTCTGTTTACAGAGCTAGCATCACTCAATAACATCGCTGCATTGAAATAAAGCACTGCATGCTAATCAGAGCTAGGCAGGCTACCTTGTGTGCTGTTACGACCATTCATTACTCCAGCATATCATTGTAATTAATGCCTTACAATGTTGTGAATATTCCTCTTTGTTCAAAGCAACCACGTTTGAGTCAAAATATCTCCATTTATTAATGGTGTAATTGATTTCCAGCAGACAGGAAATGAATTCATTATGATTTGATTATCAAATAATTGCTAATCGTAATGTACCAAACCTTTTATTGCTTATACTTTTCGGGAACTGAAATATGTCCTTTTTCTGTGTTTCAGATCATTTTATATAGAGAACTAGAGAGAAAACACAAAAGCATTTTGCGATCATTCAGGACAATCAATAGACGGTAGATCAAATGCAATCAAACTGAAATGTCTTTTAGTGGCAGCCCCGCAGCAGAACATCCAGCAGTACACAAGCTGTCTTCTTCTAGTGCTCACAAAGGCCTAACCTCCGTCCTCTCTCCTCTCCCCCAGGTGGGGGCTGATCTGCTGTGGGCCATGTGTTCCTGGTGAGTACCCAGCTCGCCGTCCTCCTCCCCGCCATCATGAGGCAGCAGCGTGCCGCACCCCCCTCCCTCCTGACCGCTGCCCTGGCGCTCGCCTTCGCCCTCGCCGTCTCACCCCGGCTCACCTGCGGAGCCACGCCCTTCCCTCAGGACCTTGAGCCAATCAGCGTCGTCGGGCGGGAGAGTAAGTCTCTGACCCTCTGTTGCCATGGAGATTATCTGGGGGGGGAGGGGGGGGTTCTGCAATGGTTGGGTGAAACCAGGCCAATTTATATATTTCTTTCTAGCAGTTGGATATTACTGTGTTGAGTATGATTGGGTAAAAGTTCAGAGAGCACACTCTGAACTGATATTTGAATCAGACCATCGCTTCATCCCTCGAGACCTTAATCACTTTGTACACTTTAAATCAGGCAACCTTGGGGAGGCTGTATCTGGGCGGGATGGCACAAACACTGTCTTACAGTAGCCAATCCCTGGTAAGGGTCCCCAGTCGGGGTCCCGGTCAGCCAATGCATTGACCCCTGATTGGTTTAAGAGGTGGTGGAGAGCGTGTGACCCGCGCACTGTAATTGACCTATCTGGAAGAGGAGCAAGGCGGCCATTAGCAGAAATAGCCCGGCTAATAGTGCTATATGTGGCGCCCTGGCCCAGGTGTAATGAGAGCCATTCGTTACCCCTGGTTCCAGAAGGTGACAGGGCGGCAGTAGGCCCCACGCTCTCCGCTCCCGCCCATTATATATGGTAATACATCATGGTGCCATGGCTAATTATCACCCCTCCCATATCAGAGAGAGGGTGGGAGAGACCACGTCACACATGATAAGGACGAGTAGGAAGAATATAAGGGTGCTTAAAGTAATGTCCACTAGTGCGTATCTTAAAATGACCCGGACACATCTATAGTCAATGCTGATTGGTAGTGATTTAAATAGTGTAGCCAGTAAAATCACATACTGTAACTGATATATTCTAAAAAAAGAAATGCTGGCGAGTACCATTCTCTTTGTTTATAAGAATCTCACTGTTGAAACTCCCAGAACCCTTCCCACTCACGCCAGCCCAGATACGCTAGTTACCATCACACAGTTGCACAGCCAGTCAGAGTGGACTGACAACGTTATTTGGTTAAATTCTTCTAGTCCCTTGTCTGCTCACCGAGAGGGGCTCAGTCTTACACATTGTGACTTTAGGTTTAAAGGCAGAGGCTGAGCCCCAATGGTTCTCTGCTTGTTCCAGTGGGCGGTGTGTTCTCGACCTAAAGGTGTGTCACCCATTATAGGGTTAGAACCATTGCTCTGTTGGTTCCCAGCAAAGCATTCATTATACAGTTGAATGTTATGTCATCGTAGTGTCAGCAAGTATTGCATAACGCCTGGCAAAGCAGTCCAAACAGAAGAAGGGAGGGTTGTGAATGAATCAACTTATCTGATGGGTCAGACCCAGTACTCTGTGAAATCATAGTACCGTGCCCTACTTGGGTAATCTGATACGATGCCATAACGGCAGATCAATATGTTAGATGGATGGCTTGAACTGAAACCATGTCCTATATCAAAATTAATCGCTATGAATGGTTTTTAATGTACAAAAGCAATCACAACGGTGCAAATTTCAGGGACTACGGCCACCGGAACTTTAACTGTTTCCTCGTGTCGACCAGAACTAAACATTGTGGGCCTTTAATGGGCATCAATATTTAACAATAGGGGCTAGGATGACAGATTGTATGTTTTAAATGGACAGATAGAGTATATTATTAGGTACTGTTTGTCCAATGGGGAGAAAGTTATGCCCTGTAGCAGCACCATGAGGGCTTGAAGCTCTGACTAGTAATTACAAGACGTCCCTTGTGCCATCACAGCTTAGTCGACTCAGGCTGACCACACCACCACCACCCTTACAAACACCACCAGCAGCAGCGGCTCCAATGAGAACAGCCCCCAAGTACACCGACACGGCTGGTCTTTTTTCGACTTTCAATCTTTAATCAGTGGGAGCCGAGCGAGGCGGCTGGTGAAACGGACTCTCTCCATGGAAGATAGCCTTAAGATTTCAGATTACCACATATTTATCTGCTGAAGAATTGCTAATTCAGCAGAAGCGGCAGCGCCGGTCAAAGCGTAGGCTGGAGGGAACTTTATGCAGCAGTGTTTTTTCCGCTCAATAGTTGCTTGAGTTCTCTGAGATAAAACTCTAAACAACTAAGCCGGGAAGCTTAGATCTGGCAGACAGACTGGTGGCAGGCAGTCTGGTGGCACGTAGTGTGCCCGTCAGATTTTCTCCCCGGCTGAAGCATCAGATCTCAGTGTCTGCAGCTTATGTTTTGCTGTTATGGAATATTTATTTCCTTTTAATCTATTTGTGTGGCGTGTATGTGGGTTTCAGGTCATGTGACCCCTTTTTTACTGTACTGCTCTGACGCACGTTGTTAAAGGTGCTATAACAAAAGGGAGCCTATTGGTTTGTATTATTTTCAGATATTGCGTTTGACACATGGTCTGCGCACTTCAGACAGTTTAAGTGCATTACGCTTCTGTGTGTTTATTGTTGAGTTGTTGATACTCAGACTCTTGTGGAGAATCTGATTTAAAATGAGGGGAAAAGAGATAATAGTACCATGTCGGAACACTGATATTTACTTATTTGAAATTTGATGAGACCTTTTTCCCCAAAAATATATATGGCTAAAAAAAGACTAGTGAGCTGGACATGGTGCAACCGAGAGCAGACCTTGAATCAGCACTCCTCCTTCGCTCCCATGGCTCCTCTGCCATTCCTTCATCCTCTCCGACCTCTCCGAGGAAACCTCTGATGCACCGCCCGTCTTTCGCTTCCCTTGTCTCTCGAGACATTTCTTGTACTTTTAATATCATTTGGGTTTTATTTAACCACGAAATTCAGGACAGATTAAAACAAGATGACCTAACATGGGTCCCTCCTGCAAAAATGTGTCGTTTTTGTTTTCCTTAAATCATTTTGATTTCCCTTATCCTTTCCCAGTTCTGTCTCCTTCCCTATGAAACGCTGTGGCATATGAGAATTTAATTGTATAAATTGGGCTGCCTTTAGTGATGTCATACTTCTATTTGCAACTTTGGAGGACATTTGGTTATTTTTCTACCCACCCATGAGCCAATGTTAGCCTGAGTTCCCAGACAAGGCTTGGACTGACTCATATAACGCTGTGTGACCCGAAGATCTCTTTTTCTAGCTCTTGAGATTCTTAAGCCCCTGTCTCTACAAGTTTTTGAGTTTAGTCATTTTCATGTTCTTGCAGACATTATTACTGACCAGAAATAGTTCAGGCCTATTTCTAATTTCTTTGGATAAAATCAAACTTACTAATAGTATTGAACAGCCTCTGTTGCTTAGATTCTTATTTTCATTCCCCGAGTTTGACACTTTGAATAAACGAATATTCACCTGAAACAAAAAACGGGCATAAATCCCAGCTTCAGTGTCAGCACAGCTTTGACAATCATTTCAATTGTTTTATTCAGACTGAGCATCATGCCTTAACTTGTTGCAGAACGATAACCTGTCTGTTCATCTCCCCTCCCTACCCACAGGTTCCTACCTGTACCCCAGCTTCCAGGGCCTCATGTCGGACAACGACACTGTGCGCCTGGGGCTGGACTTCCAGAGGATGCTGAGGATCAACCACATGCTCTACATCGCTGCCAGGTCAGCCTTCCACTCCTCCTCCCCCCCTCACCAACACCACTGGGGCTGCGCTGATGGAGTGAGCCAACTGGTTACAATCTCATCTCGATCAGAGAGAGCTGTCTGCCACTACAAACCCAACCCAAACAAAAACAGGAATTTGTCGTTGAAAGATACTCGTTATAATAGTTAAAGGTTGCAAGTATATTCCCCAATATTTATCCTTCTATCTCTTCGGTTTTCTACTTCATGCCACTTCAAGAACAGCTTAACAGGCACTTTGAGAGGAGTACTGTTTGTACGCTTTGCCTGCCAGTCACCTCCTGGTGGTGCATCTGGTTTTGTTTACCAGCTCCCTGCAGTCACCATTTAAATGCTGGCAGGAGCTCCACACGTTCCTCCAGCATACCTCTCATCTAAATTGCATCAAGCTATTCTCTAAGAAGGTCACAGGTTAATTGCCTCAAAAAGGTAGGCAGACCAACCCGCTCCGATCACTTTGTTTGGGTAGAATACGTTCTGCTGCAAGGCTGGCCCTGACCCAAACGGCAACAACACTTTCTCTGCCAAGTGCTGCATACAATTAGCTATGGACTTAATATTTTCCCCCGACTGGGTGTGACAAAGTGCTTGGCTCACGCTGCAACGTGATTCATATTGGTACCTTGTGTCATTGTATTGGGAAAACGGGCGTTGTTCTTTTGTCCGTCGTCGTTGGGACACCTCTCTCCAAACTTTGTCGGCATTAATAGTGAGCCAGACCTTAGTGTGAGAGGCAATGTGTGGGAGAAAACGTGGGGGGGCTTATGTATAGGCAGAGGGATGTTAATGTTTATTTTGTTTTACTTGCTTCCAGGGACCACGTGTTTGCCATAAATCTGCCCGCCTCCTCTGAGCGGATCGTCCCCATGCAGGTAAGCGCCCACTCCTGCCCGTTTGCTATTCTGCCCGCTTGTTTCATCTGTTTCTGCTCCTGTCACCACTATTCTGTTGAAGGTTTGTTTTGTTGGAAATATTCATATTTTATCAGCTTGTTTTGATAGTCCGTCAAATTTATACAAGCAGCAGAACACTGTGTTTTTACCATTAAAAATATATATATTATCTAAGATTTGTGCGAGCCCATCTGTTCTCCGAAACACAATCCCTGCACACTCATTTGACTAACCAAACACTTGTTCTTACATTTAAGATTAAGGACTTTAATTTCATCCACTCTGGTGTTTTTTACACCCGCTACATGACGACAAATGGGTCGGAGTGAATTCTCATATATTACCCAGAATTCAGTCT
Organism: Pollachius pollachius; assembly: GCF_949987615.1. Lineage (NCBI taxonomy): Eukaryota > Metazoa > Chordata > Actinopteri > Gadiformes > Gadidae > Pollachius > Pollachius pollachius. Next base: position 37,164,850 of record NC_136934.1, read on the forward strand.
AATTATTTCCCTGCTTCCTTCCTTCTGCCGAGCTTCAAAGGGGATTGCGATCTTACTCATAATAAAACCGAGTTGTCCTCGTTTGAGGCGTTCATGAAGATATATCTCTACCTTAGGTAGAAGGATGTTCTTACCACTGCGAACTGTAATTCAAGGTACATTGCTTTTAGAAGATAATTTTATGCCCTGGAATTTTCATCAGCTTCTCCACTACATCCATTTCTATGACCAAAAATGTTCGACGAAATGTTGATGTCTCATTATTCTACCCCCCCCCCCCCCCCCCCCATGCTGTTTGCCTGCCTCCTTTCTTCAGGCATTAAGCATCTCTCTCCAGACATATATCCAATGCGCCCAGCCCGCTGCTCCACCGGCTTTCTGAAGTGCCGCTCGTGCTTCTGTCTGAATCTAATTTGTCAAACACGATTGCACTTAAATAAGAGCCCTGCGAGGCGCCGGGGACTTTTTGTTTGCTTGCGTTTAGAATTAGCTTTGAACACGGCTGTCCACTCCCCCGAGCCCGCCACCAACGCCGCCGCCGCCGCCGCAGCTCAGGTGTCGAGGAGTTCCCCGCCATCGATCCGACTCTCTGACTTGTTGACTGCTCCGGGCGCCGCCAGGCTCCCCCGGCGACTGCAGGCGGACAGCGTTGCACCGTCATCCTCTCCTCTGCCGGATTGTTTACGATGGATGTTTAATGCGTGTGTGTGCGCGCGTGTGTGATTGTGTGATGAGTGTGTGTCTCCCCAACATGTAAAGCGCCTTGGCTCCGGATGAAAGGCGCAAACATGTATTATTTATTTGAGTCATTATGAGTGCTCCAGTGTGTCAGACATGCAGCGGGAGGACTTAAGAGATGTTCCGGCGCTGCACACTGAATCTCATCCTCCCCCCTTCCTCTCCCACTCACGGCCCCTCTGTGCCAGCTGCCTGAGCGACGTCGTTAGCACGTGACCGAGCGCGATGGAGCCGCCCGTCCGCTATCATGTCACACCCTTGTCCCTTGCCCTGGATCCCACCTCGATGTGGTCACTTGTCATTTTTCACCTTCCTCTGTGTCATCGCTCGCTGGGTAGGCTTCAGTAACTACGCGGACTGCAACCCCCGAGATGCTTTCACATCCCGCCGTCTTTAAGAGTCTGGAGCTCCTGAGTTGAGTGGCACTCCGATTCCATCTCCATGACTACAGATGTAGCTACAGATCCAATAGTTAAGACTCTAAATCTCGAGGATCCCATTCTGCCAGGGTCTGAGAGAAAGCTTCTGTTTGTATCTTTTAACCTTAACTAAATGAAGGCATTTTTCAGCCGGTGTAAATGTACCATGCATACATTACAAACACAGTGTAATCCTATAACAGCCGGACAGTGTAAAGAGGAAGTGGGCTCACATTGAGACCGGATACTAATTCCAGCCATGAATTTTAACCATGAATTCTAAGAAAGCATTTTTCCTAGGGTGCAGCGCCCATGATTGGAGCATCAAGCTTCAGTTTATTTAGGTTAACAATATGTGCAGCCTCTCTTGCATACCGAAAGCTCATTGTCATGCATGGTTCATCGAAAGTTTTAACAAACATTCAAAGAATGAACCCTCTCCCACGAGTCATCTGCATTCTCCTGCCTCACCTGCCTCACCTTAACGGTGAATGATTCAAGGTATTAGCCAAGACAAATTTCTCCACAACAACTCTTGCCTCTGGTGCCTCCTACTCATTCACTAGTCAGAGTGGCTCCCGTGCTGCTCGTCAAAGGATATCAGATCGCAAGCTGGACAGACTCCTGACAATACAACGTGTGAAAAGGTTTGAAATGCAAGATATAAACACACTGGGTGTGATCAAAAAGGTTATCTGGATGGATTATGAAGCGAGAGATTGCATGCTAATATGAAGAGTAAGTAGTGCAATCCTTTATAGGTACTCTGTTAGATGTGTCCCTCGGTTTCAGAAGCCAGCAGGGTTTAGATTGAACAGTGTTTTTGCACTGCTGGATAGATTTTGTGGATCTGACCCTTATTATAAAACACAGCCTTTTCCTAGCTTCAGGCCACGTCCGGGGCCCTGAAAGCGCCAGAAACCTGGCCTTGCTTACATTTCATGGATAGTTTTGTAGATTTCGAGGGGGCATTTGTCCAGAGTTCATGTTGATTTTTAGCCCTGCTCTTTGTGGAATACATTCACTTGAGATCCTCGGGTACTGGTTCCAGACCACCAAAAATTATGGTCTGTCTGCGATGGTGTGGACTGGGTTATGTTAACTAACGAAAATGGCAGTTTTCTGTTGTTTTGTTCCTGCTGTAACCCAAGTTGTGAAGTAAGCAGTTTTTGATGGGTGGTGGCCAAGCAAGGCAATGAAGAGTTAGCTCAGTGTAGCTAAGCGTAGCTCTTAGTGAGGCGTAGTAAAGAATTGTGTGGCTCACAATGTAGTTCAGCGGATGTAACTGTTGTATGGTTTAGCTTAGCAGTGCTCATTTTGTATCTTAATGTTGCTTGTAGTGTAGCTTATAGTGCAGCTATTGCACATTGTGTAGCATAGCTTACAGCATAGCTAGTAGCATAGCGTAGTGTAGTTTAGCATGGGTCATAGAGCAGCAGCGGGATCAGGGATGAAATCCAATTGAAAGTGGGGTGACTCCTGAAGTGGAGCTGGACCAGATGTTACTTCATCCCTCATTTAAAGAGCCCGTGACCCACTATGTCAGCAGGAAAAACTGAGTTTTGGGTTGAGAGTTTTAGCGAGGGGGCATGTTATTATCCCCATGGTTACGACCCACGCCAACTTTCTGATACTTTCTTGGTTTTGTCGCTGTTTATGAGCATTATATTTAGCATTGTTGTATATTAAGTGTGCCACACACAGTAGTGTTACACTATAGGTGTCCAGGAAGCCTAATCCTCACAAACGGCTATGAAACAAGCCGCTGCCCGGACCGCACTCCACACGTGCACAATGACCTTGTCTTAACATTGGTTACTTGGCTCCGCACGCAGATGATGTTCTTTTTGTGACACCCAAGTGCCTTTTCCGAGGCAAAGGCACCTAGATGCGTAGACAGTTGCTATGTAATTTAGTTCTCTCTAAATTGGGGTCTTATCTCAGTAGCAGTGATAAAATGGCATAGATAACTACGTTGACGATCATATATGTGTGGGAGTGTGTGTGTGCCTGTACGTGTATGTGTGCGGGTTCATATTAGACATATTACCAAGTGAAAATAAATAAAAACATCTTCAAGCGGAAGATGAGTATCGTACGTGCGTGGCAGTGTACGCGTGCACGGCTCCAGGTCGAGAGCCCAGTGCATCGCCCCGGGACCGGGGAGGATAATAGGATGTGATTAACGTCGACGTACATCACCATGCTGGCCGCTGTACAAAAGCATCCACCCCAAGGTTGTTTAACCCTGGTGGTCTGCGGTCATGGTGGATCTAGAAGACACCTTGCTTTCCTGCTGCTGTTGTTGTTTCTTTTCCTTTGTTGACGAGCGGTAATACCTTCATGTTCTACCACCCCTCTGGCTGGGTGCCCCGCCCTGCCCCCCCTGACATCTCTGACGGTGGGGTCCTGTCTGTCGTCTTTACCCCGGGTTGAAGCTAATGAGAGTTCCAGCGCAGCTGTCTGTTAATGGGACTGGAGCGCTGGAGAACAGCGAGAGCCGGGTGGTCCTGGGAGCCAGGGCCCGTCACCGCTGACAGCCTGGTGTCTGTTCCCTTTTTCAGAAGCTCACTTGGAAGACCAAGGATGTGGAGAAGTGCACCGTGAGAGGGAAGAACAGCGTGAGTAGCAGCCTCGCCACGCACGCGCACACGCGCACGAGCACACACGGAGCACCTACGCAGACACAAACGCACGCACGCGCATACGCACCCATACATTCACACACGAAAGAAAACAAATGCGCACACCATGCATTGCAGAAGGATGCATATACAGGCACACACGCACAGACACACACACAGAAACGGTTACACACACAGAGACATGCATAAACATACGCACATTAAACACACGCACCCAATCACACACACAAACACAAAGACACGTACGAACACACAACACAAACACACAATTGCACACGCAAGACGGACACATGCATGAGCAGAAAGCCATGCATAAACAGACACACACAGGCACAGACAAGCACAGGCTCACACACACACACACACACACACACACACACACACACACACACACACACACACACGCACAAAAAACAGTCACACCGTCCCACAGCCTCATGAATAAAACAACAGTTAGAATTCCCTGAACAAATACACACACAAACACGCAAAGACACACACATGCATGGATGTGCACACATAATCCCACCCCTGCCACCAACTGATAATAACACAAAGACACACATAAATTGCAAGTCAAACAACCGCACGCACGCACACACACCACAAATTCATAAACTTTTCATCTTGCCCAATTGGCTATTCCTGGTGAAGTATATGTGGTTGTGTGTGTTGTGTGTTGGTGTGAAACTTTCTTTGTTTTGGCCATTATGTGCCAGTCTGTTGTGTGTGTGTGTGTGTGTGTGTGTGTGTGTCTCTGTATCTGTGTGTCCGTCCGTCTGTCCGCCCGTGCTCGTGTGCATGTATGAGTGTGTGTCTATTTGTGTGTGTGTGTGTGCGTGTGTGTGTGTGTGTGCACGTGCATGCGTGCACACATGCAGGCCATTCAGTTTGGGTGTTCTGTTTACGTGCCTGTCTTTTCAACATGCCGTGCGCGTGTGTAGATGTGACTGTGTTAAGACGTCAACACCTTAACATCAGTCCTAGCTCTGATCCACAGCCAGTAGTCCCCTCACCCCCGTCTGTTGTTGTGGCCCGGGTTGCCAGGTATCATCCCCCATGTACAGCAGTAACACGGGGCTGCTTTACTCCCTGCAGGACGAATGCTACAACTACATCAAAGTCCTGGTCCCACGCAACGACGAGACGCTGTTCGCCTGCGGTACCAACGCCTTCAACCCCGCATGCCGAAACTACAAGGTGAGCTCGGCGGTGTGGCACGGCTGTGGGGTGTTACATGGCGTGTGGTGTACATGCTGCTCCCATGTGAGCCTAGGACAAGAGATCTAAAGTGAGCTCGGATACAGACACACAACTTCAGATGCATTGCGGAGCAAGAACGGGTTAGTCATGAGATCATACTTTGCTGAACCCAGATGGGAAATTCTCAAGGAGCCCTACAGGAAATGGATGGGATCAAACCCATTGTCACACTCTAGCCAAAGTTCTGTGCTGCCAGGTAATCAGAGGCCTCTGTCTGAGTCTACTAACTGGTTTGAGTAGTTTCCCTTAACCAGCCCTGTCGCTGCCACTTCGAAGACAGACGCATGTTGTTGTTTGTTTGTTTTCTTCTCTTTTTTTAAAGCTGCCATCACTATTTTGAAAGCAGGAGTTTCATACCATAATCAGTGTTTGGTGTAAGCAGATGAGAGGCTCGGTGTTGACAGAATAACATGTGCACTCACCAAGAAAGGATGCGAACAAAGTGAGGACAATCTGTCAACAGAAAGGTAGATGGTGTACTGAGGTGTGGGAAGGAGAAATATGAATAAAGAAAGCCAGCTTGGGGGGGGCAGGCCTTGCCAAACAGCTACTAGAGGAGAGGAGCCTGAAGGAGAGGGTCTGGCGCTGGAATGGAGGGATTTACAGAGGGAGAGAGAGCGGGGAAGAGATTTTTAATTCTATAAAACCACTCAGAGCCTTATCTCCGTGGTTTACTGTCTGCTGTAGGGATGAATAATGAGAGAGAGAGAGAGAGGTGTAGAGTGAGTCTGTCGAGGAAAGGCACCGATAGTGGGCTCGTAAACACGGTACGGCGCCGACACCGGTCCTAACAGCCGCTGGCTTTTGCCGTGTAAACGCATTGTGGTGAAGCTACTGGAAAAAAAATTTGAACATGATACAAATGGAGCCGTGGAGTTGTTCCGGTTCATCTGGTAGGACGGTGTTGTGGCCAGGGGGTTGACCGTCAGCCAAAAGGTTCTGGGTTCTAATCCTACTGGCCATAGTCCTTGAGAAAAACACAGAACCCCTGCCTGCCCCTTTATTGCAAGAATACATGCAATAAATCTGTTTTCACTGCGCTTTGGATTTAAACTCATTTTATGTACCACTTTGTAAACCATTGAACTTTACAAATGCTGTAGTATCCGTGGTGCATCAGATCAGAGGTAGTGGTGTTGTAACTCTCTCCCTGAGATGGTAAGGCTCCTATGGGCCTCCCGTCTTTCCACAGTTCAGCCAAACGGGCTTCAGTCTGGTCGAAACCCCCCGCAGATGACATCATGTTTTAGAGTTTTAGTTAGTGATTCACAGCAGCCCGTCAGTGGAAGACAGAGCGAGGGGGGAGGTAAAGAAAGACCGAGAGACGGGGTAAAGACTCAAATGCATAAATCTACCAGCGCAGGGATTATAGGGCCGATGCGAGGAGGGGGGAGGCGAGGAACAGTTTAAAAGTTCACTTTAGGAGAGGCTGGTTCCAGAGCGCTGACCCCCAGGACAGGGAGTTCAGGTCGCTGGTGTGTAAAGAGAGTGGCCAGAGCCATTACGCGGCCCTTGACAGGGTCCAGGAAAACAGGGAATACTTTATAAGTAAGGGCCCCGTATGGGTGCTTTTGGGGAAAAGGGCTTGTATTTCCACGAATAAACACTACGTTTCCCATGAGCTCCATTGCCTTTTGTGTGAAAAAGTACTTAAGCGCAAAAGAGAGAGAGAGAGAGAGAGAGAGAGAGAGAGAGAGAGAGAGAGAGAGAGAGAGAGAGAGAGAGAGAGAGAGAGAGAGAGAGAGAGAGAGAGAGGTGTCTAGGTGATTGAGCAAGGGATCTGTATTTTAGTTATGTCCCCTTAACACTGGTGATGTATTGTCAGTTTTATGGACACCTAAATTGCTCTATTAGATATGGCAGTGTGACCTTGGAGAAAGCATTCAGGACATTTCTAGCTAAGCGCCTTATAGCTTAATGGTCTAGACGGATGCATTAACATTCAATAGACACCAGAAAATAAACGGTGGCCATGCTTGCATTGTTTTGCATGTCTCACCAAGCACCCCAATGGTTTGATTGAAAAATGCCTAGCCTGGGATGTAGTGTAATTATTCCACTCTGACTCACTTTCCACTTTTACCATCACTTTGAACATTTGAAATAACTCAAATGTAGAGTTTAATTTATGTATATAATGGTCAAAGTTTGTGCAGAGCGGTTGTGGAACAGAACTGAACAAACACAGATATATCATGTATTTCCATGGTGAACCTTCCACCACAAATGAAAACTAAAGAGCTGATTGACTGGTGAACCGACTTCAACGCCTCTTGCCCCCCTCCCCCACTCCCCACATGGTGCCCCAACGTGCTCCAGCCGCCCCACCTCCCGTTAACACCTTCCCCACTGCGGTCACAGCGCTTCCGTCTGGAAACCAATCACGCAGGTTAGCCCAGTGGACGTCCGGGAATGCGAAAACGTGTAAATCACAGGGAATCGCTCTCTGGAAGGCCATAGGGAAAAACCTTGGGGGACCAGGAAACCTGGACGACGGCCATTTTTGTGTGCACGTGTTGTTTTTACAAAATGTATGACTTATTTGTTCATATTTTCCCGTTATTGTGTGTGTGTGTGTGTGTGTGTGTTTGTGTGTGTGTGTGTGTGTGTCTGTCTGTCTGCTTGGGCATGCGTGCGTGCATTAGGCGCGTGTGTGTGTGCTCGACTGTGCATCTGTGTGTGCTTGACATTGCATGTGTATTTATGTCTACATCTGTGTCTGTATGTGTGTGTGTGTGTGTGTGTGTGTGTGTCACTGCCAGTGACAGAGGAGGCTGGGAGCTTAAAGCGCCCCAGTGGACATCCAGCCTAGCTCTGCCCTGACCGATGCTGCTCCACGGCCTTGCTGCAGCCAGCCCACTCCTGCTCTAGAAGGGGCCCACTGTGTACATTAGGACATAATGACCCGCGCTGGACTCTCCTAGTCAGTAGAGGGTTAAAAGAAGCTAGGTTATGGCAGTGAACTGTGACTAACCACATTCATAGGCGCACGCAACATCTGTGGCTTCTGAGCGTTTTTCCCTCGGTCTTTGGGAGTCTACTGAGTGTGTCGTTCTACTAAGGAGGATTTGCTTCCTGGAAACTGCTTTAAATATAATGTGTTTTTCAACTCTGGGAACATCTTTATAGTTGTCTTTAGTATTCTGACGACCTCACCTACTTAAAACCACCCCCTTTGTCCCTACAAACGCACGCACACACACACACACACACACACACACACAAGGGATTTTCTGGCCTTGCTGTATCTGGGGTTTACAACCTTGTTAAACAGCAGGTCAGAAAATAGCAGCTTAATATCTGTGGGCAGCAGATATCTCGTCCCTTGCCAACCTGACAGCCCGGCCATCCAGCCCTCGCCCACAACCTTTCTTACGGCCGCCGTACATCACACATCAAATAAACTAATCTTTATGACTCATGTGTGGGCCTTCATTACCGGCAGATTGATTCGGCACGCATACTTTTATGTTTTTCTTCTTCAGTAAACCCGACGGCATAAAATGTGCTCGGCGTGTGTTTTGAGGTGGGGCCAACGTTTTCGGGGGGGCCGTGACAGTGACCTAGCAGGTGATCACGCGTCATCGCGCCGTAAAACACGGCCATGATTACTTTGAGGAGACTCGTGTTTACAACGGGTGGGGCTTTGTTTTTTATTTCAGTGTTTTGTCGCTGGGCGTTTTGCGTAAATCTCTTGGTATATGGCTTCGTAAATGTCTCCCCCTGTCTGACCTCAGATGGCCACGCTGGAGCAGGACGGGGAGGAGGTGTTGGGCCAGGCGCGCTGCCCCTTCGAATCCCGCCAGTCCAACGTGGGCCTGTTCGCTGGTAGGTCCTCCTGGGTGATTCAGGACCCTCACAGGGCCTCCTTATGTTTGCTTATTGTATGTATTTAAGTGAGCATATGTGGGGTCGGGATAGACAAGTGCTTAGGGTGATTTGGGAAACAAGGTGCCCTCATTAATGACAAGTATCTCAAATAATTCACGAAATAGTTTTGGGTAAAGGTGTCTAGCAAACTAGACTAGACTTGAATTTGATTATATCAAAGTGTGTGTGTGTGTGTGTGTGTGTGTGTGTGTGTGTGTGTGTGTGTGTGTGTGTGTGTGTGTGTGTGTGTGTGTGCGTGCGTGCGTGCGTGTGTGCGTGTGTGCGTGTGTGTGTGTGTGTGTGTGTGTGTGTGTGTGTGCGTGCGATACTGCCCCCACCGCTGATGAGTTATGCAAAACTGGAACAGGCCAGCAGACCTCAACTTGTTCAATAGTTTCATGAGACGGTAATCGATTGTCTGGAACATTGTCAGCCTCTCCTAATAAGATCAGTTGCCATCTCCTCTGATTAGGAGATATGTCCTTTCTTCACCAAGTGAATCTGGGCCTGGTTTCTAGTGGCCAGTGGGATCACAGTCTGGAATGTACGACAGACGGACCCTCAAAAGCCGTCCCTGATCCCGCCGACGTTCCTGTGACATTTACTCTCAGTACACACAGGGGCGGGCTTCAAGAGGGTGTCACGTTCGCATCTGTGCTCATCCACTTTCTTTTAAAGGGCAATGAAAGTTACCTGACTTAAAAATAAGCCCGCCCAGGGTTGTCTTAGGGGTTTCTGTGAAAAGCGTCTTGATTGATGGGTTGCTTTCTGCCCTGCCAGGCGGCGACTTCTACTCGGCCACCATGACGGACTTCCTGGCAAGCGACGCGGTGATCTATCGCAGTCTGGGGGAGAGCAGGCCCGTCCTGCGAACCGTCAAGTACGACTCCAAGTGGCTGAGAGGTGAGGCGGTCCGACAAGCTGTATTACTTATTTAAACGGCCTCTTCTGTGGTGTGCTTTTTTTGTGCTGACCCGCTGTAACTTATCAACTAAGGCTTCCGCTATCGCTGTTTGTTGTGCCCGGAAAGGACATTTTTCTTTGTTTATTTGTATTTTTCTTGTGGAAGCATTCATTCACAAGTACAAGAACGCAGTGTCCCTACAGTTCAGTTCATTCCCACCTCTTCAAACAGAAACCTTTGTGTTCTCCGTGGGGGGGGGGATAGGGGAGAGGGGTGGAGGGTGGCTAGCAGTGGGGGGGAGGGCGGGCGGTGACTTGCTAGCTCGCTGTCTCCCCGGGTGTTTCCACTCCACGGCGTGGCGAGGAATACAAATCAGCAGCCGTCAGCGCCGCAGCCTCAGTGTCACTGTTGAACATTCTCCTCTCCTGTCTTCCCCCCGGCCCCCCACCCCTCCCTCCTCCTCCCAGAGCCCCACTTCCTACACGCCATCGAGTACGGGAACTACGTGTACTTCTTCTTCAGCGAGATCGCGGTGGAGTACACCACCCTGGGAAAGGTGAGGCTTGTGTCCTGCCGCTACGTCAGCCCCTGTCGGCGCCGTGCTGGTGTCAGCCTGATTCCACACAGAGCGCCTGGCCAGAAGGACCTAGGCTCTTGGATGTGTTATTGAACAATTTGCACTTTGGAGAGTCAAAGCTAGATTATTGCGTCGTAAGAAAAACGCTGTGTTAAGGAGGGATGAGTGATTTCACCCATCAGCATTGGGTTTACAGTACTCTGGACTCTGGGCACTTTAACACTTTATCATCCTCATCTTATTAGTTTAAGCTTTTTATTTGTCACCTACGCCTTCATTATACAAGGCAAAGGGGAACCGTCGTGTATGGCTATTTGGTGATATAAGAGAGTCATGGGTCCAGAATGTTTATTCTCCATCGTTCCGATACCGAGAATTGACATCATTGGTGCAACTTTTTAAGTTAGACCAATCATGTGCTGGGATATATGAAGAAGAACTTAAGGTTCTTAATATAAGAGAATAGCCGACTGCAGCAGTTCCTGTTTAACTGTGTTAACTGTGAAGTACGATGTGTAGTTTCATACTAGTTCTCAGAATTTACACTATAAAGAAAAGCTGTTTGCAAACTCACTGCACAGGTAGGCTCCAAGGGACATCGACGTCGGTGACGTATACAAAGCCAGGACCGATGGCTTAGTTTTGGTTTGACGTTGACACAGCGCAATGAACGCGCAGTCGCTTCGACAAAGTCGCGAACCTGTTTTGGTCCTGCATCGGGTTAACTTCGGGTTTACGTTAGCGGACCAATCACAGCCCTCGCTGCTGCGTCGACTCGACGCAAGCTTACCATTTTTGGGAGGCGCACGTCAGGGCCTCGCAGTGGACGCAAAAAGGGTTCGGCGAGGACGCATCGGCTCCATAAACCCCCTTGCGTTGCGCCGATGCCATACCGTAACTCTACCCTAAGGTGTGTTGTCTCCCCCCACCAGGTGGTGTTCTCACGCGTCGCCCGGGTCTGCAAGAACGACAACGGCGGGTCCCCGCGGGTGCTAGAGCGCTACTGGACCTCCTTCCTGAAGGCGCGGCTGAACTGCTCCGTGCCGGGGGACTCCTTCTTCTACTTCGACGTGCTGCAGTCTCTCACCAACGTGCTGCAGATCAACCACCGGCCCGCCGTGCTGGGGGTCTTCACCACCCAGGCCAACAGGTTAGTTGGTGCTACCCCCCCCCCCCCCCCCCCCGCGCGCCCACCACACACATACACACGCACACATACATACATACACACATACATATGTGCATAAACACATGTATACATATATACATACATATATACGTCTATACATACATACATTCAAGATACAATACTTTATCGCAATACAAATCTGTACAAGTTGCTAGGGATTTGTTTATTCATGCATGCATGCATACATACATACATACATACATACATACATACATACATACATACATACATACATACATACATACATACATACATACATACATACATACATACATACATACATACATACATACATACATACATACATACATACATACATACATGCATGCATACATATATACATCAGTGGAGGCTCCTCCATTGAGGAGAGGGAGGAAGATCCTCCTTAACATTTTTGAGAATAAAAAATGTAGATTGAATTAATGCCCTTAAATATGACTACTTTAATGCCTTTCAATATGTAATGTTTGTTTCCCTGGATAAAGACATAAGCACCCCCTATCGCCTATTGACAATTACTTCAGGGAGGTCGTTCCTCCCTCAGCCTCCATTGACTCCCATTAATTTCCCCGAAAGTACTGGCGGCCGGTGAATAACATGGGTTTCAATGGGAGAGAGGAGGAAAGTCCTCCTCTGAGTGGGTGTGACCTTAAGGAGTCTGATTTGTGCAAAAATCTATTTGCGCTGCACTATGAACCAAGAAGCAGGATCCCTGGCTGGTGAGCGGTGTTGCCAGATTGGGCAGATTTCCTACCCAATTGGGTTACTTTTAACCACGTTAGGCTGGAAAAATTATCATTGGGTGGGAAATCTGCCCAATCTGGCAACGCTGTCGATAACAAACCCGCACTGCATTGCCGCACAGTCTAAGAGACGCAAAGCAAGTGAAATCATCTGAACGATAGCAAGATTCTAGGATTTGCAAATAAAGTGTACAATGGAAACATTTGAAACAGAGGACATTGTTGATGTTTTATTACACAAAGCAATCCATTCATTGAGTTACAGCGCTAAGTTAGCGACCAAAGAAAAAGGTAGACCACTTCCCAAAATCGAGATCACCAAAAGTAATGGCGACGTCAGTGTTGTGAGTGCTACATGGTTTGCTAGGTACTCATGGCTTACTGGTAGCACTACTAGCAATCGACTGTATTGCTGGCCCTGTTTGCTAATGAATAATGGCAATCTCCAACGTGGGCTGTTCATGGTTTCACTGATGTGAAAAATCTTGATAGGGCAACCAAACGCCACGACAAGTGTCAAGATCACGTTGATGCTGCCGACTTTCCTTGCTAGACACCATGCCTATAGATCAGGTTGTTTGAAATAATGTTCTTGTTCTTTTACTAGTTTGTTACTCTGACCGTTCTGTTTGATATTGTGGCAAGGGTGTTGTAAGGGTGAATGATTCAGAGCATGATGCTTTTTAAATGGCATCACTTCTGGACTTGACTCTTTTCTTAAAACAATTGTAACTGAAAATAAACTAAATAATTAATAGCTAAATAACAACCAATAACCTCAGTCATTTAGGGTAAAAATAGGCCCAATGATAAGCCCAGATTTTTTTATTTACTTTTACAAATCAAGAGTAGGCCTGATTTGAGTAATGGGCTTTGTATCCTTTCCTTTTGCCCTTGTAGTCCATTTCAAAGACATGCTGCCCACCAGCTTTCAAATTACAGTGATGCCACTCGTGGCTTTGTATCTATTTTATTCACATAACTATCCCTCCCTACTATTTGGTAGTTCACCAAAAAACCCTGAAACAACTTGAGTCTCACATTCTTATGCCACCATACACCAACAGGGCAAGCAGGCCAATGGCAACCAAGCGCGCAATCCTTCCTCCCTCACTTTAAAAACCACCAGCCGCCACTGATATACATACATACATACAAACAGTAGTAGTAGTGGTAGATTGGGTTAGGGCCAGGGCTGTGGTGTCAAACCATTGGTCTTGAAAAGTCCCCAATGTCTGCTGACCTTGAGCAAGCGGCCTTTGCTCCTACAAATCATTGCTTTTTAAAAAAATGCCTGCAAAACAGTAGTGGTAGCATTAGTCGTGGTTAATGGTTCTCTAGATCATTCAAGGGGGCATTTATACTTCCTTTAATTGTTAATGGTGTGTCTCTGCGTGGTCCCAGCATCACAGGCTCAGCGGTGTGTGCCTTCTACATGGACGACATTGAAAAGGCTTTCAACGGCAAATTCAAAGAGCAGCGCAACAGCGAGTCGGCCTGGACCCCCGTGCCCGAGGAGCAGGTCCCCAAACCAAGGTAACGCGAGGCCTTTCTAAACGACTCCACTGAGACGTGTTTCCAAGAACATGTTCATCTGTCGCTCACAATGGAATCCACATCTGCGGCACGGCTGCTGCTGTCGTTTTACTTGTCGTGTTTTTCAGAAAGACGGAGCACAAAACATCTGTCCTCAGCCTCCCCGCTCTGCTTCTGAACTAAAGCTCACCCAGATGTCTCAGGCGCCTTTCCTATTTGCTTATGTATATCCATCACTGTCTCTTCCTCTGCCACGCGCCCGCAGGCCGGGCTGCTGTGCGGCCGACGGCTCCGCCTCCACCTACAAGTCGTCCACCACCTTCCCGGACGAGACGCTGACCTTCATCAAGTCCTACCCGCTGATGGACGAGGCCGTGCCCTCGGTCAACGACCAGCCCTACTTCACGCGCACCACCAGCAGGTACGGACGGAGACTTAAAGGGACCCTATTACAGGTTTTTTTCTTAACCGAAAAAAACACAGGGTGCACGCCAGTGTTTAACCAGGAGTGGCACTGCTTCCTAGGTTTCCGGTTACAGTTCCCAATTAAAGAGCTGATGTTTTACCCCAGTGATTCCAAGCCATTTAAAAACTCTACCAACTGGGGACATCACAGGTGGGAGTGTCCAACTTCATGAAGTATCGATCAACTCCCCTGTTGCCTCCGCCATTGTGTATCGTACCAACCGGTAGACTAGACCTGGATCTTTACAGCCTAAACCTTGGGTGGACACTTCCACTAACCCTCGTGTCGTCGGTGGATAGACTTTGCACAGACATAACATACATTTGAGAGCAACACGGTGACCAGACGCTCCCTGAGACAAAGTGAGGCAAAGTGAGGACTGCTTGTACCTGTCGTGCAGACACACAGCCGTGGCTTTTGCTTCCGCTCCTCAATTTTGGCTTGGCTGGAAAGGTCGCCGATTAATCAAAACCTAATCAAGGCCAGCGGTGGGCTGGCGGGGCGCTGCGTGCTTGACCTCATCGAGAGCGGCAATGCAATTATGTATCCTTCAAGTGCAAAAACACATTAATTGTTTCCCTCGTGGCTGCTTGTTGCCGTATTTGTGCACTTCTGTTCCATTATCGGCCAGCCACACGAAGCTGCCCCCGTAGCGTGTTCCTTCCCAGCATGCAGTGCGGCGGATATCGACGAGTGAACTCAGATGGAAGAACAGCGCCCTGTCCCTCATTAAAACCAATTAGATTTATTCTGCACGGGAGAACGGGTTCGATTGCTGCCCACATCAAAGAGCTCTCCCACCGGCTCTCAGTCAATCCACAGGAGGTTCTCTCAAACTCTGTACAAACACACACACACACACACACACACACAGTGGATGTGTGTGTCTTTTGAAAAACAGCTAGTGGCAGATAAGATAGGTGTTGACACACACACACACGCACAAATGCAGATGGCGCACAGACACATATACACACACCCATGCAAACATGCACACACACGCTCGCACACAAGCACGCACACACAGAAAGCAGTTCCCTGTGCACTACATGCACCCAGCATCAACATCTGCATAGATGACTTACACACAAGAATCATACACACATGCGTATCCCCCCAAAAAAAACAAAAATAACCTCACAAACGTGTTTACACACCTGAGTCCAACACCACACACAGACACACACATTCTCTTTCTCTCTGTCACTCGCTCAATCACTCACTCACTCCCCCCCAGCCCCCGCCCGCCCAAGCTAAAGTCACGCCACACTGTCATCCCAGTTGTGGAAGTGCATGTTGAGTGTGTGTACGTGTATGTCTATGTATATGTGTGTGCGCATGTGCGAGAGTGCGCATGTGTGTCAGCTCACATCTGGTGCCGAGACAACACATCTGGCTTCCCCGCTCCTCGGAGAGGTGCAAAATAAACGAGATCCAACCAGGAGTGGCGCATCACGCCGCGGTGACAAGCGGGCGCGCCGTAGCGTGGCTGTGTAGTTATTGTGGGTAAAGAGCCAGCTGGGCTGCTGCTGCTGCTGGTGGTGGTGCTGGTGGTGGTGGTGGTGGTGGTGCTGGTGGTGCTGGTGGTGCTGGTGGTGGTGGTGGTGGTTGTGGAGGAGCTGATACGGGGTGGGGTGGATAGATAGATAAGACGCTGCTCCCTTATTGATCCCAGAGGGGAAACCTCAGCTGTCAGAGTAGATAGAAAGCACGGGGCACAGGCAGAGAGAAATATGCTGCATAATATAATAGGGGATATAAAAATAATATATATATATTTAGGTATGTACAAGGTGAAGTCACTATAGAGTGAATAAAACTGGAAACTTCTCAGCATTGTGAATAGAAAATAAAAAAAGTCTACCTGTGCTTTGGTGCAAAGAACAAGTGGAGGGCTCTGGGGGCCGTGTTTGGATCCCTTTAATGCAGTGGTGGAGGGAAATCTTTCTCAGATCGGTCACACTACTTGCTTGGCTGTCACCGACACCAAATGAGAAGCAGAAGGATCGCTGTGAACTCGGAAACCTCTCTTGACTGCAGAGATTTATGGAAGTGCAGAGGGGAAGGTGGGGGGGGGGGGGGGGGGGGGTTGGCTTCGGGTGAATTGATAGACGGATGGATGAAGGAATGCATGGATGGATGAGGCTCTTTGGAGGCTGGGTGATCAAGCAATGGGTGTTTTAAGGATGAGAGGGATGATTGATGGCTGGAGGCATGGAGAGAGTTCACAACAAACACTGTTTGCTTTTCTTCATACTGGATCAAATATATCAGGATTTAAAAGCTCTGGTGTGTCTGTAAAGATCTTGATTTGCACTGCTTCTTCATAGACCCCGTTTTTACACAGACTTTTCCAGATGTACCGCCGCTAAGCTCTGTGTAACCCAACCCCCCTTCTCTCTCTCTCTCTCTCTCTCTCTCTCTCTCTCTCTCGCTCTCTCTCTCTGTCTCTTTCTCTCTCTCTCTCTCTCTCTCTCTCTCTCTCTCCCCAGGTTCAAGCTGACCCAGATCACGGTGGACACCTCGGCCGGGCCCTACAAGAACCACACGGTGGTGTTCCTGGGTTCGGAGAACGGGCGGCTGCTGAAGATCCTGGCCAGCACCCAGGGCTCCAACGCCTCCTTCAGCACCGCCCTGCTGGAGGACATCGACGTCTACAACCCAGAGAGGTAACCGGGGCCAATCCAGCGCCGCGTTCATCCAGGGGTCGGCGTTTGCATGCGGTGGGGGGGGACACTCTGTTAAGCACCGATGGGAGGTGCACCACTGCACGTGTCGCAACTCCTTCCACGCTCAAAAACTAGCAAGTGTGAGTGACGACTCGCCACTTTCCCTCAGATATGAGGATGTAGTTCTTGGTACGTTGATTGTGTTCAGACGTTGCCCTGTGGAGGGCTTATAAGGGCAGGTGGACACAATGCTGGTGGCGACGCCGTGAGGACATTTTCAATGCACTTTCGCTCACGATTTGTTCTCTCTTAGAGTTCCTTGTTTCTAGGCAATGGCCGGTTTTGGTCGGTTGTGGTTCCTTTGCCGGTGTTGGGAATCCGTGTTGGAACCCATTCTCTGGTGTTGCCTCAATGCCCACACAGCTATGTGTACACAGAGACGCATGGACAGAGATATGAAACCACACAAATACACATACATTTACACATACTTACCCGCACTCACTCACTCACTCACTGACATATACACACACACACACACACACACACACACACACACACACACACACACACCTACACACACACACACACACCTACACACACACACACACACTCCTGGCCGGTGTGCTGCGTTGTCACCCCGCCAGGCCCCGTCCCGCTAGAGGGCCCTTGCCTCACTGTCGTTTTGTTTTCTCGACCACAGCCTGTTAAGTCTTATCTCGGTGAACTCATCCACCTCGGTTCAGGCAGAACCGTCTGCTTAACATATTGTCCTCCCACTCTGATAGCCAGTTGCTGTTGATCCAGTTTAATATGATGTAACTCAACCGAGCAGATGAAACAGAACCGCCCTCAGCCTGAACCATGGCCGCGTGTGAAGGTTTACGCTGCTGGCTGTAGCGTGTGGCACTATGTGCTTGGTGTTGCTCAGGTATCATGTTGCATTGTGTAATGCAATGGTCCCCAATAGGCGACCCGCGGGCCAGACCCGGCCCACCACGAGTTGATCTATGGCCCACAAAATAATTACTGAGAATATACTACGTGTTTTTTATATTTTTTGTAATTTAACCCCTGGTGTAATGTATTGCTAAACATAACATGTTTTAAGGTATAACGTGTGCTGTGTTGCTAGGTGTCATTGTTTTGCTAGGTTTAACTTGTGAGGTGTCGCTTGGTGTAACGTTTGGCTGGGTGTAACATGTTTAGTGTGTTGCCGCTAGGTGTACCTTGTTGCCAGGTCGGACATGTATTGTATTACTAGATGTATTTAACATGTATTTAGTTGCTAGAACATATTGCTAGGCGTATCGCTTGGCTAGATGTTACGCTTGGCTGGGTGTAAGGCGTGTGTTGTTTGGTCATCAGTGTAACGCTTGGCTAGGTGTAACGTGCTATTAGGTGTAGCATGTGTTTTTTTGCTGTGTGAAACTTGTTGCAAGGTGTAACGGGTCGCTAGGTGTGACATGTGTGTGGTGGTCTGTCGCCAGGTGTAACGTGCGTGGAGAGGACCGGAGGGTACTGGGCCTGGAGTTGGACCGGGATAACCACGCCATGTTTGTGGCGTTCTCCAGCTGTGTCATCCGCGTGCCGCTCAGCCGCTGCTCAGAATACAGTGCCTGCAAGACGTGAGTATTATCACTAACACCACTGAGGAGGATTCCACAGGCTGAGCAGCCTCTACCACGCATACGAATACCTGGTGTGTGGTAGAGGCGGCTCGCTCTGTGTCCTGAAATCCTCTGGTTTCTTGTTGTTGTTGCTCTTGGCCACTATGTTTTGCGCTAAGAAACAGAATGGCTAGGTGGATAGATGGAATGTGAAAGAAAATGTGTTTTTTTTTACCAATGAATATCCTAGAATTTGGGGTTTTAGAATCACTCCTTGTTTTTCAGGATATTTAAGTTAATCAGGCTATTGAAGTATTCTTTGATATATATATCACATTTGACAGTTGGTTCTGGTAGGCACTGATGACGGTACTTTTCGAATTCGTTAGTACTTTTTGGAGGTAAGGTTGATTTTTTTTTTTCATGGCTCCCCTCGATTATTAGAAGTTTCCATGTTATAATCGTCCATGATAAATCTAAAAACAATGAAATTCAAATGAAACCGTGGACAGCAAATGAGGTTACCATCTGTAGCAGAGAGCAAAGCGCTTTGTCTCCCCAGCCTCGGTACGGTTTTAAGCGATAGCTAATGGACTCGCTCGCTGGCGTCATGTTCTATTTTGGGTGCATTGAGGAATGTTCACCCCGCTCACCCCTTTTTCGGTCAAACTCTCATCACCAAAAGCCCCCCCCCCCCCCCCCCCTTCCCTGAACCCAATCTCAACGAAGGGAACGGATTAATCATCCATCTCACAGGGGAATCTATACGCCCCCATCGCATGCTAAGCCCCCATTGTCAGGGCCTCCAGAACCACTCGACAGACTTTTACATGTAAATTGGAAACAGCTGATTGGCTGAGAGCCAGCGCTGGTGGCGCTCTTGTTTTCTCAAGTTGTCGAGCGAGCAAAGGAGAGAGTTGGGGAGAGGGAGCCAGAGGGAGCTGGGGTGAAATGTAAGACAGAGTTAGGGTTATGAGAAAACAACCCATAATACTTTATCATATTAACAATATTTTATCACGTGTGGGTAAAGTCAGGGCTGGGGCCCAACTCAGCCGCGGATTAGGGGCCCTCATCGGGGTTGAAGTGGTCCTCGTTCGGGAGGAGGTTGGGGGAGGATCAGGTGACACCCAGTGTATTTCCTCTCTTCTGCCCCTCAGTCCTTCACAGTCCAAAGAGAGATCCACCTTGTCCACCTCTCCAATCACTCCTCCATTCCTTCATTCCTCTCTCTCGCTCTCTTTATCGCTCTCTCTCCCTCTCTTTATCGCTCTCTCTCCCTCTATCTCGCTCTGTCTCTCACCATCTCTCTCTCTCTCTCTCTCTCTCTCTCTCTCGCTCTCTCTCTGCGTCTCTGTTCTACCTCAAGCTCGCTCTCCCTACCCTAGCGCGCTCCTTTCAGAGGACCTTACTGTAGCCCCGGGGGTCAGCAAGTCTGTGATTCATCTCAGACAACCCCCCCCTCTCCCCTCCCTCTCTCTCCCCTCTGGCATGCTTCTCCCAGCAGACCTCATCGTATCCCCTCCTGTTCCCTGACACCAGACTACAGACTACTGCAGGACAGACGTAGGGCCTCTTACATCTCTTGACACGCTGAATCAAACTCGTGGCTGCCAGATTGACCCATTACTCAAAAACCTCAGTTTTATTACAAAATGAGCAGAGAAATATTGACCCAAAACATTGTTCCAGTCCAACTGTCTTCTTTGTGAGGAAAATCGATTTGAAATTAGATAGTTTCATGAAATGAAGCAGTTTCATGTTTGGGGTGATATTATGTCTATTGGATTCAAAATACTAAATCCTAAAAGACGGTTTCGCGGTTTCAGTTTGACGGTATTCAGTTCAACCTCACCGCTAAATGCCACTCTCTGATACACTGCCCATTTACATTATGTTAGTCATGTGTGTTACATACGTTGGTTTTCTCATTTACATTGACTGTTTCTTTGCCCGTGCCTTATTCTGATAGTGTAAGATCTATAAATAGAACAGTAATGAAGAGTTGACTTGGCACGAGAAGAGAGTACTAGTCAGAAAACCCAGCGTTAGTTAAACTCCCTTTTAATTTATTGGTCATTGTAACAAGACACAGACATGAAATTGCACCGGCGTGGGACGTTTGTGGACAGCCACAAGAGAACCTCAGTGTTCCTGGTAGAAGGTGAGACTTTAAAAGTGGCACTTTTTAGGGTAGGGTGTTCTGTTTTCCAACATAGGGCACACACTGAGAACAGGCTTTTGCTTTTAGCAAAACAGACTTTGAGATGACAACGAGAGGCTGTTAGATTTTGTGGACCAGCTAAGAAAAATACAAGGGGCCAATTATTCAGTGCAGAGTACAATGAGCTACAACCCCGAGCAGCTAATGCTGTGTCTTAATGGTCGCTAGCTAAACGCGGCAGTGCCATCATCAGAGTAAATGGCATGAGGCTGCCTACACACTGGCAATTTCAAACAGCGGGCTATGTGCTAAAAGGGGGCTGCTTATTCTGCTTATTCATCGATTGTACCGTCTCTATTTTCATACATACATCTGTTTTCGTGAAAGGAACCAAAAGTACCATCTTTGATATTGAAGAGGGTTCTGTGCCAGATGAAAGTTTTCCCTGTGCCAGTTTGGCCCCGGGGCCACGATTTGGGGGACCTCAGCTGTAGCTTCGAGAGCGAAAGCTTATTTTTTTTAATTATATTTTTTCTACTTGAGGCACCGCTATCGATATAATGTTTCAGAAAGCGCAGTGTTTTGCACGACTCCGTGGGAAGTGAGAATTTTGATGAATGCATTCAGGCGCCGAAAGAAGATATTTCTTAAGCCCGGCGCCCCTCATCAACAAGGGATTTCATACCCTCTCGGAATACGGAATTGTATTTTGATATCTATCTTTTCTCACTCTGTTGACAGTTGAGCTACTTCTATATGACTCCTATCCTTAGGTCTCCTTGGCGATGCTATCCGGCTACTTTCACCATGACAACACCATGAAATCCTGTCTTATCTACTCTGGTTATCCTCAGTGCTCCTTGGCTGTCTGTCTGGGTGTCTGCCTTATCCCGGGGCTGTCTGCAATCCTCAAGCCATCCTCTCACTTAATGAACTAGAAATGGGTTATTTGATATCCCATAATTTTTGGCGCCATGCTATGCCCAGCATGTTGCAGATGTGACAACGGCGAGTTACGGCCCAGGGCTTTTGGAACCCCTCTCTCACACCCCCAACCCGCACACACACATACGCACACAAAAAAAGCAAAAGCAGTTGTTTTTTCCTAGTGTTTAAAGCACATATCTCCGAGTGGGCCAGCGGGAAGGCCAGCCTCCAACTGATGTGTCAGTGTAGTTCTGTCTGCCAGTACCGGGTTCCAGAACCCTGCAGGACACCGCTTTAGAAGGTTTCCAGAGCCAAGCGTTTGACAGGTTATGTCTGTAAGATGATATGGACGGGCCTGAAAAGGCCGTGCCAAAATACCTTCATGTGTTTGATGGATGGACAAGTTATACATATCTCGTAAAACTGCATTATGTTCATTTGAAATGCACAATTTATCCAATCTCTTTTTCAATACTCGTATCGTAATGAGCATGTAAAATTTGTGTCCCATTTTAAATCAGTTTCATGCTTAATGCTAAAAATTATTTTAAGAAGTATTTTAATATTTGTGGATACCTTTCGTTATTATGGGATCCATTCAGAGAATTTCTACAACTCTCTATTCGTCTGACCCCAGGATTCCAGGGTGATTTAATGTGAATGCTTCCTGCGTCACTCGGCAGGCAGAGGTATGGCAGTGTGTCACAGGCACTCCTCATCCAAAGATCCGACGTACCCGTCTGCCCACAGAGAGAAAACGGGACGCTTCATCATGCCTTTTGCTTAGTCTTCACCCTGCTTCTCCATCTGCAGTCGTGGCAAAGGCCCGCCGCAGTGCTCCCTATCTCCCTCAACGGTTAGGTCGCTAGCATTGTCTCTCTCCCCCCCCCCCGGCTAGCATCTGCTCACTAAACACACACACACACACACACACACACACACACACACACACACACACACACACACACACACACACACAGACACTGCTGACAGCACTTAGCCTGGTTTAGTATATGTCTGTCTCATGGAAGAGACTCAGGTCGGTCTGACTAACCGTCTTACCGTCTGACAACGTTACTTACATTCATACCGGCTGTCTGGACGAACGCTCGTCCCCCGTGTGACTTTCTGACGGACTGTCGCCCTTCCTGTGTGTGTTTTGCAGGAGCTGTCTCTCCTCCCGGGACCCCTACTGTGTGTGGCTGAGGTCAGACAGCTGCGCCACCGTCACCCCTGGAATCAAGTACGTTTGAACACACGTCCACCCATGCACTCCTGCTAATGGAAATATGACAGCTAATAGAATTACCCAGCAAACCTCGTCCGTGCGCACTGTTCGTTTCTAATGGAAAATCCAAGGGCAAAATCAACCTTGGCTCCGTGTAATATGGGCCTACTATTCAGAAGCGCTCGGAGAACAATTCATATCCAACCGGCGGTCTGATTGAGTCGCGGCGTCTGACGGACGAGGGGAGTGTTCCTCGCTCCGAGGAATCGATAGCCAATCCGGAGCCGGGCCCGGCCGCCGTGTCTACATGATGAATACAGAGCCCGGGATCTCCATGAGAACACAGTGCCACCGCAACCCCCCACCCCCGACCAGAGATCAGTCACCCAGCATCCATCTTCTTTGGACATGAGTTGCGAGCGCACACATGCATGTCTAATAAGTCGGTGTCTGAATGGGGGGTTTGCTTCTGTGGTAAGTGGGGTTAGTGATAGGTTTGCTTCTGTGGTAAGTGGGGTTAGTGATGGGTTTAGTTTTGTGGTACTTAGTTGGGTAAGTGATGGGTTAAGTTCTGTGATTGAATGGGGTTGTGGTGTGTTTAGTTCTGTGGCTACGAGTTTGATGAGTGGTGGTGTTATTGGCGAAGGTTTAGTGGTGTAGTGTTTAGTGGTAGATTAGTGGTGATCTTAGGGCAGGGTTTAGAGGTGGGGGTTGGTGGTGGATTAGTGGTGGGTCTGGAGGTGGGTTTATTGTCGATAATGTCTTGTTCTTTTCTCCATTGTGCCAGAAAACAAGATGGAAAGAAGCAGCCTTGTCGCATTTGAATCAATTTGACCACGTTCCGTGTGTGTGTGTGTGCGTGTGTGCGTGCGTGCGTGCGTGCGTGCGTGCGTATGTGTGCACTTGAATCCATAGGCCTGTTCCTCGTAGTGGGTGTGTGTGTGCGAGTATGTGAGAAGGCAAAAGGCCAATCAATACACCTCTGTGAATGCATCACATCCATCCTCTTTCTCATTCTATCCCTTTCTTCTTTCTTTCTTTGGTTCTTTGTTTCTTCTTTGTGTTTGTATAACAAGTTCCCTCTTTCTTCTCACCTCTCCCGTGCCCATTCATTTCCCCCTCCTATAGACTGCCTAGCACATGTCGGCGGTGGTTAACGATTGCTCCCCCACCCGCTGCCAGCAGTGGACAGAGGGAGAGTTAGCGTAATAGGATTGTGTAGGACGAAACCCTCGGATGTTAAAAAGAGTTGTACAGAAGCCACTTCACTCATCTCTGGTCGACTGCAGATTCTCAAAGCCCCTCTCTCCGGCTGTACATCACCGTGGAGACCGCCGCGACCAAGGCAGATTTTTTGACATCTATGAGTTGTAAGAGAAAAAAAAGAAAAGGCGAAGAAAGAAAAAATCTATGAATAACTCTAAAGTGAAGTGAAGGCTGCTGCTGCCCTCTGCCCGGTGACATCACACTGACCCGGCCTCAGACAGACAGGGAAGAGTGAGTTAGTTTGACGGCCGGCAGTGAGGATCTGCAGTGGCACGGAGCACCCACAGCAGCCAGACAGACATATTGCTTCCCATACCCTCTCTCTGACAGGCCCTGGTTGGGATTGTGTGTGTGTGTGTGTGTGTGTGTGTGTGTGTGTGTGTGTGTGTGTGTGTGTGTGTGTGTGTCTCAATGTTCTGTAAGTGTGCATGCTTGCATATGAATCCAGTGATTTCAAATGTGAACAAAGTGTAGACATGGTGTAATGAGATACATGCGTGCCCATCTGTCTGGTACTCCCAAAGTATATGTGTGTGTATGTTGTTTATGTGTGTCCATATTCGGTTCTTGTAAATTCTTGAATACGAATGTAATCAAGTAGGTTTTTCTCCTTTTGAAAGAGAACAATGTTTAATCGAATGGCGTGAACGTGAATATATCTGTCTTGTATATACTGGATTCCCAGCGGTGTTTCTGTGTGTCTGGTTGTGTGTGTACAAATGGGGTATAGTATCCAACATGTTTCGAAAAGCGATGTCTGCGCCGATGTCAGGGGCGGTTGTGGTCCTGTGTGTTAGGGATGTTTTGCAGGCAGCTCAGCCGCTCTGAACATCAATGAACCAGAAGAAAAGTCCAAAACGTTCCTCTCAGGCCTGGCAGAGACAGGCTGGGGTGTGGGGGTCTGAACCTCTGTGTTGGGAACGTCTGTGTGGAGCGGTGGAGCTGGTCACTTCACAGGTCCCGACAGGAATGCCTTGCATTTGACGGGTTGCTGGTTCACTATACCCAGTCTCCGTCTTGGTAAAGTGTTCATGAGCAAGTCACTCCTAGCTAGTGTCGACCAGCTGATGTTGCATATATGAATGGGTTTTGAGGCATTTATTATTAAAAGTGGCTCTTTATTTACCATGCACAAGGCATTTATTTTACGAAACCATATTTTATTAATCTCCAAATTACACAGTTATACACAGTGTTGGGGGAATTAAAGCAACAATAAGCAATTCAATGGAAGAAATCATAACAATGCCAAAGATCATAATGTCTTACATGTGCAGTGCTGTTACAGCGAGCATGTTTCCAATGCAATGGTGTGTTGGCTTTTCTGATAATTAAATTTCTAAATGCTGAAATACATGGTGAAATATCGTAACATGTGTAGTTAGGGAGCAGTGCGAACGACACGCCATGGTGTGTCATTAAATGTATGAGAAGTCTTGTTTAGTACACAAACACACGTACGCATAAATGTGCACAAACAAACACAAATACACAGAGATAAACACGCGCATCCACCTTTAAACCCACCAGCTGCTGCTTTAACAGATCCAGTTGCATCTCACCCCCCCCCCCCCCCCCAGCTGGTTCCGCTGGCAATCTAGCTGCTTCCTTGCTCTAAACCACACACACACACACACACAAACACATATGAATGCACACACACACACGCACACAGACGACTACGCACACACAGAGATGACTACAAACACACACACGTACACAAACACAAAGAAACATACAGATTACAACACACACAAACAAATAACTAAACCCTCACCCACGAATACTCGCATAAACACATACAGACGATGACTACACAAACCCACACACATAAACATGACTATACACATGCACACAGACTAAACTCAAAAAGATGCACACACAGACTCACACAGTCACACGCTCAACCAAGATTACAGATACATACAAGACACACACACACACACACACATGACTACACATGCATACACACACGCACAACCCTGCAAACACACTCTATCTGTCTGGCACATATGTGTGACTCTCCTGGTGTATGCGTTCATGTCTATAAAAGTGTCGATTACACTATTCATCACTCTGGCGTCTGTATGTTTTATCATCACTCTGTGCCGGGGTGGGGGTTCGATATCAATAAGTGAGTTTGTCTTGTGAAAGGCGTGGGTGTTCATGCGTGTGCGGACACATGATGTGTCCCCTGCCCGCTCCTGATAGGTCTATTCCCGGCCTTAATACATTTCTTTAATTGTGCCGGAGGCCGTCTGCTGCGTGGTGGGAGGTTTATCACCAGGCTGGAGGTTCTGCACTGGAACTAATGGGTTGCTGGCTCTTTCCCTCACCTGCCCACCACATGGCCCCTCCGTGCATTACTCAGTGGCTACGTCTAATGCACTGAGCCGACAGACTACCGTCGTCAGCGTTCATGGAGATCGAGTCAGCAATCATAGACCCTGAGTCGCAAACCTGGTGATTTTTTGACCCCAGGTCTACGATTTCTGAATTGAGTAGGTGTTCTGTATTCCGCGTTTGGTTGTATTTCAAGGGAATCGACGTAATCACCCTCATCCGATTTACAGCAAAGCATCGGTGTTCTCACCTCGATGACATGCTGTTGGTATAAAATAGTCAAATGCATAATGTATTTAGGAAAATTCCCCAACAACATCTCTCTGTTTACGTCTCTCCCTCTCTCTCTAGGGGCGGATTTGAACAGGACGTGGAAAACAGCCAGCCGCAGTATCCTGAGAACTGCCACGGTACGTCCTAAGAAGACAATCTTTTTTATTTTCCTATTTATCTCCGCCTCCTCCTCAGTCAGCCCCAACGTTAATCTCTTTAACCAATCGTGGCAGCGATGTTTTCCCCGCCATTGTCCATAACGTAGTGCAGTGTGATGCCGTTCAAAGGCAGAGAGACGTCTGGGGCGTGGGTGTCGGCATGATAAAGCGTTTTGCGGGCGCCTCGTTATTCCCGGCCCCCACACGGAGACTAATTGGAGGAAAGCGAGGCCTCGGGAGCCCGTTTGCTTCCTGAACGCCACCCGGCATGTGCTGCTGTGCTCCGGCTCGGCCCTGTATGTTTATAAATGGCTCTGCATCCTGGTCCTCTGCCCCTCTGAATGTCTGGGGTGTCTGCCCGCTCATCTATAAGGCCTGTACCACTCAGGGGTATGTGAGGGGGGCCCTGTTGAAAGTCATATTGCTAATCCATTTTCTTTCCCCCCCCCCTGCAGATGTCCTGGCGACGACACGCAAGCAGAACACGGTGGCAGCGGACTCGGCGTACGGTCAGTAGATCCCCTCGATAACAAGCTAGCTCCCCTCACAACCGACCGGTTAGCCGGTTAGCACTGAGGACCCTAAGCCTTAACTGTTCTGGCTAAAGCTGGTGGAACAAGCCTATGAACCTAGCGGGGCTCCCCCAACTGGTTAGATAAGCCTTCCAGCAGTCTGTGCGCTCACCGGTTCGATTTACCCCCCCCCCCCCCCCCCCCCCCCCCAAGAGCTGCATCAGGGCTGCAAAATCTAAGGTTATCTTCTCAGGAGCTTGTATCTCAGTGTGTGTGTCTGATCATTCGGTCCTGGTGCTGGTAACCCTCCTCTCCAGTATCCAGCTGGTTTGGAAACGGCATCCTTCTCTCCATGGGTGCTGCAGGATGCTACACTCGCTGTGCTGCCTAACTCCCCGTACCTTGGATCCAGCACCCCCGGCATTGTCCCATTACCTTTACCCTTCACCCCCCCCATACACACACCACCCAACACCACATCCATTGGACATGGCGCAGCCTCTTCTGGCTCTTCTGGCTCAGGGAGGGGGCTCTCTCACACATCATGGGGGGAAGAAACTGTCTTGTGCCAAAAGTCTGCGATAATGTTTTGTTGACGAAGACTAGCGGGAGATGGAGAATGTGTCTTTTTCTTTGCCTGGGTGATACTGGTAGCTGCTCTGTAGGTACTTGGCTCTGGGCAATGATCTGGTACTGGGGCCTCCCGGGTTTGGGAGGGCTAACTTCACGGTCTGTTTTTTATCTACAAGAGATTTACGCCAGTCCAACTGCCGCCTGTCAAATAGTGTGACTTACTAACACCACACATCTTAGGCTCACTGGAGAGAGAAAGTTTTGAAGACTTATATGACTGAAAATCGAGGCCTGTTCGTCTCCGGACAAATTGGGTCACTGGGGAGCTAATGATGGCGGCATATCCAGGCCAGTGATTAGTATCAGCGGCAAGAGATGGCAGCCATTATGGCTCTCTAGATCCATCCATTCAGTGCTCTCTCTCGCTCGCTCTCACTCTCTCTGTATCTTTCTCCATCTCTAACTCTCGCTCTCACTCTCTTGCGCGCTCTCTCTCTCTCTCTCTCTCTCTCTCTCTCTCTCTCTCGCCCTCGCTCTCTCTCTCTCTCGATCTCTCTCGATCTCTCTCTCTCGCTCGCTCTCTCTCTCTCTCTCGATCTCTCTCTCTCTCTCGATCTCTGTCTCACTGTGTGTGTGTGAGAACAGAAGTATGTCTGCCAGAGGCTTACCCCCACACCTAACCTCCCAGAATGCATCTGTGAGCACGCTGTAGTCGGTCTGCCTGCTGGAGGGAAGAGGACCCAGAGGGTAGCAAAGAGGTTTTGACGAGTGCCCCCTGGTGGTTAACCCCTTTGGGCGCCCCCCCGTCAGCCGTAATTTGTACACACCTTTTGAAGCTCCAAACCGAAGGGCCTTTTGTGTTTGCTTTGTTTTTTTTGTTTATTTCAACTTTTTTGGGGGGGTTCTGTCAGTGGGGAGAGGCGGGGAGGTGTTTTATTTTCCCCGTTGTTGTTGTTGTTTTTTTCGAGCAGCGTTTCACAAAAGCCCTCGGCGCTGTGCGCAGGGAAGATCAATTATCAGCTTTCCCACACAATAACACAGCCCATATGCAGAACAAAGCTGTCGACGCACAGGGTTCCCTGCGCCACAGCCAAGGGGCACGTCTCTCTCTCTCTCTCTTTGTTCCTCCTTTACCCCAATGCCCCAGCCAATCAGGGCCCACGCAGAGCGACACGGGGAGAAAGGGAGAGAAGGCCACGGGTCCGGCGCCCAAATCAAACCATTCTCTGTTGTGAAACGGGCCTTGTCTCCCGTTCTAATTCTCTCAACAGTAAGCGAGTGTGTGCCGCCCGGCCGCACACACTCGCAGCATTTTGTGAAAAATGGAACTAATAACGCAGCCCTCGGGCTAGCGTCCAGCACGCCATCGCCGGCGCTCCCTCGCGTGCCGCTTTAATTTGCTTGGCACAGATGGCGCTCTGACAGGGCATCTTATTCAAAGCGAAAGCTGTCAACTGGCACAGGGAGGCTAGAACGAGTACAGGCTCATGAGAACAGCCCCCCCCCCCCCCCCACTGGTCCTGGCTGGGCGGACATTTTGCAGTATGTTAGCGTCATGGCTGGCCTGTTAGCTCAGGAGCGCTGGCCAGCATCGCTAGCCTACGTGCCTACACACACACACGCACACGCACACACCAGATCTCAAGGACGGGCACTTGACAGAGGATTAAAGCCACAACTACTCCGTGTGACTTGCCGTCTAGTTGTCCAAAATGTGGCGTGTGATTACGTGAGCAGCGGAGCCAACCCCCCGCCCAGCAGGGGAGCTCCGGGTTTGTCCTTGAAATGTGCAGATCAAAAAAAGCCGAAGTTGTTTTGTTTTATTCCCTTTTGGTCTTTGGTCAACGTGTTTTTTTTCTGTTGTCCACTTTGACTCAAGCTGGGAGCGTTTTGTCTGTTAAAAGGCGTGAGTGAGGGGGCGGAGGAGGAGGGGGGCTTCAGCTGGTCTCCGATGCCATTGGAGGAGGGAGAGACAGAGAGACAGTGGGGTGGCTTCACCGCGTAGGAGTTCAAAGGACAGTAGATGTGGAACCCGTCTTGTACCGGAGAACTGGGTGGTGTTTGTATGTTGTACACACAGAGCACAGAGTTTTATTCAACTAGACCAGAGCTAGGATTCGGAGCCTGGAGCCCTGGGGTTAAATGGTTTCTGATTGGCTAAATGACAAATAACCACCTGCAAACTAACACCCAGCAGCTTATTCATATGAAGCCCTGACAGGCGGCCAGCGTTGCGCTCCTGAGTCTATTTTTGTGTCTGCTTGTTAGAAAAATATATATACTGAACTTGCTGCAGCTTTTTTATTTTTTAATGATTATGGAAGGAATTGGAGGGGGCTTTTTTTTAGTATGTTGAGGGCATTGTTAACAAGAGTATCTATCTGTGTTAACGTCTGGTGAGTGGCGTTTCAGGTGTAGATAATGCTTTGGAAATGCTTGGTTTGTACAGACAATAATTGCCCTGTTTTTTTTCTGAAGTAGCTAGGGGAAATGTGTTCTCCATGTTAGAGTGACTTTCTGGTGTAAGTGGAGGGTTAGTATTCAGCATGCAAGGTTTGCTTTGCCACACATAATATGCATGGCAAGGTTAATGTTGGTACTTTGATGCAACACTCTGACTTGCTGTTTAGTACATCAGGTAAATGCCCATAATTACTACTGAATACTAGTGTTTCACCAGTATATCACTCAGTAATTAACAAAATATCTAAGCATTTGGAAATGAACAATAACCACCATATACATGTGTGTGTATATACCAAGAAAATACTGTGCCATTAGCATGCTCCGAAAGAATAGTTCTTCGTTGATTAGGATGGCTATTTCCATATCTGGTCCATTGACAGGAAGTGGGCGAGGCTTATCCCAGGGGTCTTGATATAAAGCGATTAACATACGGGTGACCTCGGCGTCCTATCGGGGGGCTCTTCCTCTGAGCTTCCTCTTCTGGGAGGCCGTACCTTTACGGGACCAACATATTCTGTGGGCTATTCACATTTCTCATCTCTAACCACTCACCCTCTCACCCTCCCTTCCCTTCCCTCCCTCCCTCCTCCTCCTTCACCTCCTCCTCCTCCTCCTCCCACCTTCGCCACAAACACAGGGAAGACCACACCCGCAACCGCCAGCACAACCAATGGCGGGCCTGCACTGCCAAAGGAGGCAGGTGACCCCGAAAGAGGCACAGGTCCCGATGGCCCTGCCCTCGTAGGGCAACAGGGGTCACCTGACTCGGAGCCAATCAGTGTGGAGATGGAGGGTAAGGGGGGCGGGGTTATCTCTCCTAACCGAACTAAACAGACTTGCGTCGCATTGCACTGGGGGTGGGGGGGTCCCGAGTGGTTAACCGTGCACTCGTAACCATGACTACTAACTGCCTGTTGGCCCCCGTTGGGGGTATTGGATATAGGTTAGAACCAGGTCTCCCCTCCGTGAGACATCGGCCTGTTTGGAGCATGCATCCTAGAACACGTGCGCGCATCAGTCGACCCCTCTGCATTCCGCTTCCCATGCATATTGAAATGGAACGCTCTCACTTTGAAATGCCCAACGCTAAAATACCAACGGAATATTTTTTTGCACATCCATCTCTCAGCAATGTATTTTTTGCTTTCCCAAGTACAAATGTGCCTTATTGCAATTATTTATGATGGATGGCTTTAAGTCTTGCAGAAAATGACTTTTAAGAAGACATTTTCAGCAAATGCCCAGGGTTGCCTTGCATTTATGGTTGACTGTTCATGCATGCATGTCTAAACTATTTAATGTACTCTTAGGCTGACTTAGACCGAGTATGACTTATTTTAGTTGACTAACCTTTTAACAATCTGGATGTAGGAGTCTAATCTCTTAGTAAATGGCAAAATGCTTGGCTAATTGATTTTGCCCCCACAGTCCATTATTCATGTGATGGGGCATGATATTGATTATTGATGGTTCAAATATGATTTTCATATATGTATAGGTATTGATTAATATGTGGAGGTAAAAAAAAAGATATATGACCCTGTTGAAATACCATCACAAAATGCAAAATTGCAGTTTTCTTGTTTTGAACCATGAACTGTGATTGGAGTTCAAATTTAATTTCAACAGTTTTGATCCAACAAAAGTCCTCAGATCAAACTGTGTGCCAAGGCCAAACAAAACCCTAACCCCCTTACCCCCTACCCTGTTAGTGTAGTTCAGCCCCCGACAGACCATCACCATGTGGAACCCAGTTGACATCTCACACACCACCCTCTGACCCTCTTTGAGTTCAACAGTTTTACATTTCAACACCACAGAGACTAGTCCATTTCTACAGTCTAAATTCTAGGGGGGCAGGATAATCGGGGGTGTTTGACTGCGCAGCTGAAAGTTTCTGTGTTACAATCCCAATGTCCACAGCCTCCTTTAGTGAGACGGCAACCCGTCCCAGAGACTCCATCAATCAGTCTGGTAAGGAAAAAGCAACCGTCCATGGCTGCCTCTTCTCCGGTCACCATGACGATCCGCTCTTTAAATGTAAATGATCAAATCTGAACCCCACAAATAAAACAGCTTCCTGGGGGACAGTGGAAGGACAGGTTGGAGGATATGGATCTATTAGGAACGCGGTGGACACAATCTGTTAGAGGTGGTAGTGCTTGATCAGAGGACTGTGGTGATGCGTTTGGGCAAGAAACAGGGCTGCCCTCCCACATTGTTGTTCATTTCAATGAACACTTCCCATTGTTTTTCCCTCTTTTCATCTCCCTCTCTGTCGCTCTCCAGCTTTCCATGGCTCTGTCTTTCTTTCACTATCTGATTCTCTCTCCTATTCATATATATATATTGCTTCTCATTTTCCCTTCCGCCTTTTGACTTGCTCTCTCTATTATTCTCTCTCCCTCTGTCTTTATCCCTCTCTCTCTCTCTCTCTCTCTCTCTCTCTCTCTCTCTCTCTCCAGCCTTCTCCCTGATTATCTTTACATCTGTCCCCATCTGCTTAGCATTGCTTTACTCAGAAGAACTAGATCGCAGATAATTTCATAAGGAGATGATCATTTGTGTAAATGGTGCCACGGCGCTGTTATAGCGCCCTTGAGCAAACAGGGGCATAACAACTTGATCCCCTGAGCTACTAACTTGCAACTCTGAAAGGCATTTAAAAAATGTTTAATGACTTAGAAAGAGTTTTGAAAAAAGGGAATATGTATTTATCACTCTGGAGAATACATTTTCATATCCATAAAACGTACAACCTTTTAACTCACCTTACAGACAAATCAAAAGCGGCCACAACAAAAACTTTGTTTTCCTTTTATGCAGCACAAACATAAAAGGGTTTAAATACTGAGTACATGAATATTAAAACTAACTGTGAAGTTCTGTATTCACATGGGGCCCCGCTTTGGATTCCCGGCCTGGGAACTTGTTGACCTATTGCTATTTAGAAAAATGCCAGCAGTCAAGTCAGAGCAGGGCTGTGTCTGTCAGGGAACCAAGGACGCATCCCCCATTGTTGGGTAAACACAGAACTGTTTGTTAGCTAAACTGTAGTACGTAAGGCAACGCTTCCAGCCCTTTCCAAACCATCTTGCGTATTTGCCTTGGTTGTGCCCCCAATTCTCAATTGACCTTATCTTCACACACCCCGTCTATACGCGCCGAGGAATCAGCGTGGAGAACATCCCCCCCAAAAGCCTGCGCTCCTAGCTAATTTAGCTGAGGAGCGCGGGGGAGACAGCCCGATAATAGTGGGGAGGGAGGATGAGGAGAGCGTTCTGAAAACTCATTAAAACACTGCAGGAGGAACAGAGGGTGAACTCGGCCTGAACTTTCACATGAAGGAGGAATGTGTCCTTGGAGCGGTGGAGGGCATTACGCCGTGTTGTCTCCCAGCGGTTATTTATACCACTTAGTATCTTGAGAGACAGCGGGCCGCATCCGCTCCCATGTAAACATTAGCCCGGGCTACGCCGCACGTCACTCACACTAGTCGTCATGATCCTTCCTCCTCACCCTGCTTGCTTATATTAGAATAATTCCCCCCGGTCTCCGGGCAGAGAACATTTAAAGACGCTGTGTTATCCCGCTGGGGGCCCAAGGGTATTCCAGAGTTCATTGGCCAATCAAAGCAGCAGCGCCCTTACCATCGCTCCCACCTTTTGTCGCTGACTGTTGGCCAATCAGGGAATTTGGCGAGCTCAGCGACGGGCTGGGACGGAAAACGAGTTAAGGCGCTGAATGGAGGCCGACAACTGAAACGTTTTCTAATAATTTAGCATGCTGACGTTGACGGGACCAAGGTTGAGCTCAGAGGAGGGGAGGTGCAAAACACTACACTGGTCATTTTCTTTTAACCATTTATAAGTCAGAGTTGTCTAAGATGAACACACACACACACACATAGTGCTAGCAACAATCAGTCGTCTCTAATTTAACACAAACCCCACTCGTAGAATTAATTCACTCAGTGGTGGAAGCCAATTTGGCGTCCCATTACTTACAGGCATGGCGTAATGGCACTTATGCAAACACACCCTTGACACCCTCTTTTTTTCCTACTCGGTTCTGCACACTAGCGCGCTCTAGACTGCGCGCTTTACGGCCATTATGAGTGACATCATGTTTGCGTCGTTGCTAGCTAGGGGCGATGTGTATAACACCTTACGAGTCATTACCATTACAGAACGCTCCTCTTTCCATCGCCCGGTGAGTTTAATGACATTTTTAATCAAATGAGCAAACATTACTCATTTCATGGTTGAGGTGGACAGTGAGTCAGGGAGTTTTTAAAAGCAGTTTGTGGAGAATTTCTTGGCAGCCTAAGGTGCAGATTATTAACACAGTTTAACGCTCGTGCCCTTGTGAGTTTTTATCACCCCTGTGCTGTCCTGGTACCTGCCTGCCTGCCTGCCTGCCTAATCTTCTATTACAGGTGACCCCGCCTCCTCAGTTGAAGTTGACCCCGCCTCCTCAGTTGAAGTTGACCCCGCCTCCTCAGTTGAAGTTGACCCTGCCCCCTCTGTTGTAGTTGACCCCGCCTCCTCAGTTGAAGTTGACCCTGCCTTTTCTGTTGTAGTTGACCCCGCCTCCTCAGTTGATGTTGACCCCGCCTCCTTAGTTGAAGTTGACCCCTCCTCCTCAGTTGAAGCCGCCTCCCCAGTTGTAGTTGACCCCGCCTCCTCAGTTGAAGTTGACCCCGCCTCCTCAGTTGAAGCTGAACCAGCCTCCTCCTCAGTTCATTTTTCTGATCTGCGGAACTGTTACCACAGAGAGAGAGAGACTCGTCCCCTGAAATGCAGCACTCCGATTATCAGATTATTATTTAAACTATACAAATACACCATTTCTGGCCTTTGACATGGACTGTTCCTTGTGACCCTGCCCCCTGAACCCAGCTGTGTGTTCATGGGTGAAATGCAGAGCTTGGAAACCGTTTGCTTTCCCTGCCCCAAAACACGTAGTTCCCTCCTCTAACTCCCTGTTGCTATGTGTTGTTCATTGATTTGTTTTTAACCCTGCGTGAACAAGAGCACCCCCCCCCCCTGCTCGTGTCGTGTTGGTATCCTGATTCATTAGACACCGGGGAACCACACTGTTGTCAGCAGAGTGAAAAGGGATGTTTTGATTGAGACGTGAGCCATGTTGAAAGGAGACGCGCGCGCGAGAGTGAGCGGCGTATCATGTGATCACGACGCTCCGCCATGATGCCTAATTTACCTGTACCCAATTAAAACCCTAATGAAACCTGTCAATGGTCGGCACGCATCAGCACACCTCGAAGGGGCTGTGCTGCTCGTCACTGTGTGGAGCCGTCGGAGGGGGATGTGATATATTACAGCATATCGTCTTACCTCGCGCAGAAATAGAACTGCATCCAATTGGACGCTCACTGAGGTGGAATATTATGCAAATTCCTAATAACGGGAGTACATGATTGAATTCCCTCACTCAGCATCCAGGCCCCTTGTGAACGCACACACGCACCCACACACACACTTTGGGGTTGATAATATACACGCATGCACTCGTACACAGGTGGGATTGACACACACACACACACACTTTTCGAGCGGTAGTGCGCGCAGTCTTGCAGTGTTCATTAACCAGGTCTGTCAGTTAACATCCACTCTGTATTTAAACTGTCAAGTTTTTCAGCCGAGAGAAAACTGCTCTCTTTTCACAACCTGAGCTTGACAAAGAATACTTTATTATATCCTCATTTCAGCCCATCAGGAGTCTTTTAGCGGTTTTAACTGCTATTTTTTATTTTTCTGTGGAAGGAGTCATTTTCAGAATTTCCTGATTGGAGTGGGATTGGGGGGGGGGGGTTGATAATGATAGCCTACGATGCCTCAAGGAGATTCTTCTTGGTGTCTTTTCATTGGGATGGAGACGCCATTAGCCAAACAATTACAAGTCCTTAGCTTGGAAAAAGTGAAACTAATCAAGGCTGTTTCAGGGAGCGGTCTCAATTAATGTACAAAAATAGAACACAGAAGTTGTTTCCTGGGCTGTAAACCACTTAAAGGCACCCTTGAGGAAGAATAAAACAATTTCAGTGAAATTGTTCTGCCCCCCCCCACACCCCCAAAAAGATAGTTATTGTTCCTTTTCAAATTGTTTTGCATTTGAAAGTGTTTCCTTGTATAGACTCAGGAAATCCACAACTTCCTGCAAAATCACTTGCACAAATTTGCGTCTTTGACATTAATGTCTCAATCGACTTGTGAAATCACAAGTTGTGCTATTACCGCACATCAGCGACTCTCTGGGAAGTACAGAGAAGCTCTCTCTCTCTCCCTTTCAGCTCGGGGAAACTTAAAACCACACATCAAGACCACGCGCAGTGTCAATCACGCCTTGTAGCAGAGTCTACAATGACAACACGTGTTGTCACGAATGGTAGTTTGTCTCGAGTCAACCGCTCCTATAGGAGGGCTTCCAGGCGTTCTCTAATTGGGCTAACTCAGGGTCTAGGGGCTCCAGGAGTAGCTGTCCTATCTGTTCCACTTTGTTTCCCACATTAACTCCCTCACTTACAAAGGCAGAACTCTTGGCATACAGAAGCCCATAACCACAGACAGAGAGACAGGGACGGGGGGAGAGAGCGAGAGAGATGGAGTGCTTGCGCCTTTGTTTTTCCCACGCACAAACCCATCTCCAATTACTCAGCCCCAGCATAGAGGATATGTAAAGCTTTGGTCTGCTTACATAACATGCTGCTGCTCCCTGTCTATTTTTAACAATACGGATGCAATCACAGAGAGAGATGCTCTTCCTACAGTGCTGCGGAACAAGTGTGGTGAAAGCAGGTCTCTCTCTCTTGCACTTTGTCTCTCTCTCGCTCTCTGTCTCTCTGTCTCGCTCTCTCTGCCTCTCTCTCTCTCTCTCTCCCTCTCTCTTCCCTCACAAAACTTGCGCTGCAGTGCATTGCTTCAAAACATTCTGTCACTCATCCGCCCTGTCACTTTCTCTCTCTCTCTCTCTCTCTCGATCTCTCTGTCTCTCGCTCTGTCTCTCCCTCTCTCTATCAAACGCCCACCTCGCTGTCACTCTTCTCGTTCATCTGTCTTTTTTTTTGCTCATTCTTTCGTACTTCTACGCCATCCCTGTGATCTCCGATCAGAGTAGCTGAATTCTTGCTTTCCCCCCCCCCCAACACACACACACACAGACACACATACACACACACACACTCACCACCTGGTTCACATAGTTTGACACACAGGTTGAAGTTCATCACGTTCTCTCTGTTCCCCATTTCCAAAACCTTTTGGAAACCACACACACAGACAAACAGACACATACAATCACACACACACACCGTCCATCTGTTTGTTCACCGTTTGACTGACTGGCCATTTGACTTTCTCTATATTAAGCCGTCACCGGGCTGGGATACAGAAATATAACGTCTCACAGCCACTGACAGGAAGGGAATGCAAGGGACTCTGGAAGGACCCAAACGTTGAAAAGAGTGGCACAGAGTTAAGGGAGTTGTGTCCTCTACCTGAGGTAGAATGTAGAGGAATGTACTGATGCTGTTATATAACTGCATCAAGATATACGATTTCATGATACATGATATACATATATATATATATATATGTGGGTTCAAATCAAATATTGTTTGATATCTCGAGGATGATTCTAATCATTATTCATTTAAAATCTGAAATAAAACAAAACATCGGAAAGTACAATAGTAGCTGAACATAAACAACATGCACCAGCACAAAAAAAAACAATAAAATCCTGACAAAAAACAGCTGAAGCTTATCAATGACTTCCTGTTTACAAAGGTCTTTAGCTGCAAATGTGATGTATTTAATATGAGGTCTGAGCACTGGTAGGATGTTGTATTAATACCCGGTCACAGTGGTCTTTCAATGACACCCTCCTAAGCCCACCAGCACCACCGAGATCCTGCTGATGGCCCCCTCCCCACCCACACAACATCACCATCATCGCTGGGTATTAATTTCGCCGTGAGCACCCCACCATATGTCAGTGATGGAGTCATCCGGCCGCTCCCGAGGCTTGTTGTGACAGGTCAATTGAACGGTCGGGGGGAGGGCTTATCTCCCTCTGTGTGGTGCGCCTCCTCCCCCCTCTCTCCCCCCTGCTGTAGCACTTGACTCATCCACCCCCCCCCCCCCCCCCCCCCCCCCCTCTGATCTGGACCAGGAGGGGTTGTTCCACAACCCACCACCCACGACCCCCCATGGTGATGGAGTTTGGTGGTGTGGGGGAGGGTGAGTCACCCACTATGGCTGTGTCCCCCCTCTGGCAGCAGGGTCAGACCACTCGTTTGAAAGCAGAGCGGGGGGGGGGGGGGGGGGGATTTGTCGGTCATTTATAGAAACAGCTTGCCTTTGCGATCAGACTGCATTGGTCCAGTCTGTTTGCTTTCCCCCCCTCCCTCACTGCATGGTCAGTTAGATCCATGACAGACGACTGCTGATTGACGGATTGAATGTCATTGCATAGCTCTCGCCACTAGGAAAACAAACGGATCAGTTGGAGATTAAATAAAGGTTTTAGTCTGGTTTACAGCGGCTTCACTTTAGATGTCTTTCCATTTGGGAGATCAATTATGATTTATGAGTTTTTAATGTGGTAATAAGCCTGTGCAATCATAAAAAGAGCACTGGCTAAACATTGAGTTTTTTTCATTTTATATATTTGATTTTCCATCGAAATGTTCCTTCCCAGAAAGACTTTGTGTGTCCTATTAATAAGTGTTCCATCTTTGTGTAGGGAAATGGTGGCGGGTAAAGACGTTTGGCAGAGATAATAAGCCTGTTAGTATACTGTCACACAGAAAAGCTTGAAGGATGGCTCCGCAGAAAAAACTTTACCAACTGCATAATCCCACTCTATTAGAATGTGTTCGCTTGCGCGCAAATCGGCATTTGCACGCACACGAACATATCAAGAATAGAAAAATAAAGCCTGTTTGATTCTACTTGTAATTTTGCCCTTTGCTTGTAAACGATTCTCTACCGGCTAGGCTTTGAGGATCCCAAGAGGTGGAGGAGTTGTTTGCTCCATTTCATACTCGATGCGTACAATACAAAAGTGCTGTGGAAGTCACTCACCCACATACTTTGTGAATTTCATTCAACCACTAAACCTGAGCCTTTTTATTCTCTCCTAGCAGGCTCTACAAATATTGACCTTAGTCACAGACCTGTGCACAAAGAGGAAGGTCAAGTAGTGCCGTTTCAAGGAGTATTCATCAATACCTTCGTAGCGTAAGCCTTTTTTTGTGAAATGAATGCGTGTAGAAGTTCACCGTCTCCCCTGAACATGCAAGCAAAGAGAGCGCCGTATGATGCGACACATCGTGTTGGCGCTGAATCCTTTCCTTTACACGTCGGCCTTGCTACGAGACCGATTGTTGTGGAATTATTGTCTATTTTGACACCTGAGTGAAGCTTTCATTTCCCTTTGAATCAAGCTTGTTTGGAACACCTGCGTGTGTTTGCTCTCCCCCATCTCCCCCCATTCCCCCCCCACTCCCTGGTGCAAGCTGTCTGTCTCCTTTTCCCAGACTAATCAATTTCACAGGAGCTGTCATTAAGGCTAGAGAGGGGTCTGGCATTGCAGATGGCACAGCCTCTTTGCAAATGAGGCGGGATTATGAAAAGTGGCAGGTTTCAATCCCTTTATATTATTTCCACACCATTAGGCCGGAGCACCTCGGTCCGGGTTGTGTCACCAGGGGCCGTTTACACGGTGATTGTGCCGGGGCCGCAAAGAGAACACCTGTGTTCCCGGGGCAGCGGACGGTCGTTCCTCAAGGATTCATTTGACTTAAGCCCATGACCTAATTTGATTCAGCGTTGGCAGAGGTGACACTCGGCCAGCTCCAGGGACAGATGTGTTATTTTTGGCCGATGCCGTCGTGCCAGGTGCCACGTCCCGGCCCTCCAACCGGCCGGGCCGAGCACGGCTTCAGAGGGCCCCGCGTCAGGCTGGTGGCAGCGCGCACTTCATCAATATTTTAAAGCCGCACGCTTCATTTCAGAGTTAGGTTTCCTGTCGACTGGGGAGTTGTTGGCTTTTGCCGCCACGCTCCCAGTCAGAGGGGGAAAGCGCGGAAGTACTTGGCAGGAAATGCTTTATTGATCGGTTAACAGTGGAAAAGGTGGAAGCCAGGAGCTCACTTCAAACACTGCAACCTATTCCATGCTGGCTCCCATGCAGAGAGGGCCTCTGCAAACATAACCTGTCTGTACCAGCTGCTCGTTGACCTATTTTAAAAGCCTGGTAAAAAGGCCTCTTCCACTCGTTAAATTGGCCATTCCTGATTTTGGAACCTGTATTGACTCTCTCCCTCGCTGTCCCTTGTCGTGTAGGAGTGCGGCGGCCCCCAGATGTGGATAAGTCCAACCACAGCGTCCACTACACCCTCCTCATCGCCTGTGTGCTGGTGGCCTTCGTCCTGGGCGCCTTTCTCTCCGGCTTTCTGGTGTCCTGCTACTGCAACCACACGGGCCACAAGACAAAAAGGCTGGCCAAGGATCCAGAGGCTCCCATCCCCCACGCCCTGTCCCTCCGCAGCCTGGCCAAGCTCAATGGCCTGCTGGATGGCCAGAACAAGGACGACAAGCTGGAGGTGTCCTCGCCCAAGATCTACAACTCCTTCTTCTCCAACAGCAAGGGGCACCACCATCCCCGGAGGAGCGGGCATCACGGGGTCACCATGGGCGACCTGGTGCACCCCCACCACCTGCACCACTCCTCGGAGCTGTCCGGCCTGCCCACGCCCGACTCCACGCCCGAGCTGCCAATCAAGAGCATGAAGGCCTTCAAGAACCAGTGGGAGCGGAACCAGAACTGCAACAACGCAAAGGAGCCCAAGTCGCACAACATGAGCTCCAGGCCCAGCTCGGCCCTGCTGCACCAGGCCAGCTACCCCTACTCCCACGGCCTGTCCAATGGGCAGGCGCTGATGTGCGGACCCCTGCATCCGGAAGACCGCAAGATTCCTAACGTGGACCGCATTCTTTCCCAGCACCCCTACCCTTGCTATCCGCAGAAGGTCATGGAGGTCACCTCCCTGGACGAGTTGCTGAAGCACATCCACGAGGCCAGCAGCAGCAAGAACGCCCAGCTCATGAGCCCCTCCGGTCTGATGGCCAGCGGCGGCTTCGGCAGCAGCCAGCTTGCGGTGGCCACGCGCATCCAGCCCCAGATCCCGGAGACGGAGTCAGCGCCCTACTACAGCTCCTCCACGTTACCACGGGACAGCCTCACCCGGCGCATGGACGTCCCGCCGGACATCCCCTCGCACCACCAGTCCACGCTGGAGCGGAGGCACTCCTCCCAGAGGCACTCGCTCCTCGCCGCCGCCGCCAAGATGTCCAACGGAGGAGCAGGAGGTGGAGCAGGAGGAGGTGCGGGAGGAGGAGGAGGAGGAGGTGCAGGAGGAGGCGGAGGCATGATCCCGCGGCAGCACAGCTTCGGGCAGCGGAACGGCGGGCCACACCAGCCCCCTCCCCTCCTGGCCCGGATGAACTC
This sequence comes from Pollachius pollachius, assembly GCF_949987615.1. Lineage (NCBI taxonomy): Eukaryota > Metazoa > Chordata > Actinopteri > Gadiformes > Gadidae > Pollachius > Pollachius pollachius. The sequence goes on from NC_136934.1 coordinate 37,206,924, forward strand.
CACCGGGAGCGCGTGCGAGGTGCACTACCCCGTCATCCCCAACGGGTACCTGGCGCGGCAGCTCAGCTACAGCGGGGAGCAGCAGGAGGTCATGCACCGGGGGGCCATCGTGCGCCGGACCACCTCCCTCAAGCCCGACGTCCCGCCCAAGCCCCTGTTCATACCGGCCACCTCTCCGGTCAACCAGCAGGGAAAGTTCAACTACTGAGCTCCACAGAGGCGGACTTCTAAGACTATGGAGAAAGATTGTCCCTCCTGAATGTTCCCTTAGAAAACGGTTGAGATACAGACTGCTATAGAGAGAGGATTGGACGCGTGGCAGCCGTTTGCTATGTGGACAAGAAACCAAATTTGCTTTTTTTCTCTTCTCTTTTGTCCAAACAAATATCTTTGTACCATATTGGTATTGCTCAGCTACTCGCTTATAAACCCTTGACAGACTAGTGTACCGTAATGCTGCCACACGATGAAAGGCTGCCAATGTTCTCATTGTCCATTTAAAATGCAAGTTGCTCTTCTTTTTTCTTTATTTTTTAAAAGATGGCCACAGGAGGGTCGGACAAAATATATTGACATCTTGAAGACTTGGAAGCTATGACCTCCTGCAATGCTGTTGAATTTGACTTTTTTTTTTGCCTTTGCTTACTTTCTCTGATGTAGTGTTGATAACCAGCCCTGACTTCCCTGCCCTCCACCCTCGGATGTGTTTATAAGCTTGTGTATGTATATATGTGTGTGTTTATATCCACACGGTATATGTATACATATGCAGTACATGTAATGTGGGATGCAAGACATCTCCCCTAAAGGCAGTTTTGTTTCGGCCTTACTTTAGTCGTAGGCTATAAAAGATGAAGAAGAAAAACACTGGCCACAGTCCAATTCAGATGAGGACCGCGAAGGTCTAGGGAAAGCAAACATGTACTTCATCAACACATTCACAGCCTTGATAATGGCGATAATACGGAATGAGACGCTTCAATACAGACGGTCCTTTAATTTCTTTTATATGCTAATTATCCTTCCCCCCGCATACGAGATCAGCGCTGTCTAATCACGTTCCGTGGAACTCTGAATGCATGCGTCACCACACCAGCTAATTGGCTAATTGGCATAGCATTCTAACCAATTAGGGAAGTCGGCAGGTGTTGTTAAGATGTTGTGTGCTTGGTTGCCATGTGATTAGATTTGCTCACGACTGGGCAAGATGGGTTCAGTTGCATACAAAAAAGTATTTTTTTTTTTTACTGAATGTTAAAATGGTGCTCGGTAGCGTCTCCCGAATGGATACAAAGATATATATTTAAAAAAATGCCCAAAAAGGACTAGAGAAAACCTTGAATGCCGTGAAGGCACATGGACATTACATAGTATGGACTGCAGTTAGTATAATTATTATTAACTTTGTGGTTATTGGTTGTAAATAAAGGAATAATTACTAGCCAAATTTTAACTGTATGTGTAAATGTGTGCCTTATTTAATATTGTGTGTGATTAATGACACAGAGCTAAAAATGGCCACCACGCTATAGATGGTGTCTCATTTTATATGGTTGTCAACGTGTCATATCTATTGTATATTTGAAGAGTTTCATTCCAAAACAATATATTAAACATTTGACAAAAAAGAGAAATAACAATCCCATCTTAATTTTTATAAAGTGATCGCTGCCGTCACTTTTCTCACAGCAAGTTGTTCATCAGTTATTTTGATCTTTTGGCAAACAAATTAGTAAGAATAAAAGTAATGTACTCTTAGGTGCTGTCTTTCACATCAAATATCAGGTATTACTATTTTCCCATAGCGGATATTTTTGCGTTTTGGAATGTAATTCTTTACATGTGTCCACATCGCAAGTGTTTTCCTGCTTCCCAGGATGCCATCCTGAGGGGTAAGTGTGGGGAGGGTTATGAACCCATCCATCTGGTTTCACCATTTCACCGCTCAACGGGTTTCACCACTCGTGATTACCATTGTAAACTTTGTTTTAGCCTCATAGCGCTAACTTCTGTTTAGGGTTTCTTTTTGTTCTTCTTGATTAATATCCAACTACAAAAATTATCAAATATACAACTTTTTTATTGCATGCTTGCTAAGCTGATTTGTTGTTTTTGGCTCCAATCCTAAGAGAACATGCTTTAAAAAAAAAAAGATTATTTTTTTCATCTGTTAGACCTAGAAGTTCGAAAATACATTAGGTTTTTTTTGTGAAAATAAGATTTTTTACTGTGTAGAATCGCTAAAGAAAATGTTTTGAGGACTAACATGGCATTTTGCAGTATGAATGAACAAGGACGCAAATTCAGCAATGCTCAACACCCAGAGTTACCAGCTCTGTGAAACTACAGTAAATCAAAGTCAAAATCGACGTGTGTTTAAAGAGTATGCACACATAACCCTGAAATAATCCAATGACCCCCCCCCCCCCCCCTTCCCGATGGATGGGTCATCGTATATAGAGCTAGAGAGAAGAAAAAAGATCTGGGGGAGTCACTAGTTCGCTAAACATTCGTAGACGAGATGCATATAAGGGTCAGTAGAGCCAACCCAGGAAATACATCCTCTCTCAGAACTCTGCTGTCACAGTCTCGGTTATTTTGGCCCTGGTGTGCTGAAAATTTCAATTACCGGAAATCAACAAGACAGCAATCTATAAGGAACTGCAATTGGGAGCCATTGATTGCTATGTCCTGGGGCTAAATTGACAAAGCACATCATTAACTAGTCAGTAATTTAGAGGAATAAATAGCCCTTGAGACACTAGGACCTGGGCTGGGGTTGACTAAACCTAAGTTAGTGTGGAGTTACCAGACTATTACAAGAGTATAAAAATGTCAGCCGAACAACCCTAATTTAAGACTGACCATGAGATTGCTAAAGAGAAGTTTTGGCAGCTATCAGGCTTTAATGTGTTTTTGTATCAGTTGTCGAGTGAGATTGTGTGGGGAAAGGGAATGGTTTGAAAAGAGGGAAATCTGTATTTGATTTCTCCTGGCTTGAGTGTAAATACATGCCATTGGGGTGGAGGATCAGTGATTCAGCAGTATGTTTTTTTTGTATGATTTCCAGTCTACACCTTCTGAGCTACTGTGAATCTGGACTCGCAGAAATACCATTGTATGTCTCTTATACTAGGAATAAATGACAATATAATACAAGTGTCGCTCTGTGTGTGAATATGTCTAGTTTACAATCAGCCATCTAGTCACTTCCCCTGGGCGCTTAGCTTTGTTTTTTTGGTGTTACATTTTGTACGAACAGTTCTCATATGACTGGTATTGGATACCTGTAGTAACTCCTAACACATATGGAGTGAGTTGGCTTGACTTCTGAGGACTTTATGAAATCACAAATCTGTCAGATGTCGGATGTCTTCCATTTCAAGGAACTGCGTAATGGGGAATTCCTTTTTTTGGTTCTGTCTAAAGGAAAGAAGCTGGTTGAAAACGGCATCAAACCCACTCACATCAGCGTTTGATGAGCTTTCTAAGGCAGAAAATGCCAATGAAATGAATTAGGCCGCCACCCCTTGTACAGACAGGAATAAGTAACATAATTATGTTATTACAGAATTAAGTTTTGTTGCTTTCAAATGCTTAATTTCTCCCTCTGGAAATGCCCTTTTAGTTTTTGGGGTTTTGATGAAGAATAAACTGCAGATATGAAAGGAAATGTATGATTTCCTCTCAGTACATTCTGTGCTCTGGCAGATTGGTGCTGGGGTTCATCTCAAAGCGTAGAATGTTCAGCTAATAAGGAATAATAAGGCAACATCCATCTGCTGATGTATTGCTCTCCCCCAGTGTCCGTTGGATTATCATTTATCAGGCGCTCATCAATCGATTGCGATGAAAAATATACAGCAATTGCTTGACTCTAAACCGGAGCCCGTAGTCTAGCTAAACATTTCTCCTGAGAAATAAACAAAATGTTTAACTTGTATATCGATGACCAATTAGAAGGAACCGGATAAAATACAATTCAGAGATACATATATTAACAGATGTAAATTTGCCAGGTAAAGATGTTCAATTTAAAGCCTGTGAATTTGTCTGGTATCTAGTTTTACTTAATGTTTTTCATTCCAACATATAAGATGAACCATCACCCAAAATACCTTTTCATGTTTTAGACGTTTTGACCACTTGTCCTCACCTTGTTGAGGTTAGAAAGGAACAGAATGAGAGAGACTGTCTCGGTGGAGATAATGTGGGACACCTGCAATAATGTTGCTGGGCTTTATATAATGGGAATTCCAGACCGTTTTTATCTGTTGATCTCTGGCTGACTGTCTGTCTGTGTGGCTGTCTGTCTGTCTCTCCCTCTCTCTCTCTCTCTCTCTCTCTCTCTCGCTCTCTTTTTCTTTCTTGAACCATCCAATAGATTTGCTAAAAAAATGATTTCTGCATGTTCTGAGGCGTTGCCCTGGCGACGTCGCTGGGTTTCATCATCTGGCTTCTCTCCACATGTCCTCCTCCTTACAAAGCCCTAAACATTAAGTTAGCACTGCACCCATTTTCTCCTTTACTTGGTGTGCCACGAGCGAAGTGAACAGTCATGATGATACACATGGGAGTCATGGTTCTGGATATGGCTAGCCTAGCAATCTTCAGCCCAAATCTCCTCCGCTTCTCCGGACCACTCGCACATTCTCCCATTCATCACTGTCAGCGACGTCTGGCCAGCAGGAAGCCCATCTCCCCACCCCCACCCCCCACCTCGCAGTGGGCTGCTACCTGTCACTGTCCAGCCACCACCACCATGACGGGGAAATGGCCTGGAAATTGTCGCGTCTTTAACTTATATGTGTCCTTGTCCTGACGGATGTTGGACGCCTCACCGCGCTGCTACATGTGCGTCCTCACAACCAATTTGGGGGAACGCCAGTTCCTAGTCCACGGCACACATTGCATCAATTGTATTTTTTTATTTTTTCTAGAGGCCAGATCAGGATCTTCAGCAACAACCTAAAAATCCTGATTGCTAAAAATTGAAATACACAGTAATACACAATTACTTTTACATTACATACTAACATTATTGTCTCGGATTGCTTTTTGTCAACTACGCATACAACTGCATTTAGAGGGTTCTGCGGGAAGACTGTGGGATTTTCTTGAAAATCGAACAATAAACAGTAATCGAAAAAATGATATAGATCATTGAAAAATAATACACGATAAATGTTGTTTGGTAAATGTAGCATTATGTCTTGTTATCATTTCAAATTGTGTCGCTTTGTGCATTCCATCATATGTTTCCATTGAACATATTTTAACTTGTGACATTTCCATTGATGTTTGTGCGTTCATTTGTGTTTGCTAAACAAACGCAATGGTAGCATAACCATCATTGCTGACTCTCTCTCTCCACTGTTTTCCCAAAGCCCCGGCCTTTCTGCAGTAATCGTTGTGCATATAGGGTGCCCTGGCATGCTGCTCAGCCATTAATCAATCTCTTAGTCTTTGCATATGAGGTTCTTGAAACACAAAAGGTCCTCATGACAATTAAGTGTAAGCCTACACCTAAAGTCTGAGGCTGGGAACCACTGACCTAGACAACACCAAGGCTTAAGAGTCTGTGGCACCCCAGCAGGCTTTATGGTGATACTTTAGCTTAGCACAAGGCCGGCTGCCATCAACTGAAAGCCTGACCAGTCAATCCCCTGCTATATGGGGGACATCCATCCTAGAGTCACGTCCACCACTCTGCTGCTATCCGCCTGAATCTTGTCCTGTTCAATGAGGACAAGAAAATAACTAGCATCAGTGCTCGGCGCTTTCATTTTTTGATTCTCCTTTTTTTACAACATTTGCAGGAACAAGTTGTTCCCGGTAATAGACATTTTCCGTTTTTCTTTTATCTAGAGTCCGAAATGCAGCATTTATCTGGTAAACTTGTGGACTCACAATCTTTTAGCGGGCGGTTACATCACATCCTTCCCCTCATCCTCAGCGCTGGGTTTGAAAGCATGTGTGTGGAGTGTGAGTTCCTTATTAACTATGGATATTTATTTGAGCTTGTTCAACACCAGAGGCCCTTTCATCTCAGCTTGTGACAGGGTCGTCTCGCTGCGAGTCGACAGTAAAGAAAAGTTCTTGCTTTAAAGAGTCAGGAGACCGCCAGTCTCTGTCATGGTTGAATCATACTGGCGTTGGTGAAGACCTCAGGCTTAGCTCTCCTAACCAGAAACTATCTGCAAAGCTGTGTGTGTGTGTGTGTGTGTGTGTGTGTGTGTGTGTGTGTGTGTGTGTGTGTGTGTGTGTGTGTGTGCGTGCGTGCGTGCGTGCGTGCGTGCGTGCGTGCGTGCGTGCGTGCGTGCGTGCGTGCGTGCGTGCGCGTGCGTGCGTGCGTGCGTGTGTGAGCATGCAATATTTGTTTTGTTTACTTGTGCAGTAGCTGATATTGGTTAGTCGTTGATGAACAATGTTCAGAGTTATGCTACAGGCTGTTCATATGGTTTAATGGCATACATTAACGTGGCCTCTGAACAGGCCAACAGCAAACATGTGTTTATTCTTGGACTTCCAAAGTACATTCTCCACTGCCAGGAACCACCCAGATTAACTTCATTTCTCATAATACTGTTATCAATTTTATGCTTACTAATAACAGTGCTCTAAACCTTTGTGAACTTGGAAACTTCTAGTGCAAGGCCAGCAATTGCACTAAGATGTGTTTAGATCGCCATCCATTACACAACCTTGTAAAGGCAGTGTATGTATGGGCTATATAAATAGTTTTTGCACAGTGATAACATGCTAGTGAGATCATCATGTTTCGTTCGAGCGTTCGGATATTGTGTAAGCATTCCGACTGGTTGGATTATGAGTTATTACACTTGATAATGACTCAATTATGACTTTATAATGATTGATAATGAGTGATAACACCTGATAATGACTAATAAAGATTGATAATGAGTGATACCACTTGATAATGACTTCAAGGATTGATAAACAGTAATGATAATACCTGATATTAATTGATCATTTCTTGAAAATGATCTATATTCGCTGCGGTTTAATCTATCAGCTAATTAATACAAATGATTGATCATTATTTAAAAATGACACAATACTGATAGTTGTGATAGTGCCTGGAACTGAGTTAGATGATAATGAGGGAGATGATATTGAGGGAGATGATAATGACGCATAATCTGTGAATGCAAAGATGGATAGACGCTTCCAGAAGATGTTGTGGTTGTGGCCGTTGGGGCGGTTGCTATATCAACCAAATAAATCGGGTGACCCAATGAATGAGGACAAAGTACCAAGAAACTCACTTAACCTCTTTCACACAGAGAAATAGATTTCTTCCTTCAGTGTGTGGTGCTGACTGTGACTGGGGGCCCCTCTGGAGCCGGCCCCAGAGTGGAGCCGGGGGGGCCGCAGACCACAGCACGTTTAGCGGCTTTGAAACCCCAATACCCATAAACACTAGTTGGATGAACACACTAAGCTCCAGCACACACAACATCACTGCGGTGCCAAGCACCCCTTCACCCCGTCCAAGCGGTAAACCACCTTCCCCTCTCTTCCCGTAATGGCTTCAATGCGTACGGGTACATTGCTCCGTCCCACATGCTCTCCAAAGCCTCTCTAAAGCCTCATGTTTTTATTATGACAAAAGCCCTTGAGTCCTGCAACCAATATGCAGAGAAAGAAGGGAAGCAGTCACCCACACCGTTAAAACATGTGGACATTGATTCCCTCTCAACTTATCACATGGAGCCGTCAGACGTTTTAACCGACTCGGGAAAATAGCGGTTCAGGTCGGCGATGGCGACTGTTTATTGGGAGGTTAACAACATGCCCAAGCTTTGAAGGGATAGGATTCAAGAGACTGTATTAGTGTTGGACCATAGGATTCGGCCAAAGACTATAGTATTACAAATCAAGAACTGGCCTGGAGAATTGCTTAGAGCTGCAATCACTTCACAAGCTTGGGTTCCAGCACTGCTGGGTCTGTATTTAATTACATTCTGTCCTCTGTCCGTCTGACTTTGCGCTTCTTTGAAAGTCGTGTCGCATTGCCAAATTCTGACACTCAAAGAAACCCCTTAAAAAGCACGACTGAATTTCTGGCTTTTGGGGCCTGCTGCCGACTGGGATTAATACGTTTGTTCTGCTGCCCCAGGTCTGCTGGTCTTCACCCAGTAGGGGGGCGGACCTACTGGGCGTCACCCAGTAGGGGGGCGGGGACATCAGTCGGTGTGGAGCCGCTAGCAATGTTTGGCATCCCTGTCTTGTCTGGCACTTCACCCCAAATGCTATGGTTGGCATGTGTGCACATTCCAAACAAAAGTAGTTGATAATAATAATAGTAATTTTAATTAGCATTATTATTGTTATTAGTAGTATAAGTAGTAGTATTACTGTTATTCTTTAACGTGTGTGTGTGTGTGTGTGTGTGTGTGTGTGTGTGTGTGTGTGTGTGTGTGTGTGTGTGTGTGTGTGTGTGTGTGTGTGTGTGTGTGTGTGTGTGCGTGCGTGGTTGGAGTCAGGCTGAGGTTTAGCATTGCAGGAGGGGGTGACCTGTTCGATCCAGAAGGTTCCGGCGCAGTAGAGGTCTCCACTCAGCACTTTTGGCACTTTCTCCCAGAGACAGGCTGCCACCTGTGCTCCTCTGTCGGTCTGACACAGATCATATCACACACACACACACACACACACACACACACACACACACACACACACACACACACGCACACAAACACACTTGAATACTTATCTGTGTGTAATTGTGCCTTCCTGACCGGGACATGGCCTGACCGCCCCCCCCCCCCCCCCCCCCCCCTCCCTCCCTCCCCCGCCATCCTCCCTCTCCCTCCCTCCCCTGGCTGTGGTAGCTGTGGTTAAGGTTGGCCAACTGGATGTCCCCCAGAACAACCAGTGCAGGGAACTGTGAATACAAACAAAGTGTGAGTTTGAGTCAACCTAAAACACTAGAAGCCCACTGTGAAACTTTACTAATGTAAACAGTATATTTTAAAACAAACCCATAAGCTTTTGCGTTTCAAAGAGTACTAGGAAAATACATTTTATAGGAATCAAATCCCAAATGATGGTTCGAAAGTGGTTACCAAACCTTTGGAAAGCTTTAATGCTTGTGCTTTATCCGAACCCAGAAAACGGTGTACATGTCCTTTCATAAAATTGTTGTATTAGACATGGCCGACATTACTAATTATCCTCATACTTTATCTGTCTCAGTGAACAACCCTGTGTCCTCAATCAATACTGAGGTCATCTCGGATGGCAGTCAGACAGCACAAATCAGAGTCAGACACCGATGCGCTCAGATCTGGTTTCAAGGTCTGCTTTTAGTGCAAAGTCTTCTTCACAATGGCTTCAGGTTGTTAAGCATGTACTTATTGTGAACCTGAAGAAGGAAAGAAAGAGAAAGAGGGAGGGGGGGTGGATGGATGGATTGATATTGTCATGTCAGTCCATTCCACATAGGCCTACTGATATAATAATAATATGGTAATACTAATACTAATAATTCTGCTGGATACAATATCAAAGGGTCGTGTGATGCACCACGCTTACTGTGATTAAGAGCTGTCCAGACATATTTGACCCTGACGTGATGCACTGAATAGTACACGTTAATGTGTGTGTGTTTGTGTGTGACATATAACCTAACCCATCACCATGAGAGATATACTGTATCTACCATTAGTTAATACAGGCAGACATTAAGAAGTCAATCAGCATTTGAACCCCGGGCTTTATTCAGAGGTTAGCTAGGCTAACATGTGCGCTAACCTCCTGATCAACCAAGCGTAGATGGGTAGATTGTGTAGATTATAAAAACGTTTTTTCCTTGCAGCGCATAAACCCTGCTCCCCCCTGTCGGAGGTAAATTGCGTTCCTTCCTTTTCTTTTCCTTCCTGCTGAAACGCGACGGCAGAGCGGATTAGGCCAACTCCGCAGGTCATGAGTTAATTGTTTATGTGACATCAGCGGTGGCACACAAAATATGTCATCCCTTTCCTCCGGGGAGCAGAAGTAGTCACAGCGACCTCAGCGCTGCGTACCGCAGACTCCGTACCGCTCGCAAAACCCCAGAGAGACGGAGACAGAGAGAAGACAAATTACCGAGATTACCGGAGCTCCGTAGATCCCTCAAACGTTGTTCGTATCATAAGCTCCCCCTCCACTGATTGACTGACAAGACACCTTGACGGTACTTCCCCCCCACACCCACACATACAAACCACCACCTCCACCATCCCCCCGATGCTCCTCCGCTAATTGGGTGAAGCACTTCACTGGTGTTCATGGGACTAAATCTACTGGTGTAGGGCTTCCACTGCCCTACACCAGTGTGTGCAGGGTATTCAGCCGACCTGCTCCAACTCTTCAGGCACGGCTCCAAAACACACCGCTGCCCGCAATGGACCGTCAATATGTTGTGAATGCCGCGACTCATGTCATTAAACAAACAGCAAATAAATAGCAGTGGCTTTATTTTACCCTGTCCAAATCAGTGATAAAATCAGTGATCAGTGAAAGCTTTTAGAAAACCAGCAATTTCAGTTGGTTTGAAAAATACCGTCTAACAGTGTGACCCGACTAGACAGCACAGGTGGTGCGAGACAACGCCAACGACTGACTTTAATATCGGAAGTGACTGAGCAAGGCGCAAAGGATCCCGAGACAGTGAGCGTTGGAGTATTGGCTTTACTCCGCTTAACGCTCCATAAACACAGGTCGGGCAAAATGCCTACGCTTTATGATTGGGTTGTAAGGCGTTCGTTCGGCCGTTTGATTGGACAGGCGACATTCAGTGAGGACGGTTGGATTTAATTCACCTGCTTTTTTTAAGCACTTCCATGGTCGACCCCCACCTGCGGCAGAACAGAGAGGCCGCGGTTGCGTCGCCTCACCCGCGGTGTCCGTAGCTCTCCTTCAAAGGGTTGCACCTCCCACCGCGAGCCTCCCCTCCTCCTCCTCCCTGAGGAAGCAGGGGGCTTTATTAAACGTATGGTGATTACCTCTGTAATGAGGTCTCCATCCGCTGCTCCTCCTGCCCGACCGCCTGCTGACTGGCAGCCCAACAGAGAGAGTCCCCCCCCTCTGACGGCCTCCGGCAGACACTCAATTAGTCCAACACCACCCGCGCTACCGGGGAGATATCGATCACCACCGCCCCTGTCGCCACCACAAACAGCTAGCACAACCATCCCCGCACCCCCACGCTTCATAACTGCCTACCCACACTCCCCACACTCCCCCCCTCACACCCCAACCATCAACACCATAACCTCACACAGCATCGTCAGCTCCACCACAACCACCACCAAGTCATGTCACCACCACCACCAATAACCACCACCAGGCACATCACAACTCCAGCCTGTCACCATCGCCACAACAGACCACCTCGCTCTATCTCTCCAACAGACTCCTCTCGACCTCTCTCTCTCTCTCTCTCTCTCTCTCTCTCTCTCTCTCTCTCTCTCTCTCTCTCCTCTCTCCTCTCCCTCTCTCTCTCTCTCTCTCTCTCTCTCTCTCTCTCTCTCTCTCTCTCTCTCTCTCTCTCTCTCTCTCTCTCTTCTCTCTCTCTCTCTCTCTTCCCTCTCATATTCACCACTACCCCCGCTCTAAAATCCCTCACCCCCCTACCTACGCTCCCCAACAGACTCATCAGTCCCCTCCCACCCCCACTATAAAAGTCCATGACTCAAAACGGCGCCAGCCAACAGGATCATTAGCTCCGCCCCCGCGAGATGGAGGATGCCGCCGCCGCCGCCGCTGCCGCCACGCGCCGCTGCCGCTGAGCGATGAGGTTTCCTCTCTGCAGGGCGGGGCCTTGTTTAGTCTCTGTCACCCTAAATGAGGTTAGGGTGAGGCGGTGGGGGTGGGCGGGGTCAAGGCTGGGTGGAGGGGGGGGGGGGGGATGGACGCCCGAGGGAAGAGAGATGAGGGAGGGAGAGAGGGCGCAGCCCGGGCGTCTGCCAGAGGATTGATCAGCGAGACTCGCCTCATTGATTTTTTTAATCTCCTCCGATATGTTCCCACGTCTGATAGATCCACGGCGTGGCGTCGCGTGAGTGATTACGCTTGTGGACGGGGGAGAGGGGAGGGAGGGGTGTGCCAGGAAGGAGTGTGGGAAACAACGGTCTTTTTTGGTGTCGTGTTTTGAGTTGTTTCATCTGCATTTACTACACTGCTGTCTGGACACAAAGACTGTTTGGGCTTTGACAGCAAATAAAACACTTGTTTGGGCTGAGATACCAATGCACACACACACGCACACAGACACAAATACACACACACACACACACACACACACACACACACACACACACACACACACACACACACACACACACACACACAGGCTCTGGATATGAGATGTCTGAACGGGTTTATAGGGTGCAGTCCCTATGAAATGGTTTAAAAGCATAAAGAAAAAAAGTGATTGTCAACTCCTGGGCGCCTATTCACCGTAAAGATGTGTTTATTTACAGCACTACTGTGAAAGTAAAACATTGTGATGTTGATGGGAGCTTATTTTTACGACCACTGCACATTTGGGTTCAATTCAAAAGACGTCAGGATGTGATTGTTGTTGTTTTTTTAGATCTGGGAAATCAGGTCGTAACACATAACGCATAAACGTCCTGTAATCTGCGTTGTATTCATCACCATGTGTGAACAGGGATCGGTTTGGGCTTGTTTGTGTTTCTCATTCAGACCGCCCAGATAATTGAAAGGAGGCGACAACCTCATACTAGGCAATCAGAGGCTGCGCTTATTTAGCTCATTAGTCTCCAAGTGTCTGCGGACAAAGCATAGGCCTTATTAGCAGCCATTTGATTCCCCAACGCTACCAACAAGATGCAAAGAAACTATAAACTAGGGGGACCAGACAGACCCGGATTTCCAGGGACTGTTTCTGGTAGCCTGTCCCTGGCTGGAGCTGTCCCTGAAATGTTCCCCGTATCAAATATAAGAATTTGCAAAACATGTTAATAGATTTTCAAATGGCAAAGGATCTAGCTTGCTGATGAACATCGATTTCGAGACCGTTGGTAATTAGTCTTGTGTCTGTCCTAATGGCTTTTTTCTTCAGTAGACCTATGTATGAGTGAGTCTTGATCTACTGTATACCATCAGCAGGCATGACCGATTATAAACAATAGGATATCAACACAAGAACGATTCCTTATAACTACTTTGGATTGGTTTTGGCTGGTTTACTAAAGCTTGAAACACATCGCAGCAAACAATTTGGCATGTAGAACTACCCAATCATTGACTACAGTACTACATTTACCATGATGAATGTAGCGTCCCCTTTCTGCATTTCAGAAATGTTATCTGATATTTTGTTCATCTATGCATAATTCAGCGCCAAACTACAAATGTCCCTAGTTTTCATTTCAGAAATCTGGTCACCTTACTATTAACCATAGACAACTAGGACTATAATACCACAGTGCTTAAAATCAGATAAGTAGCCTACCACTATTTGAACATATAAGGGGGCATATGTGAAACTTGACTTGGTATTGGACCAGATATGCATAAAATATCATACCTGCATTTGTTGTGCTGTTGTGTGGGCTGATACACAAGTATGGGACGAGAGCTATAGCTCCTCCATATCACTTCAGTAATTAAACATATTGTTGGACTGGCCATGGCTAAGGGAGAGACTTACCTATGCACACACACACACACACACACACACACACACACACACACACGCATTCTCGCAGACACACACACAAAGACACACACAAAGACACACACACACACAGACACACACACACACACACACACACACGTACACACCGCTGGCTTGACTTCCCTCGCCTGCATAATCCCATGGTGTAAAAGCATATCATATAGATTAGCATCTATTGAGTATGCTTTTAACTATTAACTATTTTTTTCTCGACTTGGTTTTGCTTCACATTCTCGAACAATTTCAGTAATCAAAGTGGAACCACTTGAGAGTGTGTGTGTGTGTGTGTGTGTGTGGGGGGGGGGGGGGCGTGTGCGTGCGTGCGTGCGTGCGTGCGTGCGTGCGTGCCTGCCTGCGTGTGTGTATGTGTGTGTGTGTGTGTGTGTGTGTGTGTGTGTGTGTGGCGGGGGGGACTTTTAATAATAGCTTATTTGTGTCGGTTATTTATTAACATTGTTCAAATTATAACAATGCATAAAAATCAATTGTCATTATATCGGCAGGACTGACAACACAGGGCATCAGTGCCTCTAATGCAATATCCCACTAAAATTCCGTTAGGGGGCAAAAGATAATTAGGTTGCGCGGAGTTAATATTAAAATAAACATGAACGACAATACGCGGGAAAATGCTGCCGGGTGTATGCTATCAGTTGCTCTTCGTGCGGTCTCTCTCCTCTCAGTGAGGTATTTTTCTATGGATACACAGTGTCATCTGGTGGCCACTAATATTACCGACGGTCTTCGCCAAGTAGCAACTAGTAATGAGCTGGTAGGCACGCAACAGAGAGGGTGCTGACGTAATGGCCTTTGTACTTGTCTGCATTAAACTGTATTGCTTCATATGTAGGCTATATATAAACCTTATTGACCACTGACAATTTTTGAGGGGGACATATTGATCAATAACGGGACACATTTGCCTTTCAACAGTTCCAAATTATGTTATTTTCGAATAACGGGACTCCCCTTCGTGTTTTATTCCTTACGTAGGCCAGCTGACTTAAAATGTGTTCAGCCGCAGGCGCGTCGCTAGACCTGGGCATTCGCGGCTATAGCCCCGCATCTTTTGGGAATAGCCCCGGATCGCTGTGCCGTCAATAATAATAATAATAATAATAATAATAATAATAATAATAATAATAATAATAATAATAATAATAATAACAATAATAATAATAACAATAATAATAATAATAATAATAATAATAATAATAATAATAATAATAATAATAATAATAATGAAAATAGCCCCGTAGAGTATACTTCTTTGTGGTTGCATTACCAGCAGCCATCGATGCAACATTGTAGGCAGTAAAACCGCAAAATTCTGACGTGTCCATATATGGGCAGATTTAGAATAATTTGTTTCAAAATGTTGTAAATTCAACCTCGGTATTCTTTCTTCTCTATGCATAGCGCATCTCGTCGATAATGCTGTTTCGTTCTGCTAGCCTTTTAGTGAGATCAGAGAGTGTTGAGAAGGACAGTAAAAAATATCTTTTGTAAGATGGATATAAGAAGAGAGACCCGCAGTGAATTCAACCCGGTCCACTTGACATCGGGTAGGTGCATGACAGTGGTACCGTAAAACTTCAATAGCCCGGGCTTTTATTTGGTTCAATCACTGAACTTTCGAACAAAACTCTTGCTCAGCAAAGATGGGAAATACTATCAAATGTATTATTTAAACAAGACATGACGATTGGTCTTTCCTTTCCTTCTCAAACTACGTTACAATTGCATATTTCATAAGCCCGATTTTCAAATTTTCTCGGGGGAGAAACCTCCGAACTCCCCTTTTAAAGGACTCTACCTTCTTGGCTTTAGCTCAGAATGTTTTCAATTGCTAGCGACGCTAGCAGTCCACTTCCCAAGCACTGAATCGGGACTCAAGCCGCACTCGAGTTGGATAAGCTTTTTAAGATTCAGATAGTTTGCTCCGTCTGAGTATGGGATGGTGGTGAAATGAGTGACTCTCCAAAAAACACCTGATGAGGCTCTCCTTTAATTCAACATCACTGTTAATGGGATTGGCCTTTTAGAGGCCTGTACCATAACAGAACATGACATAAGTCATCATTATATTTGGTTGCATCAATGTATAGTATATTATATGATATAATAATATTTGATATCCTTTTGTATTACATAAAAAGCAGCTAAACTTCGCAGTGAAGCCATGATAACTTTGGTAATGCTGTCATCGTGTGGTTGCTATCGGTACTGAAAGAAGCTGCTTGACATTCATGATCGGAGCTGATGATAGTGACGCTTTGTGGTCCTAAAGAACAGGTGTGGGTTCCTAAATCAATGTTCTGACCTGTTCTAACATATGCATCCATGTCTACGCTTGAAGGTTAAACCAATCTGCACATACAATCTCCAGGGTGATTGATCGGGGATCATTGGTTTTGCTGAAAGAGAATGAAACGCATAGGGATAGACGCAGGTGATGAGACCCAAGTGAAAGGGAGTGTGTGTGTGTGTGTGTATGTGTGTGTGTGTGTGTGTGTGTGTGTGTGTGTGTGTGCGTGTTTTTGAGTCTGTGTTTGGTTGTGTACCCGTACGTTTGCGTGTGTGAAGAAAATCCTTGTGTACTTGCATGTTAATGATATTGTTGACATTCAGTGTTTGTGCACAGTCATCTGTAAGCAAAGACTGCTGCTGCTCTGCTCTCTTTTAATCATATTCTGACCAGACCTGCATCAACGCCCACGGCAAAACTGTCCCCCCTGGACAGGGGAAATGTCAAGGGAAGCGCACACACACACACACACACACACACGCACAAACACACATGCACACACACAACCACACACACACACAACCACACATACCTTCGCCACCTCATGCTGAGTCCCCATCATTTCGTGCACATCAAGATGACCACACAGACACACACACACACACACACACACACACACACATACACACAGACCGCTGCTAGCCAGAAACAGATAGCAGACAGAATAAATGTTTGGCTTTTGGGGATCCTGTTTTCATTCCTGCAGTCATTTATACTGTTTCTATAGTGTGTTGGAACGACTTCAACTGCTTTTGGTGTCAGGCCAAAGAAAGTATTCCTTTAGCGTGTCTTATTCTTTAAGGATTTTAAAAACAAAAATTATCGACAAATACATTGGGGATAATGATCTTGTATTTATACATATTGTCTTATTTTTATCCTTCGATATTATTTTGCCATGTGTGAACATTTGCCTTGTGGTGTGTAATATTCACAATCACTTATTCTCCTCTCACTCTCTCCCTCTCTTTCTCTTTCTCTCTAGAACGCTCTCTCTCTCACACACACACACACACACACACACACACACACACACACACACACACACACACACACACACACACACAAAAACACACTCATCACAGACATAATTTGCATTTTCATTTCATTTTTACAATTTTCCATCAGAGGCACCCTCTAGGCTTAACAGCCGATAGGCTATATTAGTCAAGAACACCTAGGTTCACGCTCCAGTTCACCCACAGCAGCAGCAGGGGGCGCCATGGGACCAGTTTGTGTCTCTGGCTACCGTGTTAAAAAGGATGATTATGTCCACTCGTGGAAAATATGTATTATTATGTAAGCTCACACTCCAGGTCGGCAGAATCGCTGACCATTTGTGGATTATCCTTAGGCCTACAATGTATTTCAGGAAAAAAAATGTTGATCCGAAAATGAAGCTACAGACAGACGGTTATCCAGAAAGCCCTACAGAGTCCTAAAAAGATACTTACAGTGGCCTAATTAAATGCGTCCTGAACCACTTATATCAACCATGTTCATGGCCACACACCCTTTATCAGACTGAAATGTTGAATGTATCCCGATGTGACGTCGTCGCACATTAATTTCATAAGGTACAGGACCCTGTTCGACCATCACGTCCTTAAGGGAGTGATGGCTACAGTGACTGGATTTCTGTGGACTTATCTATTGAGTCAACAATGATCCAGTCCCAGCTTGTGGGGGAGCCTCTCCCCGGCTAGTGAAACGACTCTAAATCAATTTCCAAACAGCGCCCAGATACCACACCTTTCTTTCAAACACTTGCGCTACCTGGAGGATCGCTATGGCAACAGGTTGCCATTAGCGACGACGAGATACCACTACGTCCGTCTGTGTCTGCGCGAGACGCATATAGAAGAAAAACAAGCAAGAAAGCGGCAAGCTGAGCCCGACCCCATCAAAAAAGAAGAAAAAAAACTACACAACGGCTTTCGTCACGAAGTGAGGACGACCCGGTTCCCGCTCAACACGTTTGTGGGTTTTCTTCAAAAAATACTGGAGAAGATAAATATCTGGGACGAGGTAATGGAAGGGTTGCTGTGAGGGACTGCACTCCCCTGACACAACAGGTTAGTGTTTATAGAAATTTCGTTTCATCTGGCTACTTTTGGGCAGCGAGGGACGCGGGAAGGACCGTGCGGCGTGTGTGTGCGTGCTGTGATTCAGCACGAGAGGCTGATACACTGACGGGTTGTGGATTTGAAACCATTTCTTTATTTTGATACGTTTTCTGCATCCACGTGCAAGTACTCCTGCCTATGAACGTGCACACCGGCCTTTCAACTTTGGCTTGTTCAATATTTGATTACAAGTTGACACATATGATTGCCATTAACGTGAAACTGTAAGGGTGTGTCATAGTTTAGCAAACGCATTGAATCCTCTTATGATGTTGGCCTGTACTGGAAACTGAATTTCACGCTGGTGTGCAGATATTCTATAAAATATGAAACATGGTTTATCGTTTCCAGCGGTTGTATTTTTGGCTGGGTGGCATCTTCAGGATTTGTTGCTATAGAAAGCATTGGTTGCTATAGGCCTTATTATGTTTTTATAGTTTTGATTCGATTTATGGTATGGAAAATAGGTTTTCACAATCCAACAAATAATTATAATTTATAATAATTATAATTATTTGTTTTCATATTATATTATTACCACAAAGCTTTTACTATTATTATGTTATTATTAGTAGTATTGGTATTGTTCTTGTTATTATTATTATTGTTATTAATAATAATAATATCATTATTATATTAGAAGCAGTATTAGTATTGTTATTACTGTTATTATACTTTGTCGTAATCACTAAATACAATGTTATTATAGCAGACTTGTGGTAGAAAGATGTATTTTAAGACATTTATTGACTCAATAATAGCTGTTGGTAATGGAATTAAATGTTCATTCCAAAATTGTTTCACCACTAATTTAATGGTTAATTTAGCAGGCCTATTAGTCACCACACACACACACACACACACACACACACACACACACACAAGCACACAAGTGTGCACACACACACACACACACACACACACACACTGACGAACAAACAAACATTTTATTTTACAATTATCGTCCCAATGCACATCATCAAGTAACCCAAGGCTTCATTTGTTTATTTATTTCATCTCCATTTTCACCACGACAACAACAAATATAGGAACCATAGATAGCTGGACAG
>NC_136934.1:37231138-37301138 GCF_949987615.1 Pollachius pollachius
TTTTGACACTTTTCGACTTGTGGTGATCTCGTGCTCTGCTGTGGCCTTTGACCCCTCCCTGACGTGTTTCTGCGACGCCGTGCGCTGACGTGAAATGTATTCTTTCTTCCAAAGCATCTTCTTTGTGCATGCTCCATGGTGACTAGACCCTGATGTCGTAGCTGTTGTTTGTTTCGGCTCAAAGAAGCTGTTTTCCTGTCTGTGTTTGATCCCTTCCCTTTTCAGACATTCCCCTTTTGTAATAAAACTAAAATAAAAGATGTATTGATCATCAACAGACAAACTGTTTTATGTTTTTATTTTATTGACCACATAAAAGAAAAGAGAATACGAGAGAAGGCGAAAGGCCCTTCTGCTTAGTTTTGAGCCTTTAATGACACTCTCACAGTGCTAGCCAGGGCTAGCCACGTAACCCAGGTGCTGTCCGGGTTCTCTGGCCAGCTTGGACACACCCCCAGTGTATCCATCGCTCTGACTTTCGCTACCCTATTTGGCATGCACGCTAGCGTTCCACTACGACACTATCACTGGCTGTGTTGATATGCAATTATAAGCCACAGCCACATATGATTTTATTTTGACCTATTTAGGCAGGAAGTAGATAGACTCGCATAGGTTTAGGTGTTGCTTAGTAATGCTGCTCAAAACCAATTTCTCTTTTTTTTGTGGCAGCTTGCAGGGATAAACTGGATCAGAATTTCAAAATATAAGCTGATCTCAGACGGGGAGTTTTCCTTCTGCAAATGCTGGCTTATTATATAAGGGACAGCCTCAGAGTTGACTGATACCGTCTCAATATCCCATAGTTTCAAAAGTCCAAAGTTTTGAGGGAAAATCCATCCCAGCAAAGCTGTTGGTTATGGAACATGAAGACAGATACATAACCCAGATAGAGCCAATAGACCGCGTCTTAATTCATCCTGAAGACACGATGCTTGAATAACATTACTTGGAGGTGAATGATTTATTCATACTTATAAGTGTAGGCTTAGACCAGTGAAATATAATAATAATATATAACAATAATAATAATAATAATAAAATAACAATAATTATCGTAATAACAATGATAATATAATGATAACAATAACAATAGTCTCTTTTTTTGGTAAAAGAGAGAAAGAAAGAGAGAGAGAGAGAGAGAGAGAGAGAGAGAGAGAGAGAGAGAGAGAGAGAGAGAGAGAGAGAGAGAGAGTCCCAAGTGAATATTTTGAAGATAGCACATAGAGCCCCTAAAGCCAGGGGGCTTATAAATTTGTGTTGATGCCTCGAAGGAGGGAGGAGACGGAGGAGATCAGGGTTGAAAAGCAGGCCGATTACCATAATAAAAATAAGACACAGAAACAACATTTCAATATTACTTGCATATAGTTGTTACTAGTCAGAGTGGCGAGAGTGAGACATAAAGAGAAAGATTGAAACAGTAGAACAGAGCTAGGGTGAGCGAGAGTCAATATGACTGGAGAGAGCAAGTGAGAGGGACAGAAAAAGAGAGGCACACTGCAAAAATGGGGTGGGGGAACCACACAGGTATCAAGCAGTTTTCGAGCCCGAGGCAGATAAAACCCCTGTGGAATGACTATCGGTACGCAGCATGACTCTCATTATAAATAAAGGAGACTATGAAGATTATTTGTGAGCGCACTCAAATGCCATAAACTGAATTTGTTCCATTCCCTATTCCCTAACATATCACTGCTCAGTGGTTAATTCCTTCACATGAATCCATAGTGTGTGTGTGTGTGTGTCTGCGTGTTTGTGTGTGTGTGTGTATGCGTTGTGTGTGTGTGTGTGTGTGTGTGTGTGTGTGTGTGTGTGTGTGTGTGTGTGTGTGTGTGTGTGTGTGTGTGTGTGTGTGTGTGTGTGCGTGTGGCAATACGGTTGTAAGGAAAAGAGACTGAGACATAGCTATATTCTTCAATTGATTTCTCTTCTTCCCCCGGGCCACTTTCCTCCCATAAAACCAATCGGCATTTCCTTGATGTGCACAGAAATGCACAAGAGGGACATTTGATTGTTGGGAGGAGCAATGACTGGTTTCCAGCAAACACAATTTAAGACTGACTTTGGATGCATTTGTTTCAATTAGATCTACTTGTTGGTCAATTGGGAGCTCTCTCTCTGAGTTCAGACTTGGGCCAGTGCTACAGTAAATGATGGGCTTAGTTTCTAGTAGTGACGCTTCCAGATGAATCTAATCCCCTCTGTCCTCTTTCAAAGAGATATGACAGGTGTTGGTGATGGGCAGGCTCTCCTGTCATCTGATCTGCTAAAGCCAAGCAACAGCCTAGTGTTTGGTTTGTCTTAGGTTCAGGATTTAGTTTTAGGATGCGGTTTCCATGACGAGGGTCAAGGACGAGGCCTGAAGTCCAAAGACGGGGCCCCGTGGCCCCCATGGTTGAGGTTCCAGATAAAGACCCCGGTGACCTTTAAAATACCAAGCGGAGACCAAAGAGCGGCCCTGGGTCCAGGCTCCCTCCCTACGGAGGAGGGAAGGTTCGGAGGTGATCCTCCGCCTGCCTCCACCATTACAAGGTTACAGTAGCGCCTGGCTCTGCGCCAAGGCCTTTAATAAAGCTGCATATGTTACAGTCAGCAGTACTCTGCATATTTAATCCCTGCGCAGTGGGAAGAACAGATGCAAGTCACAATATCGGGGGCCCTCGCGGTCCACTCTGTGGGCTGATCGTTAGATCATTAGCATTGGTGCCGACACATGATTAGAATACGGATGATCATGATTATGAAACAGAGTCGAGTACTGTTGGTACATACAGGTGTATGAAAAGATATGGCCTTCGCATAGCAGCTAGCACCTCTAACCTACGGCAAGCCCCTGGTCTGGACATTTAAAACCCTGTTTACTATAAGCTTAGAAGCCTAATCTATTCAGACTGGTCAAATACTGACATTATATTGATGGACTGCTGATTATGAGGAAATGCAGTATATAATCATGAGGACATGCTTAAATAATGCCGGTGTAGATTTGGACATCAACAAGTAACAAACAAAGAGAAGTGGATATTTATTGAATACTTACAGTAATATTTTTTATCAAACACTATTTCCGAGGTATAAAACTGTCAAATGTAACATGTTCTCAATATTCATTTGATCACATTCCCAAATGTTCATTTTCTTGGGAATAAATATTACTATCAATAATAAAATAATAGTTAAAATAATATATGTACATCTGTCCCCCACAAAGAGTAGAAGTGGGCAAAAAAAGAAATATTTGAGCCATACCAAAAAGTATTCCTCAGAGGTCCCTCTGAGCAGGGCATCAAACCTACTCCAGATGGATTATCACAGCCGATATTAATGAATAACAGCTTCACAGCCCGTACTGTAGACCTTCGGACGTTTTTTTGCGAGCCAAACTTGTATAAAAGCAGTACTTAAGCTGTTAAGACTACACTGTAGTGTTCAACTGTAACAAATTGGTTGGTACGTGCACACACATACACAGAAACAACAAGCAACATAATTGGCATTCATTAGAAAAAAGGCAGTGTTTCCTTGCACAAGACTTTCAAAATAGAAAGGCAAAACCTATTTAGGCTCCCAAAAACAGAAAAGAAACACAACTTCCTGCCTGTTCATTTAATAAAAATCCTGCACAGCGAATTCTTTAGCCTCTTTCACTCAAAGAACACCGGATCGATGCTGCTCTAAACTCTCTCACATATGTGTTTTAACCTGTCAGGGGTTTAACCAGGGGCGTTTCTAGGTGTCTGAAGTATCCGGGGCTTAGCCCAGAGGGAAAGGGAAAATGCGCACATAGCGCGCAGCAAATTCTTTTAAACTTTATTGCGCATGCAAATTTTTTCATAATGCCTTGCATAAATATACAAAATAGGCAGTTTATTTTCGCTTTAAATAGCTTCCTGACTGCTGTGCTGCTTAGCCCCAGACATCTAAAGTTCCATTCAAGCTATTTCAGAGTAAAATGAATACAAGTGAGCCAGACCTTACATATACACACACATACATATATATATATATCTATATATATATAGATATATATATGACTGGCGATAGGATAGGCTAATTCACTTGAGGTGGTAAACAGTCTGGTTATGTTTTTGAATTGTTTGTTCTCTTGCCAGAAGGACTATCTAGAAGGACTAGGCTACTTTGAGATGCCCCTGGAATCCCCATGTTTGTTTCTGGTGTAAAGCAAGCAAAAAACAAAGAAAAAAAGCAAGTTACTTTTTTTTTTTTTTTTTTTTTAAATAAGATTCGGGGCTAATTAAATAATATCCGGGGCTTTGGCCCCGAATAAAACAGCCTAGTGACGCCACTGGGTTTAACGCAACACATCTCAACTAACATGGATAAAGTCAGTATAAAAGTTAGACATGGAATATTCACTAGTCTTTTAAATGTACGTAATTTGTACAAAAACAAAACAAGTAAGGAAAGAAAGGAGCTGGTTGCAGTTTGCTATAAAAGCAGTATTAAACTCTGCATTTCTTCTTTCTGACTGAAGCTAACTTTTTTCTAGTTATTACTCAAAGGTCAGGAAAGCTATTAAGCATTTATATACTTCCACAGCAAAAGAGCGACCACTTTGCTGTGATCTCAACTGGAACAAAACATATTATTGAGTGATTTTGAGTCAATGAAATGTCAACAGTATGCAGAACACAACACAATTTTCGCACGTGATTGGCTGCTGGTCACCCAAAGGTTACACCAATTGCTTGAATTAATTGCATTGGGCAGGAAGAGAGTGGCTGAGGTCAGTGGAAATTAATGTACATGTAGCTGGTTAATAGCTTGCACTTAACACTCAAGATGTGCATGTTTTATCAGTTTTTAGGTAAAGCTGATTCTCTCTATAAATGCTTAAAAAAATGGGGATTTTCTGACTGTGGACCACAACGGGGATTTACCACGCATCCCGACTCAGACACCAGCCTGCTCAACAGGTAGGTACCCAGCTAGTACATTGAGCCCATACTCTTGTTCCACTCTTCTTGATAAGAGGACATCTGTGGCGCAGAACCTGGGGATGTCGGTGCTGCCAACTGTTCTCACAAAAACACCATCCCTCCTCATCAACATACCCTGAAAATACGTTCACATTTCATAATATAAAAGAATGTACAACTTGCAAAATGGAGGGATCAATCACGGTTTTTAAAAAAAATGGGACTCTAAAACACGTGGCGTCTATCGCCTGCCTCTACCTCTACCTCTGCCTCTCGCCCTCCCCCTCCCCCTTGGACTCCCCCTCCCCCTCCCCCTCCCACCCCCCCTCCCACTCCCTCTGCCACTCCCTCTGCCACGCCCACGGCCTCGCTTGGGGGGCGTGGCTGAGGACTCCTCCACCTCGACCTCCACCTCCTGCTGACCTCCCTCCTGGATACTGTCCTCTCCAACATGGCCGACACTCTCCACCTCCTCCACCGCCTCTTCCTCTTCCACCTCCTCCTCCACCATCACCGTCGCCTCCTCCTCCCCTCCTCCTTCAACCGCCACCCCGTCATCCTCTTCTTCTTCTTTCACCATCACCTCCTCCACTACCGTGTCCTCCTCCTTCCCCATGGCTCCCTCGGACACCTCCAGCTGCACCACCACCTCCTCCCTCTCCTCCTCCTCCTCTATTTCCTCTTCGCCGCCGGTGACTACGGCGACTGTTTCCACGGTAACGAATTCGCCAGCGCCGTCATCGTGGTGGTTGTTGCTCTCGTGCTCCTGGTTGGCGATATGGGCGGAGCTGCTGGCTATGGCCTGCTCCAGGCGGAGGCGGTACTGCTCCGCTTCCCTCTCCTTCTGTTGGAGCTGCTCGCGGTACTCCTGGGCCTTCCTGTTGGCCTCGTGGAGCTGGCGCTGGAGCTGCTCCCGGCTGCTGTCCACGCTCTTCTGGAAGGTTAACCCACACCGTCAACATTAGCAACACCGTGAACACCATCAACAACACCGCCACATCAACACACCGCCACAACCACACAGTAAATCCAACAGCACACAGAGCGACAAATGCTGCGTAGCACCACCCAAAAAAGAAATGGAAACCCACCAACACCATCAGTGCACTTAAACGTCAACTTGTTTTTAAGGACTTGGTATCCAGATTTCTTTTCAATGCTGCATGAGAGATTCTCCAAGCACAGAATAAAACAACCCATTTGTGTTATAGTCCCTCCTTGTTTGCTTACCTTTTCTTTAAGGCTGCTTTGATTGTTGGAGGGATCTGCCTTTCTTTTGCGTGGGGGCGGGGCCTGTTGAAACTCCTCCTCCACCACCTCCTCTGTGATGGCACTGGCCGGCACAGCCACCACTGGGCAGGGACAAAACACAGCACAGCTTGGTGAGACTCACACCATATTAACAACATACCAAAACAATAAAGATTTACTCCATTTTATTTTTTTTACATTTGTTCAAATATACAAAAAAGTGGGTTCAACCGATCTATAATCAACGGTATGCAGGGCTTTTGGTTTGCCAAAGGGCCCTACTATACCACCAGATGTTGATGAGCCATTACCAGAGAAATGTTTCATCAACATCACACCATGTGGTAAAATGAGGGCCGTTTAAAGGCTTTAAACTGAACAGCAAACAAGTGCATTGAATACTAACTCTGTTGCCCCTGCATGGTGACAAAGAACTGCTGGCCGAGGCCTGCTGGCTGCAGGTTTCCATGCTGGTCCGTTACTATGGTGATGACTCTCTGACCCCCATCTCCAACCACATGCTGGATGGCTGAGTCCACCACCTCCGCAGCTAGGGTATCCTCGGACTTGCCTGTGGACAAAACCAATCTTTGTAAGGGGGAAATCTCTGTAGGATCGTCCACATTCACTATTAAATGCCACACACTGAGAGAGAGAGAGAGAGAGAGAGAGAGAGAGAGAGAGAGAGAGAGAGAGAGAGAGAGAGAGAGAGAGAGAGAGAGAGAGAGAGAGAGAGAGAGAGAGAGAGAGAGAAAACCTGTGGGATTACAGTCAGTCAGAGACATAAACAGAGATTTGGAGAGAAAGAGATTGATAAATAGATGGTGGTGGTGACACAGGAATCCAATGGTAGGAGGCAAGTATTGGGGTAATATTGGACCTATGGATTGTTTTTGTTAACAGCCTGGCAGCCGCATTTTGTCACTACTACTAACGGTAGCAAGCGAGTCAGAGCAGCTTGCTGAAGGCAGGTGAAAACAGAGAGATAGATTGAGGATGGGAGAGAGAGGAATGCATGTGCTAGTGGTGGTAGAGAGAGATAGAGGGATAATTGGAGAGAGGAATACATATGCTAGCGGTGGTAGAGAGAGATTGAGAATGAATGAAAGAGAGGACTACCTGTGCCAATGGTAAAAAGAGCTAGAGGGGGAATTGGAGGGAGAGAGGACTATATGTGCTAGAGGTAGAGAGAAAGAGGGATAATAAGAGAGAGGACTACCTGTGCCAGTGGTAGAGAGAGATATGGGGAGACTGGGAGAGAGGGGAATATATGGGCTTGTAGTAGAGTGATAGAGGGGGAATGAGAGAGAGGGCTCAATGTGCTAGTGGAAGAGAGAGATAGAGGGAGAATGAGCGAGAGAGGCCTATACAGTACGTGCCAGTGGTAGAGAGAGATAGAGGGAGAATGAGCGAGAGATGCCTATACAGTATGTGCCAGTGGTAGAGAGAGATAGAGGGAGAATGAGCGAGATAGGACTATATGTGCTAGTGGTAGAGAGAGATAGAGGGAGAACGAGCGAGAGAGAGGACTACCTGTGGAGGCATTGTGCACCAGGTCTGACAGGTTGACCATCCCACCAGCAGGGATGATGATCTGAGACTCTGAGTTCATATTGACTTGGTTCTGCATGCCGTCCTGCACACACACACACACACACACACACACACACACACACACAGTCAGTCTTACATTGTACATTTGTATCAATCAATATTAACAATTAAAATATGAATAATTAATAATAATTTCTAATTATTATCCATCCCATTCTACAGTTACTAATTGTATCAACTAAATGAATGACAAATGTATTTTATATATACTTTTCTACATGTAAATACAGATGGATGTAAATATATATTGTTAATCAAAACAATTTCATGAAGTCTAAAAGAAGCTATTGCGGTGGACAATTAGCCGACTTATTGCAACATGGCTGCCTCTCTCACACAGAGATTCTTCTCAGGAAACCATGGCAACACTGCTAGGCCGTTTGCGGGGGTGTAGGTGGGTGTTGCTGATGTGTGGGGTGACTGTGTGGGGGGATGGGGTGTGGGTAGGGTCCTTGGTGATGGCGGGGGGTAACACTTTGGAACATCAAACACATTTTTAAATCAAGCGAGGCTGCCGGGACGCGCACACACCAACGCTTACCGACACGCTCCCTCGCACCTTGAAGTTTCTTTATTTCCCCGCCATTAACTCCCAGACTCCTTCTCTCTCGCTTTCGCAGTATTTCTCTCTCTTGCGTTCGCTTTGTTCCCCTCTCTTTCTCGCCTTCGCTCCCACGCTTTCTCCAGAAGAAGAATTCATACTTGACTCGTGTTCAAATGGCCATGCTGATTTTCCACTCCAAGGCGTGTTGCTTGGAGGGTGAAGGTCTCTCTGTCTCTCTCTGTTATAAGGGCTGTAGTGCAAGCCTTTCTTCCTCTGACTGCCTCCACCACTATGTTTCCTGCTGTCTTCCTTTCTCCTACACTTACTCTCCCCTCTCTCTTTGTCTGATCCCTTTGTCTGTCTCTCCATATCCCTTTTTGTCGTTTAACTCTATCCATCTATTTATATCCCTCCTGCTCTTCACTTGTCTGCCTGTCTAGGCTCTTTTTCTCTGTTCTATACTGCTTTTACCTAATCGCTCTCGGCCGTTCTCCGTCTCGTTCTCCCTCTCTCCACTGCTGAGCTGTCAGTCTCTCTCGCCCTCCCAGCCGCCTCTCCACTGTCCTTTTATTCTCTGCCTCCCCCCCATCCTCTCTCCCTCCCCACCCACCCTTTCTCCCTCTCCCTCCCGGTCTGTCTCTCTCCCTTCCACCCCATATTTTTCATGCACGGCTTGCCGTTTCTCAAACTCACACCCCACCCCAACCCCCCCCACCACCACACCTGTAGCAGGATCATCAGCTCTGTGTTGCTGGTGTCCATGGCGATGTCAAACGGCGTCTTGTCAAACTTGCTGAGCGAGTGGACGTCGGCACCGTGCTGCAGGAGCAGCTCGGCCGCGCGGCGGTGCCCGTTCTGCGCCGCCCAGTGCAGCGCCGTCATCTTCAGCATGTCTTTGGCGTTGATGTCCGCACCGCTCTGCAGAGGCAAGACGGGGGGGGGGGGGGTGGGTGGACCAGCGGTATGGTGGCCCCCCGGAGGCCGGGAGGAGAACAGACCAGGGATGATCCGTCTTTAGGTTTCATAATTGGCATGGAGAGAGCAGGGCAAGGGACAAAGGTTCTGGGTGAAAACCCCAATGCCCCGCAGGTCCACCCTCTAGAAGGCGTCTCTGAGGGAGTTGCCCCGCCCCTGCCTGTTCATCACTGACATGTATCCCTAAGAAGTACTCACTGTAAGTTGGATAAAAGCGACTGCAAAAATGTTTTCATCTACTACCTAGTTGTTAGTGAACACTAGGACCACGCACACGCACACACACGAATACGCACACACAAGCACACTCAGAATCTTGATCATCACTCTTACCCTGACCAGCAGCTCCACTATACTGGAGTGTCCCTCGGTTGCTGCCATATGGAGAGGGGTCCTGTCCACCTTGGTGCGGGCGTCCCTGCTGACGCCCGCACGGAGCAGCACCTCAGCGGTGGAGTGGTGGCCGTACTGAGCTGCCAGGTGCAGCGGTGACGTCCCCAGCTTAAAATGACAGTTGGAGAAGGAGGGATAAAATGGCTACCGTCTAGAGTTGTGATTGATGGTGAAAGATTTTACATAATTTCATGAATATATATTTTTTTATACTTCATTGTTTAAATGTGATTATATGAGTCCAAATTAACTAAATTCAGTTTGAGAATAGTGTTTTGCTGTTATACATTTTATTAATTTGCTACTTTCAAATAGCAATTACTGATTGCGAGTTATATTAAAAAAGGAAACGTGAGGTTTGCTTTGCTTTGGTTCGTTTTTTATGCAAGGGCACCGCAGTATTAAAATATTTTGATTAGATAGATTACTCAGAATGCAACAAATAATTTAAAGTCAGTTGTTCCAACCGTTGTTGGGTTCAGTCGATCAGTATCTGATGACCTGAGTGATTACTCTGAAACTAATGGATGTCATTTCATACAGAGCATCCACAAGGATGTTCATTCAAGCCCCAAAACGCAACAAGAAACCACCCTTATACATAGCATATGGTTGAAACAATAAAAGGAACCAGTTGGCCTTGCTCAGGTACAAAGATAACCATGTTTGCAGTTTTGATCCCTGTGGAGGTGGGGCTATAGCCTGTGGGCCAAAACAACAGATGGAACGATGACTGTTCTTTTCCACCATATGTTTTTAGAGGATGAAACCATCATACATTTTCCAGTAGGAAATATAATAAATGACAAATCCATGTTTGGTTCCAATGTTGGAAAAAAAAAAAAAAATCCAAAAATTGCATGCAATCACTTCTGTGAATGTCTACGGTCCGTAATTCAATTTGACTTGCCATTGCTTGCTTCTCTACAAGTGCCCACAATATTTTCTTGTCAATTTTGATTGTTTTATACCCGTGTCACCTCATATAATTCATAGTTTCAACAATCTATACCAATCATTTATTTTGAATTGTAATATATGATTGTATATATCAAAACCAAATACATTTATTTGGTTCCTCTCGGTCTCGTCAATTTTGGAATAGCACTTGGCTTTAGTTTCAACCAGAAATGATTTAATATTTGCACACTGTAACACCGGCATGTGTTGTTAGCATTCGGTTAGGCTAGGAATGTGATTCAGGTCTATTAATTGTTTTGCTAATGAAGAAGAACCATGTTTGTCAGCAGTCAATATTTCGAATGCTTGAGAGCTATTCCCGTAATTGCCACAGGTAATCTCACATTCACAACAGCCTCACCCAATCGGTTGTGAATGGAGCCCCATTGGCCATCAATATTCGGACGTCATCGTCCTGACCGACCCTCGCAGCCTCCAGCAACCGCTTGCCAAGGTATACCAGCGACATCTGCTGCTAAAAGAGAGTCACAACAGGCCATTACCGTTTACTCATTAACATACATTCTTAAACGTTTATTGCGCTCATTGAACGGAAATAATTAGAATAAAAATGCGTGAAACTGTTTAATAATATTTTGCACAGTAAGTAAGTAATATTTAGCAGTTCACCAATACCATTATATTGAAACATTTAGCCTATTTTCATTGTTAGATGTCTAGATATTACATATATCAAGTTGGTAAATTGTATGTGTATATAACATGATCTGATAACATGAATAGGTTATTTAGGCGATACTAGTTTAATTGGGATATTCCATTTATTGGATGTAGGCTACCTTGAACAAAGACCTTTAAGCGCAATTAAGTGTTACAGGACAGGTTTGAAGAAAGATAATATAATACATGATTTGCAAAAGGCATCAGCAGCTATGAAATCCAAAATACATTCATGCAAGTTCAACACAATTTTAGTTATAACTCATAATCTCCGTGACAGTCTCGTTTCGTTAATGAATGCATTATAACAATGAGTCCGTAGCACTGCAGCGTATATTTGTGAATGTATTAATTATATAGTATACTGTTATTGTGGATATGGTTCCTTATCAATATAAATAAATACACATTGAAAATCATTTCAAACGGATGAGACATACAATTGAATGCAACGTTTTAGTTACATTTTATCATAGCTTTCTATGCATTCACGGCAAGCACATTATGCCATTGCTTTCGCGGGGCCTATACCTACAACTACTGTTCTGTGCAAAGTTGTTGCATTTCAATAAATCCTGCAAAACCAACACAGGATGTGTGTAAATAGCCTCCACATGAGACAAATACAATATCGCTAAATCCTTTAGCTTTGTTCCGGTGGAAGTTGCCGAAAGCAAACGAGTGGTACTTGCTATTTCCACATCCGCTAACGCTACAGGGCTGTCTCTCTTAGAAGAGGAAGGCTCTGCTGAGTTTTATTGATAAACATCAGATCCAACGAAAGTTTGGTCGGAAAACACGTTTCTATGTATTATATAAAGCAGTGAACAATCACTGACGTTGGATTGCAATGCGAAAAACGTAGCTGAGGTATTCTTTAAGTTAACATTAGCTTCAGCTTCTAAGCTGGTATCTTCCTTTAATAATGCTCTTGCCTGTCTCTGGAATAAGTTAACCCAAAGTTATACTTGCCTCAGGATACGTGCAGTCGAAGGGTGCTTTTCGGGATCTGGTGATATTAATTGGTGGTTGATATGTATACTTTAGCAACTCTCCTTGCTAAGCAGAAAATGCATTTGTTTTTATTATTTGTGGGTCCAATATGGCGGCTACGGCTAGTGCGCAGACTCGTTGGGCGGGATGGAAAATATGTGGCTTGAAATAGTTGAGTAATATAAATATATAAACCATAAAATAATACTGCGCCCAATATTCATGTGAGCAAGTGAAATGCATTAATAGTAAAATAAAAACAAATGGCTACAAAAAATATATTGCCTAATACAGTCAATAATCATCCTATTTAGTTACGCCTAAAGTGCACTGATAAGAAGACCAGCAATTTGGAGAGTTCTCGAAAGTGTTTTAAGGAAATGTTACCAACAGTATTTAGGCTTCAACACCAATACGTAGCGCTTAATTTGCATCTGGTAACTAACAATACAGACGACTAGACATCCAAATATACTTGTAAATTGTTATATATAGCTGTAGCATTTGTATTACACATATCTTTCATATTATAATAGAGAAGTTGCTAGTGAACGTAAATAAACACTGATTATGAATGCATACCAGTAGGCTTGGCTATACCATAACGTATTGACCTTAGGCTCAAAAGACCCAAGGAACTACATTTCCCATAATCCAAAGGGTCGACAAAGGTTTCGTTTCGTCACGTCCCAATTCGCTTCCGGTTGAAGTGTTCAGGGATACATGACACAGTTGTTTGGGAATTATACACGAAAAACCGTTAACACATAAAAAACATACACACGGGATTGTCCGACCTCAACCCCCTATATTGCGGTGGGATTCAAAATAGGCCGCGATGGAAGCGGTCCCACGCATGCCGATGATCTGGCTGGATCTGAAGGAGGCTGGGGAGTTCCCGTTCAGCCCCGCGGTCAGGCAGGTGAGCTGGGCTGAGAAGGGAAGCAACAGGACCTGGACAACGTACCGATCCGAGTGATCGACTGCATAACTATGATGAATGTCTGCATGACAACACTGGCTGATTTAACCTACAAGCAGACCCATTTCGTGACGAAGCAGCTGGGTGTTGTTGATTATTGTATGGGGGTTACGTTCTTGACACCCTCCTCAGCCACCGCCTTTGTTTGCTAACATGTCATTTCACAGCGTAGTTGTAATTAAGACTACTCCTCCGTGATTTGTATATAGTACTGCATAGTCTTTGCCAATGACAGCCCGGAAGTCTACTAGTATCAAGCGTTGGAAACACAACTGCGTATTGACTGACCATTAGTCATTGCCAGTCACGAATGCTGATGCACATTTCACATACTCAACTCCATCAGGTTTTTTTTATCGCTACTACTAATAATCATCGGTCAAACTAGGAATCTGTTAATCTGGTATGGTGGCTAAAACTGAAATTAAGATGTGTTCGAGCACGTCTCTTTCTGTGACTGTAACGTTAGTGTAATGAGTTGATTGCCACAAAACGAATACCCACAGCAACAAGTTCCTTTCATGCTTGACAGGAACCAAATTAATGTTTTCTGTGCTGTATTGCAGAAATAACAAGTCACCCTTCATTGAAATGTCTTGTTTCTAGATCCTTTCTTGGTCGTCCTATTTTCAACGTTTCAAGCATAGATAATGGTCTGTGACTCTGGGCTATCAACCGATGACGACAAAGATGAAGACTAAAACTATTTCCCATTATGGGTTCTCTATTTATATATATATCATTATATTTTATTTTTGTTGTGGACATCTTTCTTCAAAGATACTCTTATTCTGGCCTGTTAAGATGCCAGAAGCAATCCCTAGGCCTATCACCGTATTATCAACATTCAAATATATTTGTTTATTGGCAAACACACCTACAGGTTCTAGTAATTCAGTTCACTGAACAACTTTAAAAGATGGGGTTGGACCTGTTTGATGTTGCTGCTTCTTTCATACAAATTGATGTGGGAATTTATTCATGGCATGGAGACAGTATTTAAAGAGTGTATATAAAAGGTAGGAAGGAAGGAAATTTATGAGTGAAGAGGGTAGGAAAGATGGGCGTGGGGGGGAGGGGGGGGGGTGTTAATATGCCATCAGTACGAGAGAGAAGGTAACTGTGGAGATAAGACCGGTGAGTGTTTGTGTGTATGTTAGTGCATGCCAAAGTGCACGGCTGAGGTTCACATAAAGGAGCTCCTTGCTAATGAAAGCCTAGCCACTGATCAGGCCCTCGCAGTGCATTATGGGATTACTTCCTGCCCCACAGGAGGGACAAGGAGAAGCCATTGGTTAGAACCTGTATTGTAAACTTAGACTCATTTAGCTAATCTGTAATCTATTATTTCATCTGCAATGTCACTCTGGCTAGCTGTTTGCTTTTAGATAACCTTTGTTGAAAGAAAACGCCATGCAAACTCCACAAGGCAGCATAACCCTGCATCTTGTGATGGAAGGACTGAAAACACCAACATCATAATTGGGTGATGTGTAAAAAGTAAGAATCATGAAGGTTAAAGGGCAGGAATTAAATTTGCATTGGGTAGGTCGTGCGGCTGCGGCACAAGGTACCTTGATTAAAGAACAACTAAGGTTGCAAGCTTCTAGGATCATTCTGAGGCTAGGGACGGGACATTTACTGATAATATGATTTCACGCATAAGAAATCATCAATGGGGAAACTAATGCAGTTCATGAATTCATATAGTTAACATGCTACATTTTGACATAATTAAATATATCATCTCAATAAATAATCTTAGAATACTACAAAAAATATATATTTATTTAAACAGGAGAGAAAAACTGAAGGCTAAACATTGCTGGTCAAGTGAAACTTCTCGGTGATGGTCATAACCATCACCATGCTGATTACTTTATGGGTTATGCAGGATCTGCCTGTTGGCCGATCTTCCCATGCCTGTTAAAGGAAACAATCACCTTTTAGCTACCCACTGCCCTCTTCCTCGCTCAATCTCTCTCTCCTACCCCTCAGTTCATCCTGAAGAACTATGGGGAGAACCCAGACAACTACAACGAGCAGCTGAAGAAACTGGAGACCCTGCGGCAGGTTGGTGATGCACTGGTCTACTGTGTTTTATTCAATAGCTGATCATAGGGCTGCTGGATTAAGGAAAAAAACGTAATCACGATTATTCTGGTCAATATTGAAATCACGATTATTCAAACGATTATTTTTGAATTTGAAAACATGTTGTATTTATTCAGCATGTCTCCGATTTCTTTTTTGTAACTGAGAACTTTGAAATTTCACCTTAAAAAAATGCACAAAATGGTAAAAAAGAAAATGTTCCAATCTAAAATGATATACAGATATGTATCCCAGCTGTTCTGCCCTTTCTATAAAAAAATTAATAAATCGAAAAACTCAATTATGTTAAGTTTGTAATAGTTTGACGCTAAAATTGAAATCGATTAATCGCCCAGCCCTGCCTGATTAGGCTGTTTACTTTCATCTGCTGTGTCATTTATTTACACCCTGTGTTTGTGATGTGTGTGTCCTCCAGAGCGCTGTGAACGTAACCAGGGACTTTGAGGGCTGCAGTACCCTGAGGAAGTACTTTGGACAGCTGCATTACCTCCAGAGCAGGGTCCCCCTGGCGCCCGGACAGGAAGCCGCCGTGCCAATATCATGGTGGGAATAAACACTCACTCACTCACTCACTCACTCACTCACTCACTCACTCACTCACTCACTCACTCACTCACTCACTCACTCACTCACTCACTCACTCACTCACTCACTCAATCATTACTCACTCACTCACTCACTCACTCACTCACTCAATCATTACTCACTCACTCACTCACTCACTCACTCACTCTCAAAGAGATACAAAATGCAAATGTTCCCTCCTCTCTCAGGACAGAGATATTTTCTGGGAAGACGGTCACCCACGAGGACATCAGCTACGAGCAGGCCTGCATCCTTTACAACCTGGGTGAGTCACTGTCCACTTACTCATTAAGCTGTCATTACACCAGGCCCGGGTGAGTCAGCACCACTTGTTATCTCCTGGCTAGCCCAGTTTGCTGTTGTTACAGATTAGAGCAAATGATAAAAACCCAAATTTAATTTCTAGCTGATTTTAAGGCAATAGCAGACACATGCATTAGATTATATTGTACATTGATTCTCTTCAGGGAACTTCTAATGTCAGAGCAGTAGAGAAAGCAAAGAAACTCATTGTAAATTAGTAATTAATTGATCATTAAGCAAATTCTCCGACCTATTCATTAATGTTGCATGCAGACTTGGCATCTGAAATTGATTACACAAATATACACTATATAAAAATAAAGGTTTTATTATCTATACATTATCTGTCGACTGACTTTTGGGTTTCCTTTTCTGCTTAAGATTTGCTAAACAATCATCTTAAACAAAGCCAATGTCTTACTTTCACCTAGTCACAATGTGTTGTGGGAAAAACAAAAACACTTGACACCTTAATTAATCCCAATCATCACTTGGTTGTTAATTGATTCATCATGTTGCAGGTGTTATGTATGAGAATGATCCAGACTAACTAGCTTGTGTCCTGGTTCTCCATAGGGGCCCTGCACTCCATGTTGGGAGCCATGGACAACAGGGTGTCCGAGGAGGTAGGGTCCTCTACCGATCTTGATCATGGAAACATGATCGTTATTTTTCTTAATTAATTATACTTTTTTACAGATGGGCCATCCATTTACCTGCAAATTAGTTTTTGAAAGTGCCTGCCCCTATCAAAACAGGATGAGGAAGACTTCCCAGGTGGGTCAGTTTAACAAACCAGCAACTAATAATGTGTGTGTGTGTGTGTGTGTGTGTGTGTGTGTGTGTGTGTGTGTGTGTGTGTGTGTTCAGGGGATGAAGGTGTCGTGCACTCACTTCCAGTGCTCAGCGGGGGCCTTCTCCTACCTGAGGGACCATTTCAACCACAACTTCAGCGTGGACATGAGTCACCAGATCCTCAACCTCAACATCAACCTGATGCTGGTATGACACATGCAACAGATGATACCACACTAGTGATCACTAGTGATCCACCGATATACCGGCCGGCATATTATTTTAGGGTTATATCTTTTATTTTTATATATATATATCTTTTTATATATATATATATATCTTTTTAATTACCGGCATTTTTTACAGACATTTCAATCATTTCATTTTTTCAGATTGAGGCTTGTAATATTTGTTATCATCATTGTGTAATTTTTATGATGTAAATTGAGGGAGCAAAAGCAGTGTTGGCTCCAAATGTCGGCTCAAGAAAATCGGTGTCGGCGTATCGGACATCAGCTAAGGCTGATGAAAAAAAAATCTGTATCGGTCGATCCCTATACCACACACACACACACACACACACTCCACACTCTTTGAATGCATTTAACCTTTCTCTAAAGGGCCAGGCCCAGGAATGTCTCCTGGAGAAGTCCATGTTGGACAACAGGAAGAGCTTCCTGGTGGCGCGCATCAGTGCTCAGGTAACTCTCGGACCTTAGCTACACCGGTATTGCAACTGCTATTGGCATAGAAACCACCAAAAGCCCATCATCAATTACTGCAGGGGTCTTTTGACTTACAATGTTTTGTGTTGGTATATTAGTCTCACTCTCTCTGTCTCCAACTCTCTCTGCCTGCCCGCCGGGGTCTAGGTGGTGGACTACTATAAGGAGGCCTGCCGGGCCCTGGAGAACTCTGAGACGGCCTCCATGCTGGGGAAGATCCAGAAGGACTGGAAGAAACTGGTCCAGATGAAGATCTACTACTTTGCCTCCATCGCCCACGTGAGAAAGAGAGCGAGAGAGAGAGAGAGAGAGAGAGAATGTGTCCACAGAGCCATGGTGATTTTTCTTTTTTACATTTCTTCTGTATTTCTACTCTCCACAGTTCCACATGGGAAAACAAGCGGAGGAACAGCAGAAGTATGGAGAGAGGGTAGGCCTAAATTAAATACACCGACCCTATTTCCAAATGTGATCTGGATTACATGGACTGTTGCGCTTGCTTAGTTGATCTTTTCCTTCTCCTGCTCTCACTGGTCGGTCATATAATGACCTCATTAAATCCGCCTCCTCACTCACTGTGATGTATTTCCTTCAGCTGGCCTACCTGCAGAGTTCATTGGACAAGCTGAACGAAGCCACCAAGCTGGCCAAGGTACAGTCACAACAGAGCAGTCTCTTCTTCCTGCCTTGGTAGGACCCCTGGTTAATACCATTGTAGCCTGACCTGTGTGGGGATGTGTTTTCTGTTGTCTGGACAAGGGTCAGCCGGATAGTGTCCAAGACGCCTTGAGATTCACCATGGATGTTATCGGTGGAAAGTAAGAAATCCATGCTGAAGTCTTGTGTGTTGTTGTTTTATAGTCACCAAAGTTAGGTATTTTGTAGTTTAGGTTAAAGGCCAACAATAATTTCCAGTCACATTTATTATTTCTTAGTTTTCATGTCTTTTTTTCTACACATAGATTCAACTCTGCTAAGAAAGACAACGACTTCATCTACCACGAAACGGTTCCAAATTTGGAAACCCTGGCATCCGTCAAAGGTTTGGCAATCTGATTGGTCGACAGGCCCACCAATGTTTGCTCAGCCTGAACGGCGTTGGCTCTTTAGCTTGTGAGCAGCTCCAGTTAAAGTGCAGCCCGCCTCTTCTCTCTCCCAGGCGCCCCGCTGGTGAAAGCCCTGCCGGTCAACCCCACCGACCCCAGTGTGACTGGACCCGACCTGTTCGCCAAGCTGGTGCCCATGGCCGCCCACGAGGCCTCTTCTCTCTACAGGTGGGCCTACTGTTTAGTTGCGCCACAGATTACTCACAACTCACAACTTCCAACAGGCCATTGTTTGCTAACAGCTTATACCTACCTGGAGGGAAAGGTTATGGGAAGGTTATGACATGACTGGAGGAGCACACAGGCAGGGTATCTGGGCTGGGTTGAATCCGCAGAGAATAAGGTTATAGTGTCATAGACAATGTTTATACTCCTGTCATATTAAAATGATTTGTGTTCTTTGCAGTGAGGAGAAAGCCAAGCTTCTGCGAGACATCATGACCAAGATAGAGAGCAAGAACGACACTCTGGAGTACGTATTTTACTTCTACACCACTCTCCATCGCTGTCCCTGTTCTGCCTCTTAGACGCTTCAAAGGCTGGCGTACAAGCACTGGCTTGCAGGAATGTATGAAAGGTAGCTTGTTTGAGTGGTTCCTGCTCTGTACCAGTCTAACCAGTTGTGGATTTGCCAACATGTTTTTCATTCAAGAGATTCTATACATACAGTGGGGCAAAAAAGTATTTAGTCAGCCACCAATTGTGCAAGTTCTCCCACTTAAAAAGACGAGAGAGGCCTGTAATTTTCATCATAGGTAAACCTCAAAATCACATGGTCTGATTTTTTAAGAATTTATTTGCAAATTATGGTGGAAAATAAGTATTTGGTCACCTACAAACCAGCAAGATTTCTGGCTGTCACAGACCTGTAACTTCTTCTTTAAGAGGCTCCTCTGTCCTCCACTCGTTACCTGTATTAATGGCACCAGTTTGAACTCCTTATCAGTATAAAAGACACCTGTCCACAACCTCAAACAGTCACACTCCAAACTCCACTATGGCCAAGACCAAAGAGCTGTCAAAGGACACCAGAAACACAATTGTAGACCTGCACCAGGCTGGGAAGTCTGAATCTGCAATAGGTAGGCAGCTTGGTGTGAAGAAATCAACTGTGGGAGCAATTATTATGAAATGGAATACATACAAGACCACTGATAATCTCCCTCGATCTGGGGCTCCACGCAAGATCTCACCCTGTGGGGTCAAAATGATCACAAGAACGGTGAACAAAAATCCCAGAACCACACGGGGGGACCTAGTGAATGACCTCCAGAGAGCTGGGACCAAAGTAACAAAGGCTACCATCACTAACACACTACGCCGCCAGGGACTCAAATCCTGCAGTGCCAGACGTGTCCCCCTGCTAAAGCTGGTGCATGTCCGGGCCCGTTTGAAGTTTGCTAGAGAGCATTTGGATGATCCAGAACAGGATTGGGAGAATGTTATATGGTCAGATGAAACCAAAATATAACTTTTTGGTAAAAACTCAACTCGTCTTGTTTGGAGGAGAAAGAATGCTGAGTTGCATCCAAAGAACACCATACCTACAGTGAAGCATGGGGGTGGAAACATCATGCTTTGGGGCTGTTTTTCTGCCAAGGGACTAGGACGTCTGATCCGTGTGACGGAAAGAATGAATGGGGCCATGTATCGTGAGATTTTGAGTGAAAACCTCCTTCCATCAGCAAGGGCACTGAAGATGAAACGTGGCTGGGTCTTTCAGCATGACAATGACCCCAAACACACCGCGCGGGCAACGAAGGAGTGGCTTCGTAAGAAGCATTTCAAGGTCCTGGAGATCCAGGACCTTGAGATTACCTTTTGTTATTGACCAAATACTTATTTTCCATCATAATTTGCAAATAAATTCTTTAAAAATCAGACAATGTGATTTTCTAGATTTTTTTTTTTTTCATTTTGTCTCTCATAGCTGAGGTATACGCTATGATGAAAATTACAGGCCTCTCTCATCTTTTTAAGTGGGAGAACTTGCACAATTGGTGGCTGACTAAATACTTTTTTGCCCCACTGTATATATCAGCGTGTGGCTAATATCTAGTTACAAATATTTTCTTTTGCATTTATATTATTACATTTAAGTTTTGTGAATGTAATAGTAGATGAAATTCATATTGCTCAGGATTATACTTTTGTCTTTAAAACAAAACTGATGCAGAGTGGTCAGGTCCAGACAGAAACATAGTATTCAAACAGGACTAGGAGATTAGGAGTGGATGACTTCTAATACTCGCTCTGTGTGTGCGTGTGCGTGTGTGTGCGTGTGTGTGTGTGTGTGTGTGTGTCTGTTGTGGACGCAGGCAGTTCATGGACTCCCTTGGCTTGGAGCTGGAATCTGTGGACAACCTGGAGCTGTACAGCCACCTCCCCCCCGTCCTCATGGAGAAGTGTGCCGCGCTCAGCGTGCGGCCGGACACCGTTAAGAGCCTGGTGCAGTCCATGCAGGGTCAGTAAGAGACACACACACACACACACACACACACACACACACACACACACACACACACACACACACACACACACACACACACACACACACACACACACACACACACACACACACACACACACACACACACACACACACACTCAAATGGGCTCAACACTTCCCTCCCGTGTGTGCAGTGTTATCGGGGGTGTTCACCGACGTCGAGGCCTCGCTACGGGAGATCCGGGACGTCTTGGAGGAGGACCAGGCCGGGCTGCGGGCCCTGCAGGAGGCCCCTGAGGTCCATCCCGCCGCCCAGGCCCAGGCGCTGACGGAGATCCGCCGGGACCTGGAGAAATACGCAGAAGCCCACGAGAAGGCCAGCTTCACCAACACGGAGCTCCACCGGGCCATGAACCTCCACATCAGCAACCTGCGGCTCCTGGGGGGGCCCCTAGACAGCCTGAGGGACGCCCTGCCACGGCCCCAGCTCAACGAGGGTGAGCTGGCGTGTGTGTGTGTGTGTGTGTGTGTGCGTGTGCATAGCATGCATGTGTGTATGTTGAGTTACTGTGTGTCTGTCTGTATGTACAGCTGCATCTATCTGTTTATCTACTGTGTGTGTGTGTCTGCATGCATAGCTGTATCTGTCTGTTTATCTACTGTGTGTTTGTGTCTGTATGTATAGCTGTATCTGCCTGTTTATCTACTGTGTGTGTCTGTATGTATAGCTGTATCTGTCTGTTTATCTACTGTGTGTGTGTGTCTGCATGTATAGCTGTATCTGTCTGTTTATCTATGTATATCTTTATGTTTAAGAGAGTTTGCTTGTGGCCTGGCGCCAGTAAAGAGTCACGATCCGGCCAGGACAATTTGTTTGAATAGAGGATTAAACACGTCAAGTAACAAAAGTATTTAG
This sequence comes from Pollachius pollachius, assembly GCF_949987615.1. Taxonomy (NCBI): domain Eukaryota; kingdom Metazoa; phylum Chordata; class Actinopteri; order Gadiformes; family Gadidae; genus Pollachius; species Pollachius pollachius. Next base: position 37,253,469 of record NC_136934.1, read on the forward strand.
TTTCATGTTGGGCCAGTGGGTCTGACACGTGTATGTACATCATGTATATCTGTGCATATATCTGCACGTGTGTTTATATCTCTGTGAGCGTATGTATACCGTGTGTGTGTGTTCAGAGGAGGTGGCGGGGCTCCAGTGTATGAAGCGTATTCTGGGGAAGGTCCAGGAGATGCGCGACCAGAGGAGCTCCCTGGAGAAACAGCTGCGTGACCTCATCCAGCAAGATGACATCACTTCCTCCCTGGTCACCACGGACAGGGCCGACATGAAGGTAAACACACGCGCACACAAACACGCAGGCGCGCACGTTGGATATCACAGCCCGTACCCATCCGTTAGGGCTGGGTGATTAATCGAATTTGGATCGCGATTTCGGTTTTGGCGTCAAACGATCACAAAGAAATTGACTTTTTCTATTTTTTTTTTTAATGTTTTATAGAAAGGGCAGAACAGCTGGATACATATCTGTTTATAATTAAAGATTGGAAAATTATCTTTTTGACCATTTTGCGTATGTTTTTAAGGCGAAATTTCAAGGTTCTCAGTTAAAAAAAACGAATTCCGAGAGACATGCTGAATAAATACAACATGTTTTTAAACTCAAAAATAACCGTTTGAATAATCGTGTATTCAATATTGACCAAAATAACCGTGATTGTGATCTTTCCCATAACCGAGCGGCCCTACCATCCGTCAAAGACCTCTTTTTGCCCCCTGTGTCCCCAGCGAGTGTTCGAGGAGCAGCTGAAGAAGTACGAGCAGGTGAAGGTGTACATCGAGCAGAACCTGGCGGCCCAGGACAACATCCTGAAGGCGCTGACGGAGGCCAACGTCCAGTACGCCACGGTCCGCAAGGGGCTGGCCCACACAGAGCAGCAGTGGAACGCCACGGTGCAGACGCTGGTGGCGTCCTACGAGGCCTACGAGGACCTGATGAAGAAGTCCCAGGAGGGCAAGGAGTTCTACGACGACCTGGAGGCCAAGGCCTCGCGGCTGCTGGAGCGGGCCAGGACCCTGTGCCAGAGCCGGGCCGAGCAGAGGAAGGGCGCCCTGGACCGGTAAGGGGACCCGCGCCTGGCGTGCAGGGCTGGGGGCCGCGGGGCTCTCCCCAACAGCACGGTTGGTGGATTGTGTTGGACTTTCAACACTTTCACCGTTTAACTAGATTTAATTTCACAAGCGCCTTAAAAAAACCTCCTGAATACAATGTGCACTGCAAAAAAAAACAAAACGTGACAGCACTGCTGTTTAATTCCGTTTACATCCGCTGCTATTCTTAGTCTAATTGATCGGTGTATTTCCATCTTTCACTTTTTATTTGTATATTTTATCTTTATTTGTCATACATTTTTGGCCTTTCTTGTATATATTTTATCTCACTGTAAAGACAATAAAGATAATTCTACTCTTTTCTATTCTATTAGAGTGTGTTTGTTCAGCTTTGTTCCTCGTCTGTCGCGTCCTCTCTCAGGGAGGCCTTGAAGAAGCCCCCAGCGCGGCCCACCGCAGCCAAGCCCACCCTGAAGGCCAAGAACTCGGACAGCGACTCGGCCTGCTCCAGCCTGGACGACCCCGAGCTGGCCCAGCTCAGCGCCGCCATCCTGGCCCTGGGGGGCGACCTGCCCGAGGAGCTGCGCAGCATGCCTCCCGACCTCCCGTCCCACCCCGGCCCGGCGGGCCCCGAGGCCTACCTGCCCCCCGGCAGCGCCTCCCTGCCCTGGCCCGGCGCCGTGGGGCCCCCCGGGGTCCACCGCTTCCCCGCCAACCTGCCCCCGCCGGAGCTCCTGGCCCGCATGGCCCAGTACCCCGGCCCGGGGGGGCCCCGCCCCCAGACGCACGCCCAGGGCCCGCCTCAGATGCCCCCCCACGCGGCGGTGTCCGGGTACGGCCCGCCCCCTGCCCAGGCCCCCCACCCTGGCCCGGTCGCGTCCCCCCCGGTCCGTCCGTCCACCACCACCGTGGACAGCATCCAGACGCCCATCCCCAGCTACGCCCCCACCCAGCGCTACCCCCGGGCCCCGGCGGCCCCCGGCGGCTACCCGGCTCCGCCCCAGATGGGGCAGTACCCGCAGTTCGTGGCCCCGCCGGGGATGCCCATGCAAGGACCCCCGCCCCAGCAGTTCCCCCAGCCTCCCAGGCAGCAGATGCCCCAGGGGTACCCTGCCGGCCCCACAGCCATGCCGGGGCCCCCGCAGGCCTACCCCCACGGATACATGGCTCCGCAACAGAGGCCCGGCCCGCCTCCCCAGTACCCACAGGTGTTCCCCGGGCAGCCGCCCCCACATAAAGGCTACATGACGCTGCCCCAGCACCCACAACTGCCCCAGCACCCGCCACAGCACCCTGGTCAGCACCCACATCAGCCCCAGCAACAGCCCCAGCACCCACATCAGCCCCAGCACGGTGCCCCAATGCCCCAGGGCTACCAGCCCCCACAGGGGTACCTGCCCCAGCAGCATCCCCAGATGATGCCGGGCCCCATGGCGCCTCACAACATGCACCCGCAAATGCTGCCGGGGCCCCGGCTGCCCCCGGCCGGGCCCCAGCCTTACATCCTGCCCGGCAACCAGCACATCCCCCCCGGGCTGCCCCCGCACCACATGATGGCCCAGCAGCCCAAGCAGATCCCAGGGCACCCCGGTGCTCCTCGGCAGATGGCCCCCCACCACCCCCACCCCCACCAGCAGATGCACATGCCCCCCGGTCCCCGGCCCCAGATGGCCGGCGGCCCCCTGCCGCCCACTTCTCTGCCCATGCAGCAGCCCCAGCCCCTGCCTGGGCAGCTGCCGATGGCCCACATGCCCCAGCAGCCCGTGGGGATGCCCCAGCAGCCCGTGGGGATGCCCGGCCAGCCCCAGGGCCAGCCGCCCCACATGGGGCCCCTGTGCTACCCGGGGGGGCCGCCGATGATGCCGCAGCAGCAGCCTCTGGCCCCGCAGCCCCTGCCCCCACCGCACCTCCAGGCCCACCCTGCTCCCGCCGTCTACACTGCGGGCCCCGGGGCCAACGCGCCCCCGGGGGCCCCCCAGCCGGGGGGCATGATGGCCCCGCACGGCGCCCAGCAGATCCCCCCGGCTCAGCAGCACATGATCCAGCCCTCGCCAGGGGCACTGCCTGTCGCCCTCACGCCCAACAGCATCCCGCCCGCCCCCTCGCCTTCCCCCTCCCCGTCTCCCTCCCCGGCCCCCTCCTCTCTGGGACTGACCCCCCAGCAGAGGGCCCCCCCGGCCCCCGCGGCCCCGCCCTCGCCCTCGCCCGCCGTCCCCTCCCCCACCAGCTCCACCTCGCTCTTCCAGCGGCAGAACTCCAACACGGACGACCTGCTCTCCTCCAGCCCCGAGAGCCTCCCGGGGGGCCCCAAGGCCCCCGCCAACGTCCTGCAGCCCACCAAGGCGGACCCCCAGGACGGGGAGCGCCGCAAGAAGAGCGCCCAGGGCGTGTCCCTGATCCAGGGGGACCCCTACCAGGCGCCCGAGCGCATCGCCCGGCTCCACGGGCAGCTGGAGCGCTACCGGGCCCAGGTGGACGCCCTGGAGCTGCCGTCGGAGGGCGAGGGCGGGGCCTCGGTGCTGGACGCCCGCTGGAAGGAGCTGCAGGAGCAGCAGGAGAAGGACGCGCGGCAGCTGTCCATCGCCATCGCCCGCTGCTACAGCATGAAGAACCGCCACCAGGACGTCATGCCGTACGACGCCAACCGCGTGGTGCTGCTCTCGGGCAAGGACGACTACATCAACGCCAGCTACGTGGAGGAGCTGTCGGCGTTCTGCCCGCGGCTCATCGCCACGCAGGCGCCGCTCGGCGGCACGGCGGCCGACTTCTGGCTCATGGTGTACGAGCAGAAGGTGGCGCTGGTGGTCATGCTGGTGTCGGACCAGGAGCTGGAGAAGGTGAGGGAGGGCCGTGTGGGTCGGCTGGGCGTGTGGATAGGGGGGGGTTTGGTACTGGGTTGGACCCGTAAGGCCCACAAAGTAACCGTAGGGTGTCCTTATCCGAGATGCCCTAAGACCCCTACCTACTCCTTATGGCGGATTGGTTTAAAATGTGCTAAAGGACATGACAGTAAAGGTTGCTCTCCTACCCGTGGAGCTGGCTCCTCTTTGTAGATTAGAAAACATACATAATGAATGAAACCGTCCACAGCGTCCTTATGCCCTGAATCTGATCTGGGAACATGCATGGTGTTTTTCCCCCACACAGGGGAAAGTCCTGCGCTACTTCCCCACAGAGCGTGGCCAGCAGGTCTCTCAGGGACCAATCACGCTCACCCTGACCACGCAGAAGACCACGCCCACCCACGTGGAGCGCATGATCAGCCTGCAGTACCGCGACCAGAGCCTGAAGCGCACGGTGGTCCACCTGCAGTACAACTCCTGGCCCGAGCTGTGAGTGGGGACCTCCTGCAGCGCCGCGTTGCCATGCTCTTTGATAACGGCTCGATGGGATTCAGCTAGAATTAGAATGCTAGGAGCTTTTTACAACAAAATGTGTTATGGGCAGAGAGTTCTAGGCAGGATAGGGTGTGTTACAAGTACGACCCACGTCGTTGTGTTTGAGCATTTGAATGGCTCCACTTCCATAAATTCAAGTGTAAAGCTTTAGCATGACGACTGCAGGGGTCAGTTGTGACAAATGCTACTTTTTCTATTTCAACTAAATCTAACAACTGTGCCTGTTAATCTCCAAGGAGATTACGCTAGTTATCTTGAGCACGATGGTTAAGAGGAGTGAAACGGCAACATAAAAATAATATACCTAGTAAATTCACAGCAAAAATACAGTACCTACGTTTTTGTACAGTATCAAAATGGTTAGGGCATCGATAAAGAACTGTTTATATCAAATCTAAAGCAGACCTTCTTTCTGTGGTTCTAACCAGACAATGTTGGCTTGATCCGGTTGAAACCATCCCTTCTCTTGGTTGTTCTAACCAGACAGTGTTGGCTTGATCCGGTTTAAACCATCCCTTCTCTTGGTTGTTCTAACCAGACCAGGTCTACTACCAGCCTTTATCTGTGATCCTAACCAGACAGTACTGGTCAGATCTGTTCTAATCCGGTCCTTCTCTCTCGGGTTCTAACAAGGGGTCCGCCAGACAGTAAGGGCAGCCTGCTGGGTTTCATCCAGGAGGTCCAGGGTCATTTCCAGCACCAGAGACCCCTTCACACCCCCATCATAGTGCACTGCAGGTGGGTCACTCAGGGTCTCCGACTGTGCTACTCTGGTTTAGGTTTGAAGAGATTCCAGACAGTAGACTAGTGTTACTGTAGTGTTCACATCGATGTACTGATCTTTTAACCTCTACCTGGCTACCTTTTTACCCTCCATCAGCATCATTACTTGCACATTAGTTATATTGTTTTTACATACAACTAGCCTATACTAATCAGGCCAAACATGGCAATGCAAGGAGATAACAAGGGAATTGCATTAAGTGCAGAGGTGGACATTAGCAGTCCTGGGAAGAGAAGGTCACCCCAGTCAGCCATATGGATGACCTTTGTTAATCAGCTGTCTTTAACGTTAAATCCATACGATAAACATTGGTGTTCTTCCTCTTCTGCTGGTGTTGTGCGGGTGCAGTTCGGGTGTGGGGCGCACCGGCGCCTTCTGCCTGCTGTACGCGGCACTGCAGGAGCTGGAGGCTGGGAACTGCATCCCCGACCTGCCGCTGCTGGTGAAGAAGATGAGGCGGCAGAGGAAGAACATGCTGCAGGAGAAGGTCTCTCACACACACACACACACACACACACACCTCTTCCCCCCCGACTCATTTCTCCTGAAAAGAGTGCACACCAGGGGAGCGCTCTCACAACTCTTAACGGCTATTGAGTCTCAGTTAAACCCCACAACTTATTTTCCATCCATCTGCAGGCGTATGTAGATTCCCAAGTCAGTCTCTTAACGCTTTGCTACACTAGAGACTGAGGGCAAACTCCAAGATCTCGTTACAAATACCGGGTGGAAGCAATTAGGAGGGTGAGGAAACAAAGTCGCTGGAAATCATTTCATCTATGAGATAAAACATGATCAAATAATGCAATGCTCCTCGGGTCATCCGTTTCAATGTTTTAAAAAGCTTGCTTGTGTTACGAAATGATTTGTTGACTCCAGTTTTTACACAGCGGAGGAGAATGACTAGGGGATCATAATCTCGGATAGGGCGTCGTTTCGTAACACGTAAGGGCCTTCGCTCTGTTAGCGGCCGTTCTCCCTGCTGGTCAAACTACTAACTTGCATTCAGAGATGCCCAGATGGTTCGTAGGCAGCGAGATCTTGGGTGGTCTGGTTTCGCCAGACTAATGCACTGGAAGAATCCTGGCATGGGTCGGGTTTGAATACATTAGCAAGTCGTCTGCCCACATTGTGCCTGGATTGCTGTCAACACACCTAGGCGATCTGATGAGAATGCAAGCCTGACCACCTCGGGATGTGGTCCAGGTCATTGGTTCACAATTTGGGCAAGATCCAATCTGGGACTTTTCACACCTGACAGTTAATGTGCCCTGGCTCGATCTGAGGATAAAATATGCATTGAAACCGCAAGTGTGACAAGAGGCCTAAAAAACAGAAAACAAAGTTGGCATTAAACATGTATTAATAGTGGTGTGTGTCTGTGTGTGTGTTCAGCTGCACCTGAAGTTCTGCTACGAAGCCGTCCTGAAGCATGCAGAGGTCCTGCTGCAGCGCCATGGCATCACCAGCGCCACCTACAGCAAGAACACCAGCACTGCAGCCTCCAAGGTGAGAACACACATCAGCAGTACAGGGATGCAGAACATAATTAACCAGACTTTAACCATAAGGCTATTAACCAGACTATAACCGTATGGCTATTAGCAAGACTCAAGCCATAACATCATTAACCAGAATTAAACCATTACATAATTAAACAGACTTTAACCATACATTCATTAAACAGACTTTAACCATAAGATCATTAACCAGAATTTTACCGTAGTTTTTAATTTTACCAGGCTTTAACCCATTCCATCATTAACAACGCTTTAACCATGATTCACTGTCTCCCCCAGCCTTACTCCAGACAGGAGTCCCAGCAGGACCTGGTCCTGGGGGGAGACATGCCCATCAGCTCCATCCAGGCCACCATCGCCAAGCTCAGCATCCGCCCGCCCAGCCTCTCCGACCAGCCCGCCGACGCCCCCTGGAGCCTGGAGGACCAGCCCCTGCCGGCGGGCCCCCAGCCCCTCCAGGACGCCTGGCCCGCCCCCGAGGGCCCCCAGCCGCCCCCGTCCTCCCTCAGCCCCCTGCCCGCCTCCCCCGTCAAGACCCCCTCCCCGCCTCCCAACGGCATGGACGCCTCCGTGGCCCTCTCCCCCTCCCCTCCCGTAGCGGCGGCGGAGGTGCCGGACGACCCCCCTGCCCCCGGCGCCTCGGCTCCATCCTCCCTGGAGCTGCTGGCCTCCCTGGCGCCGGAGGCCTTCTCCATGGAGGGCGGGGGTATGGGGAAGCAGAGGGTCACCAGGCAGAGCTTCCTGCAGCCCACCGAGGGCCAGGGCCTGCAGGGGGCCCGGGAGCGCGGGGCCGACGACCCCCTGAGCAGCCTGGACCCCCTGTGGAGCCTCAACAAGAGCTGAGGGAACGCCGGCACCGGCGACGGGCGTCCACACGTACGCCTTCACGCTTTCTCACCTGGCGTAAAATAAATCAAAGGCGGTCTCTTCTAGGCCTCGACACTCACCTGTAGCACTTTGTAGACGGCGGAAGATCAGTCTTGTGCGGGGGAGAGGGGGGAGTTGGGGTCGGCCAGCTCTTTAGCAACAGAATCACTGTGCTCTCTCTCTCTCTCTCTGTCTGTTTCCTGTGTCACTGTCCACCACTCGTGCTCCCTCTCCGACGGACGGATGGATACCAGTTCTGCACTCCATGCCTTAGATCGCTTAGAGCATTAACGCACCACATTCCCCAGCATGCACCTCTTTTCACTTTAGTGCTTCAGCCCATTGACCTGACGTCCCCGCTCTCCCCCCCCCCCCGCCTCTGAGGTGGCAGTTGCCGTGGTTACCGCGGAGGAGGATGCAGGGGATGTCTGGGACCGTGAATGATTTTAATGACTGGAACTATTGTTTGCACTGTTTAGATGCTCCGTCATTATGTTGTATGACTGTTTGTTATGGGGACATCCGCAGTAAGGTTGTATGACTTGTTTGTTGCTATAACCACACAAAATCGACACATTTAAACTAATTGATTTATTTCCCTTGCGTTTCTCTCTTCTGTAACACTGTAAATATATTAAATAAAACTAGACTATGGCAACTTACTCACTGTGGGGTGGAATCTATCTCTGCTTGTCCACATTATCCGTAGTCAATAGAATCCACCAGATGCTATTGTCAATAGAACCTGGTGATATCATCCACCAGATGCTATTGCCACCAGATTCCATATAAAAATTACGACTCCAGCCAATTAGAAAACGTGTGGTATCAAAGCTTCTTTATTTGAAAATTAGTACAAAGTGTTTCACCTTGGGTTACAAAACAGTAGAAGAAGAGGTATGAGGAGAGGGCTGCAGTAGAGCCCGACTACCTTCCTGTCTCCTCGCTTAACCAACCGCCTTTTCTCGCTTGTTTCCATGGCAACATCAAGCCCAAGATGGATCATTGTATCTTCCTGTGTTGACAGCCAGAGCAGAGGGTCATGTGTGAATCAGCCATACAAATAAAACCATTTAACTGTACTGTTGCTGCGGGAACAGAGCTGAACCGAGCGATGATATGGTCACCTGGGGGAAAACTAAAATATTGATCGCAATTAACACGCTTGTATTATTGGATACGAGGTACATTTAGATCAATCCGTCCAGAAACATTAGCAACAACCGACTGACTGCTTGTTTACAGTTAACCTTGATTTGGTGGTATTAGTATACATGTGGAATTGATCCTCCATAAGGGGGGGGTGAATCTCTTAAATCACCTTGTCTCTCTTCCCAGTCCAGAATAACCGATTTCACATACACAGAAAAATATCTGAATACGCATCTGAAAGCTTCCTCACCTACGGGTTTATACGACAAACCAAATCGCTAATAAATTAACACTCATTGATGGAGGCAGCACTGGATTGCCATGGGAACCAGTGGGCAGGGCTGTGTTAGTCTGAAGGTTCTGTCGCTGGGGGGACGGTGTGATGCTAGCTGAGCGATATTAAGATTTAAGAAAAAAATTTGCTATAGATTTGCAATAGATAATCCAATGTTCTTTAAGGGCCCGAACACACATTCTTATAAACGATCGGCATACATTGAGATATCATCATTAGTTTTTATCGCAACACGACGATAACAAAATTCCAGTCTCAGTCTCGCATCACTATATCAATATAATATTCCTTTTGACAAGAATGAAAACGTTTAAAAAGAAACAAAAAACAGAGCACCTCCATTTAGCTGGGCGCCAGTGGTAAGGTGCTACAGGTAGCCTAGCTTCATGACTAAATTTCACTGGTGTTCATGTCAGAGCCTTGATAAAAGTGTCTGTGTATGTGAGCACAAGCTTCTAGAGGCATTAGTAGGCCTAGTGCACGGGTTAAAGCGCCGGGAAGATACAGTAAATGAAAAAACGTTTCTCGAAGCTGGTCTTCACGACATGGTACATTGGCTAAGGGTTAGATGATGGCTTACTCACTACAGAGGAAATACATTCTGTGTATGTATCACAAGCATCAGTGAAACATTTACCACATGACGGCGGGTTGGGATCACACACACACACACACACACACACACACACACACACACACACACACACTCTCTCTCTCTCTCTTTCTTCTCATACTATGTTTCACAATCCACTTTGACAACAATGTAAACTAAATGTAGCGCCACCCCAAGATGAATCCTTATCTAGGTGAACAGAGGGGTTTCTTTTTCCTCTCAAAGTGATTTGAGATGAAGTTTGCTGCCTGGGACTGGGGGATGACTGACAGCAGAGCAGACAGGGTCTAGCACAAGTAATGCATCAACAAACAAGGGCCAGCTCTTCCATCATCAAGGGAACTAGATTTTAAATTCACATGTTTTACTAAATGATCATCAAAAGGTATTGATATCATAAAAACTAACTAATGTGCATATAAGATCAGTGTCTCCAAAGCCAGTTTGGACGACAGCAACTGAATGGTTGGTTTAACAAGGTCCGCCCAAATCACCTTACGGAACAGGTTGAGGCCCATTATCATTCGAGGCACCTATACCTGCAGGTAAACATGGGGGACAGTCGCTGGGCCTTTTGCCTTTAAAGTGTAAACTCTGGTCCTGCTGTGTGCCTTTTACCCTGCCGAAGAAGAGACATTCCCTGGCAGCCCTAAAATATAGATTTTTGAACTGTTTATAATCCATTAGGGCTGGGTATTGCCAGGTACCTCACAATTCAATTCAATTAGATTCTTTAGGTCTTGATTCGATATCGATTCAATTTGATAATGATCCAATTGCTTCAATATCGATTCAGTAATACGTGCAGATGACAAAAATACCTAAATATTATTTAGAATTAACCATTTCAAAATGAATTAACCATTTAATTGTGTTTTAACTAGCAAAAAGGGAATACACCATTGTATAGTATTGTTCCTGAGCTAAATTTGCAGCATAAAATTAATAATCATAACATGGACCAATGTAAAAGGGCATGTACATTTAGGCATACTCGCTTCTAGATTACAATTACTGAGTATGCTTTTTTTTTAATGGAAATAATCGAATCTAATCTGAATCTAAATTGAATCGAGAACAAATAAATTGCAGTACATTGATGAATCGATATTTTTACCCAGCCCTATAATCCATCATCTCTTTTTTCTCCCAGTAAGGGGAAGGTAGGGAGCAGTCTAAACCAGCAGGTAAGTAAACACTGGTCCCACATTAAAGAAGTGTGTTGTGTACTGTTCGGCATGGGAAACTTTCAAAGACGAGATGGTCTACAGAGTGGGCCTGTGTTGGGAACTCAAGTGAATCAGTGTAATGAACCGTGTAAGAATCCTACATGCTTTTAGGTCAAAGTGGACTGTGAAGAAAAACAAACATCAACACTCGACTACTCTACTAACACACTATTACCAATTCCATTACACACCTCAACCCCCAAAAATAATAAAATAAAATACTTGCGGTCCAAACGACTTGGTTTCATTAGTTCTGAAACATGTCCAGTAAACAGCGAGTCAAAAACATCTCACGGGGGCCCGGTGCAGTGGGGACAGTGTAAACTCACGGTGATTATTCACCTGGTGTGGGGGCCAGTGGTGTAATGAAGGGAGGTGGTTCCGTTCAGGATCAGTAACTCAGAACGCGCTAGTCTAGTGCTAGTGCTTCAACGCTAGGGTACGCTAGCGTCTCCATGCTAGACTAATGCTTCATTGCTAGGCTAGTACTTCAGCGCTAGGTTAGTAGGCCTACTCCAACACTGGGCTGATTCTTTAGCATCAAGCTTGTTCTCCAGCACTAAGATAGGCCGCGCCTCAGAGTCCCAGAAAGACGACCTTGTGTTCAGTATTAGAAAACAATCTTTAAATTTTATCATTAACCTCCCGGCCCTACACTAAAAAAAGAAATTATACTGAGATAATTTCTTGGAACGAGGTTTAGCGTTTTATAAAGAATTCAAAAGGTCTTTACTAATAAATAGATTTTATACATATAAAAAACAGTCCCCCCCACTCGGGAAGATAACTTTAGTTACAGTAATTAAATCTGGTTACTTGTGTGCATGTCTCTCTATTGATTGCTGCCTGGGTTTTCAGTTATTTCTATCGCTCTTTCTCACACACACGCACAAAAATGCATCTGCTTCACTCAGTTCCAATGGGCCTCCACTGACCGTGTGCTAGGGCTAAGCTATGCTAACAAGCTAGGCAGCCTGACAAAAATAATAAAAACTAAACACAAGGAAATAAACAACTCATGAATTCAAGACAACGACAGCATCGTCTGCCTCTCCTCACCAGGCGGGGTGTGAGGCCCCTCCCATATCAGCAGCATAGTGGGCAGAACCGCGTCCACGTAGAACGTAGAAAATAGAAACGTAGAAATAGAAGCTGGCCACCGCTTTGACGTCTTCCTCGGGGAGCATCAAAACAGCCAGCTCCGACAGAAAACAAACCTAAAAAGACGCTCATGACCTCCAAGCAACAAGGTCAAAGGCTAACTCCGCAGGGGCCCTGAGTCCCGCCCCTTGCCTCATCCCCGGGGGGCCCGACGGCTAACCCCGGGCCAACGGGGGGTCCCAGGCTGAAGAGGCAGACCCTTTACGGACTCCTCAAATAAGACACTCCCCCCTGACACACACGCATGGAGTCCAGAAGAGTCTGCGGTGTTGCCTCTTGCTCCGTCTCCATCAGTCTTTGTCTGTGTGCGTGCGTCCCCCCCACGCTCTCTCAGTCCAGCTTCTCCAGCACAGAGGGCACGTACACCAGGCTGAGCTCGCTGCCGAAGTCGCAGACGATGGCCGCGTTGTCGAGCACCAGCAGCTGGCGGACGCCCTGGCCATCGCTGGTCTGGCCCAGGTACACCGTCTGCAGCAGGTCCCCGAAGTTCAGGTCCCAGAAGGACACGCAGCCCTGGCCCCCCGTCACCAGCAGGGAGTCCGAGATCACCCCTAGACTGTCCCCGCAGCCCACCTCCTGCAGGAGAGAGGGAGCTGAGCTTACTCTCAGCTTAGCACTCGTTGCTATTGGAGGGGAAAGGTGAGCCTAGCATTAGCTTTGTGTTCTTTACTCTTCTAGTGGAGAGGGAAGCCTAGTATTAGCTTAGCACTCTTTATTCCTCGAGGGAAGAGGTTAGCCTAGCACTGGCTAAGCATTCTTTACTCCTGCATTGGAGGGGTAAGCCCAGCACTAACTTAGCGTATTTTTACTCCTGGAGGGGAGAGGTCGGCTTAGTGTTCTTTACTCGTAAAGAGTAAAGATAAAGAGTAGAGAGTAGCGAAAGCGTTAGCTTTCAGGGATCTTAAATATGAATATATATTTGGATGGCTAAGTATACAGAAGTTTTACCATGCACCATAGTGTCACTATATGTAAATCACAAACATCCATAAAAAGGCAGTCAACGTCACTTGTTTTAGGTAGGGGACTGTCCTTTGCACCAATTCAATCATATATAGTCAACATTTTTGGGATGGGATATATATGAAAATTGCTACTAAAAATGAAATTATACTGCTAAGTTTGTTGATTATTCTGATTCAGCATATGACAACCTGTATGGTTCCAGGTCGGGTCTCAAATCCTAGGGTTCGGCTAGACCGGTAAAGACCTCTAATCCACAGCACAAGAACCACAGCCAATAAACGGCTGACTGAGAGATGATCCCGGCCCCACGCGCATGCAGAGGGAGAACATGGGCCTTGTAGTTCAACAGCCCATACCTGCTGTATGGAGTACAGCTTGATGCCCGTACTGCGGTCCCAGATGCAGATGAGGTCGTCCAGCCCCGAGCTGATGACGCAGGTGTTGGTGCAGACAAGGGAGGTCACGTCGCCGCGGTGACCGTACACATGGCTGACGCGACTTCCTGTGAGGACGTCCCAAAGACAGATGGCGCCGTCTTGCCCGCCACTGGCCAAGACCATGGTCTGCAGATATAGGGTTAAACGAGATGCTCACACAACAGCAGGTGTGGACATACACACAACACACACACACACACACACACACACACACACACACACACACGAGAACGCCTCCCCCCCTAATATCCACCTGTGATATGAAATCATGATTAATGTACAATTCAATCAACAGCAGCCGGTTTTGGTCATTGCATACCTTCACTTCATCATTATTTATTGACGGATCTACTCTCAAAACATTGACTTTAACTGCCACAGCTTTTTGGTTGTCTGAAAGAAGTGCAGCCCTGTGGCACAGAGCCAGAGAGAGGGACATGCAGCCCACCTCGTCTATGTAGATGGCGGTGATGGCTCCGGAGTGGCCCTGCAGGGTAAACAGGCAGCAGGAGTCATCCAGTCGGTAAACCTGGGAACACGCAGGGAAAAAGTGGGCCATTACATTACATTGATTTAGCTGATGCATTCTGTCCAAAGCACTGACAATAAGTGTGCTCAATTACAAAACACAAATCCCATAAAGAGCATGATTCATGCGGGTAAATAACAATCCTATAAGGAGGACACTGTGCAAGTGCTCCATTATAGAAACAAGTGATCATTTTAGTCGTTGTTTTCATTGGCCGAGTCTGTTTCGGATGAGATGTGAAGGGTTAAGGTGGTGCTGATGTCAGGGGGGAGCTCGCTCCATCGCTGTGGAGCGAGGACAGCAAATAATCAGGATTGTGCTGAGCGGCAGCTGGGGCCCCCTTGTAGTGAGGGAGCACCAAGCTGTTTAGCAGTCAGGGAGCGAGAGAGTGGACCACAGTGTATTAAGAGTGAAGCAGGCACGGAGGTTTCTCCTACGTCCGCACTGGAATAGCTTCTAAAGCATGATCCCATTAACACCGACATGATTGTGGAGACACTCAATCAGCTCATGTGAAAGAGTGAATTTCCCTGCATTCCCTCATATGAACAAGTGAACGTAACTGACAACCAATATAACAGAAATGTCAGTGGTTCCAGTATGTCGCGTCGTCTTTTACTACTCTGCCTGGAGAAAGGCGAGACAGGGGCTCATGAGTGAATCAACCCGCCCATCCGAAACAGAGAAGAAGCTTGGAAAAGACATCGTGGAAAGAATGGGATTCATTAAGTTTGTCAGGTGTCGGATGTTGTCCGAAAGCACACTGGAGAAGTTTACCCCCAGGGCCTTCTGCCAGACAGGACTCAGAAAGTCAGGTGAGGAGGTATAAACAGCGACCAAGGAAGTGTATGGAGGGAACCCATTAATGTAGGAGGTGGTGGTGGATGAATGGGTCAAACACAGGACCTTCGCCCAGGAGACCTCGGCTCCTGTCCCATGTTATTTCAATTTGTAGTTGACTTAGTTGCCAGGTATTTGGTTAGGTTTAGTGTTAGGGTTAACACATATAATTTTGTTAGGGACAGAAAGAATGACGTAAACCTAAGCTATGGCTTAGTTTGAGGTACGGCTGTGGTCCATCCGGCCCACGGTTCCAGGGGAGCGGACGGCCTCCCTGGAGTTGAAGTGATATATGAGGTGCGGTGCTGTGTGCCCACCCTGACGGTGTGGTCCTGGCTGCCAGTGACCACGCGGCCCGCGGCGGCCCTCAGCACCGTGATGGGCTTCTGGTGGGCGCACTGCACCGAGCGGGTCAGCTGACAGCTGATCAGGTCCTCACTGCTGTAGCACGGGGAGGGGGGCACGGAGCCACGCCCAGGGGCCCCTGCAGGAGAGAGAAGCACACGCACGCACGCACGCACGCACACACACACACACACATACGCACACACACACGCACACACACACAGACACACAGACACACACACACATTGAATGATGTGGGACACCCCCTTACAGCAGGTTAACTGAAAAGTTCATCATCATATTAACAATGATTCCTAAAAAAATAAATAAAGTGTGGACCCAATTGCTACCATACATTTCAACACGTCTACCGTTTAACCAACCAATCGTGTTCACTCCGACCCATCTATTATGCTGGAAGCTGACCGTCATAAGGGTGTGGCTAGGTCATCTGCATCGCATCAGGGCTGTGTCTCACCTCTGTACTGCAGCAGCCCAGGAGGTTTGTTGAGCTCCACGGTGAAGAAGTCCAGAGAACCATCCAGCCGGGCGGCCACGATCCTGGGGGCGGGAGGGAGACAAAGAGAAAGATGTGTGTGTGAGTGAATTTGTGTGTCGCTGTGCATGCAAGTCCGGACGGGGGGTGATATGGGAAAAAAAAAAGAGTCTAAATTAGATGTTGAAATCAGAAGTCATCGTTAAATGCTTTTATGAAAGCATTTGACAAGGCTTTTATAAAAAATAAAAAAAATCATCGGACAAGTAAAGTCACTTAGATCAGCTAACCTAAATAATTGACGCTGGTCTTTTGCAAATGAAACCAGCACACCGAAATCTTAAGCTCACAAACCAAATGCAATACATGAAAAAGAGATACTTCTTATTCATTGTGGTTACTATTCATTCAACAATGAATAACAATAGCAATAGATAACATGAAAAAAAATAAGAAATCCTCTCCAACGGTTCAACATGAACAAGAACCAATTTAAAGTTTTTGATTGGCAAAAAGCAGAAAAAAAAAATGAACAGCAATGTGAACAGCGAAGCTGAGCCTCGTCTGGGAAATGAATCCTCTGCTCTATCCTGGACACCCGAGGGCATCGGTGTGTCGGTGCCGCCAGCGGGGCCGCGCCCATCTCCTTACTGTTTTATTCATGAGGGAGCGCACACGCAAGCCCATAAGGCAAAGCCTGAACTTCACCTACAAGCAGAGAACTAGGGTAATGATGACATTGATAGATCTTTAACCCTCCTAGTCTTAAGCTTGTGCAAAATTATATCAAGATAGACGCTTGTGTTAAACAAAAAGGGAAGATTGTGTAGAGAAAATCTCTTTTTATTCGTTACATCACGTAACGGGAGACCTGAAAAATTGGAGAAAAACTGAGGATCTCATTTGACTGCGATGAAGATACGCTATGGAACATTTGCTTGTGTGCATGGGTGCGTGCATGAGTGAGTGCGTGTTTGTATGCGTGCGTGCATGGGTGTGTGGGTGTTACCTGTTGTTGAGGAAGGCCAGGGCTGTTATTCCAGAGGCTCCCTCCTCGTTGCTGCAGCGTAGCGAGCCTTCGACTGCATCCCACAGCTGCAACAACAGAACATCCCATCGTTACTCACAATAACACCACATGATATATTACCTTTAAGTCAAGTCTGAAGCTGCTTTTTAGCAGGGAAACCATTTCTTAGAATTTAAATCAGGTCGACTACAGTCCACTATACAGGTCCACTACAGTCCACTATTGCATGGAGGCTTCAAGGAGACTAAACTAAAAACCTCTGGAACACCGCCCTCTTCAGGCCAACAGCGGTTACTACAGACGGATTTCCTGGTACCTGTAGCTTGCCGCTA
This sequence comes from Pollachius pollachius, assembly GCF_949987615.1. Lineage (NCBI taxonomy): Eukaryota > Metazoa > Chordata > Actinopteri > Gadiformes > Gadidae > Pollachius > Pollachius pollachius. Next base: position 37,270,513 of record NC_136934.1, read on the forward strand.
CTCCTGCCTGCGGCAATCAGGTTTCCCCGGAGCTCCATGGCCCAGACGGAGCCCTCCCACTCTGCCGTGTGGGGGGGCCCGCAGGGGAAGCCCCGGTCCGGGGCCTCCACGGGGCTCCGCCTACAGTTGGCAAAGCCTGCCGTGGGCGGGGAGGAGGAGTAGGAAGGGGAGGGGTAGGCAGCGGGCGAGGGGGGCTCGTGCTCCGTGTAGGCCCGCTCCACCAGGCCGCCGTAGTCGAAGGCGGCGCCGCCGCGGGGCGGGGCAGCGTGGACGGAGGACGGGGGCAGCCGGGAGTCGAAGTTGGTGTCGATGAGGGGCGTGAGGTCCGGCTGGTCCGTGAAGAGGGGGGGGCGGAGGGGGGCCGCGTGCCGGCGGAACGAGAATCCGCCGCTCTCGTCCTCTGACGCGCTGTCCCCACCCACGCAGGGGTCGCGACCCTCGCAGCCCAGGCTCTCCGGGTCGCCGATGCCGCACGCCCCCTCCCAGCTGGCGCCTCGCTGCTCCCAGCAGCCACTGCTGCTGCTGCGCCTCAGCCTGGGGGAGAGAGAGAGAGAGAGAGAGAGAGAGAGAGAGAGAGAGAGAGAGAGAGAGAGAGAGAGAGAGAGAGAGAGAGAGAGAGAGAGAGAGAGAGAGAGAGAGAGAGAGAGAGAGAAACAAAGACGGAGAGTGAAAGAGAGAGAGAAACCAAGAGAGAGAGAGAGAGAGAGAGAGAGAGCGATAGAGAGAGAGGAGAGAGAGAAATCAAGACGGAGAGTGAAAGAGAGAGAGAAACCAAGAGAGAGAGAGAGAGAGAGAGAGAGAGAAACCAAGAGAGAGCGAGCGAGAGAGTGAGAGAGAGACCATAGGAGACAATAGGAGACAGAGAGAGGGACAGAGACAGAGAAAAAAGACAAGGAGGTGGGAGATTGTGATGAGAGACAATAAATGTATGCATAATATACTATCTTGCTAAATGTTTGTTTTTCGAATGACCCATGAAGTTTCTCTGCTCTGAACCCACGAGGGGGCCTGTGTTTCTAGGTGCAGGGCTGTAATCTCACTTGTGGTTGGGGATGACGGTAAGGCAGTCTCCGGTCTGGGCGTCCCACACACGGATCTGACCCGCCAGACAGCAGCTGGCCAGCAGCATCCCGTCACTCGCCAGACACTCTATGTCCTAGAGGTGGGGGAAAAAAACAAAGATTAAACATTAGAAACACGGTTGTTCTGCCACAGTTGATCCATTAAGGACACCAAACAACTTTTTCTGCCAACAAAACCAGACACAGGGAGAGATAAAGGGGCCCGTGGAATGAGTAACTGACGGGTAACCTTGGATCAAACGTCCAATCAGCGTCAAAGTACTGCCAGAGCTGGCGACAGTTCTTTAGTTTTATGTTCTTTGCATTCAAAAGGGTGGTCCTGCTTAAGCGGGGGGGATGTCCGTGTTGCCCACCATGCTGTGTCCCCTCAGCAGCAGCGGCGAGATCTCACTGACTGGCGGCGAGTAGCCGTAGTCGTCGCAGGGCAGGTCGCCGCGGCGACGGCGTCCGTGGGAGACGCCGTTCTGGCCGTAGTTGCGTGGACAGAGAACCCGGTAGAGACAGAACAGCAGCAGGACTAGCAGGACGCCAGCAGCCAGGCCCAGAGCCGCTACCCTGCAGGGGGGGGGGGGGGGGAGGGGGTTCAACAGGTTCACCTTCTATCCCTTTGAATCATTTTAAACCGTAGTCAAAGGGGATTGACTAAAGCCAAAGCGAAATGGGTGGTCAGCATATCAAAATATAAATAGTTTGTTGAATTTGACATTGGGTTTAATAACTCTCCCCTCGATTCTCAACAAGGCCAACAGCTGACATTCCATCTGAAGCATAGCCAACAGAAACGACCTAGCATGGAATATCCAGAGGAAAGTTCACACGTACACACCCACCCAGGGAACCCAAGGAACCCTGAACCCCCGGTGGTGAAGGAACAGTACTGCTGTGTATCGACCTCACATTCGCACGCTAACACACTTGGTGTGGAATGTAGCATTGCTGCGCCAGCAGAAACTGACACAGCAATGTGACCGAGCACGTGTTGACAACCATGCATAGTCATTTTCATATTGGATGGGAACAATGGATTTGATATGGACCGTTGCTACTGTGGGCCTCTAACCCTGGTAGTATGGGTCTTAACCCAGTAACCCTGGTAGTATGGGTCTCAACCCTGTAACCCTGGTAGAGTGGGACTCAACCCTGTAACCCTGGTAGAGTGGGACTCAACCCTGTAACCCTGGTAGTATGGGTCTTAACCCTGTAACCCTGGTAGTATGGGTCTCAACCCTGTAACCCTGGTAGAGTGGGTCTCAACCCTGTTACCCTGGTATAGTGGGTCTCAACCCTGTAACCCTGGTAGTATGGGTCTTAACCCTGTAACCCTGGTAGTATGGGTCTCAACCCTGTAACCCTGGTAGAGTGGGTCTCAACCCTGTATCCTTGGTATAGTGGGTCTCAACCCTGTAACCCTGGTAGTATGGGTCTTAACACTGTTACCCTGGTATAGTGGGTCTCAACCCTGTAACCCTGGTAGAGTGGGACTCAATCCTGTAACCCTGGTAGAGTGGGACTCAACCCTGTAACCCTGGTAGTGTGGAACTCAACCCTGTAACCCTGTTGGTGTGGGTCCCAGGCTCTCCAAACAGGGGCCTCAGTGACTAGACTCCCGGGTGCAGGGAACAGAGCCCTGATTGATCAGGGTCTGGTGTCGACAAATAGTGACAACTATCCCAGCGCAGCGAGATGACGGAGCAAAATCGACACATTGTGTGTGTGTGTGTGTATTTGTCCCAGGAAGGAGGTCCGGGACAATGAGGAGAGTTAATGCTAATGGTTGACATCTGGCCTTGGGACTCTCGGGAATCCAACCCAATGATGTGTGTTTAGCTAGGCTTTTTCCTACGATGCCTACTTATGATTTACAGTCACCTACATGTATTTTGGGAGACACAGCGATCTAAAGCGACTGACAGTGAATACAGTTAGGGTTTCAAAGCTAAGTAAGTGGTTAGCGAGCTTGCTTAAAAAGACTTCAATGTAGCGGGATTGGGTTAAGGGCATTGGGGATTTAACTCAGAGCCTTTGGTTTGGAATCAAACCTCCAAGCTACAAGATCCAACCTAAGATTGAGATTCTGACTTTGATTCAAAGATGACCGGATACAAACCGTAATACTAAACACCATACATTCTGTTGAGGAGGTAAATGCTTATATCCTTAATTCAGCGAAAGTGGGTATCAACTCTCCCTTTGCGGTGCAAAATCTATCTTCCATAAGGCATGATCAGGATTATTGAGACGACTGATTTGCGTTGGCCACAGTGGTAACCTTTCTGTGTGTTTCATAGCCTGCCAACCAGACGGTCGATACGGATTGAAATAGACCAATGAGGAAGTGCGAAAGTGAGAGTAGACTCAAGTCTATAAACCAAAGAGGAGAGACGGTTACTCTCGCCACTGCGACGTCACGCATCTCTGGAATCTTACGAGCAATCTGCCAGCCAATGGCGCGGGGCAGAGCGATTGTGTGGGTGGGCCTCAGAGTGTGGGAGCCAATGGTTTGGGACGGCACACATACACTAGTCTTTGTCCAGTGCCATCTGTGTGTGCATGTGTCTGTGCTTGTGTGTTGTTCTGATAAGGTAGCCATAAACCAAATGGCCTTCCACAGACCCTGACCCAGAGATACAGTGTGTTTTGACACATGGTGAGGAAGTGAATTAACTGTTTACATGCCATTTGACAATCAATGGTAAAACTGAACATAAAAATTTGTTTTTGAAAGCAGCATTTCTGTGTTTTTTTTAATAAACTTTTAAAATATTAAATACCATTGTTGTCTTGATTGAGATAGTTTTATAAGACTTCAGGAGAAATATAACAGACCAAGAAATGTTAATCGTGTGTTTGCGCTTGTGTAGTACACAAAGATGCACAAAGGTTTAACAGGTGTGTGTATGTGTGTGTGTGTGTGTGTGTGTGTGTGTGTGTGTGTGTGTGTGTGTGTGCGTGAGCGTGAGCGTGAGTGTGTGTGTACATGACCGTGTTCAGGTCTCCCATTTTGACTCCTTGTCCCACAAGACTTTGATCTTCGACATCTGGTATCTGTGTGACCATGGCCTTGGGTGAAACTATCTTAGCCTTCAGCTGGAGGACAATCCCCCCCCACCCACACCTCCAAATATTTACAGTAATTGTTTAATCAGCTTCAAGGACATAGGTCTCTGAGACTGGGAAGTGGGAACTAAACTGCAACACCGACTCTAACCAACCAGTGCACTACATTTCCCACGTTGCCCTTTGTGTGTATCGACTATTGTTACTTGACATCTCCACAACACTGGAGAAGAAAACTGCTGTTTTGTTGCCACTAGAGACTGGGCTTTTCCTTCCTGTCGGGAGTGACCTAGAAACATGAAACTAGGAGAAGTATCGTGCTTCAGATCCCAGCTCCTTCGAGTCGGGACGTAAACCGAGCACAAAAGGATCATTAAAAAATATATACACATATACAAAGGAAATGGTCCTTATTGTCTACCTAAATCTGTACAAATATACATCCTAGGCCAGGAAGATGAAACAATATTCAGTTTGTCATCCTGTCGAAAAGTGGGGAGGTTGAGCAAGATTGTTGTGAAAATTGTGTGAAAGGACTGCCTGAACGTCAGTACGTCAGTACGACTGACTGTCTGACTGACTGACTGAGTGAGTGCTCACTTGTACAGGGTGAGGTCGGCAGCCTGCAGGTCCGGGCTGGAGAACTTGGGGATTGGGTCTGGGGGGAGCCGTGCGTCTTGTGGGTGGCGGGGGGTCTCCGGGGCGTCCTGGGGGCTGAGGTGCAACGTGACGGGGATGACGGGCAGGATGCTGATGTACCTGCCGACGGGACACAGAGTAACGTGGGTGACTGGAGGACCCCGGATGCAGAGGTATCCTGGTGTACACGGACCCAGCCGGCCTGCGTACCTGCCAAATGGCCTACCAAATGGCCTTAGTGGTGGTATAAATCCACTGTTGTTTGTAGTCAGCGGAAGAAGGAAGGCCAATAATATCAGACGATACACAATCGTAACAAGGTTTTATCAGACAATTATGTTGAAGATAGTGAGATTGGGATTAGGTCAATTAGGCCAATGAACGAATTACGTTCAGCACAATTGGCACAACTCGCATTGTGGCTGAAAGTTGTGCCAAGCACTGAGACAAAGAGGTCATGGACACCCCCCCCCTCCCCCCCAAAAACTTATTTAGGCCCGCTTCTTAGCAGACGTATCCAAATCCGTCCTGCCAAATCCAGGCTGGGGAAAATACTCATGAATAGTGTTTGAAGCCCCCTTTTCAAGCAGTAAAGAAAAGGGAAAAAAAAGGGGGGGGAAAAATAGCGAATGAAAACCAAAGAAACAGGCAGGGGCGGTGTGACCTAGTCAGGGGGTCGCATTGCCCTGGCCCACCCACCTCTTGGCCAGCGTGATGTTGTAGTAGCTGAAGAGCGAGGGCCAGTGCCTGAAGGACAGCCTCCTCCAGCCCTCCTCGTCCTCCGCCCCCCAGGGCACCTGGGTGGTGGCAGGGGGGCCCCTGGGCTGCTCCTGGGCCCGGCCCGGGGCCAGGTGGCGCTGGGACTGGTTTTCGGGTAAGGGCGTGGCCACGCGGGCCGGCAGCACGCTGAGGGCCTTGGCGGGGTCCCCCCCCGGGAAGACCGGGGCCACCCCGCCCAGGTGAGGGGGCAGCCCCCCGCCGCCCGCGGGGTCCCCCAGGTGACTCTGCTCCGACACCTGGGCGGCCAGGTAGGTGCGCAGGCCGGCTGGGTCCGTGTACACCAGGATACCGATCCAGATCACCGTGCCGACCTGTGCACACGCCGGGGTCCGTCAGTCAGGTCAGGGGGGCGGGGCTCGTTGACGTTTTAACAGCCCCAGATTACACACAATTCATCCCAAGGACAGACAGACAGACAGACCGTTTGATCTGACAGACATCCTGATCTGTTGGTTTTGCGATGGGATACGAAAAGGAACCGAAATGAAACCGGTCCTTACTTATTTAGTTTCCTGTGCATTGAGAGTGCTGTTCCTGGAGTGCTTCTGACCACTGGGATAAAAGAAGTCGAGTAACGGGGGTTAAACGAGTGGTGACGTTTGAGTGAATCCTTTGTGTGAATCTGATGGTGATTCAGGGAACTGTCTGCCTCCTACATCTACCAAGTACAACAGACCCTGGCGCTCTGCCAGACAACAATGTTGACATTTGCACAGCGTTCCAGAGGAACTAGCTGCTTTCCCCCGGCCCCCTCCGCCCATACACACACACACAAACACACACACACACACACAGACGCACATGTAACAGGTTATCAGTTGTCAAAGGTGAAAGTCTCAACTCATCGCTCTCCCAGTAAACACAACTGTCACTCATGCACGGGGTTGGGACCGGTTTGGAACCTGATAAACCTTATACTACCGGAGATCCATTGAAACCTTGTTTTGCACATAATTGCATTCATAGCTTTCAATTACTGAGAAAAGCAACCGGACCCTCACCCAAACCGATCAACCAATCAGAGGACAGATCCCAGAGACCAGCCCCCCGTTCCCTTACCATGATAATGCGCTGGGCCAGGCGGGTGCGGGCTAAGAAGTAGACCACGCGCAGCCTCTTCGGCAGCCGCAGGTTCCTGAAGGCGGGGGTCTGCAGCGTGATGGTGTGGGGGGAGGGCCGCGGGGGTGGGGGGGCCTCCCGGGGCCGCAGGGGGCCCGGCTTGGGGGGAGGGAGGCCCGCCTCGGCCGGGAGACGGCGGTTCAGGTCGGCGAGCTGAGTGGGCCGGACAAGGAGGCTGCTGTTACAGGGTGTGTGTGTGTGTGTGTGTGTGTGTGTGTGTGTGTGTGTGTGTGTGTGTGTGTGTGTGTGTGTGTGTGTGTAATCTTGTGAGAGCAAGTGGAATGTTCAGACAGTGATAGCTTAATAATCCTCTTTTAAGCCTTCTATTTGAAACAAAAAATATATAAAGATATCTATGTTTAGGGATTGCTAAATCAGACAAAGCACTGGTGATGAATGCAACCGCATTAGCCATCGTCTGCTTCAATCCAATATTCAGGCTACACTATAACGGATCTATTCTCTTCCACTACTACTACGATAACAGCTAATTTCAGTGGAAAATTGTTTCACTGGGTTGTAAGCACATTTAAGCAGAAATCTTATAACTAAAGATCCCTAGTGTTCATCTCCATGTGAAAGATGTGCATCGCTCCATTAGTATGGGTGCTTATGCACCTCTGTGCAGCAAATCAACATCAACAGTGCAGCGTTGAAGAGGGCATGTGTGCCCTTTTCAGACTCATTAATCAAAGTGGTCCACAGGGACATAAGTGCACCCATTATTTTGTGTTAAATCAATTTAAATTCAGTTTCAGTGTTTGACTATGACTGTGGACGTTGACGGGCCCCCTCAAGACAGATATAAAACAAGCTCAAGGTGCTACACACTGCCTAGTCTGTGTTCAACTGCTGATGTCAGGTTTTCCACCAGGTTAACCTGGTGTGTGTGTGTGTGTGTGTGCGTGGGAGGTAATCACCAGTGAGTTTCACCCTACAGAAATGCAGCGGTACAGGTTTCATAGCAGAGAGGAAATACAACACAAAAGGGAGGACTATAAATAAGAAATATGACACATTTTGAGACCTAGTCATCCCAGTTGCTGTGCCGTGGGAGTAGCTCAGTGCTCATTGTAGTGCGCTATTGGGGAATTGGTGTGCGATCTATATATATCTAAGGACAGCAAACAAAGTAGTGTTTGTGAAAAACGAATACTAGAAATAAGGAACAAACCCCACCTCAAACAGGTGAGAACCGGACTAGATTTGAGTCCTCTCTTCTCACTAGCAACAGATGTCTATAGCACAAAGCAGTGTGGTGAAGCAGTGTGTCTGTGCATGTGTTGTTGTGCGTGCGTGCTTGCACGTGGGTGTGCGTGCGCACATGTGTGTGTGTGCATTCTCACCTCCATGCGGCGGATGTCTATAGAGAGCACGGTGGTGAAGAAGAACATCTGCAGGAAGAAGTCTGACACCAGGCCCACCACAGCGAACAGACAGAACTCCTACACCACACAACACAGCCGTCAACTTTTGACCTTTACACACACAAGTGTGGGACATGACATCCAGTACACACTGTTATTTTGTGGAACATGTACACCACTTGTGGAACATGGAGATTGTAGGCTATGGTTGTGTAATGTTATCTTTAAAATTCAATAAACAGATTAATATGTAGCAGATGTCAATTTACTTTGTTTTACTCCCCGTTCTATTTTAGATTTAACTAAAATCCTACTTGATTTAATTATGGCTTGATTTACTATGCTGCTAGTGGATTGCATTCATTACAATCCTAAAAAAGCCATGTCTTGGATTATCAAAAATTATAGATTTTTTCTTCTCAGTAGTAGTAAAATACTTGATGGGTGCTGAACTATGAGACATACCTGAATGGCCGGGACCAGTGTGAAGTAGCCAATGAGAATAATGCAAAGTTCAGTAGCCATGTTCTTCATGATAGACCAGCTTTCATTACTGAGACCTGGCAACACAGCAACCAATCAACAGCTGTCATTATGGAGAACTGGCAACACATCAACCAATCAACAGCTGCAATTATTAATAACCAGGAACAACTGGAAGAGTCTGACAATTAAGCGTACCAGTAAAATCACAAGTTTTCATTCAAGTTGATAAAATGGGAAAAAGGGATATGAATATTTATCACTCAGACGAGAATCCTTTATAAATCATCATCATCAAATGGGGTCACAGCATCAAAAGTACATTTTTGGTATTGTATTGCCATTGTTATTAGTGAGTGTAGTAACGTCATTATTTATCTTATAGAGATAAATAAAGTCAAATGGGATATAATAAGTGACATTATTTAGTATTGATTAAGTACTAAAACACACACACACACACACACACACACACACACACACACACACACACACACACAGAACGCACCCTGAGCGATGCGTAGTTTGACCTCCAGGTCAACGGGGGTAGACACCACAGACTTGGTGAGCACCAGCACATTCTCCAGACCGATGACCACCACAAGGTAAGGGAAGATCTCCCTTCAGAGAAAGGCAGAGTGACAGACATTAGTACTACAGCAGCCTCCCACATATAGGTAAGATGGCAATTTACAGGCAAATAAACTGTTCCATGTTCAAGTAAGAAATCAATTCAGAAAGACAGCCCCACACACACACACACACACACACACACACACACACACACACGGAAGGCAGAACAGAAGGTACATGTTTCTACATCCGATGGTTTTCAATGATGGCGCTCACAGATTAAAACAAACAGTATCATACATCTGCATTGGGTAGGTAGGATCCAGGTATGTCACCTGTGGCATCCAGCAAGTTGTGTAACCAGGCAACCATAGTCGCCTAGGTGACCAGAGAGAGACGTCTTAACTCAACCTCTCGTTACATCAGCCACGCTCGTTAGCTATGTAAACAACACCGGGCTCACACCGGCTTTATCCGGCAGCAGATAACCGTTCATCGTGTTGTGATGAATTCACCGTGCAGATGCCGTTTATTAAATCATTTTTTGGGATTGGCTTTGAAGGGGGAAATTCCCGATGAACTAAATAAGATATGATCTGTTTGTTGAGGAATTGACTCATGTCCTTAGTGAGTGCAGTGGAGGACTTTCTCATCCCTGAAGTCTTCCTCCAAGGGGACTCTTTTATCATGATGCCTTTTCACCTTCATGTTGTAATGATTAACCATGCTATGATAAAACCTAACGCTATCCGGTGATCGAAGATACAGTCAGTTACTGTCGCAAAGGTGTTGATATTTTCACATGGATCAATGTTCTCCGTAGAACACCACGGTGACCGGTTACACCGTCGTTTAGTTTTTATTTAGGTTGAATTATTTCAGCCTGTCTTTGTAGAGATTGCCATTCGTCCTGATACCCGCAGCTGTCCCGATATTTAACCCTCTAGCCTGCATTGAAGGACAATGTCAAGCATTGAGTGCGGAGTTGAATACATTATTTCCAGCTTTAATTAATGCTTGTAAAGGTTTTCTGAAAACATGTTGAATAGTTGCCAAAAGGAAATGACACGCTAGGACTAGAAGCTCATTTCAAGAGAAAACGCTTCGTTCCAGAGTGTGCCTGGCCTTTGTCGATGGTTCTTGAACTCAGTAAATTTGTGCTCATCCAGACAGTGGGAGTGTGTGTGTAGGATGGCTGGTTTAGGCAGCCTTAACTGGTGGAGTCTGATTGGACTCTGGGGCTAAGTGAGGCTGCACACCTTGCACGTTGAGTACAGTTCAGTGTGCACAGGATAAACCAGCCATCTCCACACACACTCGGGAGATCCCCCCCCCCCCCCCTCGGTTGTTGAGAAAATCATAGGACAGACAAACATGCATTCAGCGACGGCTCTAATTATAGTTAGATAATAATAAAGTCACGGTGGGAAGGGTGTGAATTAAATCCCACAGGTGGCGTACACAACACTCTAACACTGGTAACCGTGACAACAGTATCGTCAACGCAAATCAAGCCATGTCAAACAGTTCCAAAATTGCCCACTGTGTGGACAGTGGACACACACACAAAACCTGAGTACATAATTGCTGAGAAGTGTGATGCGTGTGCTTCTGTGTATGTTTTAATCAAATCACATGATTGCGCACGCATGTGTTGTTGAGTAAATGTGTGTGTGTGTGTGTGTGTGTGTGTGTGTGTGTGTGTGTGTGTGTGTGTGTGTGTGTGTGTGTGTGTGTGTGTGTGTGTGTGTGTGTGTGTGTGTGTGTGTGTGTGTGTGTGTGTGTGTGTGTGTTTTTCTCCGTACCCTCCGTTGAGCGTGGGTGTCAGACCAAACAGTGTGCACAGCCCCACAGACATGAGCAGGGAGCTGAGGACTGTTACCACGGCAGCCAGGGCCAGGCCCCACTTGGACTTCACCATGTCGATTTTACCTAGGAGGGAGAAGACCATGTTGCATTCAGAGGAAGTTACATTCATCCCTTTCCTAAATTAGGGTTAACTACAAGGAATTAACTGTATTAAATGATGAACTATTATGATGTGTTTTACCACCAGGTGTGATGTTGAAGTGGCATTACAAGCCATTTCAGAACACACCAAGCCATCACAACCGGTGGTAAAATAGGGGCCCCTAAACATTTTTTAAGAGTGTTGTGACTCAGACTGTGCCAAATAGCAAGCACTAATTCCTATCAACCAGTGTGTGTGTGTGTGTGTGTGTGTGTGTGTGTGTGTGTGTGTGTGTGTGTGTGTGTGTGTGTGTGTGTGTGTGTGTGTGTGTGTGTGTGTGTGTGTGTGTGTGTGTGTGTGTGTGTGTTGTGTGTGTGTGTGTGTGTGCAGCTCAGCCGATGTGGAGCTAATATTTGTGCTGGCCAGCGGCTGGTTTGCCAGCAGGGGAGTTATGATAGTGGCAGAGATTGTTCCTTTTAAGGATTATCCCAGTACCAGACAGGAACAGCCTTGGCACGCACGCACATACACAAACCCACACACGTGATACCGGAGTTAATTCTGGAGGTTTCTGTTGTACAGTCCAAAATATGTACAGCAGATATTGTACTGTACAACAATTATTGAATTTCAGAAAAGTATACTGACCAAAACGGGATTATTTGATTTGTCCCACAAGCTTGTATTTGAACACTTTATAACCTAATTGTGTGGTTTAAAAATAAAGCCAAGAGCAAAGCTGAAAGCCAGCAAGTCCATCAGGCAACTCATTATCCAGCCCGAGAGCCAAACAGAAAACTCAATACCCACCAAGCCAATTAGTTATTCAGCCAGCCGGGGTCAGCTTATCAGACCACATGTTTTCAAGCAACTCAGTCGATCAAGCAAAGACCCATCCAGTCAGCCATTCAGTGATCAAGTCACAGGCTAAAATAAGGTATTGTCTTGCAATCATTTTTCCACAGAATAAGCGGGAAACAAACGCCCTTATGGAGAATGTTGGACCCTAAAGGAAAGCAAAGCCTTCTTTGCTAGTGAAGCATAGCTGGTGAGAGGCTGGTGTTGAGGGAGACTCACGGGTGGAGAAGTAGATGTAGGCGAACAGGATGATGTAGGTGGTGACGAGGGGGATGAGCTCGGCGATGCCGATCTCCTCCTTGAAGTGGACGTGCACCATGTGGTCCTCCCCCAGGCTGCAATTGGCCGACGGGTGGAGCTGCTTCAGCCGCGCGCGCAGGCTCCCCAAGAAGCTGCATGCGCGCACACACACACACACACAGACACACACACACACACACACACACACACACACACACACACACACGCACACTTTTAATAAATGAAGGAGCAAAAAAGGGTAGTTGACTCCAAGTTGAAAGATACTGGGTTCGATACGCAATGCCCAATAGGAACCTGTAGGCATGCTTGAGCGAGGTGTCGAACACTAACCCTGCTCATTAATGACATATAGCAGTTTACACTTAAACAGTTAACAGGGATAAAAGTGTCTGCTGAATGAGTATGTAGTAAATAGTTTGATATATCCACAAGAACAATAGAAACGCTATGAGTAAGGCACTGCCCACACCTATCAGATGACCTACAGAGTGTGACGGCTTTATGGGATTCATACAGCGACCCATTTGTCTAGCATGGGACAGCAGCCGATACCTGGCATGCTTCCAGGCTGGGAGGAAGCATTACTCAACGACTGAGCAATAGTAAATATGATTCATGTTATATAGCCCAAACACTCACAAGTGTGATAGTCTTTGGGTGTGTGTGTGTGTGTGTCTCTTATCTGTCTGTCTCTGTGTATGTCTGTACAGTAGGTTCTGTGCGTGAGTTGGCCAAAAGTATGTGCGTGTATCTCTGTTCATGTCTGTCCGGTATGTTTTCGGAGTGAGTTTGTGCGAGTGTATGTGTGTAAGTGAGTGAATGAGTGAGGGTCATACCGTGCATCGTAGGTGCTCAGGGCTATGGTGATGGTGTAGGTTACCACCCGCTTCTTGCTGTAGTGGCTGACCCCAGTGTGTTTCCCCGGGACCCCGAACAGCAGGTCTGAAAACAGACACAACACACATTGTTACCAGGCGCTTATAAGATTCACTCATCCCTGAGCACTGGTGTCCAATTAGCTCAAGAGGTGGCTTGTTCGATTCCACGGAAATACTGCAACTAACACCGAGTTGCACGCTGACAACTAGCATGGCATCTTGACTTTTCGCTGCCACTAGATGAATTTGTGAATGTGGGAATGAGAAATTTAAAAGTATACATACATACATATGATGCAATTATATTGCTTATCTTATAACATCTTCCAACTTGTCAGTTTTGTCAACTTGCTTCCTGTTTTTTCTCATCACTGACTCTCGGTCCTCTCTCTTCCTCGGCTGCCTCTGTCCAGGTACCCCCACTACCCGTCCTCCATCATCACCTTTTTTCATCACCATCACCTGTTTTCCATGTCCTACACCTCCCCAGCTTCCTCCTCCTCTCCCCCTCAAACCCCCTTCCTCCTTCTCCTCCTCTCCTCCTCCCCCTTCCTCTCCCTCCTCTACCACCTCACCATCCTCCTCCCCCTTCCTCTCCCTCCTCCTCTACCACCTCACCATCCTCCTCCCCCTTCCTCTCCCTCCTCCCCCTTCCTCTCCCTCCTCTACCACCTCACCATCCTCCTCCCCCTTCCTCTCCCTCCTCCACCACCTCACCATCCTCCTCCCCCTTCCTCTCCCTCCTCTACCACCTCACCATCCTCCTCCCCCTTCCTCCTCCTCCTCTACCACCTCACCATCCTCCTCCCCCTTCCTCCTCCTCCTCTACCACCTCACCATCCTCCTCCCCCTTCCTCTCCCTCCTCCACTACCTCACCATCCTCCTCCCCCTTCCTTTCCCTCCTCTACCACCTCACCATCCTCCTCCCCCTTCCTCTCCCTCCTCTACCACCTCACCATCCTCCTCCCCCTTCCTCTCCCTCCTCTACCACCTCACCATCCTCCTCCCCTTTCCTCTCCTCCTCTACCACCTCACCATCCTCCTCCCCTTCCTCTCCCTCCTCTACCACCTCCCCATCCTCCTCCCCCTTCCTCTCCCTCCTCCACCACCTCACCATCCTCCTCCCCCTTCCTCTCCCTCCTCTACCACCTCACCATCCTCCTCCCCTTTCCTCTCCCCTGTCTCCCAGCCCCTCCTCCTACCTCTCAGCGTGGCCGAGGTGTGCAGGCCTTTGGGCTCGTGCTTCTGGACGGTCTTCAGGAGGTCAGGGTCCGAGTCGAAGAGCTCCTGCTGGTTCTGCCAATAGTTGCCGGGGGACACCAGCAGACAGCCATGCTCCGGCAGGACCGTCTGCATCCGCCGTAACCCCGGCAACAGGTCTGTCACTTGGAGACACAAGTGTTCCAGACTCTGCACCCCAGAGCTGGCCCGGGGGGGAGGAGGAAGGAGAATGGGTCGATTAGAAAGTCCAGAAATAAAAAGGAGAGCAGCTGGTTGATCTGTTTTGTGCTTGCATTATGTCTCTGCCTATTCTGCACTAAATTCTCTCTTAACGGCCCCTGGAAGCCGGGATCCCTCTTGTGTTTTCCTTCACCAGGTTTCTTCCCTTGGAGCTTTGGGAAGGGCATTGGCTTAGAGCCAGTTGTTCAATGTTGGCCTGAAATACCATTTGAGACCGGAACGTTGATCCAGCCCTTGATCTGATAAAAAAAATGACCCCAACATTCCTCAAATCAAGGAAGTATGCCGATAACATACCTTCCAACTGTTTGTTGCTGCTGCTTTTAAGATAAGGTCAGTGTTTGCAGTCAGCACTGTCGCTGTATCTTATCTTGGCTCAATATTTCAACGATTTTTTTAAACAGATAAAAAAACGAACAAGGTTCACTGTAAGTTTGTAACTATCCTCTTTTTTTGTATGTGCATTATAACTACCAAAGAAACCATGATAGAGTGACTTCATACAGTGATCCTGGTCAGGTTTCAGTACTAAACACTGCAAGACCCACGGCCGGACCACTGATTGTGCCTTTCACCTCTGGCTCTAGATCACTTTATCACAGAGCGTGAATATTTCTTTTATACACATGTTCCTGTTACGTTATGGTTGACTATATTTAGCCTGTGGACTATCGCGCATCTCACTATAATTCATTTTAGTATATTTCTCTTTTTCTAAGAGTCCTTGCATAATCGAGTACCGCCCTACAAAACAAGGAGAGGAGGGAGGAAGAGGAGCTCCAAGGATACCTGTCTGAGTGGACATGGTTCCTGATCTCTTCCAGTAGGGTGAACACCTGTCCCAGCGGCGGACGGAAGGCGTCCACCGGGAGCAGGCTGGAGCCCCAGGGAGACACCGCTGCCTTCACCAGGACCTGCTGGATGTAGGCTACCGGCGGACCCCGGTACTGCACCACACACACACACACACACACACACACACACTTAGATGGATGCAGTCGTACTCTTTTACATTTGTTGCATAATGTATACAGATAAGAGGTCTCATTCTATATACAATAATTAAACTAATAAATCAGTCCAATTATATCCCTGATTATTGATTTACTCAAATTGAGTAGTTACTCTAACCTATTTTGCTATTCAAATAACACGACTGTATGTATTGTGTGTGTGAGGCTTTTAAGAACAGCAGGTTAATTAGAGAGAAGAGGATCCGTGTTGAGGAGATGTTAACAGCAGCACACCGGTGCAGGAAGATGAGACCCGGGCGGCCAGAAGACATGTTCCTTTATTATGGATGAGCCTCCATCTCATAGTCGGAGTCAGACTGTGTGTGTGTATGTGTGTGTGTGTGTGTTTAACCATCTCAGTTGTGGTAGAGTGTGTGTGTATGAATGTATAGCTTTCAGTTGTTGTGACAGGGCAAGTGTGTGCCTCTGTTTAAATATCCCAGAGTGTGTGGCTGTGCCTGTGCGTGAGTGCGTGAGTACGTGACTGAGTGTTGACATTTTCAGCACCTACCCAGTCGGGCCGTTCAACAGGGTCCCCCAGAGGATTGTGGGAAGGCGAGGCATAGCCCCTGACGGCGGTGGTGAACTCCACGGGGCCCGTCCCCGGCAGCGGCAGCCGCAACAACGGGTAGCTGAACGCAACCAGAGAAACATTCAGCCATTAGGGAGTGACTGAGTGACTGAGTGAGGTGATAAAAACTAAGTGCAAATTTAGATAATATCCTTGTATAATGTATCATAATTTTTTAGCATTATAAATTATTCTGTTTAATTGTTTTTAGTTGCTGGAGATCCATCCAGACAGAGAAAAGAAGAGAATTCACTCTTATTTATACACACAGGCTGCAGTCTAGGAAACTGGAGCAGAGTGCTGCTTTATATTTTAAATCACTTTGTGATTGTTTCTTTTTTACACTGGGTCAACAACATTTCCCTCAATTTGCAACAGTGGCTGCAAGACAAACTTGCAAAAATATATAACTGGGGGGGGGGACATTGACTACACAAAGTGACAGACCGACACAGACAGACAGGTATGATTACGAAACAGCACTCTATCTTGTGTAGTGAAACGCAAAGCAGACCTGTGTTGTGCTAATGACATTCCCCCTCCGACCAGAACACAGTCTCCTCAGAGAACCTGAAACCAGGGCCTCTGGGGGCTTTTGTTGCCAAATTAAGTATTAACTCAAGAGACAACTCCCCATCCCCCCACCCCACATGATCCCTCACCCCTCTTTCTCCCCGGAGAATGGGCCGGCTCCTATGAAACCAACTGAGCACATTTAGCAACCAACAGCGGGGGATTGGGAGTGTGTGTGTGTGTGATTGCTTTTGATAGCTGATGTGTGTGAGAGCTCATTTGTGTGTGTGTGAGGTTTGTGTTTGTACGCATGATAGCTCATGTGTGTGAGAAAGAACTTGTGCTTGTGAAAATCTATGTTTTTTTTTGCAACCAGAATGACCACATTTTTTTATCAAGTGAAACCTGTTTCATGGCTGCACACACTACAAGACAAGACAAAGCTCAGCAGGATTAGGCCAGAGTGAGTGTCTGTGTCTCAAACACACACACACACACACACACACACACACACACACACACACACACACACACACACACACACACACCAAAAGAGAGAAACAGGGTCAAGCATGCTAAGCCTCGTCTCCCATGACCCTACAGGGATCCCATTGTTTAGCCATATAAACTGCCTGACTACTCAAATATTAAGCAAATGTGATATATTGCTACAGACTACCAAATATGAAATTTGTATTTTCCCCTTATATCTACCATACCACCAATGCTCTAGCTTGTAAAATAAACTTGGAATATGAATGTAAAATGTACATTAAAAGCTCACCTTCTCACATCGTAGGTTATAGGTAACCCAGTTGTAGTCTAAGGTCAATATTAGTGTTTCATAACTATGTCCTATCTCTGATGGTTACCAGCATTGGCCCCTTGTATCCCTGAGTTTAGCCATTTAGCTACAGTTAAGCTTGTTATCAACCTCCATGATAAGGCCTTCCTTCAGTGATTGGAAAACACGTTGCATCCTGAAATTACTGTCAGGGATTAATTAAGTATAATCTTATCTCATATTTTAGGAAAGTGCTGTATTAACAAACAACATCATGTCCTATTGTAGAAATCACTACTACCAATCTACTACCAATCACTACTCAACTAGAATGCCCATATCATCTCATTAGAGTTCCAGATATTGGTGCCAAATCGCACATTAATAGAGCAGCAGCCATGGGCAGGCAAACCAGTGGGTTTCCGTTATGAAGTACGGTCATATTTCTGAGTGGTTTGTATTAATGTCTCTCCCTCTGTTTGGGTATATTTGTTTACAATTTTTTTGTTTTTTCTAAGTGCATTAAAGTTTCATTGGTTGGATTTGTGGTTGTGGTCCATGGCTTGCCAGGAGGCAGCTGGGTAAAGGGTCAGTAGTGGAACACGCACATGAGGCCATCTCCATCTCAGCTATGCTGTGCGTCTTACTTCAGCCGTCTTTGTGTTCTTTTGTAGTTATTTCATGCATTTTTTGCATGAAATAGCTTTACTTTGCAGAGTCCTTCCTGTTGCAGCCGGTTCCCCTAGTTTGGCCTTAAGTGTTAACAGTACTTTGCATACTCACAACCCCTTTCTCTGTGGTTTGGTAGTTCTGAGTTCCAGTGAAGTACAGCTGCCATAGCGTGGAAATAGTGAACAGTGACGATGATGCAACTCTTCACTCAACCACTGCATGCTCCACTCCTTCACCTCTTCCCACTTCTCCTTTCTTTCTCCCTCAATTACTTTTCTTATCCTTCCAACTTAATACCTTCTCCCTCAATCCCTCCCACACGCACACAAACACACAGCCACCCCTCCCCAGGGATCCTGTCGCTCCGCTGTATATCCACAAAGGGCTCCATTGTCCGCTGGAAGACCCCTCGCTGACAGGCAGATGGAGGGGCAGCACTGACCTTCTCACGGGGACTCTCTCCCCCTGTCTCTCTCTATCTGCCCCTCTCTCTCCCAGCACCCTGCTATCCTCGCTCGGGCCGCAAGTCCACTCACTGTCACTTTTTCACTTCACTCCCCCCCCCCCCCCCCCCCCCCCCCCCCCCCCCCCCTTCACCAACTCACTAACTTTACAGCAGAGGGGATATGGAAAGGTGTGTCCGTGTGCGTCTCTGTGTGTATATGTGTGTGTGTGTCTGTGTCTGTGTCTGTGTGTGTGTGTGTGTGTGTGTGTGTGTGTGTGTGTGTGTGTGTGTGTGTGTGTGTGTGTGTGTGTGTGTGTGTGCGCGTCTCCGTCCAAAAGCACTTCTTTAATTAGCTGTGAGTAATTTATGAGGACCAGAATGCTTTCTTATCCGATGTTTAATGCATTGAGTGTGTGTTTACGGCCTCCGATAGAGATATAGCCTCCATCTCTCATACACATGCATCTCTTAGCAGGTTTTACCTGACTTTTCACACCACAGTGTGTGGAAAGCATTGCATTCATCTAGTTCATCCATCCATCTTACTTAGCCACCTATTATCCGTCCGTGTGCCAGGGGCCTGGAGCCTATTCTAGCCCTCTGAATGGGATACACACACATGCACACGCACACACACACACACACACACACACACACACACACACCCACTCTCTCTCTCTGCACAGACGTGAGCCAAGCTGGGAATCAAATCCATTGAAAGGTACTGGCTTCACGCTCCCAACGTGGTACTTGAACTCAAATGCCTATTGCCCTGGCATGCCCTGGGTCCGGCTTCACTCTTTAATCTAAATTGCTCAACACAAGCAGTAGCAATAACAACAGTTATATCACTATCAACTATCAGCGACTGTATCACTAGCATTCCTGTAGCAGAGGCAATAGTAGAAGTAGAAGTTATGGCAACTGCATTCGCATCAGCAATGGCAGAAGTAGTTGTAGAAATAGGACTAGCTATAGCAATATAACTTGCAAGAGCACTGACAATAGTAGCAGTAGTATTGATAGCAACAACACAGGCATAAGCAGCCACAATGGCACTAGCAATCGTAGAAATAGTAGTTATAGCAACAACACAAGCATTAGCAGCAGCAGCGGCACTAGAAATAGTAGAAGTAGTAGTTATAGCAACAACACGAGCATTAGCTACAGCAACGGCACTAGCAATAGTAGAAGTAGTAGTTATAGCAACAACACAAGCATTAGCTACAGCAACAGCACTAGCAATAGTTGAAGTATTAGTTATAGCAACAACACAGGCACTAGCAACAGCAACGGCAATAGCAGTAGCAGTAGCCATGGTAGGAGTTGTAGTAATTGCCGCTACAGTAGCAATAGCCGTGGTCGAAAACATATGAGCACTAGCACGACTAGTGGCGGGGTCCCTACCAGCAGGTGAGGATGCTGGCGGAGGTGAAGAGGATGATGGGTACGGGGTAGGAGGCACACAGCAGCCCATGGTGGTAGAAGGCCGCTGAGATCTTCTGTCTGAGCCGCTCGCGCAGCGTCATCCTGGGGGGCGGGGTCAGCTGCCGGCCATCGGGGGGGAGCGGGGCGCGGCCGGGGAAGAGGCGGCGCGGGGCATCCAAGGACCTGCGGAGGGACAGGGGGCGGCCCGTCAGACTGGGGGAGGGAGTACATGTGACCCGGTACTAGGGATCGGGATCCCCAGGCCGATACAATAGTCCCCATCATATGCTGTTACAGGCTGGTTGTTTCTTGATTTATTCCTCCTGGTTCAACACATTTTGGCCGATATATCGGTGCATCCCTAGTTACAGTTTGCCGGGACAGTTACCTATGTCCTCCTAAAAAATGTATTGGCCATTAAAATGTATCAAATCAATATTATACGAAAATAAGTTGATCAATATAATATATTCAAGAATGTAGTGTGGCGATTGTCCCACTGCAAGAACAACAATAAAATGAAAACATAACATTTTCATAATAATTTGACACCAGCGGTGAAAGATTACTTACTCAGCACCCTGCCCTGGCTTTAGGTTTGGATTTCACTGGATTCAATTACATTATATTACATTAGAGGACACCTAAAAGGTCCATTCACGTTATGGGGAAAAGGGAAGGCCACTGCATGAAAAGAAGGATTTTCGTCAGTTAACAGAACTGTAAATTGCTGTGGATCTTCAGGTCCACGACTGGTCGGGGGCAGCACAGAAAACTACCAGGAACTGCCCGGAATTCACGTGGATTTTCTAGCAGTTTTACATGTTTGAGAAACTCCCAAATAATGTTATAAAAAAATTATACACAAAACAGTACAATTCTTTCAACTATTTATTATAATAATATCCGATGAGGGTCAGTTACTTGGCAACAAGGCACCATCAGTCCACACATTGATACAGGGGTTGACTGACCCCTGATCTTAGCTATGAAATGCCAGTGTGTACCAAGAGTTAAGTACACAATCCTAAATCTCAAACAACGTGCAGTAGTTTGACTACAGTCACCTTATCTCTTATCTCGCTTAAATCCACAGTGGATGCATTTACAAACATCTTCCAACAATGCACTCAACATGAAGAAATTATGCTGGGGTTAATGTGTCTGTGCCCTGCAAGCTCCAAACTTCTACTGCCTTTCCATTAAAATGTCTGTTAAGATGAGGATAAGGCCAGGAAACGTTTGCAATTACATGTTTGAATGCAATACCTCTGGAAACTAGATTAACAACCATGACCTGCTTTATGATAGGCTGGTTGTGGTTCTGTGAGAGGATCAAGGATGGCTTCCACAAAACCGTTCCTCTTTACTTTTACCTAAACTTTTCGCGTTTTTATTCATAACATACTACTTTAATTATTTTCAGCTGCCTGTAAGACATACGAGACCTTACGCAGGGACTTCCAGCCCAGCCAACCGGCCCTCGCTGCTCAGGCGTTCGCCATGAAGAGTTCAGCCCAAAGTCCACAGAGAAGGATGAGTGTACGATTTATTACAGTAGTAAATATGAATATAATATAGAAGATAAATCTGGTATATAGACAGTGGTAAAGTGTGGCATGAATAATATTGTAGAGGCATCGTGTCCACACACAGTGCATGGAGCAGTAATGATTGACTGTACTAATTGTGTTCACAGCTGCTGAAAGTGAGGCAGAGTGTTCTAGCTCCACATTATTTGATATCCGATGAGGAAGACGGCACCTTTGAGGGGGTGTCTGAGTGGATCGTTAGACCTCCATCCGTTCACAGCCAGCTTGTCGACCTGTGTGCCACACTACGGGCAAATTCTAGATTCTAATCGAAAGTACACGGCTGCACATCACAGACATTCGTAAACTGGAGAACCCCTCGACAGAATGCCACCAAGCACGTATGAGCCTGAGGCGGCAAAAATACATTTCTAGGGTCATCTGATGCCTCATGTCTGGTGATGGGCCAACTCTTTTATTGTGGGCTAATAACATACATTTATTATTTTAATAATTGTTAATATTATAAGGGGCGGGTTTACCAAAGCCCCCAAGCCAGGTCGACCAATATCAACAGATCTACCAACCAATCACAAGTGTTTTTTACTTGAAACGTCTGTGGTTGAACCTGTGTGAGGTAAATTCTAGCCATGCGTGTTGGAAAGCTATTCAAACACTAATTTGACACTATTGACACACACACTAGCCAGGGGTGAATGACCCTCCAGCTCCACGCTGGTTCGTACCCGACCATTTATGGCGCTGTCTAACGCGAAAACCACAGGGCGTTGATTGTAGGGAACTTCCTGGAATTCAGAGGGCAGAAAAATCAGTTTTTCGTGCAGTGGGCCTTTGGTCAACATGCTTGTGCAAGCTCTAGGGTTAGTCCATACCTTCAGCAACACGTGTGGTCAGCCGACCCAGCGGTCAGCACCAATAACAACTTTTCTTCCCAAAAAAGTGGGCGGTACCAGTCCAAAGACTGCAACCACATTGGTTAATTTTCCAGGAGACGTGGAATCCCAAAACATGTTTTTGAACCCTAGCTGAGTTCAGAAACATACAAACAGTACAGGCACCGGTGCTCCTCCCTATAAAAGCAATTCATACATCCCACATGACTTGGTACTACACAGCGCTCATTCATAAGCATGTAAAGAAGCATTGTAAGAGCAGCACGTATTCCACGACTAGACAGAGGTAAAAACACCCCCCCCACACACACACACCCCAGGAAGGAACACACACCCCATACCACATCTCAACGCCAGAAGAATGATCAGTCATTATCACTTCCATTCTGGCACCTGAAATACTACTGGGCAGAGTTTGTAGAGTAGTCGAACATTAAACACAGCAAACCGGCTGCAGCAGGCCCATGACACAGACGCCACAATCAAGTCCAATAGACCCAATCCATGTTTTTTCAGAATGCAGGCAATCATGTAGCAATAGAAGTTCCAAAATGTCTTTGATGATCTGATAATTGTTTGGCATAGGAGTTCCCAACACTTCCTGTCGCAAGCTATCTCTGGCTAGACAAAAGCAGGGAAATCTGTTTGTTTGAGGGCTAGAAGTCTGACACTATCTACAAAGGGTTAGGCTGAACCGGAGTGAGGTACAGGAACACATTAACAATTCGTGAAACTTTAAGACATTAACAAATATCACCGTTATAAATGTCCACACTCAGGGATACCAGTGTTGATTGTAAGTGCATGTAGGTCACATGCACAAGCACTTCCACAACCAACTCTGCCAACGCTATCATTACTGAGCAAATCCCATGCAGTAATTAACCCAGAAATTTCAGTGGACCTTTGGCCGATCTAGATAAGGCAGATCACCCTCAGCCCCACCACCACTGTGACACGTGTCGGTCAACATACCCGCAACATATTTGTTTACCTTTCCAAGGAAGCAGCTCGGCCTGCACCCTAAAGGACTGCCCCCACGGACGTCACTCCAGAGAGTACGCGACCCTATGCAGAGCCATGCTAGAAGCTGGCCTGTGTTTTCTGATCATACCTGCTCGCAGGAAGCCAGGCCAGCTCCCTGAACCACGACCGCTTGCTCCCCCTGATCGCTGCAGAGCCGGCAGCCCTGGGTTGTTTAACCTTCGCTGGTACCTCATGGTTGGCATAGAGCTCGCCTTTTCCCCATGGCAGTGAGGCGGGGTGCATAGCTGTTCACCTGTCACCCCTGCTAGAATCATTCCCCATGAGGAACCCGACCTTGTGGTTGTCTCGGTCTGCCGCTATAAAAAACAGCGGCGTTGAGCGCGCCAGGCACGCGATAGCCATCGCAGATGGTTCACAACACGGGAGCTTTGGGCGGTAAGTCCTTCCTCAGCTGAACAGGCCCATGGTTAGGGGTGAGGCCGCCCAGATACAGCGGAAAAGTAACTTCTAGTCCTGTGTGAGTCGAGCGATCAGAAAGGACGGTCGGCGGTCCGTTGTGGTCTCCGTCCCGTCTTGCATGATAATGTAGTCCATCCGTCAGGTGCACCGTTAGGCAGTGTCACCGTTAGTAAACTAATCCGGGATTAAACCGATCGGAAATGACTCGGGCCCTGTCCTCTGCACCCACGTGCAGCATGCAGCTCTTTCTCAGGCATCGCTGCACACAGCAGTCTGCTGCTGAGAGCTCACTTCTACACGACTGTTTCACTGGGTGCCAGGGTTAGCTTACACTGAAGCTGCACAATATGGTTTGGTCGATAACATGTTATAAACCTCGATGCGCGTGGAATGAATGAAAAGAACAGATAAAAATAAGAATACTATGTTTAATAGCAGTTGTTTTGTTTTTGTTTTTTAAAAACGAGTTATATGGAGGTAAAAGGGAAAAGTTAAGAAATGTAAAAAACATAATAACAAAGATGAGACACATGGACTTGTTTAAACATTTGATAAACAGTCATCTTCCTCTCTTAAGGCAGGTTGTTGTGAAGTCTAGGAGATGCAACATTAAAGCTAAGACTGTTCTTTGGTTTTCAACCTTGTCTTTGGCATGGAAAGCATAGTCCTGCCAGAGGAATAAAGGCTCAGGATAAATGCCATGCCCTGGCAAAAAAAAAACTGACTGCAACAACTTCTAATCAAAGACTTGAGCTGTAGCATTAGCCTGGCATTATTCTGTGGTTTGGGCCAGCAGTGCCTATTAGGCAGATTTGTAAAGGTGTTACAGAGAACCTAAGACACTACGCAAAGAAACGACATGCTGAGAAACAACAATGTATCATTTGATTAAGAGAATTGCATGCATTAGAAAGCCCAAATTCTATTCAGAAGCAGATTGGTCCTCTCATCACGAACAAGTAGCCTGGGGATTCATGCATGTGGACCCACAAACCAACAAGGTAACGGCAAGAGAAAGAGTTGTACTCCATACACTTAAAAAGCACTGCCTTACCTCTTCTCAACACTACCCAGTATCCCCATCTTGAACGCATCTCCCGGCCCTATAGATTCCATGACCGCTATATCTAGAGCGTTCCCTGGCATTAAATACATTTTAAACTGAAATAGCTTTCCTGAGGATAGTCCTCCATCAAAACCTGCGGCAACATCAGTAGTACAGCAGCTGAGTCTGCATCCAAAAGCAAGTCCATATGCTTGTTAAAAGTAAATGCCTTTCTGGGTGATGTCTGATGTGTCAAGTACACAGGTATTGTGAAGACTGCCGGTTCAAACATTATGGCAACAACCAATGGGGTTATTGCATCACCAACTACACAACCCCAGTGGCAAAAAGAACCAACCTGTCAATCAGTTACCATTGTCGTTATCGTTATTATTTGTCATTCTCAAAAAATGGTTAACAACGGTTCAATATTGACCTTACAGTATGCCGAAGCCGTTTTATCAGGGGAACCACTGTAAGCGGAAGGGACAATCGGGCAAATACAGAGATAAAGATGAATGAATAGAAGAAGAATGAAGGTATTGTATTTCAAAAATTGTCTCACAATGTTCCCCTTTTGAAAAATAAACCTAAAGTTCAATCTTATTTAAACACTTGCTTTGTTTCTGGTTGAGAGTGGAGGGACGTGGTTCCCGGAAGTCTCGATACAGTATGCTTCTCTACAGTATGCTCTTCTATACAGTAGGCTGTGTGTTGACCAAATGAACTACATAATGTAGCACCGCACAGTTACTACACCAGGAGACCTGCGTGGTGATGGGTGATGCAACTCTGTCGCAATGGCACCTGCCCGGAGGAAACCATAACATAAACTATACGTTTAACTCACAGGCGACCCACTATCCGTTCTAATCGGCACAGCTCGAATCAATACAATGTTCCTGTAGCACATAGCAGACCAACAGCAATAAGGACCCAACTTAAAAGTAGCGTCACGCCATAGGGACACATGCTAATATTAGCCACCTACACTGCCTTCCCTAAGTATACACATTGGCTTTAATATCATCAACATAAATGTAAACAGCAGCGACAACTGTTAAACGAGTCCAATACACACTTTTTGTACAAACGTAATCAGTCAAACGAAAACCCGGCAATATGCCAATGTTGTTTGGCAAGCCTATGATTAGCGCCTAGCAGCGATATTCAATAGCGTGATTTAGTTGTACCATGATGTAGATAGAGGGAGTCTGTGAATCACCCTCCTGAACACCCAGTGGCTCCAGTCCTATAATCATTAATTTACGGTGTTTTCATGCGCTACGTTAACCCTATAACTCTTCTATTCCCTAGTTCTGCGTGCTATATTTTGCTAGGCAGGCTAGCTAGGTTAGTGCGAATGTGAAGGTAAAGCTGCTAGTAGCTAAACATGTAAACATACTGGCCTTGAAGAATTGCACGTGGTTCACTCAACTGTCTTGGTCCGCAGTCCTTTGGTGTTTTTTGTTGTCCTTTAGGAAGAACCAGAAAAAGCCCTGGATTTTTGATCTATCTAGACTATCAGGTGCCTGCCTCGATACAGCTACTGGCTTACATCAGTTACTGGTTGTCAAATCCCAAAGGAAACCTCTCCACTTCGACCTCTCATCCTTCGGTGTGGGTACATTGGGTTATGACGACATCTAGTGGTTCATTGACATAAACAGAATATTAGGTGTTCTACTCTTATGCTGTTTATATTATTTTATTTTCTCGTTTAAATCAATGTCACAGATTTTTTGCTTTTTAATAATGTCATGAAAATTTGACCACAGGTTGAAAAAAAAAGTCACCCTGCCATCATCCAATGGTAGACTTGACCATTTGGCAGGCAACAGCAAATCCGGGCTGGCCTATTGAAACAATTGCTTGGCAGGTCGATTTTTCCAACCTCGACCATGTTTGCACAGTCTCTAGAGATAACCCCAAAATATATTCTACAATCATTTTCTAATTATTTAGGACATGATATGTTTGGAGCAGATTCTCCCAATGGATTCTGTGGTCAATAATGGGACACATTGCACCCTGTCAAAGATGTGTAAAAATCAGCAAAGTATTTAAATCAATGTTTGTAGTTTAATATGCTTGTGGGGCCACCCAGTTGTCCATCCATGCAGTTTAATATTAGGGTTTGTATGTTCCTTTCAATGTGGGTTAGCTAAACAAACCACTTAGAAAAAGAGAAGCTGACATCTGCTTTCCTTCTACTGTGCTACTTTGAATATAGGCTGAAGTGCATGTTCTTTCCTGTGCATCATTCTTTTTTAGAAACAGTTTTTCAGGCTCTGGTTACTTTACATATGCTGGCCAACACCAACAAGGTTCAAAGGAACTGGTTAGCTGCCCTCTGCCAAGAGGTGCGTTGCTTCAAACAAATCATACGGTCAAACAAACTAACATCTAGAGAACGGCGCTGGATGTCCCACGGGCAAAGAATGAGGCTCCTTTATCGTGGACCTTGAATTGAAAAAGTTTCCTCTGATTCGATGGCTTGTCCTTTTGAGTCTTCCTCCAACAGACTTCCACCTAAAATACAAAAATGCTTTTATTTGTGTACAGAATTTTTCAATACAGATTTATTTTAGTACAGTATCTCTAGCAATACAACACACATGAATTGAATGCAACATCAAACAATAAAATAAATAAAAAATTATCATTAAAATGAAACAAAACTTCCAAGTCTTCCATGATTCTCCCAACAATCCCCAAAAAACTAAGTTGGCTCTAAACTACAAATCACCTTATATAGGAATACATTCTTCAGTTTTATGGTCAGATTTAGTCATTAACCACTTGCCTTTATCGAAAGCTACTAACAATTGGAGGCTGAGAACAACCAAGGCCTACAATCCATATGGAAACTAGAAACAAAGTACTTGTAGCCGTACACTAAAAAACGAAATGCTAAATGCTCATTTGAATTCACAAATCTCACACACGCACGCCCACTCACTTGTCCATGGATGTCCCTGCAGAAGCCGGTCAGGAGACCCTGTACGTGGAGTGTGAGACAACACTGGTGGGTCAGACCCTTCAGCAGCCTCTCGGAGCCTTCCTCATCACCATCCTCGTCCTCGTCTTCCTCCCCTTCACAGCGGACCAGCGTGACCATGTTTCCCTGCCGTGACAGACATTAGGTTCAAACCCCAGTGACTGCGATAGACAACAGAGTCACATCACAGAGACGGACACACAGTGTGATAGAGACTAAAGGGAGGATTATGGTTCCACGTCAACGCAACGCAAGGACCACGCAAACGCAAACCTGTTTTGGTTCTGCGTCGGGTTTTAGTGAGCGGACCAATCACAGCCCTTGCTGCTGCGTCGCCTCGACGGAAGGTTACAATTTTTTGGAGGCGCACGTCAGGCCCTTGCGGGGGACGCAAGGAGGGTCCGCAAGGACGTAATCGGCCCGGAAACCCCCTTGCGTTGCGTCGACGTGGAACCATAATCAGCCCTTAACAGATGGATAGACAGACAGAGAGACAGAGTGAGTGTGCAAAGAGAGTCCAACCTTGAGCTGGGAGCAGACAGTGACAAAGCAGTAATGGCTGAAGTCCAAGACCGAACCCACGCTGACCCCCAGACTGAGGAGCACGGTGAGGTCATCCACCAGGAGCACCGGGGGTCCCCAGCGCCCCACCGTCCCTCCGCCACCGTCGTCCTCACCTCCGGCCCCAGAATCACTCACACTGGCCCGGACAAAGTCATACAGACCACGCAGGCCGACAGCCGGATCTCTGACAAAAAGAAAGGGAGAGGGAAAGGGGTAGGAGAGGGCGGGAATGAAAATAAGTTTCAAACTAACAATGTATGCGTAAATGGAGAGCTGGCAACTTATTTGAGCATGAGTGTATGAATTGCATCATTTGCAGGAGACATCTGCTATAGAAAGCAGTCTTAATATAACATTGTCTTACTACCTGTGACATAATACATGTCAAATTTTTATTTAAAAGTAGGGCCCCTGAAGACGGTCAGAATTTTAAGTTTTCATTCTGAAAGAGATCCATTTGGTACCTGAGGAAGTCTAGTGCTTGGCTCTCGGTGTTAGACGTCTTCTGAAGCAAAACATCCAAGGATTGGTTTAGCACTTCCAGGAATATAAGCTGTCCCTTGTCCTTAGCTTGGGTGAGACTCACCCCCTGGACACACATTCAAAGAAACACATTCAAATTCATTTTTATACATTAAAATGCCTGTACTGTGTCATTTCTACTTCGCTGAGATCTGTGTATTATCAGTGTATACAACACAAAAAAAGTTGTGGTCATTAGACACTTATAACAAAACACAACACAAATAATAACGTACCAATCTCTGGCTGACTGCACTGTAGTGGCTGAAGGATTGTGCCAGGCCCAGAAAACAAACTTTGCAGCCCGCTGAAATACAAATGGTGTTTGTAAGATGTGTCTACACATATGCAGAACTGACTATTGCTGAAATGGTTCAGTTGTAATTAATCAGTACAACTACTACTCCTACTACTTACCTTTCAGATAAAAGGAGAGGAAATGATGGACAAGGAAAGAGGCATCCGCCCGTCTATCAGAAACCAAGATCAACTCTCCCTGTTATATATGTCAAACGTCAAATCACGATCAAGTTCAGTAATCAAGAGGAGCTGTGCCAACTTTCAAATGACGGTGCCTATAAAATTTACAAACAGATACATGTTCCGGCCATGTGTTGATGGTATACTAAACCCTACTTTAGCGACGCTAAACGTCATATTCAGAGCACAACAGTGATTGCGATGTTAAAAAGAAACAGTACCTGTTTAAAGTTGTCGGGGCTGGTGTTCAATATAGCGTTCAGTTCGGGAAACATAGCTCAGCAGTACAAACTACAGTAGGAAAACCCCCTTCACCGATCAAATTAAACATTGAATGACAACGCAAGCCTCGTCTTCTTCAATTACATTCTTAAATGAAAGACAGAAGAAGGCATAATGTTTTTAGATATGGTTTTAAACTGTATTTCATCTTTCTAAAGACGCATATGTCACACTGTAAACATCATACAAACGTGGTTGCAACCAATCACTTCTTCGTCTGTAATGGTTTATTTCGATCATCACATATTTTAACTTCAGCTGACACAGCGCCATCTTTCGGTGGTATTCGTTGAATCACCCTGGTAGCGGATGTCGTACCAGAAGATGTCAGTGTGGAGCAGCTAGGCAGAACGTCACAACCACAGTAACAAACAATGAGCGCTATCAGTCAGATATTTGACTGCATTCTTATTTAATCACACTTTTTTTTAAATGCATGTAATTATCATTCAATCATATTGGGTTTTAAAATAATTTACCTGAGATGAAATATATATATATATGATTTAGATATACTAAAATGCATAAACAAAACTATTTCAAATAGGCTGTATATTCACAAAATAGGCATCAAGAAAGAGAGGGAGGTTGAAAGAAGAATCCGGGAACGACGGGACGGCCTTCCAGATCACACTTTTCTGTTGCATGTGGCACACTCAAACATAACATCATTGTATAAATAAACACAGCGCTCTCTCCCTTTCCGGGTTGATGTCAGACACTGCAAAGGGAATTTAACCTTTACCGGATCAAAAGTCCAAAAGTTGAGTGGTGCGATGATCTTTCCTGTGTATTGTTAGAAACTCAATCAGCAATCCACTCCCTCTAACACTCTAATATCACAAAGAGTCCAATCACCAGAAGCCTCATAAAAGTATATTTATTTAAGGATATCTACTCACAA
>NC_136934.1:37306138-37316138 GCF_949987615.1 Pollachius pollachius
TATGTATGTGTGTGTGTGTGTGCGTGCGCATTTCAGTGTGTGTGTGTGTGTGTGTGTGGGTGTGTGCGTGTGTATGTGCATGTATGTATGTGAGCAAGTAGCCGGAGAAGATTTGATTGACAGCAACAAAAGGGGGAAGAGCTGCCAAGCAGGGAGCATGAGTGGACGTTGCTTTGCAACAGCAGGGTTGGGTGGGCGGGGCTTCCGAAGGGCAGCAGTATTCTTAACAATTGGGGGGGGGGGGGGGGAGGGGGGGTGAAGCAGCGGTATAGGTAGCGGTGGCAGCAGAGTGGTGGTGAGGTTTCTGTTTTTCAGCAGCCCAGGCAGCTGGTTGGCAGTGTAGCCGTGGCGGCGATGGTCTTCAAGACTGGGTCGGCTGGTCTGGTTGACGGTTGGTCGGTTTTGCTGGTTTGTTTGACATGGTAACCCGTTTGGTGCACTTGATCAGCTGGTGGAGAGCCAGGGGGGAGTCGGGGTAGGGCGAGAGAAAAGGGGGCGGGATCCATAGGGTTCTGGGGCGGGGACTGGCTCTCCCTGGCAGCGTGACTGGTTGAAGGGTTTGGTTGGTTGGTTGGTGGTTGGAGGGGGATGGGATGGGGGGGGTTTGCGGCGAGTCGTGGGGTGTGGGGGGGGGGGAAGGGCGGTCTTCACATCATGTTGTTCTGCAGGGAGTTTACCTCGGAGGAGTTCTCCTCGCCGAGCACCTTGTGGTTCTCGTGTTTGGGGGTGAGGGAGTTGTGGATGTTGAGGGAGTCGTCCTCCCTGGGAGAGGCCTTCACCGGGTCCTCCAGCTTGTTCTGGGAGCCAGGATCATCCTGTTTGTGGTGGAGGTGGAGGTGGAGGAGGAGGAGGAGGAGGAGGAGGAGGAGGTGCGGGGGGGGGGGGGGGGGGGGGTGGGGGTGGGTGTAGAAGGTATAGTTAGTAATTGAGCATGCGAAAACATCAGCATGGTTCAGATGGTGAGATCTACTTAGAGGAAGTAAACCTCAGCATGTAGGCTCTCCGGTTCAAACCAGATTCACAGCCCTAACACTGGCTCAAGGTGGATCCTTGCTGCCAATTGAATGAACAACACAGAGAAAACCTTTGCCGCAATAACTGTTACGCAGTGTGAGTGAACAACGACAACATCATCGTTAGCTTAAACGGGTTGTTGTTCAAGCAATCCTTTGAAATGTTAAAGATAAGGCTAGGTCAAGGACAGCAGCAGCCCATATTCTTATATGATTTAATATTGCATCAATGTCAAACCCAGTGTTTACAGTGTTCCTGTCAGCATGCTGCAGCGCACAAAACCAGGTTAAAAATAAGCCGCACGTGGTTTTGTTACAGAGGAAACACTGGACACAGCCCTCATGCTTGGCTGCCACAGCATGTTGGGTTGAGAGGAGCTAAAGGCAGCATGAGCCACTCCGCCCCCCTATCCCCCCTATCCCCCCTCCCTCACACGCCCTACACCTCCTACACCCACCACCCAATTTAGTGCTCTGGTCCACCTGACCATGGGGAAAAACATGCACATCCACATGCAAGCAAGGCATGTGGCATGCAACCACCCACCCCTCCCCCCTTGCCTGACCCACCCACCTGCTCACCCCCCCACATTCATCCCTATATCCCAGACCCTTCCCCCATGAATCCCCCATAATGCTCCTCTCTGTTTGAAACCATCTCAAAATTTGAATAACAAGAAAATCTGCACGCTGCTACATGGTGCGTTGTTGTTTTGTGTGGAACCACCATCGTACAAACCCATGCAGGCCCTGTGAACATAATGCGTTTATAGGCAGCCACTGATGTTCTTTAATTGATCTGTACTTAATTAAGGCCAGGGGAGGGGTGTAGAGTGCCGAGTCATTATTAGTGCATGGCAGCATCGACCCTGCTGCACCACGGCATTCTGGGAAGTCTAGCTGTGTGTCTGGTGTGTTTACAGACAGATTGGCACACACTCACACACTCACATAGTGACACACGTGCGTGCCTTCATACAGACCTGGACACACGTGCACATGTGAGAGAATTAAAAATGCACGCTCGTGCACACAATCAAACCCAGACCGACACTTGTGTGCACAAATACACAAAACAAAAATATAAAACAGACGCTCGCACACATAAGCACATTCAGAGACACACACATACAGATTGACATTGAGAGGCTGACACCTACCAACTATACACATCATTATTTGTACAAACACACACAGACAGACACATGCACACACACAGACACATGCACACACAGACGCACACACACAAACACACACACACACACACAGACACACTCATACACACACACACACACACAGACACACTCACGCACACACACACACACACACACACACACACACACACACACACACAAAGACACACACACTAAAGGGCGGGGCCAGTCACCAACATAGTGCCCTGCCTCCTGTAAGTGAGGGGCAGGGCTTGAACGAGCACAGAGGTGAGTTGGGAGGGTGGGGGTTGAGAGAGGCTAATTACCCAGGCGTCTGGAGCCCTAGATAGTAACTTCAGGCAGGACGTGTGGGTACGTCACTTCCATGGTTACGGGGTAGGGCCCTTCTGTCCTCCCGTCAGCATGAAACTGAAAAACGGTTTGTTTGGTTGTTTGGTTGCGTGTGTGTTGGGGGGTGAGGTTGGTTTTGGGGTTCACAGGCTGTTTAGGGGGGAGACTAGGTGCCTGTGGGAGGGTGAGAAAGAAGGAGGGTGGTGGTTTTGGAGTTGTTTCGGGGGAGGTGGTGGTGGGGGGGGCGGGTCGGGGAGAGTGGGTGGGAGGATTGAGAACAGATATATATATATTTATATACGTTTGGTGAGGATGATGATGATGATGATGATGATGATGAAGGCACAGGTACTAACTTCCCTCTTGATCGTGGGCTCTGTTTTTATTGTTGTTGTAAATAGTTTATTTATGAGTTATTTTGCCCTGGTTGGGGTATAGGTTTGACATCTTATTACTATTTTATTAAATATGGTCTGATGTTTCTGGTCCTTTATTTTTCAACTGTTTCAACTGCAGCTCCTACAAGGAGTTGCCTGCATCTTAACACAAACAAACACACACACACACACACACACACACACACACACACACACACACACACACACACACACACACACACAAACAAACGTATAGGATGTATTTGACATTAACAGATTATGCTGGACTTTATGAACTGTATGTTTTATGATAATCTTTAAAAGATGCATTTCTCTTTTATTTGATCTGTATATACGTGATTTGGGTTTTTGATTAACTAGATTTATTTTTGAACAGATAAAAAAAAGGAGGTTGACCTAGCATGAGCCATGCATAGGCTTCCTTGTTATGAGTTAGCCGAGGTGGTGCCGTTTGAAAATGGTTCATGAACTTTGAAATCTGGGCTTTCCATTGATCTCTTTGATTTCTATGACCTTGGAGCCCAGGTTGCATCTGCAGTCTGTCAAAGCTTGCTTAGTGAGTTTGGCCAGAGGCTAAAGGGGCTGAAGGCTAAGGTGGCTAAAGGCAAAATTGGTTGAAGTCCATTGGCAGGAGAAGGGCCTTTGATTGGTCCATTGAGGTGGGGTAGAGAGAGTGCCGGACACGACCACCTTACAATGAAAGCCTTTTGGAAGATGAGAGGGGGCGGGGCCATCTGGAGGGAAGGGGCGAAGCTCTTACCTGGCAGTCGGACTCCTCTTTGGTCTTACACTCCCAGGTGTATCTGCTCATGGTTTTCTATGGGGGGGGGGAGGTGGCAGGGGGTAAAGGGTTACTCTCCTGATAACCATACAAGACCACCTCACACAGATTGGAGTGAGAGAGCCAGAGGGGAGAGGGAGTGAGAGAAAGAGAGAAGTAAATCGGGAAAGGAAAAGAGAAAGGAGCAGAAATCGATGGGCTAGAGAAACTGAGACAAAGATGCAAAGACAGAGATATCAGAGAAGAGTGGGACATAGAGATGCCCTTAGAGAAATCTTATATATATATATATATATATACAGAGAGAGAGAAAGAGAGAGAGAGGGGGGGAGAGAGAGAGAGAGCGAGAGAGAGAGAGAGAGAGAGAGAGAGAGAGAGAGAGAGAGAGAGAGAGAGAGAGAAAGACAGAGAGAGAGAGAGAGAGACAGACAGACAGAAGGAGTGACTTTCTGCCAGTGGTTATTTGATATTCCCTGTTCTCTGTGGTCCCTTAGCAGAGCTGTGAAACCATCCTGGCCATACATGGACTGAATTCTGCAGTCATCCTTCGGCTGCGAGCCCCCACATTAGATCTTGGTTAGGATAGACCTGGCCAGGTCTGGCACCATATTGACACAGACATTAGGACAAGACCAGACTGTTAGCAAGACAGGGTGTACTGAGTGACGCTACGGGCTATTTGCTATATTGGTATGCTTTTATAGATTATTTAAGATTTGTTTCGGGAAAACTGGGGAGGGTTTGGTTTCGGTTGGTTGGGTAAGTTAAATATTTGTTTGAAAAATGGCACTATTTGTTAGTAGACAGACACAGGTTAAGAGTTGTAAATATTTTTGATATGGTTTAGATGTTTTTGTTTGATTAACAGATGGTTACATGGCGTGTGGAAGGGTTTTACAGAAGATGATTGAGCCTTTTAGGATTTATAGGTTGTAAGAAAGGAAGGAATGTACTCTTATATTTTTTCTAAATTGCACTAAAGGTTATTTGTTCTAGTGAAACAAAAAGCCTGTAATTGCCTTTGCTACCTGTGATTGATAGCAGGGTAATATTAATTAAATAAAAATGATATTCCTCTGATGGAGTTGTTTGAGGGTGGTCCCACATCATGACAAATCCTAAAACAATTAGACAAATTAAATGTCTGTTGTAGGCCTTTAACTAACCATGCTGCTACAACGATAGCATCAACGCTACTATCAACTACCCATGCTTCGATTAGTTATATACCCAAGCTGGTGCTCTGCTGCTAGGAAACAGATAATCCTTGCATCTCAGAAGTTTATCCAGATCAGAAAAATTTGTCCCTTTGCCCTC
The DNA here is from genome assembly GCF_949987615.1 of Pollachius pollachius. NCBI lineage: Eukaryota > Metazoa > Chordata > Actinopteri > Gadiformes > Gadidae > Pollachius > Pollachius pollachius. The sequence continues at coordinate 37,311,153 of NC_136934.1, forward strand.
CCCGCCTTAATTCACTGTTAGCTTAACCTAATTCACCTAGCGGTCATAGTGCCTTAGTTTGGTGGATAAACTTTCTAGATCTTTGTAAACCAAGAAAGCTCAGTTAATCATTTTAAGTTCAGCATTGAATATCCTCAACCAGATGGTATTAAGAATTACTTGGATTTGAGTGATCGTTGTCACTGTTTCTCCAAAGATCCAAGAAGGTTTACCCAACCAAAGTAATCAATATAGCCGCTTGTGAATAAGGACAATAGCAGCAAAATCAGAATGGTGTGCCGAGCTCTGTTTCAAGGCAGCGTTCAGGATAAACATAGCTGAGGTTGGGTTGTACATACACACTGCAGTATATTGTACATACGCATGCAGTGGCAGAGGCGGCCCCACCCATCAAAAAAGGCGCATGCTAGCGATAGGGAGTGCATGCCATGACATACCGATGCAAGGAGTGATTAGAAGGGAAGGAGGCAGGTTAAGGAAGGTTTCGAGGGGGGGAGGGAGGGGGTGAGGATAGGATGCCAGGAAGGAATTGAGGCAGAGGGGGGTCTGTGGGGCTGTGGTCGGTCACTGGTTGGGATAAGAGCCGGTCTTGTGTAACTGTGATTCAGAGGAGTAATTGTGATTCAGATGTCAGTGTTTGGTTGTTAATGCGTACCCATTGAGGGGTCAGGAGTAGCACAATGAAACAAGCTGAGTCTACGGTAGGGCTTTCACGAAGAAAAATCATCTCATTGTGTGTGTGTGTGTGTGTGCTTTTGTTTTGACAGTAGCAAATCAATAAGGCGGGTCAAACAAAGAACACTGTGGACGCGCCGCAGCGTTGCCATGGAAACAAGATGGCTCCAGCTCTGTGGCAAAGTGTCGCGGCTTCCCGCGCCGCATAGAGGCTGGAAAGGCATGTGAGCCATAGGCTATATTTTGTGTATCCATAAGTCTGTATCTTTGTGTGTAGGTGTGCACACCGTGCCCTGGAGTGGGTAACGACCGGGCTGACGGGCATGCCTACCGCACACGTACGTGCACATGTGTGTGGAGCGTATTTATAAAAGTGGATCTATCGGTATCAATAGCATTGTTCCTCATTCCCTGACTGGAGACCGGGCCCAACCATCGAGATCCACAACCCCATTCCCCCACAGGGCCCCTCCTCCCTGGCCCCCCAGCCAGGCACCCCCAGGACCCCCGGCCTGCAGGGGGAACGCAACCGTCAAGTGCATGCGTCAAGCGAGCAAGCGAGGGAGGGCGGGAGGGGTTGCAGGGAAAAAGAGGTGAAGAGAGGAGAGAACCACGTTACCTGACAGATAATGTTATCATAGTAAGCCAATGCACGGGCATGAGGGACGTTAGGGGGGGTGTCGCACAGTTTCCTTACATTTGGGTGGGAGCCCTCAGCGATGGTGGACAGGGAGAAATTATCATTGTGCTGCTCCGAGGAGGGCCGGTACTTACTGCTGGTCGCCGGGGAGACGAGGAGGAGGAGGAGGAGGATTGAAAGATAGTAGAGAGATGTGGGGTGATTCACAGAGGAGGAGGAGGAAGAGAAGAGGGGAGAAAGGCAAAGAGAAGAAGCAAAATGAGAAGGCGACAAGAGAGGAGAAGTAGAGGTGAGAGGATTGTGGAACAGAGGAACACAGAAAGAGTAGGAAGACGATTTGGAAAAGTGATTGGGAAAAAGAGGAGAAGATTAGAAACAAGTCGTAGTGGAGAGAAAATAAAGAGTGAGAGAGAGATTGTAAAGACGATGGTAGAGAAAAGAGAGAAGGGAGGATGACAAAGGGTATAAGAATGACAAGAAAGGACGAGCAGCAGAGAAGGACAGACCGAGAGAGAGAGAGGGGGGGGGTGAGAAGATACAAAAAAATAGAACGAAGAGCAAAAAATGTAAAGGAGAGGAAATTTGAAGACAGGGTAAGGTCAGAGAACGGAAGAAAGGGATGGGTTCCATTAGGTGGGCGCAGGAGAAGAGAAAGAAAGGATGAAAGATGAGAAGAAAAGACAGAGAGAGAGAGAGAGAGAGAGAGAGAGACAGAGAGACAGAGAGAATAGGGATATTGACCAGACAGAGCAGACATAGGAAAACAAGATGGAGCAGCAAAAAGGAGGAGAGAGGAGGGAAGGAAAAAGAGAGGGAGAGATTAGACAGTTGGAAAAAGACAACAAATTTAGAGAAGGTGGGGGGAGGGGGGAGAGGGGGGGGGAGAGAAGCAGAACATAAGCATTAGTAAGACAACGAATGTTCACATGGCAATGACAAGGACAAACACATTTCTTATTCTGTGATGCAACAGACTCTTACTTGGTTATCCAACATGAGTGCTGCTTGTTTACCTCTTCAGCCCACATAAAGACATGAAGCGCCCATTACCGTGCCCTGCTTTTAAAGCACAGACTCACGGTCACTATTGTAGATACATAAACAGACCTTTGAGAATAGCACACATGCAAACCACACACAAGCACACTCGCAGTAAAACCAAAACATTTTGAATTAGTCACAAGACTGAAGAGAGAACTGTGGTATGTGGAGAATTGATTTGTTCGGAAAATATTTATTTTTTTCGTTCTGACTTCTTGACAGGACAAGAGGGTTGATCTGGGTTGTCTAAATGGAACTCGATTGCTATGTAAAAAACATTTCCCATCCGTCTTGTCCTTCGATCCCTCCTCTCCTCAGCTGCCCCTGATGGATTCTGGTCCTTGAGCCCTGACTCTGAATGCTTCCTCTTGGGAAGCTCCTCATAATTTCTCCCTGTTCTCCCCCCCCCCCCCCCCCCCCCCGCTCCTCCTCTAGCTCCTGATCTGATCTATACTTCCAGAGCACCTCCTCCTCCCCTGCTCTATGCTTGGAGGAGGTGAAGTCCCTCTGCTCCACATGCAATCGCTCCTATAATGTATTTATATATACATGACATAATATCTCATATATTATATATAGCATGTATAATGTATATTGCATGAACAACGTGGTTGGTTAAAGATAATGAGCTATAGATAGATAGAGAGAGGGAGAGAGAGACAGCGAGAGAGCAAGAAAAAGAGAGAGAGAGAGCGAGAGAGAGAGGGATAGATGGTTGACCACAGGACCACAGATTGCCTCTGAATAGGGTTTTTGAGGATGGTTTTTGAGGATGGTGTGCACACATGTGTACGTTTGTATGTGTGTCACAGTTCGTGTGACAGTGCAGTGGTTTTTGTGCACAATGATGGACGAACTAGGTCGGATCTTGATTGTGACAGGGAACGTGTGTTTCTAACCTGAAAAGCACACAAACACACACACACGCCAGATGGAGACAAAAGTCGAATGTATTAATGAGGCTTACACAGACAAACACACACACACACACACACACACACAAACACACACACACACACACACTGCAGTGTGTCCTGCTGAGTTTCTCTCTGCATAATCACTCAACTCTGTTTGCTTCCCGCCTCCTTCCTCTCTCCTCTGTTCACACGTTCATCTATCCATCTCTCTCTCCTCTTCACTTCCTTCACACTGCCACCCCATCCCTCGCTTCTACTGGACATCCATACACACCCACACCCACCCACCCACACACACAGACACACACACACACACACACACACAAAAACACTCACACCCAGGCCCTCACATACACACAAGTAGATGCCCACACACATGCGCACACACTTACATACGAACCGACACAGACACACATGCCCGCACACACACTGGTGCATGCACACAGACTGTACATACATCCCCATACATGCACGCATTCATGCATGCATGAGCAGCTATATGCATAAAGAAAAAAATATATCCATATTTCGCATGCGCCTTGGCTCAGGCCACACACGTGAAAGCACCCATGCATGAACAAGCTCAACATTGAGTGTGCGGGCACACTGTAATGCGCACATGCACACACACACACACACACACACACACACACACACCCTCAGGTCGCACAGCTGTATGTAGGTCAACCCCACCTTTTTTCTCTCTTTCCCTCTCTCTCACTCCCCCCCCCCCCCCCCCCCCCCGCTCTTCTCCCGGTCTGCCCTACTTTCGGAGTACCAATGACATCATCATCCCTTTTCTTTTTGCTAGCTCGCGCTACAACTGCATGTGCGTGGACCGCACTAGCGCTACAGCTGCCCAGCCCTTCATCACCGTCCTCAACTCCATGCTCCTATTTGCCGCGGCCGGCGTTAGCCGTCCTCCTGGCGGATATAAATAGCTTCAGCGTGGGATTCTAGTGTTGGAGCTTGGAGGGCTGCATTAGCATTCTGGGCTCGTGCCGCGTCCGCCGAGCTCACCGTAGCGACGGCTCTGTTGCTAGGCAAAGAGCCGTCTTTGCACCATGGCAGGTCTCACAGCCCTCAGCCCTTCGTTCATCTCTTCATCTTCTCTCTCTCTTTTTCTCTCTTGGTTTGCCTCCTCTATTGATATCTATTTCGCTATCCCCCCCCCCCAGTTGTTTCCTTTGTTCTCCCTCTCTTCATCTGTCCACGTCATTTTTTTTCCTCCAGTTGTTTATCTGCAGTACACTGCACCTCCTCCTGCTGCTCTTCCTCCTCCCCTCCTTTCTCCTCACACTCCTTCGTTAAGGCATTATTGCTCAATCATCGCCCACACTCACCTGTGTCACCCCTCAACACATTCCACTTGAGGCTACCCCACCCTCCCCCACGCACTACATCTTATCCACTATATTTGGCCATTATTTTACACTCTCCGTCTCTCTCCCTCTCCTCCTATCACTCTCTCTCTCTTCCCCCCCTCTCCTCCTGTCACTCTCTCTCTCCCTCTCTCTCTCATACTGTTTCTCACTGTCTCTCTCCCTCTCTCCTCCTACTTTTTCTCAATGTTTCTCCCTATGTCCATCACTCTCTTGCTATTTCTCACTATCCCTCTCCATCCCTTTTTCCCTCCTAGTCTCCTAGTCTCTCTCACTCTGTATTTCTCTATCTCAATCTGTCATTACCCACCTCTTCCCACCTCTCACCCGT
>NC_136934.1:37318638-37328638 GCF_949987615.1 Pollachius pollachius
CAAAACTTATGTCAGCATTAACATAGCACAGTAGCTTGCTTCAAGCCAAGTTCAACATTTGACTTGATAATGTTTACAGAAAAACAAAATACAGAGATGATTTTGCGTTTATGTAAATGTCGACCGTATCTAAATGTGAAATTTTGAATTTGTCTCACAATAAGTTAATGACTTCTATGTCGATAAGGTCTGCCCCAATTGGGACTGTGACTGTGACCATTATGGGAAAACCCCCATTCATTTTCCCAAGAGAAGCTTCATAAAAAATGCATGCGGACCATGATGACATCACTAACGAGGTCGATTGGTAAAGCCAACAAAACACATAGCCTGGCCTGGCATGACATAGCCTAGCGTGGTCCGACATGGCCTAGCCTGACCTGGCATAGCCTAGCCTGGCCTGGCATAGCCTAGCCTGGCCTGGCATAGCCTAGCCTGGCCTGGCATAGCCTAGCCTGGCCTGGCATAGCCTAGCCTGGCCTGGTATGGCCTAGTCTGGCCTGGAATAGCGGGGGAGGGATAAAAGATAGACAGAAAAGATGAATGCAGCAATAAAGAAAGAACGACGGACAGAAGGCATGACAAGGTGGTACAAAAATAGTTAGAATAGACAATGTGGACACAAAAGATGAATGAAGAAAGAAAGACAGAAAGAGAGCAAGAAAGGGGAACGATGCCAGGTTAGATCGAGAGCCAGACGGAGAGAGTGACGAGAAGAGAGAAAGACAGACAAGAAAGAGTGGGAGGCAGAGAGACAAAGAGAGAGAGGGAGAGAGAGTCCCTGCACTTGGCGTGCAGCGTTGAACAGTGGGACAGATGGGTCTGCACTCCCTGACAGACAGCACCCTGCTGGGCTTGATAAAACATAATGGAGGGGGGGGGGGGGGGGGGGGGGCAGGATAGGTGGGGCTAATTTAGAGGTTGCTCATAGGTGGACCCTGCTTTCTAATGTCTCGTGTCAGGTTATGGTAATGTTTTAACACATCATAAAAAATGTGTTAAAATGAGGGTGAGAGACTCAATTGGACTATTGGATTATTTTGCTGTAATTGAAGGCTTCCGTCTGATGTAAAGTCTGGTAACGACCACAACAAGTTCAGTTAAAGTTGGAAACGCCTACATAACTGTACACACCGCCATCGAGAGTTGACAAGAAGAAAAAAGGAGGGCTACTTAATAAAAAGACAACTTTAAACTAAACTGATTAAAAAAAGGAAACTAGGAATGCAACCTTCATTACTCCTTGAATAAGCCCTATTCCTTCATCTACCGAGTCGCTTCCTCTCCCTTAAAATCTCATCAAATATCAGATTATACTAGATTAGAGACACCGGGTACACAGCGTTCTCTGCAGGCCTATACAAGTAACCTCAGTGGACAACAGACTGCCTGCAACAACTGCAGATCGGAGAGGATCTACTCGATGTACAGAGGATTAGAAAGATAAAACCATATAGAAAACAACATCATCTGGGACCACCCTTGATCATGGCATTCTCCCAGTAGATCCATTGAGATCATGTGTTTCCCTTCCTATGTCTGTGTTTCCCATGTCCTGGCCGAGTGGAAAATACTAAACAAGCACAGATGATCTCGAAGGAAAATGGTGTCATTTGTAGGGGAGGTTTGAAATAATCCTTCTCATGGCGCAATTTTCCATATTAGGAAACCGAGCCCAGTGTATTTGCAAGCAAGACCTTTGTACCAAGAGGATATGTGAATGGAAGTGAACAGCCTAAGAAAATAAAGTAACATTGTCTAATCCCCTCAGGGAAATGGGTCTTCTCCTACCAACCCGTTGATCAGCACAGTCGTTGTGCAGCACTCTGCGACTCATCCAGGTTCTATTCCAGTGTGTAGAACAAGTGTACTGGGACGATTATTACATGCGTTATGCATCTTGGTGTGTCTCTTGGTGTGGGAGGAATTCGTGGTTAACCCCTAACCCTTTACCCTAGTCCCTAACCCTAACGTTTACCCTTGTCCCTCACCCTAACTTCAACCCTAGTCCCTCATTCATTATTTCTCCTTTCGCGGTGTATATCTCTCAGCCGAAAGGTTCTGGGTCGAACCCCAATATGGTAAACCAAATCTAATCTCCTATTGTAACAGTCTCTAATGCTCACAGTGAGCCGCTCTAGATAAAAGGCTCTGCTCAACAAACAGTGAAACACTGACACTTTTCTCAACAGCCTCCTCCCGAGTGTCTAAACGGATGACTCCAGCGTGCCTGCTGCAAGGCCTCCAGATGCTGGCCCATCCATCCCATAATAAATTAATCTCTGAGTCCCTGAGTCGCTCAACACACCATCAGCAGCTCCAGACATGCAGATGTGTCCTGTGTTCCTCCACTGCAGACAAAAGCGCACCGCATCACAGTCGCACACATGAGCAAAGCTACAATAGTGTGCCTATTGTACGACTGATCGTTCCTAGGAGGACTGCTTTATATGCACAATATGTTTGTCTTTGTGTGTGAGCATTATATGAAATAAAAAATGTATTCAAACAAACTATTAAAGTATGTATACACACACATCTGGTTTGCGGTCTTAGCATGTGTAAGCAATTAAAACACATTGCCTGTCATGAATAAATAAGTGTTTGCTGCGTGCTTCTGCATGTGTGTGTGCGCATAATATTGCATGTGTGCGTGTTTGTGTGTGTGTGAGTGTGGTTATGAGGGGTTATTGATAAATTCTGCCGCTGGCCCTTCATAACTCTACTTAATTTTATCAAGCTGCAAAAGACACATACAGACACACACACACACACACATAAACACACATGCACACGCACACACACGTAGGCCAATAAACAGGCTTGCTCTCTACCCCAGTGTTTCCATGCTGGCAGTGCCGGTGAAGTTGTGACTCATTCTCTTACTTAGTTTCAGATTCTTATTGACTCACTCTATCCAACGGCCACAGTTTCACTCTCTTGCTCTCTCTCTCTCTCTCTCTCTCTCTCTCTCTCTCTCTCTCTCTCTCTCTCTCTCTCTCTCTCTCTCTGTTCTCTCTCTCTCTTTCTCTCTGCCTCTGTCTTTCTCCCTCTCTTTCTCTCTGTCTATCACTCTCTGTCTCTCTATCTGTGACTCTATCTCTGTCTTTCTCTGTCTCTATCTGTCGTTCTTGCTCTCTCTCTATCTCGCTCTTTCTCTTCATCTGTACTTTTTTTGACATTCTGGTATTGTTCAGTTTCTCTCAAACTCCAACTGAGCCGCAAACACACAAGCTCAAACATCTGGTATTTCTCACAACAATAACTAAAACTCTCCCATTCTGGCTACCTAAGTCTCGCTGTGTCCAATAGTGTAGCCTTTATTTTTTACTCATCTCTTCACCGCTTGTCTTCACTGTAGTCAAGATTGCTGGAAAGACAGAAGCTATCCAGTGGACAATGTGACAGAGAGACACAAAGCCACGCACAAACACAGGGCAGACTGTAAAGAGGGCTTGAAATGTCAGATCTTAGCTTCAGCTGAAAGTCCCTTCCCTTCCCCTTAGATGCTCAACATCCCTGTCTCTTCTTCCTACTTCCACCTTTCCTTAAAAAACACACAAACACACACACACACACACACACACACACACACACACACACACACACACACACACAGTCGTTCTCCTATGAATCTGGTTCATAATTTAGTTTCGCAGACTTTGTGTCTCCGAGCACATCCCAAGACCCAATCAGTGATCTGTATTCCATTAGATTCAATCATCATCGCTTCACGTTTTATATATTTGCATTCCATGATAGTTTTAAATAGAGCATTCTTCTCCGTACAAGCCACCAGTGAGAGAGCGGTTAGCCTGGCCGTAGGACCCTGGTGGTAGAGGAGAGCTATGTGGATACAGATATCTGGAAGGTCTCATATCCACCCTGCAGAAGTGGACCTGGGCCCTGCCTCGATCAGCTAAACAATAAAATCCAAACACTTACTAGTGTGCAGACTAGTGTACACACACACACTACAGTGACTCACAAAGGGATGGGCACAACACACACACATACACACACACACACACACACACACATATAGAGACACACACAGACACAGACACACACACACACACATAGACACACACACACACACACACACACACACACACACACACACACACACACACACACACACACACACACACACACACAGACACACAGCTCAACAGCATATTGGTCTTGATCCCTTTTAACACTCCACTGACCCATATTGCGTGTGTGTGGGTTTGTGAGTGTGTGCATCTGTTCAGCCTCGGTCTCGCTGGGGAGGTTTGTCATGCTGAATGCACACTGGGCAAGACCCCAAAAGGAAATGTCTTCTTTTTAATATACCGGTAATCGTACTACTAGTTCCTATTCCTGTCCTGTTTGTTCTGCTATGGCATCTGGGGTGGGATTCAAATATTCAATGTATTATTTTCTTCTTTTATCATATCTCATCGAGCCTTATTTTTTTAAGGCTTTTTGGTTTGGCTTCACTATCACACCATTAAACATGAACGTGACGATGTGAAGATCCCACACCACACATTCATTTTCTGGTATTAACCAGGCACAAGGCTGCATCCTTTATTATTATAATGATTACTCCGCTTAGGTTCACAGGGTCGTAGGTCATGGTCAAGATCGTGACACAGACATGGGGGGTGGGCGTGGAAGGAGGAGGAGCCATGGATTTCTAAAGGAGTGAGATGTAAATCCACCTCTCAGACCAGGAGCATGGTGTGTGTTACAATACTCATTGTGTGTACACGCTCACGTGTCTCTGTGAGTGTGTGTGTGACCTACGTAATTTTCTAGGAATAATTAAATTATCATATAAATTAAATCAACATCTCATTCAAATTCATAGTCTGCATATAAGATTAATTTTGTGTCATTTGTTATAATAAATATACAGAATATGTGCAATGCATATATGCACACAAAAACTAACTAAGCATAATCTGTGTTTATGTATAAGGCTGTGCTCGGCTAGATTATGCCAGGTTAGACTATGCATTAGGCCAGGCTATGCTATACTATAACATATGGATTAGGAGAGGCTAGCCTAGCCCCATTCTAGGTCCCTTTGCATCAGGGATGCTGTTGCCGGAGCAAACACAATCGATAGGGAAGCAGCGTTGCCATGGCGATGCTATCGCGATTCTCGATTCTCTTTTTTTTGGTTTTTCATTAATTTCCTCTTCCCTTGGATGCGTCTGTCGAGGCAGGAGTCACACACTCGTAATCCACTGTTTGGTGTTCCACTGGGATGAATAAACAATAAGGGAAACACATTTCAACTGCTCTTAAAAAAAAGGATTATTTAATTTCCAGTTCGGTTGCAAAAACAAACAACGACAACAACAACAACAAAACGCCAAGTGTGTCCGTTAGGAAAACTGTTTAGCAAGCCGTTCATCTGGGTTTTAACTCAACATGGATTTATCTGTTTTCCCAGACCCAGGGGTCACAACTCCACCATCTAAACATGGAAACCCTTTTAGACTAAGTGGACGCTAAACAGCATATCAGTAGCAGCGCCAGGATTGATGTCATCCACGGCCTCACCTCGTAAGCTCTGCAAAATGAAACCTCGTCTTCATTACGGATCAGGCAATGGGCTGCTGCTGCTGTTCTCCTACTCTGTGATAATTCTAGTTGGCACAACACAGAGACTAATTACGCAATGATTAAAGACCATTAAACTGAGAGTCAAGATGAACCAATGGGGACAGTCGAGTGGTCGTCTCCTGATGTTTAACCCTCCGCTGAAAGTTTCTGGGTTTGAGATCTAAGTGTCCACATTCTTGAGCAAGATGCATAACCCCTACCTGCTTGTTGATGACAATGAAAATAAAGTACTGCAGGTAGTTAATAGAGAAGTGAGAAAAGCAGAAGCTAAATGTGTTGAATCAAAGGGCTTCTGGTTTTTGATAGACATGAGATGACATTATAAATCTTGGTGACATTTCTTTTGACAGCAGGATTGTTATTGATTGCTGGGCGCTAAATAAATATCATAATGCGATTGGGGATAGGAGAGGGGATATGATGGCTCATTCAAGCCTTTCTGTGACAAGATATGTCTTCCGTCCCCTGTCCTGACCCTTATACCAGGGCGCTGATATGGTTTTTATATTACATTTTTGTGTGGCTACTCAAATAATTAAATCTCAGGATCGACCCAAATCCATGAACCGTCATTCATTTTATATCTATGTATCTATAAATGTGTTTTCTTAATCTCTCTGACCTTCAATTCATGCAGAGAATTATCCCCATGCAACCGTTGTAGATCTAGCATTGAACCGTAGCATTAGTTTAGGATTCTGAGGTGAAATCCCCAAAACCTGTTGATTTTGGTGCTTTTCCCATTCGGTGTACAGGCGGGTAATAATACCACAAGGTAGGTAGAATGACAAAATGTGGAGATAAGAATATTAGATGAATATTAAATGTAACATATTATAAATGATATGTGAGAATTTATGTGTTTCTGTGTGTGTGTCTTTGTGGTTGCTTAGTGTTTGTGTTTGTGTGTGTGTGTGTGTGTGTGTGTGTGTGTGTGTGTGTGTGTGTGTGTGTGTGTGTGTGTGTGTGTGTGTGTGTGTGTGTGTGTGTATGTCTGTGTGTGTGTGTGTTTGTGTTGGTATGTCTGTGTGTGTGAATATATGTGTTTCTGTGTGTGCCTGTCCGTGTGTGCCTGTTTGTGTGTGAGGGGTTGTGTGTGTTTTAGTCTGTGTGTGTGTGTGTGTGTGTGTGTGTGTGTGTGTGTGTGTGTGTGTGTGTGTGTGTGTGTGCAGGGGTGTGTGTGTGTGCGTGTGTAAGGTTATGCGTGTGTGTGTGTGTGTGTGTGTGTGTGTTTGCGTGTAAGGTTATGCGTGTGTGTGTTTGTGTGTGTTATAATGTGTGTGTGTGTGTGTGTGTGAAGGTGTGTGTGTGTGTGTGTGTGTTTGTGTGTGTGTGTGTGTGTGAGGCTGTGTGTTACCTGCAGAGCGCCCCCTGGCCCTCTATCAGGTAGCACTGCCCTCCGTTGAAGCAGTAGTTGGTCAGCGAATCACAGGGCGAGCGGCAGCTTCCGTTCAGCATCTGGTAGCCCACGCGGCAGCCCCCCAGACCGTCAGACCCGTCCACTGCGTACACCGGCACCCTGGGGGTGTCCGGGCTCTCGGCAGCGGCGCCCCCTGCTGGCAGGGGGATCTTATCCTCGGGGGCCCGGGGTCTGGGGCGACCTGGGGCCAGCCTGGGGTCCTCAGCACTGTCGTAGGTCTCGGTTGTGGTGCTGTAGGTGTACTCGTCGGCGGTGGGCGAGACCCCCTCGTCGTAGGGGGTGAGGTAGTCGTAGTTGTCGGGCACGGCCCAGGAGGTGGGGTCCCCGCCCTGCAGCTCGTGGGCCAGGGAGGAGGGGGAGGGCGGGGCCAGGTCGCTGCGGCCACGAGCTGCCTGGTCGAAGAAGTCCACGTGGAGGATGTCCGGGTGGGACGGGTTGACGGCGCCCGGGGGCGGAGGCGTGGTGGTGAGGAGGCGGGGGTCCAGGTCGAACACGGAGGTGTCCTTGGCGACCAGCCACGGCGGGTTGGTGGGCTCCGCCTCCCGCTCCTCTTCGCCTCCCACCTCCTCCTCCTCCTCGCTCGGCGGCGCCGCTTCCTCGCGTCGGGGGTTGCTAGGCAACAAGAGCTCCGTCTCCGCCGAATCGGGGCTGAGCTGGGGAGGGGCGGCCACGCCCACCTCCTCCACGTCGGGCAGCACGGCGGTCTCTCCGAACATGCCGCTGCCCTGCTCGTCTTTCTCCCCGGCACGAGCGACACGCCCGGCCCTGGCCGCCACCGCCTCCGCCGACACCAGGCCGGCTCCGGTCACCGCGGTCAGCACCTCGTCAACCTGCTCAGGCCCCGCCCCCTCGTTAAGCAGGGAGCTGCGATTAGCGAGTCCAGCCGCTTCGGTGATGTTGGCTGCAACTGTGTCGCCTGCAAAACACATAGAAACACAAAGCGTTAAGGAGCTAGGAACTAAAGCGTTAAGGAAGTGAGAGAAGACTTCATCTGGCTCATTCGTCTGGTGTTACAGGGAAAAATCGACAAATACAAAACACAGTCCCTCGTCCCTGCACATGTTAAGAGATCTTAATACTGACAAAATGATGATAGGGATTCTCATCACAATGGCATCCATTCATCCTTGTGTCCATCTGGTCTCATCACCGGGAGGTTGGTTGATGTATGTCCCTGCCCTGCTCCAGCCCGCTGACCTTCTGCACCACACCTCCATGACCTGAACTGCCTTTCAGTAGCTCCGGGTTAAGGTGTTCTAACCCAGCAGGATCCTGCAGTGTGGCTTTAAGCCCTGGGTTCTGATCCACGCCCAGCAAATTAAAGCGATCCGTCACTGAGGGTATTGAAGTTTCTCTTTATCCCAGGACGGGCTGCTCATGGCCAGGCCCAAAGCCCCTGTGAGCCGGCGTTCCTCCAGGGGATTAAAAAGGGGGTATAATTGACTAATGTGCTCGGAGGGTAATGAGCTCTGGAGACGGGATTAGGGGGTCTGGGCGGGGGGCTTTAAAGGAAGAGGTGCACAGTGGGAGGTGATGGAGGAGGAGGAGAAGAGAGAAGGAGTGATCTGAGGGAGTGATCTTCAAGAGAAGATACGATCGCGTCTCCTCGGGCCAGCTACCCTGACCAATGAATGGTTCCAGTGACTGTTTGCTTTGACAGCTAAACAGCTCTTATTCTTAAACTGTGGAGTCAGGCCCCCGTGCCTTGATAAACCTCATGGATAACACATGATCTCTGTTAGTGATTCAGATCAACAGCGTCTCAACAGTTGGAAGGAAGCTTTGCAATTTTGGCCATAATTCATCGCAAATAGTAACTTCATTGTAAAATACTTCAGCCATTTCCACTTCGATTTGTGATGCAATTTCAAAATAAAAGTCAAACAAATCACACAATTGTATCATGCTGACTATTTTGGATTTGATGCGTAGACAGTCCCTGATATTGCCAGGGCTCCATTCCTTATGTCTGCTGAGGACAGAAGCCTCTATCTAACAACAGATGTGAGGGTAGCTGGCAGGATCTCAATAACAAACTATGATATTTGGTGATTGTTTGTGTGTCTGTTAAACCTAGAGCAACATTTTTCCAACAACAGTGGGGCCTGACTTAAGAACTCAACAATAAACAAAGTCAGTGATGTAACGTCTGGTTTTGGGCCCAAATGCAAAACACATTCCCTTGCATAACATACCTGCAGTGACAAGGACCGGGGACTAAATCATAACCCAGATCAAAACAAAGAAAGCAATGTTTGTCAAATAAGTTGGTATTTTCCATTAGAAAGATGTCTGTTTCATACAACAGCAATAATTACAAACATGGATCATAGATAACAGTGCGAGGATCTTGAACAATGGGTTTTGCGCCTTTAAAACTAGGAGGGAGAGGCTGTTCAATTGGCAGGAGGAAGATATGGAGCAAGCAGAAGCTGTCAGTCAGTTTAAAGGGTGACAGAGCAGTAGCCAATATGTAGCCTGGATCTGGGTCAATAGAAGGTTAATCCTTTCGGCAGACCCACAATCCTTTGCTGTTTAATGCATCATCTGAGGAGGTGAGGATATATTGCCGTAGCTCCAATACAAAATAAAACCTCTCTCTCTCTCTCTCTCTCTCTCTCTCTCTCTCTCTCTCTCTGTCACTCTCTTTGTCTCACATATCCTAGTAATAATAGTAATATACAGTAAATACCCTTGCTCTGACTTCTGCACTTGACCCCTGTCTTTCTCTGCCTCTATCACACACACACACGCACACATACACACATGCACACGCACACAAACACACACACACACACATTGACATACACACACACACACAAACACACACACACACACACACACACTCACACACACACATCCCATCCGATTCAATCCGTCGCTCTCTAGGACCAGACTGGACTCTCCAACCCCTTTGCCTCTTCCTCATCTATAAATCCTCATCATTACCAACCCCCG
>NC_136934.1:37333638-37386138 GCF_949987615.1 Pollachius pollachius
TGCTCAGCCACAGCCATGTGACGTCCAGGTGAGGAACACAGCCAATCAGATAAAAGTTGGCAGGTGTGAGATGCACATGACATTGGTATCACCAGAGCCACTCCTTCGGGCCGACAGACGACCTCCCCTGCACCTAGTAATGCTTTGGAGGGGACGTTATCGTGGAGTAGTTACAAGTTACCTCAATGACTTGGTGGGGATGCGCTGGATACATGCCTGCCTGTCGCCACGGCAACAATATAACCGGTAATGCAGGCCCGTGGGTTCAACGTCCGCGCCACCGAGTGTTCACGCAGCAGTGGCAGCATGAAGGGCCAATGATAACGAAGGCTTTGAGGTTGTTGCGTCACTCTAACTCCTATCCCGCACTTGACTACCACTCATAAATGAACTGGAAAACCCTATTCCTCTTGTGTTCTGACTCCTGTAACTGTTATGAATATTAAAACAGGCGATTTGGTGGCCCTTTTGGTGTCATATCAGTGATATCAATTTGTTCTCAGCCTCCAGCTATGAGCTCGCTATGGATCTCAGCATCTCACAAACCAGTGGCTCAATGCCACTGGAATGTGAGTTGAGTTCCCTTCTAACCTTGCTATGAAACGATGCACAGGTGCATCAACTGCCAATACCAATGTAAAGCTAAACCTATAGTATTCACAGAGCTGGGATGTCTCACTGAACAAGTGGCAACATTGACCAGAAAATACAAGTACTGGCATGTGATTTAGCTGTTAAATCAGGCACAGACAAGCACACACGCACGCACGCACGCTCACACACACACACACACACACACACACACACTTTGTGATAAAGATGGTCTGGACAGGTCATCGAAGAGCCACTCAAGGTGGAGCAGGTCTGAGTAAGAGATGGGAGCCAGTGTTGGTGTCGTGAAACTGTCCCTGCTGGACATATTAAGGAGGCTGCTCATGTTGAGAACACACTGTTCCTCCACCAATAGCAGTTGCAGTTACCATGGTCACAAAGAGGAGGATGAGGATGAGGACGAGGGAGAGAGAAGGAGGGAAGAGGGAGGAAAAGTTGTCTGAAATGAGTCGTATGGCATCCGTCATCGCCGCTAAACAGGACTGTAGGCAATAACGTTTTAATGCGTGTGTGTGCGTGTGTGTGTGCGTGTGTGTGCGTGTGCGTGTGTGTGTGTGTATTACTAAACGGCTGGGCTGGGGATTTGGTTTGGAGATTAACTCGCTGTCAACCGACCGTTTTGTGTCAGCAGGATAGATGGATACATAGATAGGGCGTGTTTGTGCGTGTGTGTGTGTGTGTGTGTGTTCATGCGTGTGCGTGTAAACGAGTCTTGGTCCCAATTACCCCGGACAATCCCTCAACACCCATTAACCAGTTTATACAGCGATCACCAACTGTGCACTAGGGGGGGGATGGGTGGGGGAGGAAGGGGGGAGGGGAGGCTGTCACTGTATATCACCCATAATAAAAAAAAAGACCTGGCCGAAACATAAAAAATGGACGCACGGAGAGAGCGGATCAAATCCCGGTAACAACCGCCCCGGTCTCGGTGCGTCTATAAGCTGCGTTCTGGGATGTAGGGCAAGCCGTCGCTATACACTTGACTGGCGATGAGATGTGGTGGGGGAAGGGAGGGGGAGTGTAGCCCAAGGTTGATTCGGATGCAGGCAGCTGCACTACATCTGCGACCAGATTTTCTTTTTTGCTTAATTATATTGCCACCGGAGTATCAACAACCCAGATGAATCCCCTTCGTGTGCCCGAATTGCCGTTTGTGTTTTCCACCCCGTTTTTGTTCATCCTGACGGACGGGCATACAGGCAGAGCGAGGGGGGTTAAAAAAATAAGAGGGGCAAGTGAAGTCCCTGTAGAGAGTGTTAGGTTTGGTTGTGCTATTCACATGTTATTCACAAAGCAAACACCGGCTTGGGTATAGTATGTGAAATGACCCTGTCTCAATGAGAGAACCCAAACTAAACCAGTGGCCAGTGATGAACGGCGGGTTGATTACTGAATAAAAGAAAAACTGCTTAAATACAAGCGGAGATACCCGGCACTGATTAAGAGCTGCAGCCGCCGGTTCAATGGACCTGATTTCACCCCACTTCAGAAAATGTAGACTTGATGTTTTTGCGCAGTGATTCCAAAGGACAAAGGGGAAGGAACGCCGATATGTCTCTCTTTCTGTGTGTCTTATTTGATTTTGTTTTGGACCGTTTCTTTCTTTGCCCCAGAAGCCAAAGCACTGTGTGTATCAGAATGTCTCTTCAGATTGCCTCATGCATTATTCATCAGGGACCCTCGGCCGTAATCCTCCCCATTGTGTCCCCTCGGCTCCATCATTGCCATAGTGACAGCGAGCAGCCTCGGGGGAGCGAGTTTACTGCATCGGCTCGCCACGATTACCCACTTCCACGGTTGGGGACAGAACAGTGACAGTGGGTCAAAGCTGGGCGTCAAATGAAGGCAATGGCTTTAATAATTAGACGCGTTTTTGTGTCAATGTTCGCACATATGGATCAGGGTATGCGCGTAAAAGCAATTCATCCAACGACGCCGATTTACTACGGCAGACCCAACTTGTCAAATCTAAGCCACATTATAATGCTGACTGTATAGGACACGTTTGATGTTCCTCCGACCCGCTTATTGTTGAGAGAGGGACTTTTACTCGATCGTAAAACGATGCATTTAGAAATATTATGAATCATCGCTCTTGGTTTGCATAAAAAAACAATACTAATTCGTCAAGGAAATGCACAATTCGTCTTACCACGGACAGGCAAGGGGACCAGGAGAAGAGCCAAGACGCATGACAGCAGCAGCGCCGGCGGCCAGCATCCCCGGCTACACCTCGCGTCCTTTTCGTGCATCCTTGCGTGCAAAAAGCGATACGAATGAAATCCGATAAAAAATCTAAATAAATCGTGGGACCTGTCTAGTCAAACGGGCTGAAAAAAAAACGCGTAATCTGGATTCAGCCTGCACTTGTGATAACTCGTCTAGACTCCCGCCTCCCTGCGCTCCTCCATAGTCGTGTGGTGGTCTCGAGTGGTGGTCTCCTCGCTACTACTTCAGCGCTCCTCTCAGCTGCTCAGCGCGCCATCGTCAGCGAGACGCGCAAGTTGTGTGTAGTAGTTCGGAGTTCGGGGGTGGGGGTGGGGGGGAGATCCTCCTAGCGTACAGCTAGCTAGCTCCACCAGCTTTTTGGTTTGGGATTTAGTGCTTTTTCTCTGGCACTATTGAAGTTCAGGAGAGAAGTTCAGGACAGGGAAACACACAAGGTGGAGGGAGACCCGCTGGAAAACGCGACGGTCTCATCTGGGGATTGAGGATTGTCAGTCCCACCCCGACTCCCCTTCGCCTCCCCCCCATCCCCCTCCCCCTCTCTCTTCCCAAGCCCCCCTCCTCCCTCTGCCAGAGCTTTTCTTCTCCTTTAGAATAATCCTCTATTCATCTCGGAGATTTTTGGGTCCCACCGTGAGTGTGCACGCTGGCTGCTGCGACGAACGCGCCTCGCCCCCCTATCCCATGAAACATTGTCGATTTTTGGTTCATTAATGAGTTGCTCATTACGCGCCGACTCACTCCAGCGCCAGATGGATAAAGGACAATCATATGTTTAGCGTCGACTACCACAACAAAGACCGCTCACTACTTCGTACTTTCACAAAACTCATCTATAGGGCCTTTTGGCATCATGGGCGACTTGGTGTGTAATGCGATATCGAATTTAGGGGATTTAACATCGTTAAATCGCAATGCTACGTTTCCAAAAATCTGTGATAAGAATCAAGAGAAACAAACAATGACAATGATGAGAGAGAGAGAGCGGGGGGCGGGAGATGAACGGATGTGTTGGTGATGCGCGCGCGGTTCTCGGGGGTGAGGATGGTCGAGGGTGCGCGTGCATTCTTCGACCAAACGAAACTACAGAGGCAGAAGAGGGAGAGCGACAGTGAGAGAGAGAGAGAGAGAGAGAGAGAGAGAGAGAGAGAGAGAGAGAGAGAGAGAGAGAGAGAGATTTGATAAGAGCGCTACGCAACACATAAAAGTAGCCTACATCTACCCAATCTCAGTTGAACACATTTTGCTAAAATAAAATAAGGTAGGCTAAATTGGCACAAACAATTTGAACACGAGGCAGGCAGTGTTTGATTAAAAACAAAGAGAATTCTAGATGTGTTCAATGGCTTGTAAAAAGTAGGCCAAGACAGCATTTGAGTATGTGAATAATGTAAACAGTCTGTTGCAAATCACATCTAGAGTGCAACTATTCCTCCAAACAAAGACTGTGATTACACCCAAGACTTCAGGTTTCACGCTGTGTCTGTCTCTCTCTTTCTCCCTTTTAGATTCATATTTACGTGTTGCTCTTTCTCATTTACCCTCTCCCCGGTTGAGACGGTTAATCTCACACACAAAGTAAAACACATTGTGATAGGAATTTGTCTGTGAATAAATTCACCTGGAATTAATGATTTTTGGAATATTGATTCAAAAGCAAATCTGAATGCAAATGCGAAAAATACAGACAAACGCCCTGGTGTGTACACGCAAGTCCCCATGCACTTATCACTGCCACACACTCCACAAACA
Source organism: Pollachius pollachius (assembly GCF_949987615.1). Classification (NCBI taxonomy): domain Eukaryota; kingdom Metazoa; phylum Chordata; class Actinopteri; order Gadiformes; family Gadidae; genus Pollachius; species Pollachius pollachius. The sequence goes on from NC_136934.1 coordinate 37,338,232, forward strand.
CACACACACAAACACACATGCGCGAACACATACAGAAATACAAATGGGCCGCCCTTTTTTGGGGGGAGGGGGGATGAAATCCTCTTATTGAATATGATGTGTGCCTCGTGCTGTTATTGTTAATGTGGACAGGACGAGACAATTGGTTCCTGATCGAGACAGTCCGTCATCACACGGATTAGGGCCAATGCAACCCCCTTTTCAATCTCATATCATAACCACAGTCTACCCACTGCTAGTGGGGACTGAGGTTATGGGCAACATAATTCCTTGAGGCTTATGTCACTGGACAATCCAGCTCTTTACATTTATATACAAAACCCCAGCCACCTGGAGCACAACTGTCTGCTCTGATGAGGACTACAGCGCAGCCCTGGCTGGGAAACATTTCCTGAGCAGCTGACCTGGGGTTATCCAGTGGCCTATATGTCTCTATAGTCACGTATGACATCTCATTAGCTTATGTTGCAGCAGATAGTTGGCAATTTGAACAGACGTTAGCCTTGGAGCTCACGCTGCTGGAGTCTGGCCAATCTGGCCAGAATTGTTAGCCTATGGTCTTATGTTGATCACTATTTATAATGGTCAATATACATATGTATATATATATATATTGAATGTATATATATATATATATATAATATATATATGCATCTTATGTGCTAGCACAATCGCTCTTAACAATCGCTCACAATCGCACAATTGCTCTTAATCGTATTTGTCATTCATTTAGCGTTTTTGTTTATCTATCATTTTGTTTATCTATCATATAGATAGATGTATCTATCTTTCTAGCAAACAATGATTCGAGTCGATGCACTTGGGGTCGTATTTCCTTGTGAACTCACACAGCACAAGATTCGCACAAACACCCAGCCAGGGAAGAACACTGGGCGTCTTATGTTCTCCACATTTTATAGTACAGAAAATCTATGAACTGTCCTCCAAATATACTGCATGAAAGACGAAGAGAAGACTCGAGGCGTATTTCAGGCGGAGATCAGAACAGTGAGAGGCAGTGTGTGAACACCTGTCTGTGTTTGTTGTCCTTCACGAAGGCTCGTCTGCTGGCTCCGTGGGGATGGAACATCGATGGCCCCACGTTGTTGTTGGATCAAACACAAATATTAGGCTTTTACAAGTTATGTATACCTGATCTATATGCACAAGAATAAATCAGGGGTCTCGGGTTATTGACACTTCCACTGCACCAGAGACTGAATTGGACTGAAAACTGAAGATCAATATGAACAACAATTATTACTTTTTCTGGAAATATACAAAATACAAGTTTAATGTTAGACAGAGCTCCACGTTATACTTAGGATGCCAAATAGAACCACAATGCTCCACTTGTCCATGGTATTGCTGTTTTGTGCCTTTGTGTGTGTGTGTGTGTGTGTGTGTGTGTGTGTGTGTGTGTGTGTGTGTGTGTGTGTGTGTGTGTGTGTGTGTGTGTGTGTGTGTGGTCTCCACTGCAGAACCTGTTGGCCTGGTGCTTTTGTCAAGGAAACGTCAACATGAGGTTGGAAAAGTACACACACAAATGCATGAATGTAGAAAAAAGGATAAAAACACACACACACACACACTCACACACGTTCACACAGGGAATTCGTGGACATATCACAAAACAAACACCATTTATTATTAGTAGTATTAGTATTATGAACTGAGGAACTCATCCAATGCTAGTTCCTGAGAGGTCCTACATTCTGCAGGGTCAATAGTGATGTATTCTGAATCTTGCTGTGTGTGTCAACAAAAAACCTGCATTTCATAAGCATGCAACTTTGCAAACAAAGAATACACTAAACACAATCTTGCACGGCCACACACAAAACATGGCTCAAACATACATGGATACGGATGAAAAACTTGGTCTGGGTCAACATTTTCAAGAAGTTTCTGGAGTTTGGGGCCCCAACCACCCACACAGAGCTGCGTGTTGCGAGGGTGTTTAAGGAAAACAGAATGTAAATCAATCCATCTCTCAGAACACAATGAGGCATGGCAACCAAGCTTATTAATAGCCCAATGATACAAGCCAAACATGTCTGTGCGTGTGAAAGACGGTCAGATATGACTGTTTTCTGTTTATGGATGAGATGCAAATTGAAGCATTTCATATTTCCACGTGTAAGTGTGTATGACATCTTTGTGATGTGATCATGTGCGCTGGCCTGTTCAGGTCTGTCCGTTATTCATCAGTTTGATTCATGATAATGAGTATGATGATGAGGATGTTAGGAGCAGGGTTAGGACTGCGGTGATACATGATCGTGCATCATTTATTCTGACCACTGCAACATCTTCATCATTATACGACATCAAGCAGAGAACTTGATAGGACAGAGAGGGGAGGAAAAAAGAGGGAACATAGAAAAAGTAAGAGAATAGAAGACACGGGCAAGAGAAGCAACATTACATTTTGGGACAGGGGAAATAATTATGGTCCTTTGAGCTCCCTGTAGCATCAGCAGAGTCAGAGAAGGGACATCGAGTTCAGTAGCACAGCGAAGAGGATAGCCGTGGAGAGGAGAGACAAGGAGAGCAGAGGAGAAGAGTAGAGAGCGAGAGATGAGGATAGGAGAGAGGAGAGGAGAGAGGAGGAGAGGAGAGCGATGAGGATAGTAGGGCAGAGGAGAGGGACGAGGAGAGACAAAGAGAAAAAAGGGAAGAGAGATGAGAGAAGAGGAGAGCAGAAAAGAAGGCAATATATGAAAGAGGAGAATCGGAGAGAATATGTGAAGAGAGGAGATTAAATTTAGAGGAGGAGAAAAGAAGGGCAGATAGGAGATGAGAGGAGCAGAGTGGAGAGAACGAGAAGGGAGGATTTTTACGAACTGTTGGCCCTCTTACACGTTTCATCATTGATGAGAACACGCACACATCAAGATGGCAGTTTTACACATGCCTGACCACGCAGGGTTCAAACCCAGGCAACCTGTATGCACCCCTGAGCAAGATGCCTAAACCCCACCTACTCATCCATGCCAATACATAAACTCTGCTTCTGCTGTTGGATTGCGAATACCTGAATCTCCACTAGGCCCTTCTCTCCTGTGCATAGTATTGGTGTATATAACATCAATTTTTGGCTTGGTGCTGGGACTGATCTGATACACAAAGGAACGCTGGAGGATCTGAAGAGCATCCAGATAGAGCTCTCCGTACACACCACCCTGGCCCCTGACAGAAAGAACGTCCCATGTCACGGGCCCAGCAACTGTTGCTATGGAGCCGTTGCCGTGGCAACAGCCTCCTCCAACAAAAGGGCACTCGGCTGCTGCGGTTAAGTAAAGAGACACAGGGTGAACCCGTGCGCAGGAGGATGAGAGCGCACAGCAGATACACACCTGCATTCGAACACCACAATATTCTAACGATACTACACACTTCCTCTTGGTGGGATAACCACATGAACACAGCAGGTCACACAGGAAGTTTGGATCGAGTAACAATGATATAACAACAATATATCCCATAAACAGACCAAATTCTTTTTCATTAGGGGAAAATAAAGGCGGACACTGTGGGATGATTACTGATGTTTTAAGTCGTTAAGATGAGATTTAATTAGATTGTCATTTATGAAACCCCAAAGGCTAGTTGGAACCATGAATAATGCAGAAGAACAAAGCATGGTTTAATACATCTGAATGACTTTATTATGAAACACTTACATTTGCCTCATATGACTGACAGTAATGGACATATTTATCTATTTTTTTTAATGGAGATGATTTTTACATAAGGGGAGTTAGAGAATGATTTTCCATGTAAGATGGTAGTCATCAAGTGAACCGTGATGATTGCTCCATCTATCCATCCGCATACACAAGCACACCTGACCAACCCAGCCACACACCAATCCATCCAAAAATGCATCAACCTTTCCATCAATTATCCATCCATCCATGCCTGTCAGAAGACATAACCTCTCTCTCTTCCTCCACATCCTTGTCTCCCATTTAGAAAAGGAGGGCTGCAAAAAAGACAAGATGGATGGACAGATGGTAAGGAAGACAACAGATTGGAATAAACCAAAAGACAAGAGACAGACGACAGAGGACAAGATTAAGTGACAGAGGGTGAGAGAGAGAGAATAGTAAGAGCAGGGATGGTGGTCGAGTGGAAGAGAAGAGAGATATAGTGGAGCTGTAGTTTGATGTTAACCTGTAGTGGCAGAGTCAGTGTGGATGTATGGATCAAGGAGGAGAGTGTTAATTAAAAAAGGCGTTCAGAGTGCCCATAAGTGCTGCCATATGGTCCGTAATGTATGGACCGAGCACAGAAACCCATATACATATAAATATATTTAAATAATCATACCTCTTAAAGATGTCAAATTTAAAACCCAGGTGTTTTGAGGAATCCCTTCTTTTCGAGCTCTTCTATAATGCAGCCATCATATTAAACATTCAACCAAAATATATTATTAATAGTGAGAACATACAAGAAAGTAAATGAGGTCAAACCACTGCTTTGATTAGTGGAATGGTTGCCATATGCACGGCATCAAGTGTTTCACACAAAATGTTTTTTACATGTTCGGAGAGACAGGCTTAAACTGGGACCACATGTGGCCGATTTGCCCGAAACAACCAGAGAATTAGGAAGATTCTGTTGACACATTACTAGCTGACCACTTCAAAACGGTTAAAAATAAAAAGAGATTCAGCCTGAAACGTTTCCCCTTTAATCATGACCCAGTCTTCTGAAGACTGAAACTGTAAACACGTTCAACAGAAAGCCCTTATCCCATCCCATCCCACCCAAGAATGAATCGGTGTGCCAGCCCCCAAAATGGTCTCAATAACATCCTCATGGCCCATCTCCCGCGCCCCCTCTCCCAGATTACAGCTCTGGCCGGCAGCGATTAGGATTAAGAGGGTGGTTGGCGCCGGGTCCCCCATCATGTTACACACAGATGCTAGGAGTGGAGTGATCAGGCAACCAGCGCTGTGGATCTAGCACACTGGGAACCTGGCCCGGGCTCGCGGACAGGGCCAAGAGTAGACTACATGTGATATGGTTACAAAATCGATGTGGGCATTCTTGATCAAATGTTTCAAATGAAAGAGCAAAGATATGATTACAATCAAGATTCACATTCCCTGCAGAATGGCACTGTTAGGACAGTCCATGATAATGTTCTGGCCTGAAAGCCATTTGATTAATGGGTTTATTGCACTGGGCTATGCCAAATAGTTTGTGGTCATTAAAACACCTTCCAATAACTCATACATTTAGCACCACTTTTCTGACAGTGTGGAAGGTGTCAGGAGCAACTTCGAGTTTAGCATAGCCTTTCTAGAGCAAGTGACATTCAAAAATGTTTTTCATAGTTTAAGCGCATTAGCAGATATTGGCGTTTAAGTAAAGGCCAATGTATTTGTACTTGAACTGCAGACTGAAGGAACATTTGGCTTGTTGGAGGGTTACGAGAGGACACGAGAGTGGACTGAAATGACCAACTCCAGACGTGGCGCTCATACAAAAAGACGTTTATTTGACAGTGTGTAGGTCCAGACCCCATAAAAAGACAAACGCAAAGAAAAAAAAAATAAACATAAAAAAAATAAAAACAACTGCTACAAATATTCTGAAGAACAATGAGAGCTCAGTCTACACAAAGTTTATTCATCAAAAATACATTACCATAAACACAAAAAGAGTAGCCAAAAAAGTATTACATATGGAAAGGGGTTCCTGGCTTTTCCTTCCAGGACAAATAGTCAACAGCCTGGAAAGTTCAGTTAGGGGGTACGCTAAACTTGTGTCATCGAAAAGTGGGTGCACGTGTGTTGTATGTTTATGCGTGTGTATGTGTGTGCGCGGGTGAAAGCGTTCCTCCTTCCTGACGGAGAACGGCGCTGGTGGCCCACGTGCTAGCGGTCCGTTGGCTCTGGAAGCGCACGGCATTGTGGGAGGAGGCAGGAAAGCTAGGCCGTTGCGCGGCCACGTCGGGAGAGGTAGCGCTTAGCAAGAGGAAGAGCTCTAACGAGAGGTAGCTAGGCCAGGAGCGAAGAGGAGGTAGCAGAGAGTTGCTAACAGTACTAGCGAGAAAACAGCAGAGGGGACAGGGGGGGGGGGGGGGGAAGGGGGTGGAGCTAAAGGCATAAGCCCACCACGTACCTTAAGTACTGCAAATAATCAAAAGGTTTGCATTTGGCATATGCTTTTCAATCCCGTACTCTGATTACAACATCTCAGTCCAGCTATGAAACATGTAAAATGTAATAGTTGATATAATTAGCCATTTGACAAGTACATATATTGGCAGAACTTTGATGGACATATGTACATATTAAGCACATGTAGTTACACACGTACTTAAACTATGAGTATATACGAACATGTTAGCTTGTGTTGACCCATTTTCCCCATCAAGCTCGAGAGTGGAATAAGACTGTTGTAATCAAGTCCTGTGTGTGTGGGGAGTGTGTGTGTGAGAGGTAGGCGGTGTTGGGGGGGGGGGGGGGCTTGCATTAGAGGAGACCGCGCAGAGCGAAGTAAGCTTAGGAGTAGTAGGCTTTATCATCAGCACGTAGATGACCACCGTGCACGTGTACAGACACAGCAGTGCAGTGGCGAGAGGAGAGCGCATGTTACAGATCCAGTAGTGCCCGGTGCACCAGGAGAGTACACGTGACAGACACAGTAGTGATTCAGTCAGAAACCGAGATGGCACCACGTGCTTCTGATACGCACTGCAATGTGTCCAGCCAGTCTACAGAGAACATCCAGAATTGGGTGTGTTTAAGTGTGTTACGGATGGGTGGCGGGCTTGTGTAATAACCACACCCTTCGATCAATAGAATGGATGCCCCCACCAACAACACACACACAGACACACACCTACAGTGTATCGTTTTTTAAGAAGCGTAGAGGTAGATACTCAGCATTTGGGCAGCCAGTGTTTTCGTGTGTATGCGTGTTCATTGGATTGATCCCCTTAGTCCACATGATTGCCACACTACTGATGTATCTGAACTCTTGGGTAACAATAGCCTTTTCCCCCTGGTGGTAAAGGATCACAGAGGACAAGCAAGAGAGAGAGACAGTATATGTGTGTGTGATGGTGTGTACGTGTGTTCGAGTATTGGGGTCTTTATAAAGGGAGGCTGAGAGAGACGGGATGGGGGGTGGGAGTCTACAGCATCATTAGGAGGTAAATAAGCGATGGGGGGGAGGGGGGGGTTCATCGTGTCATCCTCCCTAGTTCATTAAATAGGGATGACTCTGCGGATGAGCGCCTGTGAGGCCATAGCAGAGTACAAAACAGTGTTTACTAAACGACCCTCGCCGCTGTGCCCTGAGAGAAGCCTTGGGGGTGGGTGTATGTGCATGCATGGATGTGGATATGTAGGACAGATGGAGCCATGGAAGCTTGGGTCAGCCTTGCCTTTGAGCCCTGTGTGTGTTTGTGTTTGTATGTATGAGAGAGTAAGAATGTGTTTCTAAAATAAGAATCTAGTGGGAAAGAAATATTTAGTCAGGAAGGAAGGCCATTATTCGCGTCAGATAGTGAGAGTGAGTGTATGTATGTGTTTGTGTGAGAGTGTCCTAGTTATCTGCCACCCGTGCAGCAGGGGGCGCTGGAGGACCCGTGGGGACTGCCACTATCCCATCACCCGACGGTCCTGGATCTGAAGAAGAAGAGAGGAGGTTCCTTTTAGAACCGAGAACATGGTTCATGAAATCTTTAGAAACGTCAATAACCAAACATCTTGTTCATAGAGACCCTGAGGGTTTACGCTTTGGCATGCAACTAAAGACCGAAAATAATTAGAAACATGTTTCACGGTTCATGGTTAACGTGCCTTGGAAGCATGCTGTGTAAAGCCTTTTCAAGTACTATCAACATTAGATGAAATACACACTTATTACATTATTACAATAGATTCTGAAAGGCCAATGTGTTCAGATCAGCCTCACAGCAGTCTACAAAGGGTTTACATTTCATGACGGTTTTATGAATCAAATATATATATATATATATATATATATTTTTTTTTACAAATAGAGATAACAGAAACGCTTTTAAGTACATTTAGAAAGACACAAACAAGGCTTAGTACTCACACATGCCATTGGGTGCACCTGGGTGCCGGGGGCCCATCATGGGTGGCATGCTGCCTGGTGGGGGGCCGCCAGGTGGGGGCCCGGACATCATACGCCCTTGGACGGGCCCTGGTCCCATTGGTCCTGCAGGACACAAAGAAGTGATGTCAGCAGTGAACGACGTGCTCCATCTCCCTTGATGTATTGCTTTGCTCTCACCGTCTGTCTCTCTCCTGTCTCCTTAGGTATCTCTCACCACCACCTTTTAAATCCAGGTTTGCCTCCCCCTTCCTCCCTCTCGCCGACCGCAATCAACCTCCCTCTCTATGCTCTGTCTTGATAGGTCTCTCACCTGTGTGTTTAATCTCTCCCCCTCTCACCTGCGAGTTTACCCCTCTCTCTCTCTCTCTCACTGTCTCTCACCTGCAGGGTGGTGGGGGCCGATGGCGTGATGGCCCATGGGGGGGTATCCGGAGTGCATGGCGGGCGGGGGTCCCCCGTGGTGGCCCTGGCCCTGGGCGGCGGCGGCCGCAGCCTGCTGCTCCATCTGCTGGCGGGCCTTCATCTCAGCATACTTGAGCTGCTCCATGTGGAAGGACTGCCGCTCCGTCAGGAGCTGCTGCCTCTGCAGCTCCAACTACAGGGAGGGAGGGAGAGGGACGGGCGGCTGTTAGGGCGGGTTATTCATGACCATAATGAAAGCTCTTTTGAATTGTATTGCAATGGTGACGGTAGGAGAGAGTGTTAAAGGGTCAAGAGGACGAGAAAGAAAGAATGCAGGAGAGACAGAAAGAAAGAGAGGACTAGACCGGAGAGAGGCGGTCTCAGGACAGATCCGCAGGCTCAGGGTGGAGATCCTTGTTGGTAAGGAGGATAAACTGTGTGGGTGTTTGTGATGCGTGTGACGCCCTGTGCCACTGGCCTTCAGCAAAACAGCTCTTCTGTTCATGCTCTATTTACGGAGCAGATGATTTGGGCCGGGCTCCCAGTGCCTTCTACACTCGACAAAGTTCAACATTTTGCCTGGCAGCACCAGGGAACACACTCACACGCCAAATCACCCCCCCCCCCCCAAGTACCACACACACACACACACACACACGCACACACCAAGTGTTTCACTTTACAAATGGGTTTATTGGCACTTTCGGGGTGTCCAAGAAGCTTTATGTCCGTGTGACCAGGAGGGTTGTGGGTGGTCTGCTAGGCTTGGAGACACAGTGTGTTCCCTACTGAATACAGCTTTCAAACCTGTGGAGCGTGGCTAGTTGCTACCTAGCAAGTCTGCTGCATGTCAACTGCTGCTTCTGTGTCTGTTTGTGTGTGTCACAAACGTGAGCCAATAAGAAACAGCTTTTGCATTGACACGGGTTTCCCCACAGGTGGCGCTGTCCAAGTGATTACATTTGTGATCCTGAGCCGTTCAGGCCCCTATGTGGTGGATTTAAAAGGCCCAAGTCTCAAAACAGAAACTCAAAAATGTTAAATGTACTTACGGCCTCCTTCTCGCGGTCCATGATGGTCTCCAGCTCCTCAAAGTGCCTCAGCTTGATCTCCAGCTTCTTCATCTGAGTCTCCACCAGCAGGGCCACCAGGGACTTGATCTTCCTCTCCTCAACCGCGGCCAGGTGCTGGAGGGACGGGAGGGGGGGGGGATGTTACGGCTCTGCACTCATACATACGCCATGCTCCCAGTACAGGTCTTAATGATGCCCAGGATTTAGGCGGAGGGGCTAGGGTTGGTGGGATGGTGGATTCAAGACTTGGGTAAAAAAGGGTAGGGGTCGGGGGTACGGTACGGAGGGGTGGGGCTAAGAGGTTGAGGCTAGGGCCTGAGGGACTAGTGGGGTTATGTGACCAGGGTGTGGGGTTATGCGACCAGAGGGTGGGGTTATGTGACCAGGGAGTGGGGTTAGGGTAGGCGGGCCTCACCTTGGCTTTGGTGGCGGCTGAGGCCAGCGCGGCAGCCGCAGCAGTGGCGATGTTCCCCTCTCCGACATCCAGCTCCAGCTTCTTCTTCTCGTCCTCCTCCTCCTCATCTCCCTCGCCCTTCTCCTCCTCCTCCTCATCGTCGTCCTCCTCCTCTCGGCTCTTCTCCTCCTTCTCCTTCCCCTTCTCGGACGACGTCTCCATGGCCTCCTCGCTGTCTTTGTCTGTTGGGGGAGCGTGGAGGCAAACGAGGTGAGTCGGTAGCCACGGCAACAGTGATGGCGTCAAAAGCGTTGTGACTCAGCGCGGCCCCGTTACCTGTGGCGCCGGCGGTCTTGACCTCCGCCCCCTCTGCCTCTGCCTCCGGGCGCTCCGTGGCCTCGCCCGCCTCCTTTTTCACCTTCTCCCCGCCCTCTGCCTTGTCGTCCCTCTTCTCGGCGGACTCGCTGGGCTTCTCCGCCTCCTCCTTGGACTCCGCCTGCGCGCCACAGAAACAAACCAGAGTACCGCCACGGTGTTCAGTAGGTCGGGGGGCCGGGGATTAGAGCTGCACTGATCCAGGTTGTAGGAGGGCTGTTTGGGCGCTGGCTGACAAGAGGATGCGGCAGGAACATGTTTTCCAGCTTTGAGCTCATCATCTCCAAATAAGTCGATTCATTATTCCCATAATAGCCTTTGATCTCCCCCCCGCCTTACCTTATCCCCCTGCTGCGAGTCGGAGTCGGTATCCATCTTCTCTGCTTCCTGGCTCTCTGAAACCACAGGGCAACAAGCGGTGAGCTTTAGCAACACACACACACTACGTAAAGCCGTTTGAGTCATTTGAAAAGCGCTATATATGCAAAGAATCATCATTATAAGAAGAACATACGTACTCAGGATACAACAATATTGTAATGCGTCTAACCTCAATGGAGTGATGACAGCGTTATAAGTAATGCAATAAATGTGAGCAGAGGGACTCATAAAACAGTAAAAATGTATTAACGTACCGGTATAAAGCAACCCATCTGGTATTGTTTTGAGGTGAATAGACCCGCAGGAGTAATGTGTTGACTTTATGCGTGTCTGCCTTTGTGCATCCATGTGAATGTGCATGTGTGTCTGTGATGGTGCACATGGAAGATGTCACGGGTGTGCGTGTGCGCGTGAATTGGTTTGAATATTGATTATGTGACGAGTGCCCGGGGAGCACTTCTGTCGCATTAAAAGCCATCGATCGGCCCCGTGCTTCTCAAACGCATTAACTCCTGTTCAAAAGTGGTTGGGAGCGCTGGGAGGGGAAGAGAGAGCAATGGAGACAGAGAGAGAGGCGGAGAGAGGGAGGGGGAGATAATGAAAGATCTGAGAGACTGTGGCAGTGTGGTGACCCAGTTTATGTCAACTCTCCCTCCACCCCCCTCTCGCCCTCTCCCCATCTGCCATCATTGTGTGAATCCAGTGGGAACTACAGCAGCGACCCGCGCATGTACGTAATGCATGCCTTTATTCACCCTTTCACAAAAAAACGCTTAAAAAATATGTAACGCCCTGCCTGCTGGCTATGACATATCAGAGGGGTCTGCTGCCCCCTGGTGGACGGGAATAAAATACTGCATGTTAAAAACAGCCAAGAACCCTCTAACTGAACTGCTTCATGAAGAAACGGCTAAATTCGTTGGTCAAATGGTTTGATTTACAAATCATTACAGAATCGTTGATCACGTACTGTAAATTACCCAGTTCTGGAGTCTTACATATTCATCTTCAATTGTTGAAGTTGTACAGCTAATCGTTTTCTCCACCTGACACACCAAGCTCGGTGCCAAAATGGCCGTCACCTTTGGGCCGAAGTCCCAACTGAAACGGACTCGCAGTGGGCAGCCAGTGTGGTGTATGTGAATCGGGTCCACGTCACCAACGTGCGTGTGCCTGTTGCTGGGAGTGTGCGCACGCACCGGTTTTCTCCGGTTCCTCGGGGGCAGTGCCGGCGATTCCGCTGCTCTCCAAGCCGAAGGCGGGGTCCACCTTGCCGGTGCTCCTGGCCGCCTCCTGCACCTTCTTCACGTGCGCCTCCACCAGCTCGGCCGGCACCTCCTCACGCACACGCGAGAACTCCTCTGGAGACGGGGGGGGGGGGGGGGGAGACACACGAGGAAGGGGGGTTACCATGGGGAGTGTGAGAATCCCATAATAATGTAAGGAGAAGCCCCTTCAGAGATCAATGGAGTGATCATCGCTAGTTTAAAGTCATTTTATGTGACCATGGGGGTGTGGGTGTGGCACTGACAGCCACACCCACGAGGACACCCCGGAGGACTCACCGAGCGCTGCCTTTGCGGCGGCCGAGGCCACGCGGGGGTCCACCACGGAGGCCAGGAAGGCCACGGTGCTCATGACGGGGTTCCCCGACTGGCTGAAGGGCACCGGCTGGTAGGCCAGGGGCCCCAGGGTGGCCTCCGTGCTCTCCAGGTAGGGGTCCTCGATGGGCAGCCGCAGGAAGTGCAGGATGCACTCGTCCTGGGTCCTGGAGCCCACATGCTCCGACACCTTGTTCCAGTCGTCCTTGTACATCTCCAGCGCCTTCGTGGGGGGGGGGGGGGGGGGTTCATTGTTATTGTGAGTAAGACAAAAAGACAGACCACATCTAGCTGCATAGTCACTCTTCCTCCTCCCCCTCCTCCCTCCCACACTACGGGGTTTGTGTGTGTTGAGAGTGGGACGTCTACGTACCTCCAGGAGGAGCAGGGTCTCCTGTTCGCTCCACTCCCGGCCGGAGGTGGGTCCCTTGCCCTGCACACAGACAGAGTGAACACAGGCACTACGGAGCGCTGCAGCCGTTAGAGCTGCTCTCATTCAGGAGGATAACAAGGCTTCACATCTCACCCCGGTGGGCACAGTAAACCATTCAGAGGTGATCATCGCTGTGTGGTACAAACCCGTCATGTGTGAAATGGAACAACCAATGGATTCATGATCACTATCATATTAGACATTTCCATTTTTTTTTATAAGGTTAGAGATAATTTCTGAAGTAAAGCTGTGCGAGAACTACAAGGCCCTCACACGCTTGGATAAGATATGATTTATATATCATACAATATATGAAATACATGGCACATAGCATATCATATTTGGTAGACGAAGAGATAAAGGGGAGTGTGTGTGTGTGTGTGTGTGTGCGTGTGCTGCTGACCTTGAGGTTCTTCTTGGCGTACAGGTCGGGGCGTAGGCCAAAGTTCTGCATATCGGTGGGTTTGTCTTTGTTCTTGTCCGAGAAGTTCATGATGGGCTGAGCTGGAGGAATCTGGAGAAGCAAGAGACAACTTGAGTTACCGTATAAAAAAGGGAACCTCGCTAGTTAAGCATACTTTTTATAACGAGTACACATTGAGAGTCATCTTATCTATGGTGGTAATCCGATTGTTCCCAGTTTGTTTAGTATGCACGTGTGCCATTGGTGTGTGTGTGTGTGTGTGTGTGTGTGTGTGTGTGTGTGTGTGTGTGTGTGTGTGTGTGCTTGTCCGTGTTCGGACCTGCGGGGGTCTGTGGTGGAGGGGGATAAGTCCCGAGGGGGTGTCGGCCAGGACGTTGAAGTGGGGGGTTGGGGGCGGACCCATGGGGAGCGGGCGGCTCTCAGAGTCCACCTGGTAGTTCACCAGACCCCACTGCTCCAGGAACGCATGCACCCTAGGGTGGGGGAGAGACACAGGACAGAAAGAGATGAATACAACGAGTAAGTACATCTGCTTTGCATGTACTTTAATATCATACATTATTGTGCATAATGCTGTATATCAAAATAATATAATTTGTATTTTACTCAATGCATTAATTGCATTGTTACATTAATATTTAGTTTTATTATCTGCTGCTGTTTCGACACCCTTTCCCCCGGGTATAAAGTAAGCCCCCCCATCAGCCAGACAATCCACTGGGCCCCACTAGCGGCCGTAAAGACACGCCCACCTCATGACGGCGCAGACGTCCCCCGTCAGGTTGCGGCGGCAGGAGGTGGATGTGAGGTACTCCTGGGGGTTGAGGCGGTACGTGTCGATCATGAAGTTGCGGTAGGCCAGGTATCTGACGAGAGACGGGGAACACACATTAGCGGTCAGCACTGAAACGGTCATTCCTTTCTCTTATAGCTCGTTTTTACCAGTCCCACTTAAAATATATAGTGCGGACAAAAAGAGAAGCGCAAAGCACTGGACCAAAACCAATCAGATGAGCCGTTTTATAGATTAGTTGATACCCCATTATTTTGGAGAAGTAACGTTATTTAATAAAACTAAAGAAGTGAACAGGATTCAAATGCAAACAGTATCCTTATTAGACAGAACATTGTGGTGTTGAATGTGCGTGTGTTCTTCTGAAGGAGAAGGTGTGGATTGCCTGGGCCCAGACTCACATCTCTGGGGATTTCGACTTGTTCTTCCCGTTGAAAAACTCGGGCAGTGCTCGTCTCTCAATTTCATGGATACTAAGAGAAAGGGAAATGAATAAAAGCCATTATGAAAAGATTTGAAAACAGCAATTTATACCCTACCCCCATTATTGATGCTTTATTTAAAATAGAATATCTCTGGGGACAGGATAATTTGAATGCCAGTCCTAAGGTTCTGGGGTTCGAGCCCAACATTTTTGGGAACTACTCAATCCCTGAGTAAGATGCCGTTACCCTACTTTCTCCATAATGACCTGTATCTGAACTCAAGTGTCAGTTGCAAAATAACTAAACAGAAGATAATTATAGCACAGAGATCCTAAAACTACGTTGCATGGGGCCGCACTTACAGGCAGATCATTCATAAATAACGATCTGCCAATAACTTCATGTGTCAGCAGACTGGCTGAAAAGCATGCATTTATTGGATTTCCACTAATTCTTTAGCTACAACGCCCCGACCCAGAAGATGCTGATAACCAGGTCTCATGGAGTAGAGAGCCCAGTACCCTTCGACCTAACAAAATAACTAGGCAACGCTGGCCCACCCCTTCCTCACCAGTTGTAGTCAAACCAGGCGGCGTAACTGGGGATGATGATGTGGTGAGTCTGCTCCGTGACGTTGTCCTCTGAGTCCATCAGTCGGTTGACCTCCGCCTTGCTCTGCTCCTCGTCCTCCTGGGGGGGACAGAGAGAAGAGCACCGGTAAGCGGGAGCCCTCGCCTGAACACAGCTTGTTCTACATCTAGTCGGCTGATTAGCCTGAGGTCCCTCTGGACAGCAGTACGCTAGTGTATCAACCCTTTTAATGCCAGGTCTAAGACAAAGTTGCTACATATACATGGAGAATTCCACCAATAGAACATCAGAATACTACAAACTCCTCTTTCTAGGGTGTCTTCCTATGTAGGTCATTATCATTGGTTGGATGGAAGGATGCAAATGAATTACAGAGGTTAATGAATTCCTCACGCTACACTTCTCAGGGTGAATCAAGGTGTGGGAAGAGTGAAGGTAACCACCAGTTAGCCGGCATGCTACACCATGTTAAACAAATCATTGATTGCCAGCAATCCAAAGTGATTCGCTAGGCTGGGATGGGGCTGCAGGTGTTTAACATGGTGAGCACTGGTATTCATCCTGGGGATGCTGGCGGGCTGGACCGAAGGCCCAACCTTTGACCTTACCTTTCCACCTGACAGAACTGAGTCGTCCTCCATGTCATCTGTGGGAGAACAAAATTACATGAATGGTAAATATGCAAACAAGCTTTGTACTCCCAGTTTAACCAGTGCCGGCACTGTTTTCCATTACACTGGCTGTCGATGAAAGAATGAGACAAGAGGTGGGGAGAGAGTAGTGAGTGGGAGGAGAGGAAAGGAGAGGAAAAAACTCTTTCCTGGCCATAGCCGCAGAGGCATCATCTGGCACAGAAAGGATATGAGAATAGAACATGGGGTGTGTAAGTCCCGAGAGGTGTGGTTGTGTTGGTGTACATGACACTTATATTTTAGACGACTTCGCAAGACCTAAATACAACTGCATTCAGTGTGTGTGTGTGTGTGTGTGGGCCTAAGAATAGCGTGATTTTTACACATTTTGGGTTGCATCTTCATGGTTGAATGCAATTAATGTAGGTCGCTTTGGACAAAAGCATCAGCTCATCAATTGTGTGCCACCTAGTTCAGTCACATGTTTGTGTGTTAGCACATGCCGTTGCTCTATATAGATATCTATCTACCCTATCTATCTAGATATTTATATGATGGACGCCACCATCATATCCAGCTCCTCAGCGGGTGTTCATGCTGATGAGCGTGCGAGTGTCCCCGGGGGGGCGTACCATTCTTGGTGCCGCTGGTCTCGTCCAGGGTGGGGTTGGTGGAGGAGTCGTCCAGGTCTTTGCTCAGGTCCTCCTCCGTGTCATCCTCCTCCCCCCCGCGGTGGCTACGCCGCTTCCAGTGTGCCCCGGGGTTCCTGGAGCAAACAACCGGGGTCAGCCAGGGAGAGCTCATGTACCCGTGAGTCTGTCCGCTTGTCACCGCCCCCGACTGACGTGAGTCGACCCTTAAAGCTCACTTATGCTCAACACTCGATACAGACAAGGACGGAGCCTTCTTTCTGTACTCTGCTTCCATCGTCTGCATTTGTGCACCTCCTCTGAAAGCTTACAGATTTGGACGAAACAGAGCACCACGTCCGGAGTACCACCCGAAACCGTCTGGGAACTGTAGCCGTAGTTCAAGTGAGACGAGTGTTATAAAAGAAACACTTAACATTGTGCTATCCATACAGATAATACAAAGATGCAATAACTAAACAGCCGCCTATTAACGTCATTGACAAAGCGGTTCTGAATGTGTCTGAACAACCAGGAAGGACACATTGAGCATTTAGTCAATTATATTCATACACTTAAAACTGCACACAACTTTATTGAAAAGCTGGCAATAGCTGTTTAGCTGAGATGATTAAGATCCGAGTTGAAGTAGGGCATGTTCCCTCACAGATGTGATCGGTTGCGATGCTGGTTGCGTTAGATAAAACTTAGTGGACCAAGTCTCTTCTGATCAACTTATTTTTTTAAATCAAGTTTAAGAGGGCAGCCCTACTAGTCACATAAGTTACCTGTATAGATTTGTTATTTATGTTTGTAATTTTATAATATAAACTTTTGGAAAATGACAAATGCCGTCAAGAGTTGGAAAGAAATTGGACACTGAAAATAATCGATATAATATTCTCTGTACACATGTTTTCATATTTATGTGTTTCACTTATAGGTTATGTGATATTGGATTCTTTATTTTAGTGATGGTCCAGTCATAAATGTTGCTCTATATAGGAGTCTCTTCTTGAGTGATGGTCCAGTCATAAATGATCTCTCTCCAGGAGTCTCTGCTTGAGTGATGGTTCAGTCATGCATGAGTTTTCTAGGAGTCTCTGCTTGAGTGATGGTCCAGTCATAAATGATCTCTCTCTAGGAGTCTCTGCTTGAGTGATGGTTCAGTCATGCATGAGCCCTCTCTAGGAGTCTGTACTGTAGTGATGGTCCAGTCATGCATTAGCTCTCTAGGAAGTCTCTGCTTGGTGAGGCTGGTCACTACTTATAGGGCCTGGTCATGTGTCGCGGAGCCAGTGGTTGGGAGGTCTTACCCCTTCTTTCCTCCCTTCTTGCGGGACTCTGCAGGGGTGGTTGGCGGGGAGGGAGAGCGGCGTCTCTTCTTGCCGGCAGAGTTGGCCTTGCGCTCCTTGCGGTCGGGCGTACGGGAAGACTGATCAGACAAACCCCAGGGGGGAGGCGCAGGGCGCGAGGGATGGAGGATGAGAGAAAGAGCGGCAGAATGAGAGGATGGAAACAGTCGAACACACAGGGAGAGGAGGGGAGGGAGGGGGCAACATGGCCGCGTGTACATGCTGTTCTCTACGGCTACACAATGCTACGGTCAATGTGGATGTATCCGTGTAATCTATTACACGGATATTAGTGTTGTTTATTGATTTTAGTTTCCAACTATAAACTAGAGCACCTCATCAAAACTCAATTGGATGCCATCCAATGACAAAGCACTGTTAAACAAGCCAATGTTTGAGACTAAAAAAAGAAAAAGGGTTTCGGATCCAGTTCCACTATTGTCGTCGGAAAGACATGCATCCTATTTAAAAACAACCATGTTGCCCATTCCCATACAGGAGGGGGAAGGGGGAGAAGGGGAGGGAGGATGCGGTGGTGGTGAGGGGCCGGGGGGAGGGAATAGATACTAGGCTCCTGCAAATCACATACATCACGCCCAGATCATAGAAGGAAATTTAATATTAATGTTGGTATAAAATTGAGAGCATTTGCCTTTCTGACATGAGATTCACAATTTAAGTTAATGAATTGATTAACCTTCAATTTATTAATTAGGTTAATTCATCAAGTTTCCTTTCTATCTCTAATCAATCCCAATTCCAATTATTCAAAACCCTGATGGAACAGATGAGTTCTGCAGGAGCCGTGGAAGACGCAAGGAGGGAGAGAGAGAGTAAGTGGGAGAGTGGAAAGGATGGGCAACAGACAGACTGACGAAAGAACACAGGGAGACACTGGCAAAAGAAAAGCATGGGCATACAAAGCAAACGCAAGCAGCAAGTCCTTTCAAGACTTTCAAGGGGTGCCAGTCTCCCAACACACACACACGCAACCTACTTCTTCCTCCCGGGGGAAGATCCTCTGGCGGAAGCTGACAGGCTTCTTGTTCTCGTCCACCTCATAGTCTTCCTCGTTCATCCACTCGTTGTAGGCATCTGTGTCCAGCACCCACTTGGCATGGACCTGGGACCGACAACCACAGACGAATCGAGAGAGAGACAAATATGGGGGGAAAGATTGAGAACTGGGGTCCCCATTGGCAGCGGTTGGTAAACCAATACAAGGTCATAGTGGCCAGTGGCCCAGACTAAACAACAAAAACAAAAGTACAACCGTTACAATGCTTTGCAGGTGACAGATTTGTGTGGCTCAGGGCTCAATAATTACTAATTCTCTAAACAGTAAAAGGTCAAAAGGTCGGCCGAGTAGTGGTGAGGGGGCTCCACACACCTTCCAGGGTCTCTCTGCGCTCGGGGGGTCCTCCACGTCTCCATCCACCTCGCCGACGGCCACCCACGTGTCATAGCTAGAGGAGCACAGCACAACGGCCACACATTGGGTGAACTGCGTATGTGGTTCTCAGACCTACCACTCCTTGTTTGGAATTGGTTGCATTGGATTGCAATAGCCAATAGTAATAGTGAATATGATGCATACCTGTCGGGGGACATGCCCCAGTGCACCAGCACTTGCTTGTCCTTGCGCATGACTGGACGAAGCCACTCCTCTGCAACAAGCACACAAAACATTAGTGAAGCAGTTCACACAGACAAACACACACACACACACACATTGGGATGCATCTTACCATCTTCTTGCTGGGTAGGAGAGGGGTAAATGTGGTGGGTTGCCTTCGACTTATCCTCAGTGATGGAGCCCTGAAGAACCAAGGTGACAGTTAGCATCAAAGAAGTTACTAACAACTACAGCCAGTGCGATTGGCTAACTTTAGTTTGTAGGGCTGGACTTACCTGGTGCCTCTTGATGATGTCTTTGAGCTTATTGGCTTGCTTCTGCTCCATGTCGGTGGACAGGAAGACCGTTGGTCGAGTCAAACAGTTATTCTGGAAGCCAAGAGCAGTCAAGGGTTAGACCCCAGTCAGTCTCAAGTTGGGCCGTTCGGCGTGAATCGTGCCATATTGAAATGTAGAAGAAAAAGTCAACATGAAATTACATTCATATATAAAAGGCTATGCCACTGACTGGTGGAGCAACATTAACAGAATGTATCAAAGCCATCATAAATCCTTGGTAGGCGTGTCTTTCCATTTACCTGAACCAGGGACTTCTCCACGTTAAGAAACATCTCCACGTTACGGTCCATCCTGGAGGGGTTCTGGAGATCAAACCTACGCCTGGAGTTAAATTAAAAGACAAAGGACGAAATAACATCATTAGAGTTAAACATGGATATCTTCCTGTTAGCGGTGTAGACACATTTTTTATTCTACAGTTGGAGCATAATCTGATTCTTTAACTCCTCTGCCCTCCTTTTTTTTACTAGGTCATGTAGCCTTTTAACTTTGATGCTAGCTACTCCAATTTTGACGTATGCTTTGAATCTTCTCAGCCTGATTTGCAAGTTGGGATAAAATTCTGTATGTAAACATGCAGTTTTATTTATCTATCTTTTTTTTGTTTAAGTCACTTTAATTAACAATAGATTGGGGCATGGGTTAAGAATGCCATACAGTGGACAGGCAATGCGTTCAGAGGTTAGGTGAATGGGTACCACTTACCAGCCCTGCTCACTCTTGAACTTGTAAACCGAGCCCAAGATGTGACAAAGAGCACCACCGGCCTTAAGATCCAGGAAACTCTTGGTCTGAGGGCAGAGAGGAGCAAGATGAGGACGTTGCAGTTATGCATACTAGTATAGTTTCCTCAAAAAGCGACAATGTAAATGTAAATAGAATAACATGGAAAGTAAACAGATCATCGTGATAATGAGGAATATTCTGAGACATATAAAACAAAACAAGGGCAAAGCAATACAAGAAATGTGATCAGACTTTTTGGCCGAAGCATTTATTGATCAGATCGAGTGACTTTAAGGTATAGTATCAGACTATTAGGCAGAAGCATTTATTGACCTTCAACGAGTACACATACATTTTGTTGTAGCTTTGGGTGTATAGTGATAAAACCTTTCCAGATCAAGGTTCAAATATGAGTATAAGTGCTTGTCTTGCTATTTTTTAGCCCCAAGAGCTGATAATTAAAGTCACCGATAGCTGTGTCCGTCAAGTGTTTTGGGCTCATTTAGTTACCGGTAACTTGGTGAGGGCGGGGTTGTTGACCCTTCGACCGAAGGCATCCTCCTGGAACTGCAGCAACTGGACAACCAGGCCAGCCAGCGACTTGCTTGAGGGAGAGTCGTTCTGGACATGCTGGGGGAGAACACACAGAACACCTTCATTGAGTCACATGCTTCTCAAACGGCGGGTCGGGACCCACAAGTGGGTTGCAGAAGGGGTCCTCTCTCCGTATATCTATATTTTAAAAGCAGCTCACTTTTTTGACAAGTTATTTGACACATCTTGCTTATTTAATTTACAATATTATTTTGTATCATAGATATTTGGTGGGTGGGCAGGGAGGTCAACTCAATAGTACGCTAACCCTTTTGGCAACATGCAGTGTACCACAGGTCCCATTTCCACTTGTTGTGCTAAACATCCATCACTCTCTTCTCCAGCCTGCTCTCCCATCTCAGCACAATTGTTATTGAAACATTTCCATGACTTATTCAGTAGATCTGACAGGTACAGACCTTTACCAAGTCTCACGTTAGACCCCCGAAACAACTTAATGAATCTGCCAACTCGTAGGGATGGACTGATTCACCACCTAAAAACCTAAAGAGCATCACACATATGTATTTTACTTATACCCTATATGGCTTACACGTATACATAATAACCTTTTCGCGAAGTGTCGCTGAATGAAGAAGCTAATTAATTTACAATTTAATAATGATCTGAAACAAAGAAAAATAACACTTTTTTTCATTTCTGAGGCTATAAGCAGGAAAAGTTTGGTATTTTCATTTCTCCTATTTGTAGTCAATTATATATTAATCATCAGTGGCAGGTGCTACATTTTTATCATTTTGAGAAGGAACTGATTTGATAGCAGACATCAGCGCGATGCTCGTGGACATTAAATATATTTTTCTACTACGCTTTCCGCCTCGTTGTTTACGGGCAAGCTTTTCCCATCCAATGAGATAAGTGACAAGTTGTAGCCATGAAGACGGATGACAAGTAGTTGTACACAAGCACAATATTTGCTGTCCATCGTGACCCACATCTAGCATTGGAAATGAACACGCACGCACACCAGAGTGAAACTAGCGTTAACATTGTAAACAGAAAATGAAGGCGGTCCAAGTACTTTACACATGAGGGAATGAAAACACCCTCACGCTCTTTGTTTGTCTAGTGTACCGTGCAAAGCATGCCGAGATATACAGCTACATGGTGGTTGACAGTACGGTGCATTTCACACAACCATCGAACAAAACCCGCCGCTTTTTGGTTGTCCAGGGTTGGCTAAAGACATTTTTAGCATACACTGAACCTAAATTATCCAATTCACCGAACCAACTAACTGACTACATACGTCCCGTGACTGAGCTGCGTATGCACACGTTTAATGTGTCCAGACTATGCAGATTGTGCAGAATTTCTCCAAATATCGCCAGGTTGATCAATGTGTACCCTTAGTTTGATCGCCGAGGTTTGTAAACATTAACCCAGAAATGCATTGTTTTTTCGGGCCCATGCAGGCAATGCATGAATAGCTAGCAAACTGTTAGCCAAAAGCTAACCAGTCACATACACACACACACAAGTTGAATTATATGGGCCCTTTCATTACGATGGACAAACTTGTTAGATACATCGTACTAGCGGATTAACAGTAAAACAGGCTTCCAATAGCTATCAGAAATAGACGATATTGACAAGTATTGCTCAACAAACGAGTGGAGCTAAAAAGCGCTCCATTGTGCCTTGGACGCGGGCCTTCTTCAGACTCAATGGAGGACCAGCGTACCTTTTTGTAGTGCTTGGCGATCCACAACCGAACTGTCTCCAGCTGAGATACCGTTTCAGAACTCTCCCAGAATTTCGAAGACGGGCCCCCGTCCTTCTTTCGACCCACGGCAGTGCCGCCGCCCACTGGACCGGTCGCCGGTCCACTCGAACCCGTTCCGCCAGCTCCAGTTGCCGCTGTCGCCATTGTGTTTTGTCCACTACGTTTTTCTTTCTCCTCCACGGCGTCCCTCACCGTGCAAGTTTTCGAATGAAATTGCGCAGCCGCAGACGATGACATATTTTGAAGTCTCGCGGTACAAAAATAGAGAATCTCGTGGGAAACGTAATCCATGATCATTTTAATTGATGAAATTATAATTTATTGAGCATTTGATTGTATTACTGAATTTAGGTGGAATAATCCATGTAATAAACTCATTTTTGAACATTGGTTCATTGCATTATGTATTCATTGTATCAATGCAATTATTGGGTAGGTGTCCTGTAAATTACACTAAATTATACTACCCAAATATACTTGACTACTGCCCTCTGGTGAACAATCCAGGAAAATACAATTGAAAATCGACATCCACAAAATTCAAATTGGTTAAACCTAAACTCTGCAATTATGCCAATATGAATAGCGGGGAAACATCAGACTGAGGGTGGTATTCACCGCACTATAGGGCAGTAGGCCTACAGAGTACAGTTTCTACCGTTTCTGTTCCATTTCTATAGAACATTAGGCCTACATAGTGTCTCCCTGGTCGTCCCTATAGTGCAGTATACAGTGTCTCCCTGGTCCGTCCCTATAGTGCAGTATACAGCGACTCCCTGGTCCGTCCCTATAGTGCAGTAAACAGTGACTCCCTGGTCCGTCCCTATAGTGCAGTATACAGTGACTCCCTGGTCCGTCCCTATAGTGCAGTATACAGTGACTCCCTGGTCCGTCCCTATAGTGCAGTATACAGTGACTCCCTGGTCCGTCCCTATAGTGCAGTATACAGTGACTCCCTGGTCCGTCCCTATAGTGCAGTATACAGTGGCCAGTGACTCCCTGGTCCGTCCCTATAGTGCAGTATACAGTGACTCCCTGGTCCATCCCTATAGTGCAGTATACAGTGTCTCCCTGGTCCGTCCCTATAGTGCAGTATACAGTGACTCCCTGGTCCGTCCCTATAGTGCAGTATACAGTGTCTCCCTGGTCCGTCCCTATAGTGCAGTATACAGTGACTTCCTGGTCCGTCCCTATAGTGCAGTAGGTCTAGGCATCATACAGAGAAAATGTGGGAGCAGCAAGGGTGCGTCTCTATTTACATGTTAGATGTGGTCAGGCCCTAGGGTAACTACTATGTTGTACGTCCTTAAGTTGATTGATAATAAAAATAAATTCCTTACTTACCCTCTCCTATACATTTAATAGTAACTCATTTTTTGTTGATCAAATGCTTTTCTTGGTCAATCACTTATGTTTGGTCAACTCCTTTGATTTGTGAGAATGTATAATATTACATTATAAGAAGATGGTTTTTGAATAGGCTGATAATTCAAGAAATACATCTTTCAGAGGATCATACATAACTATGCACACATTAGGAATAGAAGAAAAGCAAAAATATATTTTCACACATACTATTATGTAAAGATACCCTCTCGTTTGTGGCAATGCTTACACACATAGCCCACATAACACATTGCACTCTCTTGGAACTGCAAGCTAACATCTTCAGTAATTGTTGAGTTGACTGTGGGACAAGAAGACTACATTCTTATTAGATGTATCCAAATAAAATACAGGATACACTGACCTATGATCTTTTAATATTAAAAAAAAAGCAGGAGCTGGAGGAATTCTACCCGAATTGCTTTTATTTGTTCTGCCTTTTAAACCACCTAGACTATTGAAAATACTGATGTGTAAGATTGAACCATGGGTATTGAGTAATCAGGCTTCCGCAAAAATGTTTGCATATTAGGCCTACTCAAAGTGGGTTGTTGTATTTTTTGACCTACCTTTCCCTGTTTAAAAAAACATAAATTAAATGTTTTTAAACTTTGAACTATAAACTATGAACCAATGAACTATAAACTATTTTAAACTCTGAAAGATATACTGGGCAGAAATGAGTGAAACCATGAACCTGTGTATGGACACATGAAATGTACATTGTACTTGATTTTTGAAGTTGTTCCTCAATTATGTACATTACATAAACCAACATGACCAGATTGATAGATTAATGTTAGCCATCTCGTACATTTAAGATATTAAACATCTAACATCTATTGCATGAATCCCTAATGTAATGTTAATGGAGACCAATAGATGGGGACAATGTACAGAAAGATTTCTTGTTTATCAGAAGAAAGAAAATACAGATAGCGTACTGATATACTGTAGTATGGTTGTACAACAGTTTTTTCTTTTTAAATCATGTGTGCTGGGGATGAGGTGTTTCAAAAAAATCGATCCATTAACTTAATTAAAAGAAATTCTGGACAACTTAAATTTCCTAATAAAAACAGTTTATTCATTTAAAATGCAGACAAAAATAGCCACATTATAAAAAGACATTGGGAACAAAGCCTGCAAATAAACTGTATAAAATACAGTCAACAACTTCACAGTCTCACTCATCAAAGGGCAAAGTAACTGAAGACAGAACATGAATTAAAACCAATTGAAATGAATGAACAAAGATAAAAAGATAACGCCACCTAAGGTCTTACATACTCATACTAATACTATTTTGTTCTTTTCATATAATGTACTTTTGAATTAACCATGAAAATATGTACCACGAAAGAGTAGCAGGTGTTTTTTCCTCAAGCTCACTTAAACTGTGCCTTTAAACCATGGGGCACACAATAGAACATACCAACACAGAAATTTAAAATAAAATAAAATCTTGGTCCCGAGAAAGTACAGTTAAATACTGTTGCCAAGAAAAGAGATCACAGTTTTCATAGCAATAAGGCCTGTGACTATGAGGGGCTCCCAGTGGTTACGATGCCGGCCTCCTTTCCCCTTCTAGGCCAAATTAATCAAGATGCTAGCGAAGGTTGTAGCTTTGAAAGAAAACAAGAAGATTGGCAATTTGCTGTTGTGGGATGCAGTCATCCTGAACCCCTAATCCAATTACATCACAGGTGTCTTTTGGCCGATACAGTCCTGGCTTGTGTTGTTTGTAATGAACGTATGCAGGCAAACCAAGCCAATGGACTGCTCATGTTCTAACATATGGCACCGGGGCTGTGGACTATAGCTTAAGTGTTGAAGTGCATTTCTAATACTGAAAAACTAACAGAATAACTAATACTAAATGACAGCAGAATATGGACACAACATGACTATGTTGTGAATGCCACCAAAACCGACCTATTTAACTCAGCTAGAAAGGCCACGTTTGACAGACCAAAGCTACACGTTTTGGCAAAGGGTGCTCTGTAGAAAAAAATAATAATATTACTATGCTGGGCTTTCAAGTGTAAACAAAGATTGCTTCAATTTGAGGAATCAAATGCTACTGACCAACAAAACAAAAACCTAGGGAGACAATGACAACTTTCTATTGTTAGATGAATATCAATACGCCTACAATTTATACGAATTGACCAGTACAGGCAATACATACACAAAATGTGTTCCATTGGAGACCTATCAAGCCTCTAGACATACTAAAGTCTGGCCCGAATTCTGCTAAAAGAAGATCTACATTAGTGTATCTGGCCTAGAGGGAGCTTAATAGAATACCATGTGATCTCCCTCATCTGTATCTGGCCTGATTGATATGCGGTCCATAAAATACTTTAAAAACACTTGGCAACAACAGCATCTGCTTACGCAACTGTTGTAAAGGCTCTTAAAACAAACGTACTTGGAAAGGTTATTATATATTGACTGAAGTGAACCTCTTCAAAAGCTCATTCACACACTTAGATACACGGTTCATTTACATCCAAACGCTAAGTTACAGAGTAGAACACTGCAATTCAACTGTACCGCAAATCAATGAAAACATGTTCTCCAAATAAGCCTTCAGAGAATGCGATTGCATCAAAAAAGGAACCATGGGTGAACTTAGAGGTCATGTGAACTTCATGGTTCCGGCAATGTGAGGAGCATCCACTGGTAGTGGAGGATCCATCATGGACAAACCCGACCTGGTTCTCCTCATTGGATATAAACATCAACACTGGTTTGGGCTTGGGGTAGTAGGTCACCCCCAGACAGAGAGGTTACCCACAGGGGGAGACACATATATATAGACACATACATATATATATATATATATATATATATATATATATATATATATATATATATATATATATATATATATATATATATATATATATATATATATACACCAATACAAAGAAAATAAACACACACACACACACACACACACACACACACACACAGGGAGAGAGCTGTTATCTGGGCACTTTGAGGACCTTGTAGACGTTGTTGTGGAAGACGGTGGAGAAGTGAGGCCGCGCGTCTTTGTTCACCAGACTGCAGAAGGGGACCTTGCCGGCATTCTGGGGATCCTCCACGTCCCAGATCTCTGGCATGCTGCAGCCGGGCCTAGCATGCACACACACACACACACACACACACACACACACACACACACACACACACACACACACACACACACACACACACACACACACACACACACACACACACACACACACACACACACACACACACACAGGCGCGCACGCACACACACACGCACGGGAGAAGAGGGAGGACAGAAGGAGGAATATTTAGAGAGAGAGATAAAGGGATGGACTAGGTCTGCGGTGGTGTGTATGCAGACGGTTGTTCATTCTGTGAATGTGGGGCTCAGCCACAGTGGGTTGCTCATGGCTCAACTCCAAGGCTTTTGGGAATATCAACCTCTCTCGCAATCTTTAGTGTGTGTCTGTGTGTCTGTCATACCTGGTCCTCCTTGTGCACCAGGAGTCCTCCAGCACAAAGTAGTGGACCCCCAGTTGCATGAGGTTGCTCTTGACCGTCTCCCCGGACATGCGGCTATACATCGAGTACACCAGCTTGGTCCTCTCTCTGCACCACACACACACACACACACACACACACACACACACACACACACACACACACACACACACACACACACACACACACACACACACACACACACACACACACACACTAACCTTATGGGGACGGCTGGCATTAAGCATAGCAGTAATTTCCGACCTTGTTGTTGCAATAACATTTAAATACCTTCTAATAATAATAAATACTCTTTTAACTGTTATTAAGTATTTTACATAAATATTGGAGTTAACTCTGTCTTTTGTCATTTCTGAAAAACAGCCAAACGCAAAATTAAGCAAGACAAAGCTTCACGTGGAGCTTTGGAATCAAATATTTGGACAGAGGTTGGTTTGTAGATAATCTACCTCAAATAACAAAGGCTGCAGTGCTAACTGAACTTAGCCTGGCAATGATACAGCGGTAGTCGATCTTAGCCCTGGCTATACTACAGTGCTAGCTGACGTGAGCCCTAGTAATAACACTACAGTGCACTTCTAGCTGACCAAAGCCGTAGTTATGCTACAGTGCTAGCTGACCTTAGCCCGGCATCCTCATAGTGTGGATGGTTAACGATGGCCCTGCCGGTCGATAGCTTTACACTGGCCATCGTTGGCATGGCTCCAGCAAACACTGCATCTGTAGACGGATGGAGAGATTCAAGGACAGTGTTAGTGGTGGTAAGGGAGGTGGCACAGATCTCCACAACCAAAATGTTAATGCTCCCTTATGAAATGCTTCGCTATTCACTGCAAGTTACTTTGTATAAAAGCATCTGCTTAATAGTAGATTTAATTATTGTGAATGTGACAGGGGTACACAGATATGGGTATTGTAAGAGATATAGAGCAGGGGCAGAGTGAGAGATAGAAAGGAAGGGA
This sequence comes from Pollachius pollachius, assembly GCF_949987615.1. Classification (NCBI taxonomy): domain Eukaryota; kingdom Metazoa; phylum Chordata; class Actinopteri; order Gadiformes; family Gadidae; genus Pollachius; species Pollachius pollachius. The sequence continues at coordinate 37,366,790 of NC_136934.1, forward strand.
GCCAGGGAGAGAGAGCTCAAATACCTACAATGTAACTACTTTTTTGCAGTTTAGCTAATGTCTAATTTTCCAAAGCCCCATTACAAAGCAGAAAACACTGCTGCAACAGTGTTGGCACCAGCAGCCCCATCAGCAGCAGTACCCACCGGGCTTGGTGTTGCCCTGGATCCAGTCAAGCAGCTCCTCCTGGGGCATGTTGCTAAACTCCCCCATGATCCCCCACTGGGCCTGCAGGTTGGCCACACCCTGTACGGCCATGACAGACAGAAAGGCAAACACCACCACCTGGAGCCTGGACCTCTCCCCCACCCAGCTGAACAACTGGGGGGAGAGAGGGAGGGGAAGAAGGAGAGAGAGAGTAAGGGTGAGAACGGGAGAGGGAGATAGAAAGCGAAAGATACAGAGACACAGATATGGAGAAAGAGGTAGATAGAAAGCGAAAGATACAGAGACACAGATATGGAGAAAGAGGTAGACAGATAGGTAGTACAGGAGAGTACGGGAGAGAGAGGAAGAGAGTGAAAGGGGTATGGAGAGGAAGAGAGGTGGAGGGGAAGTGAAAAAGAGGAAGAGAGTGAAATGGGAGTTGGGAGGGAAAGAGAGGCGGGGGAGTGACAAAGAGGAAGAGAGAGAAAGGACAGTACAGTGGGAGAGAGGAGGGGAGTGACAAAGAGGGAGAAAGGGATGTGGAGAGGGAGAGAGGTGGATGGGGAGTGACGAAGAGCAAGAGAAAAGCAAGAGAGTGAGAAAGTGACAGAGAGGCAGAGGAAGCGAGAGGGGAGAAACAATAAAACACTCAATAATTACATTTGACTACAAATACAGTCTGATAATAACAATACATAACGATATTCATTCATTCAGAAATCAAAATGAAACCAAAACAGACTAAACCGGTCACCTGCTTGGAGCAGATGAGGGCGGCCATGATGCACATGTGAGGGGTAAGGAAGAGCTTGAGACGCATGATTAGGACGGCTAGCAGGGAGAACGCCACCAGCTGAAGACCGTGGTACACCAGCTGGAGGAGCAAACAACAAATGCAGACAGCACACAGTGATTCATAACAATAATAATCTTTAACATTGCATTTGTGCAATGCGCGTTACAAGCCAAACAATAAACTCTGCATATAGTGTGTGTGTGTGTGTGTGTGTGTGTGTGTGTGTCTTGAATATCGTGTGTTGGAGCAAACATTGCGTGTGTGTGTATGTATGTGTGCATGTGTGTGTATGCACTTGTTTGTGTGTGCGTGTGCAAGACAACTCAACAGTGCAATAGAAAGGGGGGAGATGAATAGATAAAGAGCAATAAATAGAAAGTGATAAATGGAGATCGAGCATATAAAGAGCGAGAGAGAGAGACAAACACAGAGACAGAGAGACATGTGGGAGCCATATGACTAACGAGAGATAGTATTGAAAAAATAAGAGATAAAGAGAAAGAAAAAAAGACTAAATAAAAGGCGCTGGGGTTTGGGATTGGATTCCACGGCAAGAGAAACATTGGCTTTCAGTTCCCAGCGGAGAACCAAGGGAAGAGAGCCGGAGGACGAGACAGCAGCCACAGAGGCATTCACTCACAGGAAGGCACAAGGGTGACAACACTGCTGCTGCTGCTGCTTCCGCTCACTAATACCTTGCAGAGATAGAGAGAGATAGGGCAGTTTGTGCTCGCTCACCTCTCCTTTGGCTATCAGTTCCGGCCTGCAAGAAGCAAATAGAACAGAATGAGTTTGGGTCACTGAGGCAGAAAACAGCAATGCTATCTCTGGGCACAGTGCAGAGAGACGAATACATTATGGGGGAAAAATGTAATATGTTTATGTTTAATGCAATACAGTAGCCCACCGCGTAGAAATGCTAAAGATAAGACTGTGAGAGAGATTTGCATGGTTTCCAGACTGCATGGAAATATTCAGACTGTGTATTCAAACTGTTTAAGGACACCGAGCTTCCCTTCAAGACATTGGCATCTACCTTTTCTGCTAAGTTACTGTCAGGGTCCAAATTTACTTTTTATCTAAAAGTGAAAGAACCTTCTGTCCACGCAATTCTTTTGATATGTAGTCAAGGATTTGTACCTGCCAAATAGTCAAATCTATCTCCTATTCGCTGGTGGCAGGTGTTTACTTTGGACCCTGGTTACATCACTCAAATGTAGCCGTGAACAACAGAGCACAAGCAGTGGAACAGACACTCACTCCTCTTCCTCAAGCTCACTCTGAGACTCGGAGGTGTTGGCCATGTCTCCATGGACCAGGGAGTGATACACATCCTGTAACGTCTAAAGAGGGACAGAAACAAATGTTTTTAGATTGGCATTGTATTTTGGGTTTTGCTAATTTGACGTGCTCGGGCAATGAAAATGTAGTTTTCCCATGCTTATAAATCAATTCAAATTGAAAGAAGAAGAGAGACAGAAAGAGAAAGACATCACATTAAATGAACAAATGGTATGCATCAGGAATCTCCCCATTGGCTCTACATGTCGTTTTTTCTACAACCAACCGCCCCCAATGCTGTTTTTAAATTCATTGCAGATAATCAGCAACGCGTGTTAAACTGACTTCAGCTTTGGTGCAGTTGTCAAGCTGTCGTTTTGTGACAATTGACGAGGCAGTAGGTGACACGTGTATATTTTTAGCACCATGTTTTATTCATGAATTCATGGAACAGCCAAGGTTTTTTTTGGTCTATAAATGACATGCGCTTTACAAAAAAAGACACTAATTAAGCGTTGGTATCTGTGTGTATGTGCGCTGTGTGTGTGTGTGTGTGTGTGTGTGTGTGTGTGTGTGTGTGTGTGTGTGGTGCAAAAGTTACCCGTGCAGCGATGAGCACGAGCACTAACACGTTGACTGGGAGCAGCAGGGTCTTGACGTAGCGCAGTGGGGTCTGAGACAGGCGGGGACAGGTGTAAGTAGTGGCTCATCATATATACGGAAGCAGAACAGAACAACAAGCTAAGATTTGTCTGGATGAATTTTCTATTCAGGCCGAATCTAAAGTCACAGAGAACAACAGTATATAGTCCATAACCTTTACAAAATGTGATGCACGCACACACACAGACACACAGCGGTCGAGGGCCTGTTGGAGCCCTGCTTCTAAACAGCAGGTCGCTGCGGTCTGAATGGCTGACATTTCACCAGGACACAGAGTGACATTTAAGATGTCAACATATTTTCACCCCGTATTATACACATAGATTGAGCAAACAGATTCCATCTTTTAAGATAATTCATCACAGATTAACTGTCCTCTTTCGATTGCCTTTAACTTAACTAAATAAACTGTACAAAACATCAAATGTATTAAACACTACCTCCATCTCCATGAAGTCAAACTCTGCAGCGCAGGTGTACATGAGCGTGTGGAAGTCCTGGTAGCTGGTGAACTTAGACTTGATCAGGCCGCTGATGTGAGCCTACAGGAACACAGGAAACACGTCACAGCTCGACCCCACGCCTCACCCAGGCTCATCACTGAGGGTGAGGTTGTCTCACTAAATGGACGCCCCCATCAGAAGCAATATACAAATGACAAATATAAATATAGAAACATATGAATCAGATATACTGAGCGGGATGCCTCCCTGATATATATCTTAATCTATCATGTAGAGCAAAACATGAATATTGAAGTAGTATGCATGCCACCGCTTTACATTCACAATATTATTCACTTCCTCAGCCTAATGCAACTAACTTCATCATAGCAACAATGGCTTACGTCATCGGAGGATCCCAGCACGGTGGACAATAGGAACTTGAGCACCAATGTGGAGCCCACCCAAGCCAGGCCCTGCATGGACTGAGGATGGGGGGGGGGGGCAGATGCATGAGGGGACAAGGTGGAGGGTTATAAGGAGATAAACCCAAACTGGCATTATGCTAGGTGCTGTAGAGGTGGTGTGCATAGTTTTCTGCCTTACACTTGAGGGTTAGGGTTAGCTCTAAGCTCTAAAAAAGCTTATTCAAATTGCCAGTCACTGCTAATGCCATTTCTGTGTCTGCTAATATCAATTAATGGTTTAAAGATGATCAGGCTGATAGGTAGAGGTGGTCCTATATGTTTGATCATACTTAATTTCCTTTGGATGACCGTACTGATCTGCTTGTGGCTGGCCTACCAATAATTGGAAGACTATATCCATATCAAAACACGCATCACTCTTTGTCGACAAACAGATCTTAAAAGCATACAGGAGCTGTCATGCCTACAAATCATCTCTCTTGCTACAGAGTAGACATTTCAACACTGTGTATTTATACGTTTATCGAGTCGACGGATGTGATGAAGCTTTTAGTACTTCCACTGCTGATGACAGTTTTAGCACCTACTCTATCTTTACAAGTGCTTGCCATTTATGACAAATTGCAGGTACAGATATCGCTGCCGAGGTGATGAATTGGTTGATGCAGCAGAAGCCTTTTGGCTCTGCATTACTGTGAGCACCTTTCATAAACAAAAGTGTTTGCCAAGCCATCGTTCCCTAATTCAAAAATCATTTATAATATCATTAATAAACCATAAAAAATGAGGACCATCCTTTTGTTTTAAAACATATCTTTTTTTAAAAAAAACACTTATTTTGAGAGCCTCTACCCCAATTTCGTTGCACTTTGTGCAATGACAATAAAGACATTCTGATTCTGATATAGAGTCTGTCGAATATAGAGTCTGTCATAGCACACAGCCGCCGCAAGTCTCTGACATCAGAGAGGAATGAAAATAATATTTATAAAATTAATCATTGAAACTGACTCAGGATTTATATCGAAATGTTCGCAATGACTAACGGTTCACAGCGGTGTATGTTGCCAGCGTTTGGCTGGTTGATATCATATTATGGGTGGGGTCAGCTTGAAATCCTCTATAGAGCTGCAGAGATAGAAAAAAACAACCTTTCCACTGATTCGCCAAATGCACCAACTCCCTAAAATGAAGCATACAACTATCAACCATAAGGTCCTGGACACAATGTTTTCCATGACCTGCATTTTAAGATGAAGAAGCATTCAATGCAGCATATTTTCAGCAGTTACATGACGAGCAGGGCGTACCCAAGTGATGATCCCGGGTCTGCAGACTGTTGTGAAACTGTCCTTAAATGCGATGATGGCCTGCCAAGACAACAACATAACATCCAAACATTGAAATTCTCTGAATCACAACAAAATACCAAACACAAGGAATATCCAATATACTCAATATGTAACTGTGTATCTTTATATATAAACTGCATTAAATGGCTATGGAGACGTAGTGGTGACCTAAGCCATAAACTGGAGCATCTTTTATTATTTAAAACTAGAAGCTAAAATCAGAGAAAACAATCCTGAGTTGTCAATGCTTTTACTGCAGTTATTCTTTTCTTGTATTCCACATATACTGTCAAATTAATTAATTAATAATTAATTATTATTAATTATTACACTTGCATAAAGCAAAGATCAGACTATGAGCTATAGTTGTCTTTGCAGGGGAGTGAGGCTTCAGGCCTGTCAGTCGTTCTTTGGGTTCTTCGACAGAGTTTACTAAATAGTGTTGAAATGTAAAGGACAAGGCTAAGTTAATGAACATCCATTGAGACGGGCGTGTAGGTTGGTGGCTAATGGCCTCAGAGGTCTTTGAATCTGTCTGCAAATTGTCTGTTGTAGATGTCAAAACACACACACACACACCGGACACTAGGGCTGGGCGATTAATCGAATTTCGATCTCGATTTTAGTGTCAAACGATCACAAAATTAACACACACACTAACACACACCCTTCCACCCCCTGCCTCGGGGGAGCAGAGCACTGACTCACCCAGATGGAGACCAGAGAGGAGGCGTAGAAGGAGGTGAGTAGCATGGAGTTGCCAAACATCAGGAGGAAACACACAGCAAGAGCGATCTGCAGGAAGCAACCAGGGAAAGACAGAGAGAGAACGATGTGTCAGTCAACCGCAATCTGCTTTGCCTCCCAGTTGTGTGGAAACTGTTTGTTCTGGACCACCAGCTTCACACTGGGATGCTGAATCCAGTCGTTAGGCAGCTCATCTGTGTAATGACAATGACACCACGGGGAGGAAACAAACAAACCACATCCACTTTGTCATGACAAAAGCGAGTCCCTAAGATCAGACAAAACAAGCCCTGCATAATTTGTCAGAAATATTCATCTCTCACGGGACTTCAACTGTCGCATAGCAACGATCCCTAGTAGATTCGTCCCTCAGAGTTGAAACAGAAGAAGCTTGTTGTTAGATTGTAAGTTAGTCAATCATTACGGGAGAGTGGGGGGTTGTATGATACATTGTCATAAATAATTAGAATAGACCAAATGCCAAGTGATGAAAACTTAGCCTTCCCCAAGACGAAGCATGGCTATTTTAAATAGGAGCAAGGGCTGTGCGTTCGCACACTGGGCCAACTTCCGGTCGCAACTCAACTGAAGATTTGGCAGCCACGTAGGTCACAGGGGAAACACATGCTTCTGCCTGGCTGCATTTGTTATTCATGGGAACACAGACACACACACGCGTGCACAGAAATCATCACTGCCAAGCCGTTTGAATTATGCACTGCCTGCATGCCCTCCCTTGGAATAAGATCTCCACCATCTCTGGATGACTTCCTTATCGCTGGAGCTCCCAGCCTCTGGCTTCCAGACCCTGGCTCATAGCCCAGCATGCAGAGGAGGATTAGGGGCAAAGGAATGTGGAGGAGATGCTTGGATCATCCCTCGCTCACATACAGCCCTCATTTAGACGAGAGACAAAACGGGACACAAAAAGGCTTCCATGAGACTGGAAAGAAAATCTCATACGTTTGGTGTCATGTTGCTTCCAATTTAGACATGTTTAAAAAAAAAAATAAAAAAAAAAAATAAAAAATTCGTCATGAAAATGTTTTTTTGCTAAACTGAAATTGCGACCCTTTGATGAGCACTATTGATATCGAGGAACAGGTGTGGAGAAACCATGGAAATAGTGCTAGAGGGAGCAGAGTGAACCAAGCTGTTGGGTTAGTTTGTTTTAGAGTCTGCATTGTGCTTTAAAATCAATGAATTAATCTGTGGGTCATTCACACTGTATTTTGGACATGGTTGTTTTTCTTTAAATGAGATGCAGGTTTTGAATAAGGTTGCCCTGTGCAGGCGGAAAGTCTCCTACCATGTGAGTCACCAGGATGGACTGCAGCTTGGTGGGGCTGAGGTAGCCAAGGATGTAGGAGGCAAACAGAGAGGCCACCTGGACAGAACAAAGCAGCACAACCGAACATCAGCTCAAACAATGGCTGAAAGTACAAATCTATGACTAGTAGCAACGATATCCTGCCAACATTGAGCCTTGTGTCTCATGGTATGTGGTTAGGCAGTGTGGATACTGTCAAAACGGGGCAGATATTAACTGCAAGGCATCATCACACTGGGACTGAACTTCCAGTCGACTCTAGGAAGTTAAATGTATTGCTATGATTTCCATTAAGCTCTCCAGTTTTGCTTCAATAGTAATAGTATTAAAAAAAAGCAGTCCAGTACAATATGTGCGTATTATGAGCATGATAAATGGAAAAAGGTTTACATTTATTCAAACCCTAATGGATGGTTTAATGTACCAGCCAGCTACTTCAGAGGGCACACGCTATTGAATTTATTTCCAAGCGACTTCAGCGCCAAATTTCGATTGGCCAGTCGCACACTCTACAGGCCTCAACAGGCGCCCACGAGTGCTGCCATGCATTCCCGGTGCGATCACTTGGCTTAAACCTGGATTATACTATACTACTATACCGCACGGCCGGCCCGGGTCGCAAGGACATGAGCTGATGCGGAAAATGGATGGGCAAATCGTTTGGATCTTTGATACATTCATTAGTTTTCTCCATGCAGGGAATGGTCTACAGGAAAATTAACGCTACCATACGGCCATTAAATAGGCGAGACGAGGGGGGTGGGGGTTACATTCGGGAGAGACCGGTGTGAGAGACAGATGAAGCGGAAGCTCCTAGGAATTCTCCATGGCGGCGTGACGGCGCCTGCATAGAGCAGCCGTCGGAGTGAAAAAGGCCAAAAGATGCGAGTGTGTCGTTCTGTGTCACTCACTCGCATCAAAATAAAACATCTGTACCTGGGTGAGCAGCACGAACTGAGAAAACTGCCAGGGCAGCATGAAGCACAGTGTGGAGACCCCCAGGGCCACCATGGACGTTCTGCTAGGTCTCTTTGTCCTGGACCCATGGGACAGCACACACACACACAGAAGATTATATATATGTTCATATGCTCATGACTGTTGCACACACACACACACACACACATACACACAACGTGTATACACATAATGTGCATGCGCACTCAGCATGTACAGAGTTCATTCATTCTGTGCAATCCAAGGCCGGCATCTATGCTTTGCACTCTTAAGAAGCCAAAGCGGTCACAGAAAAATATCCAGGACCAAATCCCTTAAGATAACATAAAGGCCTTCTGGGGAATATTTCTGATATTTCTGAATATGTTTTTTTTTTGTTCTTTAGTAAAAATACCCACGTACAAACCCAAAAAGACCCACACTTACCGTAGGATGTAGGTGAGCAGCAGCATCTGCATCACCAGGAAGGGGTACGCAAAGCTCTCCCTCAGAGGTGGGGTCCACATCACACGAGTGCTCTGGGAACGCACAAACACATACACACACACACACACACACACACACACACACACACACACACACACACACACACACACACACACACACACACACACACACACACACACACACACACACACATACACACAGTAGAATAGTCCTTTAGCAATAGACAGAAGCTCATGATCTCTTATTTGGATCACTCTGAATGGAGATGGAAGCTTAAAGTGAGGACGTTTAAATACACAAAATGCAAAGCCCAGAAAAATAAATAAAGAGTAAAGACGAAAATGACAAAGGCAGTATCATTTCACCCAGAAGTGAAAGACAACTTGCTCAACGATGCCTACTGTTGGGCTACAGATATTAGCGTCAAACCCAGTACCGTTATTATACACATGAATTGGTCATTATAAGAAAAACGAGGATGAATGAATTAACCTCTCAGAAAAAAAGAATATGCAAATGGTTGAGCTTTCCATATCACATTATCAGCAACAATGGAATTAGAGGTGTATTGGGATGCTTTAATGGAATTCCAAATTTCACTGTAGAGGAGGAGAGCAAACCAATGCATTACAACTGAATGCTTTTCAAGGGCAAGCAATTCGAAAGGCGTACAATTCTACACACCAATTCTTCTTTAAAGGGAGTCCTCTTGTTGAGAACTGTCCTGTTAAGTCAATGTAAGTTCAGTTGGAAGTAATGGTAATAGATTTATCAGTTATATTTATAACTTAAAAACAACGTGCATCTGTATTTTTTTCATCCAAGAGCAAAGTTGATCCCCTCCATTTGCAGTGACACAAATGGAGGCATTCAGGATGGAGCAAATTATACTGGAAAATCAGAAACTTTCTCTGAAGATCCGCACAGAAAGCGGGAGTAGACAGATTAAGCAGCTAGTTGTGTGTAATGTCTGATCATGTTACAGTGTATTATTACACTATCCACTCAAGAAACAAGACGGTTTCAAGTATTGAGAGGACTTCAAGCTACTTCTACCAAACTACTTAGTACCATATTACACCCACACCCACAATGAGCGACACGTGAGGCGGAGATTTCCTTTTGTGTCACTACCCCACAGTAAACCAACAGTGGGGTACGCACAACCTCATAATACGCACCAGGGAGGTTAGCATACGCTTGAACTGGACCACTAAGGATATAGCTGTCAAAAATAAATGGATGTGTGGGTTGGCAAGGCGAAACGCAATACATTTCACACACATACAGACACATACAGAAATACACACATCTAAATGTGTGGGAAGACAGTGTTTATTTCTCACTAAGTGAAAGGCAGAATTTCCGTCTGGTTTGCAGGAGGTGTGCGTGTTTGTGTTGCTGCACTGATTTATCTTTCTTTGCGTGTGCATGTGTGTGTGCATGTGTGTGAGGCTTACCTCTCCGTGGTTGAAGAAGAAACACACGGTGGTGACCAGGCCTCCCAAGCGACTTCCACTGGGGAGGGAGAAGAAAGACAGTGAACACAAGGACGAGAGAGAGATAATAAGAACAGAGAAGGCAGATCAGCGATCAGCGTTTATCTTTTCCCTTTGCATACATATTTGAATCCCTCGAACAGCTCTATCCACTAAATTCCAAGGAGTTGGATTTAATATTTTGTAGGTAGGTGAAAGTTCAAGGGAAGTTACCTGAGGTAGGTGCCGTATATGAAGAACAAGCTCATCATGAAGCCGTTCAGGAGGAACACAAAGGTCACATAAAAGTATGCTGGGTCGCCCAGGCCTAGAGGATGGGACACACACACACACACACACACACACACACACAAACAATTGTTGAAAACAAAGGAGCTTATGCAATTTTGACAGAATTGAAATATACGGTTTGCATCCTGTCAAACCTTTTACATTACAGCGGATTTGTTAAATGTGCGCATATCACCGTCACACTGTCCCAACAGATTGATTCTGTCCCTTACTGGTAACCTTGGATATTTTAACATTGTATATTTGGATTTGCCCCATGCCACTTATCTCAAATGTATGGCCCTTAATGTAATGTTACATGTGGCATTGTTTATTTTGGAATTAAATTGTGTTAACATTTATATATACACATTTCTAGCTGTACAGCTATTGCACCTTACTGCTCTTGTACTATTGATTGTTTATTTGTTTATTTTGCACTTTATGCTCTGTTCCTTCTCTGTACTGCAGTTGCTGACCAGTCATTTCCCTCTGGATGAATATTTAATCTTAAACAACAGGCCACGTGGAAGCCAGGTCTTTATTACGACAGTAGGCCAGGTTTAACCACAAAACACCCACCCCCACAGGGTGTAATTCTTGAACGTTATGGTGTTTGAACAAGCAATGATCTCCTAATATCACGCCCTGCTATGTCTCATGCGGCGTGACTTGCATGCTGATGCAGATAAACAACAGCAAGGAGACTTGTGTCAGGTTTTTAAACACTAAAATGTGAGTCTGTTTTGTGGAATCGCTACTGCGATGGATTGGACAAAGCTCAACAATCGAAAAAAAACATTTCTTTCTTACCACTTATGCTAAATAAAGGCATTTCAGTTTCATTGTGAAAAGTTTATTCTGTCCACACCTTCCATCCTTCATATATCCTTCATCAATCAACAAAGAATGAGACGATGAAGATGGAAATAAATAACATGCATGAGTTTATAGTTATAAGAATTAGAGTATAATGATAAAGACTTATTCTTCTCAGTCATCTCTGCATTTTTCTTCAATAGTGATCCGTTTTAATTTAATTTAAGCTTATTCAAGGTTTGTCTTTGTCTTTCCCCATGGCTATGACCCAGACCGACTTTATGATACCGTTTTAGTATCGTCGCTGTGTATGACCACTATAATGAGCGATGTTGTATATGAAATGTCCGTGATGCCTAACCCTTAATCGGGCGCAGACACTGTGGTTGCTGCTCAGATGGAGCCTCACCATCCACACACACCGTGGTCCTACACTACAACCTACGCTCCATCTCTCTTACTCCGCAGTCAACTGCTGCCCTGGCGTCCACCGGCACCCCTTTTTCGTGACATCTGAGAGCCTTGGAAAAGGCACTCCGACGTCACGAAAGGAACGCCATCTGCATTCGCAGCAGAGTGGAACATTCACATAGTGTTTAGGCCAGAATGGCAAAAGAGGATTTTCCCCCAGTTTTTTCTAAATTGGGGAATTATTTCAGTGATAAACAGCGATTAAAATGTTATAAATTACTTACTATGTTGACGATCATTTAAGAAAAATTATCACGTTTAAAATGTGGTCTTGGGTTCACTGGCTCTTTAAAGGAGGAGCGTTTCACTCTGCTATTTTCTGATAAATAAAGTATTGCTTCATACACTGCAAAAAAACGCAGTGTGCAACATCAACTCTGTTTTAAAGAAAAAGGGGGGACCACCAATTTTTCAGATCAGACAAATGAGGAAGGCAAATCCCGGACCAATGATGTCACTGTTCAAACTGTGTGTGTATACATCCGTGTGTGTGACATGTGTGCAAGACATAAGACATGAACATGCTGTGTTCGCTGATAAAACGAAAGTGACGACTGCCAATACCTTCGCAGCTGTCAACAGGAGCAAGGCCTTCTCCCCTGTTGATGGACCAGCACATCTTAGTGGGGACACTGAAGAAGTCCATGAGGCCTGTGTATGTTCTGTACCAGCTGGCCAGGACTACCTTGTGGGCAAAGTGGGAGGGAAAGAGAGACATAAGGGTAGGTTGATATTCAATCAAATGAGTATCGGTTGAATAACAAACGAATATTGGCTTTTTGTTGTGTTCTCTCAGTGGTAATTGCCTTCTGATCGGTGGCTTCATTGGGAGTGGGTGTTGTTCATTTTGTATTGGGTTACTCTGCTCATTACGAAATAACACATACACAACTTTATAACATAATAGCATATTAATAACAATGAATATTACACAATAATGTAGACAACATTATTGGCTGAATTACCTCTGGGTATAGATTGAAGCGCTTTAGGGTGTTGATGACCAGCGGGTACTCCGTCAGCCGGTCGTTCATGACCAGGTGTAGGCCGCTCAGGAAGGAGGGCGCCTCGATGATGGTCTTGTAATAAGAGTAGTAGAGGCCCTGGAACACAACGAGAAACAAAGCTGTAGCCAACACACATGGTTGCAGGGGAGGAGCCGGTGGACAGGGACGCATAGAAATGGCTAGAAAAAGTAAGAGATGAAGAAAGGAAACTGTGGCAGGAACTGTCATACATGAAACATTAGATAGATTCAGCAGATGGGGCCGAAGCACACAGTGCATTTGGTTTCCTATGCAAGATAAATTCTCACTTTCAAAAATGTTATAAACTTTTCTTTTTTTTAAAGGTCTTTTACCTCACCCCGTACAGGATAATAATCTGGATTATGGTTGACGAGAAAGAGTGATGCATAGTAATAAAATGACCTTATGATGCACTTTGATTAATTGTGGGTGCTGGCTAAAAAAATATGTATTGTTAGTCATTAAAATGGATGAAAAGCCAGAATCAATAATGATAGTTTGATATATTCTATCCTATTTACCATTTCCGTCCGAAAAGCCATTTCCTTTTCCAGATTAGATAAGTGTGAAAAATGTCGGTCATTTTCAAACAGGAGCGTGAGGTGATACCTAATCACAAAGAGAAGAAAAAACATTTTTATTCACGTTCACTTTTTGTTGGCCAATACGTTGACAATGTTTATGCTATGAAAACATGAAATACATTTTCATAGACTAAGGCGTCCCCTTGATTACATACAAAATAACGTCAAATAAACTACATAAAATTATACATGTAGTGCATGACACGAAAATGTAAAAGTGGAATTATCACACAAATATAATAATAGGTTATTACTTCTAATATAGTACCTGTCAAAAAATGTAACTTCATGGTAGAACAAATATCGTTTCGGAAAAGCAACAGCATTTAACACACACACACACACACACACACACACACACACACACTAAATATAATCCCTTACCAGTGGATAAATCCAGCAAGTGCCGCTGCAAAAGAAGAACAGCCTTAAATATTGAATTGGAATGGCAGACTGCAATGACACATAACCAGTGTTTTTGGAATATCTGGCGGTCGAACGAACTTAAAATGCTTGCAAGTAGTGTGATGCTGGGTGACATTTTATGGAAATCATTACGGATTTGATGGGGTTCGTTAAACTCACGGTAACATGTTAACAACTTTGCAAGAAGGGACGACACACATTGGAAAGCCATGTACGTGACTGACGTCAATGTTGGACAACAAACGGTAGGCGGCTAACCGTAACTTTAGCAACGGTAAAGCTAACTGGCGGTTACGAGTGAGAGCTATAACCCGGGTCACGAGCAGAGTTATACCGCTCACTCGCGTAGGGTTCAGCACTATATTTAGCACTGTATCCGCGATGTAAGGAACCCGTTAGCAGCTGAGCACCGAGGCTAACTAGCTAGCTAACGATAACTTACCGAGCAGTAGAGTGCTTCCTAGTTTCATGAAAGCACCAGGAGTGAGCCCAAGCTTGGCTCTGCTGGCTGAAATCACATTGGGCAGAAAGCTCCCGAAACCCTTTCCCTCTCTGCCTGCTCGTTTCATGTTACTTTTAATAACAAGCGGACTCTTGTCCCGTTCGACCAAGGTCGCTTGGGTTTTCCCGCTGCTTTGTTTTCTTGTTTTAATCACCATTTTAAAAATCAGTGTTCAGACAGAGGAAAGGCTCGAGACAGCACCGCTATGCAAGACACCCCCCTCGGTCTCCAGTGTCGACTGATGAACCGCTTGTGGACAGTCACTACCTGGGTGATGGCGGTATCTCTCGTCTACACAAATCTGAGGAAACTTTGCCCTCTTTTGGCTTTCTGGCGCTACTGCAGGCCGCTTGCATTTGGTAACCTTGGAAACACTAGGATGTGGGATGGGCATCTCTTGTTTACCGACCTTTTGTTGTCTGATGTCAACACACTGCCACATCCGTTTACCCACGGCCGATGTATGTACCCCATCATTTTGACCAAACTAGATTTGCTTTCTGGCTATATGCTACTATTATCATTTAACATAATTGAATAAGCATAAACTCATAATTAACATACATAAATCTTTTTTGTATCTATCAATATATTGTAGTGGAAAAAAGCGTGGTAAATAGTAAACACATTCAACAAATATAAATATTTTAATTTGTCATTTTAGTTTTGTAGGGAAACTGGTCTAGCACGACCATGCTCCATTCGTCTCATATAGTAGCCTATTGTCAATTGGTAAGTTACGAAATAGAAACACTTTCATTCGTATAGTTTGCTCTTCTATATATAAATGTTTCATTATCTTGTCATTGCATGATACATAGTCGTATTGTGTTAATATGTGTCTCTGTATATTTTTAGTAGTGTTTAAATCGGATGTAAAATGTTTTTCATTTTAATTAATATCACTGCCCTGTGGTTTCTGCCTAATTTTCAATCTGGGAACTTTAAATTAGTTTCATTACTAGCCAGAAGATGTCATTGTAGGACCATGTTGCACGTCCTAGAGCGGCTAAGGCACGCCCACCTCTTGCATCACGGCTGGACCACACTGACATTTTTGAATGGGAATCAATGGAGTGAAATTAAATCTTCTAAATCAAGACATATGCAATAAAAAGAAAATGTAATCTGCACAAACCCAAGTCAAAGTAATGCCGATGTATATATGTAAGGGTATTGGGTACTTAAGTCCGTTTCAGTCTTTTTAATTGTTTGAAATTGTATTTTTATTATAAACCCTGACAGGTAAATTTCATAGATATTCAGATTGAAACCGACACTTTTTAAACGTAGCTCCGTGAACTCCCATATAACTTTTCAATTTCTAAGGTCAACGCGTGACGCAGGAGGTGGGCGTGACGTAGCCGCTCAAAATGCGATATTGGTTTACACCTCTGGTTTACCCTAGCCAACTGACTTTTCAGACTACCGCTCTATATTATTTTGGAAAGAATGACAAAAGTGGTTTACTTTTTTTTGTTCCATATAATTTATTTATAATATCACATTCCCTAGTAGGGAAACCTTACTTATATAGGCCTATAGTATATAGTACAGTGTGTATGGTGCATCTGGTGTAGGCTATGCCATCACGCAAGATCTTCTGCCATAGTCATTAGGCATTTCTTTCGAAGTGAATAATTACATTAGGATATGGTGCATTATAATTTCAACTAGAGACAAAGTTCAGCAATGCACCAAACAACAAACAATAATGACAACCAAAATAAGGCAAAATTCCTACAAATATTTCGATGCCAGAAATCCATCTTAAACAACGCCAAAACAAAAACAGGTTTGATAACTTGTCAAATTATTAATTCGATTTTTTATCAGATAATGCAATACAAGCAATCGTGTTATTTACTTTGAACATCTGCCTGAGGCCTTCAGCCAAATGCCTAAGAAGTTAAATGTAATATGTACAGTTGTATTCCAGTCTCTACAGCAGGCTGGCCGTTCTCACAAACCCACCGATGAAAGAATTTTTCAGTGGTGAAAATACATTTTCCCTCCGTAGCCTACTCCCAAATGCCTATATGTTTCATGATACACACGTCTGACAGGAGGCTTGATTAAACTGGTCTGTAGCGGCCTTGTTCGTGCATCAGGACGCTCTGGGGCCCGAGGCCTACCCGTCCCATCACCCATCACCCGAATCATGCCTTGACTGAAGTGTTGCCTTAAATACGACCAGTGTTTCGCAGCCTGTGGTTCCCCTGCTCCGTCCACTGACGGCATGGCTGTGAAGGATACGCCACTGACACGCGCTGCGCTGTTGGCACAGCTTGCGGCCACACCGAAGGAGTTTGTTTGGACACATAACACAGCAGGGCACGGTGGAGACCGACGGCAGGCGTAGTGAGACAAAGAAGAGATTTAAAAAAAGAAAACACAAAGACATACAAATATATTCGAGCTGCTGACAGTAGCTTAGGATGTATGGTGTGTACCATACATTCGTTTTTGCGATCGTTTTCAACGTTGAGCTTTAGGAATTTGAGCCACGAGGATATTACTTTATTGAAACTATATGAACTTTAAACGTATCAATGTGGGGTTATTTTTCCATATATTTTGTCGGAGGAATATTGTGCTGATCATTTCCTATTTATATTTTTAAACCTATAGTCCTTAAATTGTATATAGCCTACTTTTAAAGGCATAGCATGGTTGGCTGCGCTTGTATGCAGCATGAAATAACCCTACACTTGCTGTTGTTTGAGTTCATTTTATTCATACTATTTAATATAAGGGCAAGGATATACAATATTTTATTGTATATGTTATTTACTTTATAAACAGGGTGGTAGGGGATGCGTGTGTGTGTGTGTGTGTGAATATATATGTACTGTGCCCTTACTGATTTATCTGCACACTTATTTTGTTAATGTGTCCCTCACATCGTGTACGCGCAAGCGTGCATATGTACGTGAATATGTGCGTGCGCGTGCGTTCGAGAGCGTGGGTGTGTGCGTGTGTACGAGAATGAAAGAGAGAGGGAGAAGGGATGCTGGGTGGGAGGTGAATTAATTAGGGGCCAACCGGCTGCCTCCGTTACCGTGACATGTTTATTACTGAACAGAAACACATGCTGTCAATGATCACTCATTGTTTGTGTATCAGTTATCTCAGCATTAGGGCCCATTAGTATTCCCTGAAATCCAATTCAATTAGAGCTCCCCAGGGCTGCGGTTCCACAGAGAGAGAGAGAGAGAGAGAGAGAGAGAGAGAGAGAGGTGACTAACTCATGTCACGTCATAGTCAGCGTGCACATGGTACACACTTATGTGTAAGTGAAAGAAAGTGTGTCATGTGTAAAAGAGAGAAGAGAATGTGTATCTGTTTCTTAGTGTGAGTGTGTATGTGCGGTTTGTTAGTGTGTGAGACATGTGTTTATAAAATAAATATTGTTTCTCTCACATGTGTAACATCCTAAATGAAATACTGTATCATTTCCGTTCTTGCATTTTAACTCCGTCCTCACGGCAGTAGCAGGTGCCAAGATGACTATGGCAGCCGAGACCTTGCCTCTGGGCCATCGCCGTGGAAACCGTCTCACCTGTGTCAGGTGGACGAAGGCCCCTGCATCCCCCCCTGCCCAACTCCCGGTGGCTAATCCTAGTAACACAGCTGGAGGGATTAGAGGTGCACCTTGACCTGGAGTGGCTGAATGCTCCCCCTTCCTTCCTTCCTTCCTTCCTTCCTACCTTCCTTCCTACCTTGGCAGGACAAAGGGTTCACCTGCCAGTCCCTCTGATCCACAGATAAGATGGCAGAGTTGGGGGGATGTCAGGGCAGACGAACCACTGTGTTACGCATCGCCCTCCCCCGGCCACTTCCATCAGGAGGTCGAGAGCTCAGGTTAAAATCGCGGGTCGGGTTATCTGAGAGAGAGAGAGGAAGAGAGACAGAAGAAGAAAGTGGGAGAGAGAGAAAGACAGCGAGAAAGAGAGGGAGAGAGAGAGGCAGACAAACACTATGAAATAGAGAGGGAGAGAGAGATAAACAAGCCACGCAGATTTTTGTCAAGGCTATGTGTGTCGAGTTAAGGTCAACTGAACTTGAAAACAATTTGGACGAATTAGCGTTTGCTTCCTTGTGTGTGTGTTTGTGTTTGTGTGTATGTGTATGTATGTGCGTGTGTGTGTGGGAAGGGGTTCTTTGCTTCTCTCTGTTAATGTCAGCACAATGTTATTGTACTTAACTACACCTGGCCCATATGGCATGACGTACTGAAAGGAATAGAGTATAAAAAAAAGAAAAAATAATTAAAAAAAAAGAGAAGAGAAAAAAAAAGAGCAGAGAAGCACAGAGAAAGCTCAAGAAAGAGGGAGAGAGGGATAGAGTGAGAGAAAGACAGAGAGAGAGAGGCCGAGGGCGGGGGGGAGGTGGCCAATCTGTGGAGTTGAGGGAGAGGGCATGATTGGCTTAATCCCGTGCAGAAAGGTTGTTTCCTTTTAGCCCCGCACTGTGATTTCCTAGCCTCTGATCGTCTCTTCCATACGATTAGACCAATGAGCAGGGCATGCAGTCATATGATGGGCCCGCTGTGTTGCCAGGCTAGTGGCTAGGCTAGTGCTTAGGCGTGGAAGGCAGCCATGCAGAGCAGCTCTAGTTCGGAGGCCAACAGGCTAACTGCAGGATTATCTTTGGGAAGGGGAAAAACCAGACCCACGGGTAATGTGGTTTACATCACCTAGCCCGCTTAATGTGCTAGCACTGATGCCTGAATTGTAAATTGGTCAGATTACTTTGATAACATTAATTTGGTGTGTGTGTGTGTGTGTGTGTGTCTCTGTTTCGGGAAATATAAGTGATGGCGCAGGAGCACAATATAATGTGCTCCTAAAATCTGTCATATACGTCAATGTAGGCTACGTACTGACAAATAAAGACATTTCTCCTCTTTCTACACACACACACACACACACACACACACACACACACACACACGCACACACACACACACACACACACAAACACACATGCACACAGACATACTCACAAACACACACATACACACGCACGCACTGCAACTAATGCAGACTTAACCGGCCCTGAGTAGGGGCTATGTAATGTAATTAGCCCAAATCAGTGACCTTGCTTTCAAACCCTACACAATGCCCGAGGCCCCTCTCTTCCTCGCTCTCTCTTGT
>NC_136934.1:37388638-37403638 GCF_949987615.1 Pollachius pollachius
GTATCCAGATCAGGTATGTGCATGTGTGAGTACATTGAACGACATGGGGATTTTTATATGCAAGTGGCTGCTTCACAGAATCCCTTAAATATAGTTTTTTCGGGGCAGTAGATCATTATGAACTTATTTTGGTTTAGGTATCTTGACTTTGTCTGCCAAAATAAATCCCACTTTGTTTCTATCAAGTTGGATCAAGTGAATGCCCGAACGCATCTCCACAAGTCTTCCTCTGGACCTCACGCAGAGCAGCGCTTTAGCTGCTTGACAGCGCATGTTAATGTGACAGAGACAGACACAGAGAAAAATAAAGAAAGAACCAGAGACTAAATAGTTTCTTTCCGGCTTATGCACAATCTACTGAACCCACAGAAAGACTTGATCAAATAGTAGAAAGGCAAATATCCACAACGTCCAGACACCAACACACACACACAAGCTAACACACACACTACATGCTTGGTACTGTATTCTCTGAGCACCCTGTATACCCTCCCCCCCCCCCCTCTGCCTCTCCTATCTGCCAATGTGCTGCTGCAGATATTGTTAGCATTCCATTTTTCCATTTACATTTTCTCTGCCTGACACATAATTGAGCAATGGATGCTCTTATGAAAATTAAACCCACGGTCCTCCCGGGTTACCGTAACCCTGTTAAAAGGTAATGAGATTCTTTATGCGTCTTCTCGTGATTTTTTTATTAAATAGAATATCAGTATGACTAATTCCCCGGGCCCCGACGCGGACTGGGACACCACATTATTGATAGGCTAGTGCATAAGTGGTCTCTGTTGGGCCGCGTCTAATGGCCTAATAATGCATTATACCAGTATCAGTGGGCCTGCGGCTTGCAGTGCTTATTGTCGTTATTGAAAACACCTGGGTGAACCATTCATCAAGGTTAACTCAGAAAGACCCATCCGTTCATTTGGCTGTCAGTAAAGATCTTTATTTAGCTCCACTCCCCCCCTAACCCCCTTCCTCTGTCCCATGCCGAGGTATGACCGCTCCCTGACGGACAGCTGAGGCCCCGTAAAAAGTCTCTCTCTGTCTCTCTCTCTCTCTCTCTCTCTCTCTCTCTCTCTCTCCCTCTCTCTTTCTCTCTCTCTCTCTCTCTCTCTCTCTCTCTCTCTCTCTCTCTCTCTCTCTCTCTCTCTCTCCCTCCCTCTCTCTGTCAGTGTCACCCTCTCTCTGTTGGTCTCTCTCTCTCCCCCCCCCCCCACTCTCTCTCTCTCTCCCTCACTCTCTCTGTCGGACTCTCCCTCTCCCCCTCTTTCCCTCCCCCCCTCTCTATCTCTCTCCCTCACTCTCTCTGTGGGACTCTCCCTCTCCCCCTCTCTCTCTCACCCTCTCTCTCCCTGTCATTCTGGAGGGATGATGGAGCGGAACGCATCAGGCAAGTCCTTTCTCGGAACCAGAGCTCCTTTTTTTATTTATTATTTCTCTTTATAATAGTATATAGTGTTCACTGCTCAGATAGACCTTTTTTTGCGGTTGTGTTTTTTTTTTTTTCAAATGTCTGAGCAACGGGAAAGGCTGTAAAACTGTTGGCCAATCCGAGAATCCGTGGCCTGTGTGTCTGAGTGAGGGATGGGAGCGGGTTGTGATGGAGAGCGATGGGCCGTGCTCAGTGGGGACATGATGGAGTTCTCATCCACATCTACAGAAAGCTAGTTGACAAATTACCAATGCATTGACTGCCAGACGTCAATAATTACATATTCATACGGGCCGCCCTGGCGATGCTGAATCCCCCTGAAACCTTGCTTTCTGCACAGTTTACCCACATTAATACAAATGGATACAGTTATGAAATCAATTTAACACCAACTTCATCCTTTTTTTGACACTACATACAATTATTGCTTTAACATAATGACAGCCTAAGCGTAAGTCTGAATAACTTTGTCCGGATACCTTTGCATGAATGATGTCATGGTGTGGTATCTATTTAGTCTCTGAGATGTCATGCTGTCAAAGTGACCTTTCAGATATTAGGCCTACTTGAGAAAAGATTACATCAAGTGTAACATTTAACATAATTTAAAGTCCTCCAAAAATATGGTTTGGGGAATATATGTCAGAAATCATAAATATCCCTTTGTTGCCTTCGTTCTAAAAAATTATAAGCAACAGGCATAAACTAAAATGTTTTTTAACAACATTTTGACAAAAATTTAAAGAAGTAATTGGAATAATATGTAGGCCTGTTAGGCTACTGTACTTTTATTTATTCATGTTTTTTTATATTAAGATGTAAGACCTCAGCCTCATCCGATGGGTTAAATAACTTAACGTCTAAGTGTTTTACACATAACACAACCACCAGATAATTTAATGAATAAATTAGACCGTTATCTAGATAATTGGTATATACTGCAAGGGACGCTCAAACTCAATTTGAATTGGATGAATGTAAGTGAAATTAGGAAGAAGAATTAAACAAGGTCAAAACAAATTAAGATTAAAATAGCCCACCTTGATTTGCTTGTTTGAGTGTTATTTATTTAGGTATTATTAATTGTTTTGCTTATTTTTAGAGTTCTATATGCATGTAATTATTATAATGTAATTGTATTAATATAATAAAGTAACTATTTTCATCTTCAACCCTTGTTGAAGGCCTTTAATTAGATATATAAAAAATAAAAATATTTATAATATATTATGCAATTTAAGACTCCAAAAACAGCTATTGAGTAAGTTTGCAAGCCAAAATTATCATTGCATCCTTACAACAAAACAGTCAAAATCCATGATTCTAACCCTTTATCAAACAAACAAACTCTCTCACACACACTCGCACACACACACAAACACACACACACACACACACACACACACATACACTAACAAACACACACACACTCACACACACGCACACACACGCACACTCACACAGACTTGAAGGTGTGTGACCACCATATGCAGGACCGGGGGTTGAGCTGGGGCGGGCGTTGATGAACAAATATGCCAAGGAGCGCTCGCCTTGCCAGCCGGGGACGGTGGACACACAGCCGGGCTTCATGGGAACGCTGCTCCGGGGACCCACTCTGTGTTTCCAGGGAGCAGTATATCTCTCACTCACTGGGGTAGGGTCAGGTTATGGACCCGTGCATGTCTGTCACTGGGCTGGGCAGGGTCCCAGGGCCCCCCGACACCCAAGAAAAACAAACAGAACCCAGCTGGCCACCAGAGAATAGTCCGCTCATTCCCTGGTGGAGGCGGACGGCTGTTTTACAAGATCAGCTGTTACTAAAAATCATGTACATCTGAATCACGACCATACAAATATACTACGTAGATCAATAATTAATATTTACATTGGGCGATCTGTTTAACTCCACCATTGTTCTGTTCCCTTCAGGCCTACCTCGTGATAACTCCAGGGGGCGATGCCGACATGTGGTCTTTGCATTGCGGCATATAGGTGGATGGAGGACTGGTGATGTGTTGCTGGGATTATTTTTAGCCTAATGAACAGGCCTTCTGTTGAATCTGCAGCAGGTCTAGGTGGCGTTTATGGAGAAGTCTAGGTGAGAGACGACTGACTCCTGGTTGAGTTTAAGAGTCCCAGGTCAAGTACTACAATTAATACTGGGATGCTGGTTAACAACACCTGGTCTTGTTTTTGGCACATTTCAAAATTTACAAAAATTACAAAAAAATTACAAAAAAAAACAGTTATAACTTGTAAGGTAACGCCCGCATATAAAAAAAATAGAAATGAGAACAGGCGAATTTTATTAAAATGCCTTAACAATTTGTGTCTGAAGCCGGAGACGAGCAGTGAATGGCTGTCGTCATCATTAACGGTTGGGAGGCTGACAGCAGCAGCTCTCCGTCTGGCAGAGAGGAGAAGAACACGAAGGCTTCCCGACAGTGTTCATCCTCCAGGGCCCGGGGCCCCCCGAGAACTTCCGAATGAGTGAGATGATGTGATTACGTTGAGGCTAATGACGAGGGGCATAGTTAAATCCATCTCTGCGTTTTCCTCTGCTTCTCCCCCCGATTCAGCGCCCTGTCAGCAGCTTGTTACCCAGGCTCGGTCACTCTCATCCTCCTCTTCCTCAGCTCGATGCCGAGAGAAGAGGAAGATGCAGGTGAAAGACAGAGACAGAGTGGAGAGAGAGGGAGAGAGATGGAGACCAAATGTCAAAAGCAAAGGAAAATGGGGAACAATTGAACTACAGTGTAATTGAACTATTGAAAATAAGCAAGGAATGACAGGGACAGAAAAAGTATGTGTAGGAAATCCAAAGTGTGAGAAAGAGATAGAGGGAAATAAAATGGAGCTATTGACCGAGGGAGAGGCGAGGAAAGATAGTGAAAATGTCAGAGGCCTCCACACTGAGAACACCCAGGGAGAAAACAGCTGTTTTTACTGCGGCCATGTCCTGTTAGTGCTGATATATGAGGTGTCAGAAGCTCTCCCGACAGATCGTGGCAAATTCCCCATGATAAAACACGAGTAACATTCACTGTTGAAAGCGCTTGTCAGGCTTGGGAAAGTGTTGGGGATTTTTCATTCACGGGTAGGCCAATTAGGGTTCATGTCTTCTGGCTACTAAATTCTGTAATACAATGGAATATTTGTTTTTATTTTTTTATTTGAAATGTCCTGTTGAGAAAACATGTTTTATTTTGTACACATTAAAAAAATTCTGCTTAAATGCGTCCTAGAGCATAATAATTGTGTGTGTGTGTGTGTGTGTGTGTGTGTGTGTGTGTGTGTGTGTGTGTGTGTGTGTGACAACAACCAACCATCGGGCTAATTTGCATCTCCCTAAGAACATGTCAGTCAATATGGCGGATTTGACAGCCTGTGCTTTTATCTTAAAGTGTTACTTTAGGGCGAGGTGAAGGCCGCACTAACTCGTTTATGCTTTTAGTCCACGACTCGTGCTCTAACTGACGCATGGACAATTAAAAGGGCACATAGAAACACTGACCCCTTCCTCCTGGCAGTCCCTGACCAACAAAAGAAGCGCATGGAGCCAGATGCTGCAGCAAGATCACAAGTTGGCCCCTGACAGTAAACCATTCAAGCAAATGTTTTAGGAAAAAAAAAAATCATGTTACAGGAAAATGTCTGACATGCAAATCCTCTAGGGAATTTGTATGAACAATGCGGGGTGTTTTATTCTATTGTAGGTGGACACAGAAGGGACCAGGGAATAGGACTAGTCCTTTATACATTACAGTTTGTGTTTTAGCGTTATACAATTAGTTGCTGGAAAAAATGTCCCAAAGAGTGACTGTCTGTGAGTGTATTTGTGTGTGTTTAATAAAATGTTGTGTTGGACTGTGATAGATATTGACTGGTGAACTGCATTTGCATGAATGCAAGGACATTTATTCAATCATATTCGTGCCCGCCCTAACAACCTAAAAAAAACAGTGTGTCTGTCTGCTTTGTTTGTTTGTGTATGTACAAGTGTGTGTGTGTGTAAGCGTGTGTGTATACATCTCCAGACATCACCACCTGTTAGCCACTCTGCGTCATCGTCACTTCCTGTTACGCCTCAGGTCACCGCGGCAACGTGAGTCTGGCAGCCGACTGGCTGAGAGAGAGAGAGAGAGAGAGAGAGAGAGAGAGAGAGAGAGGACAGAGGATGGAGCGAGGGGGGAAGAAGGAATAAGGAAAAAAAGAAATGTTTCACAGCGTTCAGAGAAACTCTAGGGACGGGGAGCCCCTAATCACATTAGCCAGAGAACTTTTACTCATGGCTAATGGAATTCATTTAAAATGGAACCGCTGGGCGCTAAGCTGATTTACATTGATCCAGAAATGTATAGAGCCAAAGTCAGTCTATCTATTCTGTGAGGGAATTAAAGGCCGCTAAGCCTATAGAGACAGACTGTATAATCCTATGTTCCAGGATCGATACTGGCTGTAGCCTTCTCTATGAGCCCTCTCCATGTACTGTTCGCTGTTCTGTGTGTGCGTGTGTGTGTGTGTGTGTGTGTGTGTGTGTGTGTGTGTTTGTGTGTGTGGATTACTATGTTTGTGTTGCAAAGCTTTGCTTTGTGTGTGTTTGTGTGTGTCTTTGTGTCTCATACACTTAAGTTCCACTGTACGACTGCACGTTTGTGTTGGCATGCGCACTCGTGTGTTTCTGTGTGTGTTTTTATCCAAAATGTATATAGGCCTACGGTATATATTTTGCTCACAAAATGCCTCCACTGTGTCTACAATGGGCTCACCTTGGACCTTACAGTACTGGTGCTTCTACAGCCCTCTGACGAACCACAGGGAGCTACAGCGCCACCATTAACGCCATCCAAATAATCATCTGAGCCGGCCGTTTATTTAGTCTGACACCAGTGACATCCATCGTCTGGCGAGGGGTGGGGGGGGGAGAGAACATAGAGGGAGGAGGCAGAGGAACGCAGAGGGCCCATGGGCGGCTAGCTGGCCGATGCACCCAGCACATGGAGCTGCCCCTGGTTATGTAGACTGCCCCTGGTTATGTAGACTTCTTCCACATAAAGCACATTTCACCAGATCTGGAGATGACGAGACTAGACAGTTGAATTTAAAAAACGTTATTTTTTGTGTGAAAAGTGGCTCTGTGAAAATGATTACAAATCTGATCATATATCAAGTGGGGAGTTTATTAATGAATGGATTAATGAATTGGTTTAAAAAATGTATACTTAATTAAAATAACAAAATACATGGTCATTTCAGATTAAATTGGACACAAGCGCAAATCAATGGACTGCATAAATCATAGAAGTGTTGGAGGTCATCCCTGGAAAGGGGCAGGCACTAACCAAAAGAAAGGAAATAGGTGATTGGATGTATCGTCTGTCTATTACGTCTATCAAGTAGATCAAGTGGTTCATCATTGGACAACGCTGATTGGTCCAAGCCACTGTGGATGGCCACAAGCTCATAAGCAGCTGCTTCGGAAGGTAAAAACCATGCCCAGTGGCTCTTATTTTGAATATAGCCAGACTTTCATTTCTGACCGAGATGGAAGTTTTACATATGTTTGGATATCCTTTGATATCTGGATTATCATAATATATACAAACAGATTATAACTCTTTACTTTCAACACCAAATAAATAGTTTACTAGTGTTACAGAAAAAGGCGTCAACTTAAAAAACGATGTCTGCGGAGTGTTTCCAGGTTTGTCGCCAGTAATGGTTTACCACCATTTTACGCAGCAGTTGAAGAAATAGAATAAACTCGGTCTTCCATCAACATCCTCCAGCAGATTCCCAGCAATATCAAAACAAAGGGAAGTGTAATGAAAGTTGTTCCTTTCTTTTGGGCGCCTTAATGTGAAATGAGATGAGGGGGGGATGAGTTTGGTGGTTGAGTCTAATCCAATCACACAGCCTTAAGTGGCTGACATTGATCAGGCCGGGCCAATAATTCATCCTGTCAGTCCATCAATCTCTTCCATATTCACTCGACATGCCCCGCCTCCACCACCACCACCACCACCACTTCAACCCCCAACACACCAGCACACCACCCACTCTAACCCTGAGAATGTGGTAAATGACCTTATACAACAACAGCATCACCACACACACATGCACACACATACACACACACACACACACACACACACACACACACACACACACACACACACACACACACATACATACACACAAGCACAGCCACTCTGCTCTCGTGAATGTGCCAACTCCTGATATGGGAGACACACACACGCACTCCTCTCTCTCTCTCTCTCTCTCTCTCTCTCGTTTACCCTTAGTCTCTTACTCACTCAAACATGCATGCACACACACACACACACACACACACACACACACACACACACACACACACACACACACACACACACACACACACACATCTCACATTCCAGCTGTTGTGGTGTGTCTCCTGGGCTGTAAAGAGGGCCAGGGCCGCGCGGCAGGGCAGTGTTTTGCTGTGAGGGCTTGTAATCGAATGACTCGGTCCCTATAAAAGCAATTGTATGGTTATTATCTTCTTAGGGCCCCATTTGTGCCGAGTGGCACTTAGAGGAGTCGGGGCGGTTTGGCCAGTCGGGAAGGACTAATCTCATATTTAGGATTCTTAGTCATCAGATTGGAGCAGAGCGCCCGCTGCTGCTCCCTGCCACCAAGGTCACTGCTGCTGCTGCTGGTGAGGTGGGGAAGGGCTGGGGGTCAGGTGGTGGTGGTGGTGAGGTAGTGGTGAGCTGGTGGTGGTGGTGGTGAGGTAGTGGTGAGCTGGTGTTGCTGAGGTGGTGGTGAGGTGGTGGTGAGGTAGTGGTGGTGAGGGGGTGGTGGTGGTGAGGTGGTGGTGGTGAGGTGGTGGTGGTCAGGTGGTGGTGAGGGGGTGGTGGTGGTGGTGAAGTGGTGGTGGTGAGGGGGTGGTGGTGGTGAGGTGGTGGTGGTGAGGGGGTGGTGGTCAGGTGGTGGTGAGGGGGTGGTGGTGGTGGTGAAGTGGTGGTGGTGAGGGGGTGGTGGTGGTGAGGTGGTGGTGGTGAGGTGGTGGTGGTCAGGTGGTGGTGAGGGGGTGGTGGTGGTGGTGAAGTGGTGGTGGTGAGGGGGTGGTGGTGGTGAGGTGGTGGTGGTGAGGTGGTGGTGGTGAGGGGGTGGTGGTGGTGGTGAGGTGGTGGTGGTCAGGTGGTGGTGAGGGGGTGGTGGTGGTGAGGTGGTGGTGAGGTAGTGGTGGTGAGGGGGTGGTGGTGGTGAGGTGGTGGTGGTCAGGTGGTGGTGAGGGGGTGGTGGTGGTGAGGTGGTGGTGGTGAGGTGGTGGTGAGGGGGTGGTGGTGGTGAGGTGGTGGTGGTGAGGTGGTGGTGAGGGGGTGGTGGTGGTGAGGTGGTGGTGGTGAGGTGGTGGTGAGGGGGTGGTGGTGGTGAGGTGGTGGTGGTGAGGTGGTGGTGAGGGGGTGGTGGTGGTGAGGTGGTGGTGGTGAGGTGGTGGTGGTCAGGTGGTGGTGGTGAGGTGGTGGTGGTGAGGTGGTGGTGGTGAGGTGGTGAGGGATGTCACAAACCGACCATGGCGGTTGTGGCAAAGAGGGGAGACGCACACAATTGACTGAGTTTGTTAACGAAAAGGTTTATTATAACCAAGTGAACTTAACAAAACATAACATAACGTATGGCGTGTGTATTCAATCTAGTCAGTGATGTAAGTGGGTGTGTACGTAAAAGTGTATGGGTGTAGTGTTATAAGGTGTAAACATACCTAGCAACAATAAGTGGTGCCTCCCAAAGGAGAACATCCCTGACACTGGGCTCACAGGTCTACTTCAATTATCCCAGCTCAGGTGTTGTCAATGAGCTCGTTAGGGTCGTGACACCTCCCCCCATAAGACGGAGGTCCCCCAAGAACTCCGTTCCCACAAAAAAAAACAAAGAACAAATCCTAATCCAAAACCAGAGCCCGCGATAAAGCATCAGCAACCACATTATCACAGCCTTTAATGTGCCGGATGTCGAGATCATACGCCTGAAGGAACAGTGACCACCTAATCAGTCTCTGATTAGGGGACCGCAGGGTATGCAAAAAAGTTAGTGGGTTGTGGTCCATATAGACCACCACTGGCGCCACCCCAGACCCCACATAAACTGCAACATGTTGTAGCCCCCTTCTCCCTTCCGACCAACCCTTCTCCCTTCCGACCAACTCTTCTCCCTTCCGACCAACCCTTCTCCCTTCCGACCAACTCTTCTCCCTTCCGACCAACTCTTCTCCCTTCCGACCAACTCCTCACCATACCGACCAACTCTTCTCCATACCGACCAACTCTTCTCCATACCGACCAACTCTTCTCCATACCGACCAACTCTTCTCCATACCGACCAACTCTTCTCCATACCGACCAACTCTTCTCCATACCGACCAACTCTTCTCCCTTCCGACCAACTCTTCTCCCTTCCGACCAACTCCTCACCATACCGACCAACTCTTCTCCATACCGACCAACTCTTCTCCATACCGACCAACTCTTCTCCATACCGACCAACTCTTCTCCATACCGACCAACTCTTCTCCATACCGACCAACTCTTCTCCCTTCCGACCAACTCTTCTCCATACCGACCAACTCTTCTCCATACCGACCAACTCTTCTCCATACCGACCAACTCTTCTCCCTTCCGACCAACTCTTCTCCATACTGACCAACTCTTCTCCATACCGACCAACTCTTCACCATACCGACCAACTCTTCTCCATACCGACCAACTCTTCCCCATACCGACCAACTCTTTAGCATACCAACCAACTCTTTACCATACCAACCAACTCTTTACCATACCAACCAACTCTTCTCCATACCAACCAACTCTTTACCATACCAACCAACTCTTCTCCATACCAACCAACTCTTTACCATACCAACCAACTCTTTACCATACCAACCAACTCTTTACCATACCAACCAACTCTTTACCATAGGAAAAATTGGATCCCTGATCACTCTGAATGACTGGGGGAATGCCAAAAACGGATATAAACTCAGGGTCAGGGTCTTGACCACAGACATCACAGTTATTGTGCGCAACGGATAAACCGCCAGGTACCTGGTGCTTTGACACATGACAGTCAGTAAGTACTTACTACCAGACTTCGCAGGGGGCAGTGGTCCCACACAATCAATAATTAGATATTAGATATATAACGGCTGACTAATAGCCGGAATCGGGAGCAATGGAGCTGGTTTAATAACCTGATTAGGCTTACCAGTTAACTGACAAGTGCTACAGGTCCGGAGATGCATACAGACATCCTTCTTCATACGTGGCCAGAAGAAATGCCGTAAAATCCTGTCATAGGTCTTCCCAACACCCAACACGAAGTGGCGATCTACCACCACCGTCCTTGCGCACCACAGGCTCCCGCATACCATCACCGGGCCGGATCTTATGAATGAGCACATACTCATCTGCAAACCCCGCGGCCTCTGCAGTAGTTGCAACCCTCCGCTTGTTGATATATACGCAGCAACCTGACTGGGTAGAGATATCGTAAACTGCTCCAGCACGACCAAATTGGACAAACTCTCAAAGTCCTTCCCCTCCGAAGCCAAACACCAACGGGTAAAATGACTAGTGAGCTCCCTCACAAAGTCCAGGTGCGACTGTTTAGCCCCCTTCTCCCACGTTCTAAAACGCTGGCGATACGCTTCCGGGACCAACTCATACGCCTTCAACACCGCATCTTTAACCGCCTGGTAAGAGAGATGCTCGGTACTCAAAGACGCATAGGCGTCCTGCGCTTTACCCACCAACACGGCCTGAAGCAGCAATAGTCTGTCCGCATCGGACCACTCCCTCAACTCTGCCACCCGCTCAAACAAAGTAAAAAAGAAATCCGGATCCTGCTCATTAAATTTAGGCACCAGGCGCAAGCTGCCCGCAATATCACAGGCCCTAGCTGGTGTAGGGTCACCATCCCCAGAAAGCTTACTCTCCCGAATTAACTCCAACCTGAACACCTGTAACTCATGCTCCCTCTTAGCTTTCTCGCGCCTGTCACTACTCTGCTGCATTTGTAAATCATGATCAAACCATAACTGCATTATCTCCCTCTGCTGTTTGAATGTCAGCCCCTGCGGACGTGGTACTTTACCAGAAACATTAGCGCGTAAAACCCCACTGTCCTCCAAAGTAGCCACCAAAATATCCTCAACGCTAGCCTTAAGCCTCTTGTCACCACTACTTGCGTCTATTTGATAATGCTCCGCAATTTTTATCAACTGATCCTTAGTGCACCGATCCAACTCCTCCGCCACTGGTCCCTGGATAAATTCCTCCACCTCATCCATGACTGGACTATGAACTGACCCAAAAGCCAGAAGATAGAGAAAATAATCAAGAGCACAAAACAATCAACCAAATCAACAGACAGTGCCGCCAATGGGGCTGGGTGAATTAACAAATGCAGAATCTCCCTCTACCTAGACTAGCCTACCTCACTGACCCTAATCTTCGTGTGGAGTAGTGGCGGGCTTTTTAAACACCAACCCAGTAACCCGGTTAATTCCCCAGCAAGCTGGTTACTCACCTGACAGCTACGGATGTGTCCCCGAGACAACTGCTCTAACTGCATACCACACAAAAATAACAAATCAACAAAACAAACCAACGTGGTTAAACCGCGTCGCTGTACCTCACAGGGAAACTCCACAAATGCCACTCACCCCCCAATCATGCAACCACAGCTGATCAGTTCCACCTGCGTCAATACGCAGCGCACAGGGCGAAATCTCTCCACATCGACCACATGCACCAAACAACTAAAACAAATCAACCAATCAAAAATGCATCTCCCCGACACAGGGTGCGCCGAACACAGTGACTCACCTGACATGCCTCAGCCAACCCCATCCACCGAACACCAAACACGGCCTCGAACCAACTACAAAAAAAACAATTGGACGAGCCCCCACTTGTCACAAACTTACCGTGGCGGTTGTGGCAAAGAGGGGAGCTGCACACAATTGACTGAGTTTGTCAACACAAAGGTTTATTATAACCAAGTGAGGTGGTGGTGAGGTGGTGGTGAGGTGGTGGTGGTAGTGGTGGTGAGGGGGTGGTGAGGGGGTGGTGGTGAGGTGGTGGTGGTGAGGTCGTGGTGGTGAGGGGGTGGTGGTGAGGTGGTGGTGAGGTGGTGGTGAGGTGGTGATGGTGGTGAGGTGGTGATGGTGGTGAGGTGGTGGTGGTGGTGGTGAGGGGGTGGTGAGGGGGTGGTTTTGGTGTGGTAGTTGTGCTGCAGTGTGTTAGTGTGTGTTTGTGTGTGTGTGTGTGTGTGTGTGTGTGTGTTTGTGTGTGTGTGTGTGTGTGTGAGCATTCCACTGTAGATCCCCGTCCTAACACTCAGATTCTGTTTTAATCTGCATTACAAAACAGCCTATTTAATGTTAAAATATTGGCATTTAATTGAACCATTACATGCCAATGCATCCGAGGCCAAACCATATCAAATAAATGAATGACAATAACAATATGCTAGTTCAATTAACCTCTCGCTATCGCACATGCTGCTGAGAATTAATTGAAGACGAAACAAAGAGCCCGGAATCCACCAGTAATATTCATACTGCCAGGTCTGTCCAATCAGAATGAAGAACAGCTCTCTTTGCGACCAACCATGGTAGCCCAAATAATAGGCTTAAGCGAACCGTTCTCATACCTAACATTATTCATCATGTATTGGCTTGTTATTGAAAGCTGGTCAATAATCACTTGATCGTGCCGCAGAGTGTCAACCATGTCATCCTCTTACCATAACGCTGATGTTCAACCACCTGACTCCCCTGGAGAGAGTTCCCGCATGAGAGCCGGGAAATCAATTAAGTGTATTGATTAATGTGGTGCAGAC
The DNA here is from genome assembly GCF_949987615.1 of Pollachius pollachius. NCBI lineage: Eukaryota > Metazoa > Chordata > Actinopteri > Gadiformes > Gadidae > Pollachius > Pollachius pollachius. The sequence continues at coordinate 37,401,963 of NC_136934.1, forward strand.
ACCTTCCCTCAGCTGGAGGCCGGAGATGAGTACTCCGCGATGGCCCCTGGGGCAACGGGTTGGAGACCCCTTATTCACCACTTATCGGACATCCCGCTGGGTGTGGATCGGTCTCGAAATGCCCAGCCTCGACGAAGTCAACCTGGTTTTTTGGGGATAGATTTCACTGCTTTTACGTGGAATTGATTACATACAAACCACCGGATTCTTCCACAGGGCAGGGCTGGACCACCCATGGGGTGTTTCTTGGGGGTCTCTTCAACACCCCAGTCTCCCCTCATCCTGCTGCACAATGCCAGGATGCCCTGCTGTTTTCTCAGCCAACAGGGCCGTGAATCAGCCACCGGTTGGGAGGCAGACGGCCTTCCATCTCCCAGAGAGAGGGAGAGAGGGACACCCATCCTCTGTCATCTATAAAACCAGCTATTTATAAACCCACGGGCATGCACACCCGACAGTCCGACACACACACACACAAACACACAAAAACACAATCATACACAACTATTCTTGTGTGCGCACACATGCACACACTTACAGAGACACACAATTGCGCACACGTGAGCACATAAACATTCCGCATATTCAGCTCAGGATGTTGGACGACCAGCTCATGACCAGCCATGTCAATAAACAACTCATGAACAAGCAGGACAGGAACACAAACACATGGCGAGTATATTTGTGTGTGTGTGTGTGTGTGTGTGTGTGTGTGTGTGTGTGTGTGTGTGTGTGTGTGTGTGTGTGTGTGTGTGGTATGTGTGTGTGTGTGATTGTGAATGCTCAGCTCACATCCACACATTGGGCAACTCCTCCAGTGGTGCCAGCGATGCTTCAGAACATAAGTCCCCGGGGTCCTTGAGACTCTGCTGGGGATGGGGGCTGTACAGGGGGAGGCCCACAGATACCTGCTGAGCTGTGGAGGTCTGTGGACGCAGCAGGACAGCTAGAGGCCCCTTCAAGTGGGGATTAGGGTAAGCTAGCTCTCAGTCATGTACAGTTCACCGGGAACAGTCTGCCTCACTCTCCCCACAGAGGTCAGGATGCAGGGGTTTCACACGGGCACAGGATTTGTCCTGCCTTCACAGACACACGCGCACTTAAACATGCATATTTAAACACACACACATGCACACACTCGCACAGGCACGCATGCACGTCGCATAAACAAATGCATCAAATCACATCATTAGAAGAGGTCAACGACCAAATGTGAGCTGAAGACAAAACAGAGATGGATGACCTCTGAGGAGTCTCTCTCTCTCTCTTTTTTGCTCTATTTCTCTCTCTCCTTCAATCTCTGCAAAGGATATAACTAATAGCAAACAAGCACTTATATTACACACACACACCCACACACATCCTATTGCACACACAACACACACACACACTCAGAGACACATAGACAAACACACACGCAAACACACAACCTATTTTGCATGCACAACGCACACACACACACACACACACACACACACACACACACACACACACACACACACACACACACACACACACACACACACACACGCACACACTGAGACATGAACACTTGCCATTTGTTTTTCCCCACGTCCGGACACTGTACTGACGGTGCAGCTGCACCCTCCACACCTCCGCTGTGACCCTGGAAGTACTTATGGTGTCGGTGTGGGGGGGGGGGCCCCTCCCCCACC
>NC_136934.1:37408638-37416138 GCF_949987615.1 Pollachius pollachius
CCTGAAGTTTTTTTTTACTATACCTTAAACAAATGTAACCATTCCTTAAACAAAAGCGCTGCTTTGCACTTTAGTTGCAATTGTGCAACACACTTGCTTCTTTCTGCAACACACTTGCTCCTGCACACTACACACAATTTCATACATAAGACACTTAAAAATCAAAAAATGACGTCTCAGTATATCATTGGGATAACACATCTATTCAAAATACTAAACACATTGGGTAATTGAAAATACTTAAATACACACCTCAAAACACCTACTTTCAAAACTGCTGTTATCAGCCAGCTACAAAAAGGTCAAAGGGCAATTGTGCACGTCCCGGGGCAGCGGGGGGGAAAAATATCATTGTGTGCTGCCATAAGCCTTTGAGGGTAACTTCACCATCATGCAAAAATAGGTCCCTACAATATCCAGCATATCATCACACTTCTAGATGCACTTCATGATGCAGCTGAACAGGACAGATTAGACCAGCCCAGATTTGTTGTTGTCTGGGATAATGTTTGTTTCCATCGGGTTGTTTTGGTCCGGAACTGGTACACCGACCATAAACAATTTGAAGTCGTAGGCCTATACTCGCCATTTCTAAAACCTATAGAAGGTTGTAGTGTATATGACCGCCAACCACATGCCCGCATGCCTCTTCTGCAGGCAATGGAATTGGCCTGCGGAGACATTGAGGTAAGGTCAATCCATGGATGGATTCGGTACACAAGGCGAGGATCCATAAGCCAACCAATGCACAATTGCCGTTTTTACAGTACAGTTGTGTATTTAAACTGAATTCACTGAGCTGTAAAGTACTGTACTGCAGTGTACAGTATTGAGTATTAGATTTTTTGGTTGTTTTGAAAACGTGCCTTCTGTGGAACTGAATAAAAACAGTGAATATTGAAGACTGCAATGTTTTATATAAAGTAGACTAGTGTGTTGCTGCTGATCTGAAAGTGTATTCATATGATACAAGTGTGTATCATTTTGTCATCAGAGTGACATTTTGACAAAGGATTGTTAGGTTTCGATAGAAGAGTTTCAATTTGACATAGATGTGAATGGTATATTTCTCAGTATTGTGTCTTATTTGCTTGTGTGTTGAGTTTTGACACAATGAGCCAAGTTTTGCAAAATGTGTTCAAGCAATTGAAAAAAAATGAAATTGATTTTGATTTAACTCAATTTAAATTATAAAGTTTCATTTGAATTTAATTTGGACACACAAAGTTATGCTCTTTATTTCAATTAGTCTCACTAATTATATGTTAGAATATATATAAGCCAAAAAAGTAGAATATATAATAGACTAGAATAGAGCAGGAGAGAATGAGCGCTAAATGACAAGGAGAGAAACCAGACCACATGTTGTGTTAAGTCTTCTTTCCCCAGGTCCTCTGACAACACAGGGCCGTGTGGCAGTTTGAGGCCTGGCCATCTGAGTGTCGTTCCACAACGTGTTGTTATCCAAGAACACATTCCTCTAAAACACAGCACACATTCCACCCAAACGCCATACTTTAACATGGCCCAGGTCTCGGGCCGAGCTCAGGGATAACAAATCCAACTACAAGATTAGGGGCTAATTGTTCAACTATACTCAAAAACCTGTTCTTCCATCCAGATTGGGAGGCTCAGACACCAGGAGGTTCAATCCAAGTTGTGTTTGGCTGAGATGATGCCCAACGGTAGGTCGAAGTAAACATCTGTGGAGCTAACACCAGAGATCATCTAGTTATTCCAGTTGTATTTATGTTTGTCGTACCACTGACACACAACCATAGCACACAGACATACACACAAATTAACTCATTCAAAAGTTTATTATACCGTTATCGTTCTACTATTTTTGGTGTATTGATTACGTGATCCAAAACAGAAAGTCACACAAACTCCTGTTCCAAAACAAGCAAGACTAAGAACAACACTGCTGGTGAATTTGTCGTCAATCAACAGTTTTATCTAGAGAATCTAGGCGACTGTAACACTTGTTTCTTGCCAAAGCCCTACCGATGACTCTGAAACATTTCAGTGAGACCCAGCTAATGTTGGCATCAAACCTATGACCTCCCGGTCTCAGGGATTGGACTCATTGGGACACTGAAGGCCACCTGCCACTATTTTCCCCTTCTCACTTTTACTGCAGTGAGATGGATAGATTTCATCTCCCATCGGCCTTATAACACAGGATGCCGATCACCAACACTTCCTGTTTGGAGCTCGAGGGGCGAGGCATTTGCGGCGCATAGTTAGCGAACGGGTCGAACGGCTCCGATGGGGTATTGACACAGCGTGTTCAGCGCTTCCTAAACCAAACACCAGGCGTCAACCGCGACAGAGGAGAGTTATCCACCCAGCGACCACGCGTACCACTTCTCACCATTTTCCCCTCTCGCGCTGTGGGAAGGAGGATGTCGTTCATTACCAGCAGCGGTTCAGCCTGTGTCAGGATTTAACAAGCTAACGAGGAGAGGCGGGCTTCCTCTTCCTCCCTGGGAGACCACGGACGGGGTCCCTACCCTGGGGCAGGCATTGGAGGGGAGGGGAGGTGTAGGGGCGGGGGCTGGAGGCCAACAACAGCCAGTGGTAGGCTGGTGTAGTGGAACAGGCACCTTGAGAGCTCTGCTCACTCTGATTCTGATTTTCTTTTGTAACTGTGCGTTTAGAAATGTTCTTGTTCTTATTGTGTTGTTTACCTTTGCTAACGTAACGGAAGTTTGAATCTTTGGTCCTCAAATGGCTTTGTGAAGAGCCCAGAGAATCCACCGTTGAGCTACGGCCGCCTCTAAGTCCTGAAGGTGTCAGGATTCAGTTCACATACAACCAGAGACAAGAAGGAAGTGCTAAGGACTACTGACTAGGCATAGAAGGCAGCTGGTTATTTTAGCCCCATAGGGCCAGGGGGCCAGAGGGGCTCCGTTAAAGTACGTCGTCATAAGGGCCAATTATTGTAGCCCATCACCACAATAACAACAACTATTTTTTCTTTACAACAACCGATAGACAACACAGCCAGCCTTGGAGAGAACTTTGACAAAATGGACTCTCCTTACTCCCAAACCGAGGAAGCAACTTTTGAAAGTACTATCAGACAAGTGTGAATGAAAGCTTAAACGATCCCCAGTCAACACAGAATCGCATAGTCAAATTGCACCGCGTTATTATGGTTAGTTCCATCTCTGTTACTTTTTAGTGACTCCATGGCAACCTGATGACCAGGGGCCTATGTGGACGTTGATGCTGATGTGTTATGGTACAGTATATAGTGTAGCTATAATTATCGTCATTATCAGGTCGTTATCACTATGGCCTCGGGCATCGTCCTGGAGAAGAGCTGTGCACTAATACAGCAGACCACCGTGATGTGATGGAGCCGATCACACTCCCGCCTTCACTCAGGTGTGAACGTGTGTAATTGTATGATCAGAGAGCAGGGCCAAGCGTGTGTCCACGACAGCAAACAGTTAGCGGGTAAATGAGGGTTGTGCTGAAAACATCAAAAGAGAAAGTGAATCAGCTGTGTGCGGTCACATGCTGTCTGCCGTCTCTCTCCAGATGGCCTTTAATAGCATGAAAGAATTGAGAGACAAATCACGTCGCTCCTTTCAGGTCTCTGTTTGCCCAGGGAAAGTCTGTAGAGCGCAGACGCTCTGTTTAGGTAAAACCCTGCCACTCATTCATCGTTCTGTCTTTTATTTCATCCATCTGTCTGTCCATCCATCCATCCCAACCCGTCCGCCTTTCCTTCATGCGTTCTGTTTTATTTTATTCATTAAATGCAGATTCTTTGTTTTCCTATTCATTATTCACACATTACTTGATTATTTTGTCCTATAGCCTTGAATGAGTCCACTTATGACAATAGTAACTGAAGTCATCCTCTCAGACTCTTAGGGGGATTAATAAAAAAGGAACACAGAAATAGAGTTGTAGTTGAGTTTCAAGGAGGTGTCTTTAAGTGAGGAAGCCGACAAGCCGTGACTCAATCCCAGCGTAGAGGCCGGTGTCTTTGATGTGCCGGGGTGCACCTCCACGTCCACACCTCCCAGGAGAGTGAAGGCACATCAATGGGGTGTTAAAAGACGCGTCTGCAGCACAGAGACACACACACGTGCTCACACACATGCTCACACACACACACACACACACACTGACACACACACACATACATACTGTACATACACATAGAGATACAGATACATATATAAGCACACACACACACACACACACACACACACACACACACACACACACACACACATGCAAGGTTATTTTCCCTTCAAAGAAGCTCTAAACACCACTACGGTAAACACCAGGGCAAATGACGTGACACTTTTGGCATTTCCCTCTCTCTGTCTCTCTCCCTCTCTCTCTCTCTCTCTCTCTGTCTCTCTCTCAGGGGATCGAGACAGACCACAGGTTCGGTGTGGCTGAGGGTGTGACTGTGGCTCCGGCCCTCAGGGGCCCGAGATGCGTGCTGAGAGCAGAGAAAGCCACACAAGAGGAGATAAGCCCGGGCTGAGGAGAGCTTGTCATCTTCACGCCCCTGGCCAGGCTGCACCTGTGAAAACCGGCCTGCTGCAGTCTCTGTAGTTAGCACTGGCTGGGGGAGAGAGAGGGAGAGAGCGAGGGAGAGAGAGAGGGAGAGAGCGAGGGAGAGAGAGAGGGAGAGATCGAGAGCAAGGAGCTTTACCTGAGGATTTGTACAAGAATGGTGGCCCACTTTGCACCTTGACACTTTTTGAATGGCTTGAATGGGATGTAAGGCAAACTGGAGGATGGCCCCGGGGGGAGTCTTGGGGATGGGGGGTGAGCAGGGAGACTGGGGGGGAGGAGGATTGAGCCCAGAATGTGACAGATGCAGGTGTTTGTGAGGGGGAAAGAAACATGCAATTATCAAAACGATAACAGCATCAACATTGCATTGTGATCGATGTATTGTGATAGATAGAGTCTAGCCATGTTACTTCTACTCTTACACCCAGGAGCTCACAGATTCCAGACCCAAACCTGGTGTTGATCTGTGTGTACTTTTACACCTGCTACAGTGAACCATTTATCAGACGGTTTTGCCCAAAGCCGGTGTCACTGCATGTCACTATTGTTTTGCAATTTCAAAATGATAATTGAACAAAGACTACTTGGATGGTCAAGTTCTAAACAGAACAACAACGGTGCAGAGCAGCTATACACCAATAGGTGATGTTAAAACCCAGTCCGTTGCAGAGGAGCCTGAAGGAGACAGATATATGTGCCTCTAAACCCCTCTAGCCCCGCTAACGCTCTGAGGGCCCGGGTGCGACCCGCCCTCTGGCACTGCAGACGTGTTTACGTGCACATAAGCCCGCCTGTATTTATTATCCACACCGAATTCCCAGCTACTTAGACATTCACTTTAAATCTCACACAACATACACATCCAGGCATGCACAAACACACACACACACACACACACACACCCACACACACACACACACACACACCTCTACGCACACAACAACATCCAGACACACACACATATCCAGGCACCCACACACATACACAATCTCACATCAACGAACACACACTGATCCAGGCACGCACACACAGACACACACACACACACATGAAGGCACACACACACGTCCACGCACGCACCAGACACACACACACAGATCAAGGCACACACACACACATCCACGGACGCTCAAACACACACACACACACAAACACACACAGACACACACATTTATGAAGGGAAATGTTATTTCATGCATATAGAACCACTATCAAATAAATAACACAAACCACAGAGATACACACCTTCTCACATAGCACATGAGAGAGGTAAAGCAGACCTGCCACTCAGCACACCACATAATCCTCAGGCATCCAGCTCTGGGATCGTGTGAGAGGGTCTGGGAGCAGCCAGACCACGGCCAGACCGCACTGGGAGGCGGAGCTCTGGCCGGTAGGAGAGGTCAGCAGGTCAGCTAACCTACATACGGATGATCCCCCAGCAGACAGAAGGGCTTCAGCGTTGAGGCCTCACATCTTTCTTAAAATCTCTGTTGTTGGTCGGGCGTCAGGGGAAAGGATGGGTCGAAGCTGATGTTGTTTTGCTCAGAACAGGACTGTGAATCTACTGTTTTATCTCCATTGTATCTCATTGTTAGCGAGTGTGTAAGCTAACTCACAGGTTCCTCTCATGATTATCTCTATGGGGAGAAGCTCTAAGCTATCACACGGTCTGATAGCTGTATCCTAAAATGAGGTGATGGCCCATTACTGCTTTATATCGCTGAGAGATTTAATACATATCATGAAGGTGACCACAAAAACAGGCCCATATTAATTGTATACTACTCCAAAGAAATATGCAGTAATTTCCCTGATTTAATCATCAGACAGTAGGGGAAATCATGAGTATACCTTGCTGATAAAATGGCCTTGAGTTGGAGGGATGCATTGTAGTTAATTCCCCGCAAAGAAAATTGTTAAAACCTAAATGGACAGGCGGTCCAGTTTGAAAATGAAAAAAAAAAAATACTAATTGGTTTAAAGAAACAAATGGAAGATTTAGTATGAATAAGCGAAGCTGGAGAATATCCTCACTGGGGTATAAATGGCTGTATAAATGAAGCAGCAGATGCAGACAGTTTGACTAATGAGACCATTACGGCCAACACGAAACCAACACGGTCTGGAATAAAGCACCGGGCAAGTGCACCATTTATCACAGCCGGAGAGAGATGAAGATGGAGAGGAAGTGAGAAGGCGAAAGCGAGGGAGAGGGGAGAGAGAGTGAGAGGGGGAGAGAGCGGGGGAGAGAGGAAGTGAGAAGGCAAAAGGGAGGGAGAGGAGGGAGAGAGAGAGCGTGGGAGAGAGCGGGGGAGAGAGGAAGAGAGAGTGAGAGAGACAGAGAGAGTGAGGGAGAGAGAGAGAGAGTGGGAGAGAGTGGGTGAGAGAGGAAGAGAGTGGGTGAGAGAGTGAGAGAGGCAGAGAGAGGCAGAGAGAGTGAGGCAGAAAGAGAGAGAGAGAGGGAGGGAGGGAGGTTGGGAGGGAGGGAGTTAACCGGGGAGAGGAGCAGATAAGGCCAGGCCTTTGGGATTAACTTGTCTCGAGTTTGTCTCAGAAGCAGCGGTCTTGAGAGACAGGCTCTCTGCTTGGCAGCTCTGGAACATCTCAGCCCAGCGCCCAGACACGCCGTCTACAGGCTTCTGTTCACACACACACACACACACACAAACGCACGCATGCATGTATGCACGGACATACACACACACACACACAAACACACACACACACAGACTCACACACACATACGCATGCACGTACGCACGCAAACACACACTTACAAACACATGCACACACAAATACACACATCCAAACACACGTGCACAAGCACACACACATACACACACACACACACACACACACACACACACAAATAGAGAGGCATGCACACATGGAGACAGACACATGCACCCACGCATTGACACACACGATCACACCGTCAAGCAG
>NC_136934.1:37421138-37423638 GCF_949987615.1 Pollachius pollachius
GTGTGTGTGTGTGTGTGTGTGTGTGTGTGTGTGTGTGCGCGTGGGTGGGTGTTTTTGTGCGCGTGAGTGTGTGTTTCTGTGTGCATGTGTGTGTGTGTGTGTGTGTGTGTGTGTGTTTGTGTGTGTGTGTGTTTGTGTGCATGCATGTGTGTGTGTGTGTGTGTCTGCTTCACACATTTCCTGGAGTCGGTACTATCAGACGGCTACATGGCAGATGTCTGCACGCCAGTGTGTGATAGGAACCACTGTTTGGAGGTGTGAGACTATTTATCAGCTGCGGGAAGGTGTATAACGTAACTCCGTGCAGTGTTAATGATAATGAGTGTTTAATTATTAGTAAAGGTTTAGTTTTAAGTGCCAAATCTCCTGCGGAAATAACAACTGTAATGAACATGATGGATGAATGGAAGATTCACTCCTTTAGAGTAGGGAAATATTGCACCTTAGCTAGCTGCTAATGGACAATAAAGCTTGTGGAATACATCAATTCACACAGCAATATTGTTTTGGACTAAACATAATAAACTATAATGATTGTATCCAACAGGATGGAACCAAACAAATTCCAATTCAATGTGTACATTTAAGTTCTTGGATAAGTAAAGCTTAAATGAAAGAATGTAATAGCATTTTATTGAAGATAATCTGGATTATACACTAACACACATCCATCACTCACTTTGCAATCACATCCTTCTGGAAGCTGAAGGAATGGGAGCAGTGCCCATCTATCAGTGTCTTTCTGTCTGTCAGTCTGTCTGTCTGTCAGCCTGCCCTGTCCTGTCCTGTCTGAGTGGGATGTCTTTGCACCATTTCACCCTGATTGCAGCAGGGGAGGGCTTGAGACCCCTTGAACTCCACCCACCCACCCTTACACCGACAGCCACCACTATCTGGCTCAGGGATGCCAACAGGTAGGCTGCGTCTGTTAGTAACCCCCCCCAGTATACTGTTCTGTGGTTTAAACATTTCCAGTTCCTGTTCCTAGGTGATCCTTTGTTGTTTTGAACCAAAACAACAACAAAGTTCCTTTGTCACACAAGCATGCAGAATGGGCCCATTTCCTCTGAAAATGTACAGTTGTTTGCACGTTAGTTTCTCCATGAGCCCATTAGAGGGACGATTTAAACACAGCACCAACTTCTCTCATTGTTAATGGTTCACATGTCATTGCCCAAAGGTATTGTGCGTAAATCGAACCACTAAGGCTGGCAGTTTTAATACCATTCTCTACCAGTTGAGCTTCACCATATAAGTGCAAGTGTGTGTGTGTGTGTGTGTGTGTGTGTGTGTGTGTGTGTGTGTGTGTGTGTGTGTGTGTGTGTGTGTGTGTGTTTCCAGTGTATCCTGCTGTGGCACCAGTCTGTCTCCTTGCCTTAGATGACATCACCAATCACAATACTGCGGAGGGGTGGGGTGTCGCGGGGTTGCCGTGACAACAGCATCCTTCCCATGAGAGGGGACTGTGTGCTTATCACTCTGAAAAGCTTTTAAAATTGAAAAGTTGGTTCTTTAGGAAACAGAGCCTGGCGGCTAAATAAGTTAACGAGACCATCTCCGCCATTTAAGACTGGTTCCCGTAAACCCTGGTCGTTAGCCCTATACTGTGTGTATCTATGTATGTGTTCATATGAGCACGTGTTAGTGTGTGTGTTTGAGTGTGTCTCCAAACACTCGGGCAAACTTAAATGTACTTTATATGTTCATCGCCGCTGTTAAGTGTTTGTGTGTCTCCACGGCGTTCCATACAGACACAGTTCTTCATGTATGTGTATGTGTTTGTGCGCGTGTGTCTATTTGAGTGTTGGTTTCAACTATATTCATAAATGTGTGTGTGTGTGTTAAGTACATTTAATAAATTGTTAAACAAAACTAGATAAGATGTATGCCCTAATTGTGCCCATGCACAACTGTGAACTTCAGAACCTGTGTGTGTGTGTGTGTGTGTGTGTGTGTGGGTGTGTGTGTGTGTGTGTGTGTGTGTGTGTGTGTGTGTGTGTGTGTGTGTGCGTGTGTGTGTGTGTGTGTGTGTGTTTGGTGGGTGTTTGTGGGCGGGAACCTATGTGTGTGTTTAAGGGTGCACATTAAAATCTTTGTGTGTGCAAGCGCGCACCAATATGCGTGTGTGTGTGTCACATCACATGTGTGGATCTCAACACAACAATCATGACCTCAGCTCTCTCTCTCTCTCTCTCTCTCTCTCTCTCTCTCTCTCTCTCTCTCTCTCTCTCTCTCCCTCTCTCAGGCCCAGCACATGCAGCTGTTCCTGCCTCATTAAAGAGTCCTTATTGTACACTGGAGCTGTGGACTGTCATGTCGGCCTGTCACAGCTGATCTCATTACCTGGCTGCTTAGGAGACTGTAGGCGACATGGAGGAAGGGAAGGGCGTCGGCCGGAGATGCTCTGCTGACAAAAGCATAGGAGGGTCCGAGTGTTGTTAAGTGAGGGGGTTGTAATGGTGGTGGCGGTGAGGGTTGTAGGCTACTTCCTGCCATCTCT
>NC_136934.1:37431138-37528638 GCF_949987615.1 Pollachius pollachius
CTGTAACCTCCGAGCTGCTCAATTATTCAGAGGGGATGGCGGAGTCAAACACCCCCATTTAAAGACCTGACACTTGTTTGAACAGAAGAATATTCAATAGTCATGTAAGGACAGAGAGAGGACAGAAGGAAAGATGTGGTTGTATCACAGTATACATGGGGGATGGTCGCTACCAAGCAATGGTCTGATTACACACTGTTGCTTATATTGCTATAATACATTTTTATAATCCAACACATTACATTACATTCGTGCCGTAGTCTAGACGCGAGATTAGATGAAGCTGGACAAAAACAAGCAAGGCCTTCTGGGTAAGGAACAGACTTATCCTGTTGATGTGGAGAATAAATCTGCAGGAGCGAGTTGTCGCAGTGATGTTGGCAGCGAGGGACAGCTGGTCAGCTAGGGTCACACTCAGGTTCCTTACCGTCTGAGCTGCACACACCAAAGAGTTCTCAATATTTATGGAGGTGGTGGATGGGAGACGCTGTTCCTGGAAGGAAGTGCTGCTCGGTCTCCAGTTTGAGCTTCAGGTGGTGAGTCAACATCCACTGAGAGATGTCAGGCAGACAAACAGAGATTTGCAGCACCACATGGGTTTCTGACTGTGAACAAGATAGTATTAGCTTTATGTCTACATAGCAGCAGTCTTAGAGGAGAATGGGACCCAGAACAGAACCCTGAGGGACCCCTCTGGTAGGATTACAGGGTTATGGGCTGGTGGAGGGGTGGTAAGGATGGAGGAGGTGGAGGAGGAGGGGAAAGGGGAGGAGGAGGAGTGTGGGTGGGATTGGTGGGCAATGGGTAGCAGGGGTTGACCTTAACCTGGCCATGGCCCGAGGACAGAAGCAGCAGTATGCCCCGGGGATCAGCATCAAAAGGAAGGGCCCGGTGTGAAGCTGGTCTAATTAGTCATATGAACGCACTAACTCACCCGCTGCATGCCAGCACTTTGCTAGAGGGTGGGAGGAGTGTGTGTGTGTGTGTGTGTGTGTGTGTGTGTGTGTGTGTGTGTGTGTGTGTGTGTGTGTGTGTGTCTGCAGAGAGTGAAAAGGAGAGGGTGAAAGAGTGTGAGAGAGAGGGAAAGAGAAAAAGGGGAGAGAGAGAGAGAGAGAGAGAGAGAGAGAGAGAGAGAGAGAGAGAGAGAGAGAGAGGGAGAGAGCGTGAAAGAGGAGAGAGGGAGAGAGGATTACTGTTTAAGACTGTGGTGGTCAGCTGTAGCACCCTGATGACTCCAGCTTGTGCAATGACTAATCCTTGATTGTGCATTTCCTCGGCTGCTTCCTGCTGCCTTGTTATATCTGAGCAGATCTAATATGAGCTTCAATCATTCTGCACCTCTTATTCCAGCTCTGTCTAAACAGGTTGGTCTCTATCTCAAATGTCTTCATCTGTGGGCTTATGGGCAAGTTGGGAGCGTTAAAGAAAGAGGATATGCATACTTTCATTTTAAATGGCAGTTTTAAGTCTTTGTTTTAACATCTAGTGCCAAGTTGCTTTTGAGCAAGCCCCCCCCCCCTCCCCCCAGCTAACTTGCCAACTCCAGAAGACTGCATCTTCAATATAAGCCATCTAATTATCCCTTGCTGGCGGGTACCTTTGCGGCAACCAATCAGATCATACATCCTGTCTAGTTGCATGCCCACATATCACATTTTTACATTTTAGGATCCCCCCATCAGATGTTAGGGTTAATTCGTGTTTCCTCCAACAATGAGGAAAGCCTCAGCGTCAAAGGTGTTTCCAAAGAAGCAAAACTTTGCCTTTGCTACTTTAAAGCCTTTGACAACCCATCCAAACCTATCAAAAACATCTGAACGATGTAAAGTGAAACACCAATGGTGCTTAAACAAACCTTTTAGCACAAATAAATATGAATATATTCCAAATGTTGAAAATACCTTCTTTTGCATTTCAGCGCTATGATCAGGACTGTGTTGGAGCGTCGATGACATGCTTGAAAGACATCTAGCCACGGCTCTTTCAAATAATGTAACAACAAACCAAAGCTACGAACGCAAAGTTTAACATGAACGGACCATCTGAGAAGTGCACAAAGTCTGTATCTGCATTGTAATAATAACCAAGAAGTAATTGATATAAATAACATGCCTTATATCACTACAATTTTATTTGTCATTGATAGTTGCAATTTAGATTGCGAGGCATCTGGATTCATGAGATCAGGATTATGTGATAATCCATCTTGTCAGAGTTCAAGTTAAGCGCTTATGGCCCCACCCCAGGGGTACGGACCAATCAATGTCCACTGAGGAAGGTGATCTACGTGATGCATAATGGGCGATGATAGGCTGATGCCTCATCCAACCACATGCCAAGTATTTTTGTTAAATTCCGGCCTCTATTCGAACCGTTTCCAAGGTAATCTTCCCCGATGGTTTTGTGTAACAAACCATCGCATCAGGTTAGGTGGCCATGTCCCAATAGGGAAGTCCCCAGTACACATCAGTCCAGGGTCGTGATGAGTATTTTACACACGCTTCTACTGCACATCACCCAGCGGCCCTGTACCATGTTAAGCTGCGGACAATGTTATGCTTGTCTCAACAAAAATTATAGAACGTTCTAGTTGTATTCTTTGTGAACCTATGGTTTGGTTTCACTTATTCTATTTGTCAAATGTCTGTGCTGCATGTATTAAAAATGGATTGTATATGAATACATACGATTCTTTATGTGTAGTAGCTACAAAGTTTTGTTGGTTTATCGTTCATCCTGGAGTTTGCTGACCTCAACAAGCCCACGGAAATCTATGAACAGATTGGTTTGAGAGTTGGCTGACGTCGGCAAATGCCTTTTTAATCGAGCCTAAATTTAACCTTGCATTAGAAACACACACACAAAGAAAAATATTTTTCGTGTTTGGAATAAGATTGATTCTTATGGCTTGTTATAATGCTTATTATATAAATATATACAACCTTGAATTACATACTTACACAGAATTGCCTTATCAGAGGCTTTGATCTTTTTCAAATTAATGGCATAATAATATTCAAGAACCCATTGTCCAAATGCAGAAAAGGGAGAAATGTGATAGAATTGAATTATCCAGCAACTTTACAAATGCTCTTTGTAAATGTGACTCTGGGATTATATTCTAATCTGGCATATATCCATTATTTACATTTATATGTTTCATTTCAGTATTACTATTAAAAACATTCAAATATTGTGTTGTGATATCTCTCGGTTCTTTGTGTATCTCTCTTTATTTCTCATTTGCTTGATGATGTAGAATGTTACCATTAATCTATCAGAAACAATAACCCAGATCCACAACGACTTTGAGGGAGAAAATCACAATTATCTGAGTTGACGCTCAATAATCATAACCATTTTCTATAGGAGCACCTAGAGAGTCTGAAAGAGCATAATAACAATATATCTGTTAAGATATATCCCCTGTTAAAGGAGAACTTCATGATCTTTCAACCTGCACCCTATTTTTGGATCATCTAAGGTCTGAGGGACTGATGTGGATGACAGTTTTCAAATTGGGCCAGTACTGAGTGAGAACGCTGCAGCAGTAATCTGCTAAAATGGGCTGCACTGTAATCCTTTTGGGAAAAGTCCTGTTAATGGACATGCTCTAAAAGTGCTTGTTTTTGCCACTGACAAACTCTGATCATATCAGAGTTTGACAAACTCTGATCATATGAGAGTTTGTCAAAAACTCTCATATTTTTATATTATGGGAATTATCCTGACAGATTAGTACATTGTTTTTCTTTACCTTGATACAGTCTTTTTATTGTGTCGAATCAAGTCTCGCTCAAGGAGAAGTATCCCCCTGAAATCTCACTGCTGTTTTTCCTGGATATATCCCTATTGTCGTTACAATCTCAACTCTCCTCCACCCAATGTTTTTAGATAACACTTTGCTTCACTTTCTGTAGTCCTACTCAACAAATTACCCCCGCCAGCTCTACCTGGCATTTCCCCCTGTTGACGTCCTGAAACTCAACTCTCACGAGACTTCTCCTTCAGCAAGACTTGGTTTGACACAATAACAAATAAATCAAACCAACCGACAGGTAGAGTAAAAAGTTGAATTGCTCTACATGGATCCTTTCAATGATGTTAGAATATAATCTGAACCTGCCAGTGAAAAATAAGCACTTTTAGAGTAGGCCTACGTAAATTGCCGAAGCGTTATTGCCCAACAGGATCACAGGATGGTGGCCTACGGCTGCAGAGTTCTCGCTCAGTACTGAACCGTTATCAAAGAAAGGGGTACACTGGACTACATTTAAGGGTCCCGTTTGAAAAATCCAGAAGATCTCCTTTATAAGTGGATAGATCTAAAATAACATATTCATATTATGCTCTTTCAACCTCTCTAGCCCCTCCAAAGCAGAAAATGGTTATGTCTATTGAGTGTCAACTTTGATAATAGGGATTGACATTGTCTCAAAAACATACACTTTTCAGGTGGATTAAATGTATTCCTGTAGTCAAATATTCACCCATGCTGTCGGCCTTTAAGCTGGTCAAAAATAAATCAAACGTTCAGCAAGGTGAGCAGCTTGTATCACGACAACCATTTCATTAATGTTGCTCAAACCTCCCTGCGGAAAATTCAATCAGTCGGCGATTATTTTTCCTTAAATTCCTCTCTGCCGGGAATTGGCTGTCGTTTGTTGCTGACCTTTCACGCCATGGCCATTTATCCAACTGAAATAATTGTTAAGATGGTTTCATCGTCATATCCTTGAGTGGTTTGGCTTTTGGGGGGCTATCGGTATGAGTATAAGCCATCACCTGTCCTATCCTGTTATCTCTCCCTCTCTTCTTCTCTCTCTCTCTCTCTCTCTCTCTCCCTCCCTCGCTCTCTCTCTCTCTCTCTCTCTCTCTCTCTCTCTCTCTCTCTCTCTCTCTCTCTCTCTCTGCCCAGCAAATGGGATGGATTTAGCCATTAGGGCCAGGGGTAAGTGAGAAGTGAAACGCTAAGGGCCCAGAGGCTTAAAGCTCATTAGGCCAGACATATGGACAGAGATGGGAAGAAGAAGAGAGAATTGTGTGTATCTTTCCGTACCCCCCCCCCCCCCCCGTCTTTTCAACCCGAAAATGTACTTGTGACCGAATGTTTAATTCGGTGGCAGGTGTCAGTTGGAAAAGTAAATAGATATAAGGAGATTTGTGTTCGCACAGCGCGTGTCGTAATTTAATAGAATATAAATAAAATGGTTTAGTGGGCGACGAAGAGCGCGCACCATCTGCTTTTACGCTCCATTGCAGATGGCCATACCACAACATTTATATTGTAGCCTCAAGTATATTTATACACGTTAAAAATGAATGCATGTTCAAAGCCTATACACAACACAGTTTCAATAGACATGACACTTTAAATGGCACTTAAAAAGATTGGCCTGTTCAGTTCGTTTTCATTTTCAAAAACATTATTTGCAATTCAGGATGGGCTTCTTGCGAGAAGGTTATTCCTGCAGGCTTCAGTAAACCGTTGGAAATCCCGGTTGTTTCTTTAGGGGACGGATCCTGGCCGCCGGTACACTGGCCCTCCAAGTGTGAATACCGTTCGGCGAGGACTTAGGCTAAGTGGGAAAGCTTTTAGCACATTATCCGCTGGCAATTGCGAGGTAATCTGATTTCCCGGGCAGGTTCCTTATTAAATATCTGCAGTATCGGATTTGCATTCGGGAGTTGACTAAGAGGTTTAACGCCTCTTGGCTCGGCCGGCGTGCGGGGATGTAAACGCGCCTCTCCCCGGGAGTGAGTGACATTGAGGACGAGAGGTGATCCGTCCAATCCACCTGGGAAGTCCCGAGTCAGCAGACCCGCTCTGAACACGCGGCCCGGGGGGCAGGAGGGAGAGGGGGAGCAGGTGGGGAGACAAGTGACGCGGACGGCGTCGCCCGGAATATGAGTGAAGGTTAGGAAAGGGGCCTTGAAAAACTGACGCATGATACCAAATAGGGTCAACGAATGCCATGTGCCTATAATACCGTAACGATGCGTTTATAACTGGTCGTTGTGCTTGTTTTTTTTTACAAAATAAATATAGCCGTATTTACTAAACTAAATGCGCAGAGGCCCACGTATGATAATCTTCTGACTCGATCATTTCAGCTTATTGCGTGTCATGGTCGCTTCACTCTTCCCTAATATTTATTTGGCTCTGGACTAAGCCTGCATGATGTCTACATCGGGCCGATATTATAGGGGTGCGACCGCGAGGGATCCTCGTCTCGGTAGTCCTAGCTAGATCTCTCTGTTTTTGGGGGAAAGTGCTCTTGTAAAAACAATTAGGCCTAGATAAGAATAGTGTGCGCTCAGACCAGATGATGTCTAGACCGAATCCTGTCTCCTATCAGGATGGAGTCCGATGTCTTGTTCAAAAAGACCTGAACGCCATCCGAAACATAATGGAATATATTATTCCATGATAAAGGCTACCTGTGATATGATACACATCATATAGGCTTCATGACAGCGCTACAATGATGATAAATAATAAAATAATGATTTGAGATGACCACAAGAGGATGTGCAGAGTCGCACCATAATATTTAGCTGTTAAGGTTTTTTGTAGGGACAAATACAGACGCGTAAACCTTACACAATTTGTCTGAGGCAGTGCATTGGGTTGGTTGGCTCAAGCTAATTTGCAATACCAGGCCCTATGGGTTTTTCTTTGGTGAAATAAAATAAAGGATAAAGACTAAATTGTATAACGAAGTCATGCACTCTTCGTAAAACTGCATGATTTATTTTTTTATTTAATTGTGTGTGTGTGTGTGTGTGTGTGTGTGTGTGTGTGTGTGTGTGTGTGTGTGTGTGTGTGTGTGTGTGTGTGTGTGTGTGTGTGTGTGTGTGTGTGTTATTATACAGCTTATTATTGCTAAATATTCCGAATCCAAATCAACATGGTTAATATGTAGGCCTACTTAACGTATTATTTTAGATGGTATTTTTTATGGTCTAGTTTAAGTTCAAAGTTGTAGACCAAAAAAATAAGAAGAATATGTTACATTCGGATAACATCGAGTCAGGTCACATCTTGTGCATTTTATGAAGGTGGTTCCGGCCGGCTACATCATTCATTTAATACAATTGAATACACGCATATATATATAAGTTACGGGAACTAAAGAGAATCAGACTTTATTGCTCTGTTGCAGCCGGGTTCACGAGGCCCATATATTCTCTGTGTGGGACGGGGGAGATGTGACGTCACATCCCGGGCGCTGATTGGTCGAGGCCGATAGCAACGCGGGGTAGACTAAAGTTAAGGGGAGAGTAGGGGACTCAGCAGCCCCCAATGAAGCGCTCGCCTCGGAGGACCATCTGAAGGAGTCTCGCTGCTTACCATGAATCCAGCTGGTCACACATAACATCCAAGCGTCCGTCTCGGAAAAGTTGAAAAAAAAAGATCTCCAGAAAGACCAGAAATAGGCCTGCGAAGTTGTTTTTTTTCCTTCTCGGTATCTGCCCGGATCTTCGCAGACGAAAAGCGCATTTAAGTTCGGTTTGGTGCTTTGGGGTTTTGTAACGAGTTGGTTCATCTCGTTCCGACCATGGAGTACACATCGTCCCCGAAGCCGCAGCTTTCTTCCCGGGCGAACGCGTTCTCTATCGCCGCTCTCATGTCAAGCGGGAAGCCCAAGGACAAGGAGGCGGAGGAGAGCACCATCAAGCCCCTAGGTGAGCTGCGCCCACCCGGCAGGGCTGGGGTCCGTGTGGGACATCCTATGAAACATCCTTCAGCCTGCAGGTTTTCTGAAGCCTGAAAACTCATCCGATATTATGATTGGATGATTTATGATTTATTTAAGGTTTATAGTCACAGTGTAGCGTTAAATAATAAGGTCATTTTGATTTTAGATGCCTGTTTTAATTGCAGGCCTGCTATGAAAACTGTTCTCGACATGAATATTTAGTCTTAAGAGCGAAAATGGGAGAAAAACAACTTTTGAATTTGACTCATCAACATCCACGTTTGAATTCTAAGACAATACTTACCGATAATATAAGAAGCAGCAATACAAATAAAAACAACGACATTTTATTTGATGCTCCCATTCCATGACGAATCTCAGTATTTTGGGGTGAAATTATGTTAGTATATCTTAAGAAAATTAAAAGTATTGGTAGCCTATAGTAGTGCTCTACCAGACATATTGGATTTTGATTATTATTCTCAGTATTATTATTATTGTTATTATTATTATAATAATTATTATTATTATCATTATTAATATTACTATTATTGTAATTTTATTATATTATTATTAGTGTGACTATTAGTGTTATTTTTAGTTGAGCCATGTAACTGACTATTCACAGCGTAGAACGCATTGCAACTGTAAGTATGAGTATTTTGTCTAGCCTCACTCATTGTTTATTTAGGCTATCATCGTTTCCTGATTCTGTTCAGCTGCGAAGTAGCGCTTCTAATGTTCAAAATGCTTCTCTAACTTTCATAAAGCTTAATTCAACAAAACATATTAAGTCATAAGTAGGTCTAGGCCTACTTATATTATAGGCTACTGTAATATATTATATTATATATATTATACCCTTTATTGTAAGTTGTGTAGAATAAGGTATGCAACAACAACAACAACAACAACAACAACAACAACAACAACAATAATAATAATAGTAATAATATAACCACATTAATAATAATAAAATTAAGAATGATTATAAAAATACAATGATTATAATAAAAATTATGATAAAAAAGGCCGTAATAATTTAATAACATGAAATGTTTTCTCTATTTTATGTGATTACTGCATGTTGATAGTGTCTTGCGCATCATTGATGCGGCCAATGACTGAACCTTCTCCTCATTCTTAAGAACAATTCGTAGAGAAGTCCTCGTGCAACCAGAGCCTAGGCGAACTGTCCTCCCTGGACGGCCACGGGGACTTCAGCGGGAGCGCGCCCGTGGTGTGCACGGAGCCGCTCATTCCCACCAACCCTGGCGTCCCGAGCGAGGAGATGGCCAAGATCTCCTGCGGCCTCGAGACCAAAGAGCTGTGGGACAAGTTCCACGAGCTCGGCACCGAAATGATCATCACCAAGTCTGGGAGGTGCGCGCTCCACTCGACCTGTTGACTCTTCGTTGGTCGGGCTGTGTTGTTGTAACAACTAACGACCAACAAATGCCTTATCACATGATTAGCACCCTCTTTATACCTACTATATTATCTTACGTATATATATATTATCTCTATAGCCTTACTCATTGTTGTTATTATTATTAGTAGTAGTAGTATTAGTATTAGTGTAAGTATTAGTATTATTGTTACCATTTTATAATAATTAGATAAGCCCTATATTGGGTTTCATTTTTTTGGCAAGCAGAGTCAGCCGAGGGGCGTTTTGAGCCTCGTAAACATCCTATCAGTCTGATATATTCTCCCATATACCATCTTGGTAATAAATGAATGACCTTAACACATCTCGACGCCATATTTTTATTTTGAGTTATTTTTAAATGTTCTTCTTCCCCCCCAACAGGAGAATGTTCCCCACCATCCGGGTGTCCTTCTCCGGGGTCGACCCGGACGCGAAGTACATCGTGTTGATGGACATTGTACCCGTGGACAACAAACGTTACCGTTACGCCTACCACCGGTCCTCGTGGCTGGTGGCAGGAAAGGCAGACCCGCCTCTGCCCGCCAGGTACATGACGTCACATCCACACTATCTAGGCGTGTGACACTTTCCCAAGAGGCCTTCGACGTGAACCTGCATGGGTTTCAGCTGTAAATTATTTATTTTTTCCATTATTCTAATATTCGAATTATTAATTTACTTTAGGGTACGCAAGCTCCAAATATGGTCTATATAAATTATTATCAATTGCAAGATTTGTTTAGGAAATATTATTATTTATTTTCTTACTTTACTTCGATCTGAATTGTTATGGTGTTGACATAGTAATCTATTCGGTCATTTCTCACGTATTTTCTTGATCCATACCAGGTTGTACGTCCATCCTGACTCGCCGTTCACAGGAGAACAGTTACTGAAGCAGATGGTGTCGTTCGAGAAGGTCAAGCTCACCAACAACGAGCTGGACCAACACGGACACGTGAGTCAGGCCTCCATTTATATCTTAGGCTATATTTAATTAACCAATTTATTAGTAGGCTAGGCTCGACAGGGTTACATTCGTTTTACAAAGCAGGCCCAAAAAAACACAAAAAAACATGTTGACGAAACTCGGCACATGGATCTATGGGAACAAGTTTGAGATAGAAATCCGTCTAGGTGACATTTTAATCACGGCTCATGCTGTTTTTTCTCCGCCTTTAATTCCCTTCGCCTTATCTACGTTCACTTCTGTTACTCCTCCGTTATCCGTTAATGGGACAGCTTAGGACACCACCCGGGGGGTGTTGAGCAACACTGAGCAAGAGGAGGTGTTGGTGCATAAAGCTGCAGTAGCCTAGTCGTTTGAAGGCTACTAATTACCCTAGGCCTGAATGCGCAATTTGAACGTTTATTTTAATTATAGAACTACGCTATATGGTCTAAATAATATTAAGATTAAGGAAATTATTACAGGTGATACGCCCTTTGCTCTTGTAGACTTAGCCTATTGGTTCATTATAAAAGTAGAATATCTCTATCGTAAGAAAAGTGTAAGGCTCGTTTTAGGCTTATTTTAAAAAGCCTAATCGTTTGATTGTAAAAATAGATCCAACATTTTAAACTGTAAAACAAGTTTGGATAGGTTAATTTGAGGGAAAACTATCACGTTAAAATCATTATTAAACTATCAAATATTATACAAATATCATAATAAACCTACATTAGCTATATTATTATAGGGTACAATATCCAAAAACCAAAAAATATTTTGCTTATTCATTGTGTACTGTAATTAAAACGTTTTTATTTCGCATTTTAATATTTGCCGGTAGGCTTAAATTATTATATTAAAGGCTATGCCTTTATCAATAATAAAACAACTACAACACAAGAAAATCGTAAGCCCATATAACTTATATTTAATAAATCATACTATTTCAAATTTCCACAAAATATATATTTCTAAATAGCCGAAAATTAATAGAAAAACGAATCAAAAGGAAAATGTCGTAGTCCTTTTACCCGAGTATTTGTGTGAATCTGAGGACATTTTATCAAAATGTATTCTAGTTCGATCAGATGGCGTTCCCTCTCTCCTGTAAGCCTGTTGAAAAATGCAGCTTTCTGCCCGTATTTGGTAGAAACATGTGTGGCGCTTCATATATATTGTTAATATTTACACTAGGACCTACGTCCCTCATACACTCCGTACTTTCCACAGGCCTATCTGATAAAACACACTGAGAATGTGGGGTGTATTTAGCACGAGGAACGATTACACCTCACACCTTATCAGTACAACAGTTCACACTGTTGTCGTTTTTATGAGTCAATGAATATTTCCTTTTAACATTTTCATTGATTCATTTTGCTTAGCCTATCAAAAAATGTTTCTATTATCTTCTTGCCATCAATCGCTGCATTCTTTAACTCTAAAATCGTACCGTTTTTATCAACATTTTCAACCAATTGGCCTTCTCAAAGATACCAATAGGCTATATGTATATAGGCTACATACATTATTTATAGGGTACTATATACATCTTGGAGAAGGCCAATTAGTTGACAACTAACCAAATTTGGCGACAATTTGTTCACAAAATTCTTATTTCTGGAGAATAATTAAAGTATCTTTATTTCTTTCCCCAGATAATCCTGAACTCGATGCACAAGTACCAGCCCCGCGTGCACATAATCAAAAAGAAGGAGCACACCGCCTCGCTGCTCAACCTCAAGTCCGAGGAGTTCCGCACCTTCGTCTTCACCGAGACCGTCTTCACAGCCGTCACGGCCTATCAGAACCAGCTGGTGAGTGATTGACAGCCGGCCTCGTCCAATGGCTGAAGTCTTTATGACGACAGCTCGTTCAGCACCGACGGTCCAGAGAACCGAGATTGTGAGCAGCTGAAACATAAGATGCTCCTCGGAAACATGAGAAACATGAGGAAATCAAATAGTTTTTGTCGTTTGATGACCCAAGACCCTGATATTTTTTTACCAGTTGTATATTAAACATTCCTTCGTCCTAATAGATCACCAAGCTGAAGATCGATAGTAACCCGTTCGCCAAGGGTTTCCGGGACTCCTCGCGGCTCACCGACATGGAGAGGTACAGGGGATTCCGGGACCGCCCCGCTCTTTACCGCTCCTCCTGTCTTGGCTTCCATAAGATGTATATTTCTGCTCACCTTTCCATCCCTTCATGTTTACCTCTTACTATCTCTTATTTTTATTTTGATCCCTCTATCTTCATGCTACATTCTTTATTTTTTTGTTCCTTGTTCGTCTTTATTTATTTATTAAATACATTTCTTCCTTCCTCCTATATTTCTTTCCCTTTTTCCTTCACTCATTTTCTCCCCTTACTCCTTTCCTTCCTTGCTTTCACCAGCCTTTCCCTTTTTGCTTTCCTTCTTAATTCCGTGCTCTTGTGGTTGGTTTCTTTCATGAGACAGTTAAAGTTATCTTACACACCATTGGCTGAAATATGACATATTACAATTTAAGTCTATGACACACAGGCATTGGCTCACACACACACACACACACACACACACACACACACACACACACACACACACACACACACACCACCCAAAACCCCAGCGTCCTGCAGGCAGAACACCTTTCATCATTCTCCCTGGATGCTGCACTGGTGCCAAAATCAGCCGACAAAATGAAACCATCAGCCCATTTCCCCAATCAGACGGACCCAGATAGAGAGAGAACAGGCCCAGACAAGCCCCCCCCAACACACACACACACAAACCCCTCAACTCACTCTGCCTCTCTTTTTGAGGGCTGTGAATTAGGCCTGATCAATTGATCTTAAGGGAGCTGAAGAAATCACATTAGTCTGGAGTCGCCCACTGCACTAAAACACGCCCTAATCCAATTGCCCTCCGTGACTGAGTTGGAACCTGCCCCCCCTGCCTCCTGCCCCCTGTCCCCGTCCCCTCCATCCCTTCTCCCCCGCCCATCCCAATCCAGCTGTGCGCTGTGGGGGCCCTCTGTGGCCCCCTGGAGCCAGACCAGCTCAGCCCTGATAAAAACACACACATTTGTACTGCTCTGCTGACAGATATTGCACTTCCCTAACCTAATTGGGGGAAGGGGGGAGCAGGCCGCCAGCTAATGTGAATGCATGGCTCTTATGATTCAGACCCTTTCTAGCACACCGATGGGCACACACACACACACACACACACACACACACACACACACACACACACACACACACACACACACACACACACACACAAACACACCACCTCCCCCACAATCTTTGTGGCTGTGTGGCTTTCTGACAAAACTCAAATGAGCTAATGCACTTTGTGGAATATAGAGAGAATACACATACATACACAAAACAAACATGCACACACAAACACACACAAACTGCTGCTTGGACAGAATGCACATTGAAAAACGATAAACTCAAAAACATGCCCTAAATTAATAAAGTGAGGAAATAGCCATAGCCATACAAGCATATCATTTGCACACTATCACGGCTGTGAGTATTCAACTACACACATGTACGCTGTCACAAAAATGAAGTGTGTAAAGGTCACATTAACACCTTGATGGCCAAGTGTGTGTGTCCTTCTGAGCAAGTGTATTCCATGGTCGTTGATGGAAAGCAATGCATGGCAAGATTGGTTGGGGTGAAAATAAAAGAAGCAAGCATATTTACCCTTCAGAGGCATTCATTTCCTAAGCACGTTTTCCAATGTAAATGTGTGTTTGTCAAAATACCGCAGAGATATATTGTGGGACTCTTCTCTTCGACATTTGCTGCAGGGAAAGTGTTGAGAGTCTGATCCACAAGCACTCGTACGCCCGCTCGCCCATCCGCACCTACGCTGGAGAGGAGGACCCTCTGGGAGAGGAAGGACACCTGACCCACTCCAGGGGTGAGCTCGCTGGGCACTCTCCGAGGAAGACATCGTCACACACGCACACGTCTAAAAAAAATGTTAGGGTTTAGTTAAAGCAATGGAAAAACAGAGAAAAAAAAGAACATGGGTATTATTTAATAAAAGGATTTAAATGATGATGATGATGAACAAATAATAATATATATATTTAGAAGATATACTTTTAACAGCAATATGATTCTAACAATATATAGTGTTATGACAAGCTGTAGGGGTAACAGCCGAAACATACAATCGTCCTCTTCCACCTCAGCATCCAAAAACGTATATACAAACACAAAGTAAAATAAAGTATGAAGTGTAAGACATTTATTAATCAAACAAAAAAACACAACTCTAAGACGTTACTGAGATGGAAGTGGCCATCTTCCATCACTGTCCTGTCAACACACACGCACACACACACACACACACACACACACACACACACACACACACACACACACACACACACACACACACACACACACACACACACACACACACACACGCACACACACTGGCAGGGTAGGAGCCCCGGCCTACAGAGCACCACTGTTCTGTCATGAAGGGGCTGGGAAATGATTGTTCCTTTTTATTTTATGACTTGTTTGATCGATTGATAGCGTAAAACATATAGGTTCTGAACCATTCATGCTTTCCTATCGCCATCAGATAAATGGCAAATGTAATTGTGACAATACCACTATTGCCATTGTAGGGAGGCAAATGGATGGTTTCCTGCTGACAACCACAGAAGGATGCGTATAGCCCACGCAACAGAAATCTGAGATTTAACCCATGCTCGGCAACAAACGTGCTGCGTGCCCACATAAACGCCATGGAAGACTTTGCTGACGTAGCAGGGACTTACTCCATTATACTTATAGGACTTATACCATTTTCACGGGGGAAGCCACAGGGGATTTAAGCCACTACCTGCAACTCACTGTTCTGTTACAAAGAGGGGTAGGGGCAGAAATAAGAAAGGGGATTGTGGCCTTACTTATATTCATAGGTTTCCTCTTCTTCTCCCCAGGCTCAGCCTTCACAACGTCAGACAACCTGTCCCTGGGCTCCTGGGTGACCACCACCTCCGGCTTCTCCGGCTTCCAGCATCCCCAGTCTCTGCCCCACCCCATCCAGGGCTCCCTGCCCCCCTACAGCCGGCTGGGCATGCCCCTGACGCCCGGCGCCCTGGCTGGCACCATGCAGGGCGGTGGGCCTTCCTTCCCCTCCTTCCACATGCCCCGCTACCACCACTACTTCCAGCAGGGCCCCTATGCCGCCATCCAGGGACTGAGGCACTCCTCCACCGTCATGACCCCCTTCGTATGACCTCTATGGTGTCTGTAAGGGCCAGCTCCCGCCCCCTTCCCACACTCACACACACACACACTCACACACACACACACACACACTCACACACACACACACACACACACACACACACTCACACACTCCTCGCCCGGCCAGGCCATCCGTGGTGGCCGACCTACGTACCTTTGGTGACAACACGACGGGTCATGCTTCAAGCGTGGATCCGCCCCACGTCGAACCCTCACTATTGAGTTGTCTTGGTTTGACGTCTCTCCTCCAGAGCGATTTTCTTTGTGTTGTAAATATTCCCACTGTAGGCCTATCCCTCCGTCTGTGAAAATCCAAAGAGCAGAACAATCAGTGGGAGGTTGTAAGAGAGCGAGAGAGAGCGAGAGAGAGAATGATTATGAAGCAGATCTGCAGACTCCTCTTGTGAACCTCAACGACACAAATTATTTTCCCATGAGCTTCATATGAACGGATTTTACCTGACCTGAGTTCCAGACGACACCTCAGCCTTCTAGAAAGAACAATATTTTTTGGGATTTTGGTAAGTTTGTCAAGGCATTGGCTGTAAGGCAAGTGGATGGAGGCTCACTTTGGTTTGGAATCTTCTGGCATGAGTCTGGGCAAGTGTCCGAGAAACCTTCCTTTGAAGTGCCCAGTGAAATATCTGAGCTGAGCAAGGGTTTCAAACATTTCTCCGGTGGAACAGGGGGTGGCAGCCATCTTGTTTGCTGTGTCTCATTTTAGAGATCTGGCAAAAAGAAACAAAAAGCAATGTTCTGATGAAAATAATGTCAATAGCATATGGTAGAAAGCAATGTACAAATATGGAAATGCTACAAATATAGGCAATTCTTACTTTAGAATAAAATACTTTAGGAGGCATGCAGAATCCTGTAGATCAATCTTTAAATAGATAACAATGGTAAGTTTTCACCTTCAGAGAAGAAAAATGCTTTAACAACCAGTATTGTTCAAATCTGTGCACGTGAATTAGGTTGTATTGTATGAATGTCCACCTTTGCTTTTCAATTAAACTACCTATAGAGATCTTAATGGCTATCCATCTCGTTCAGATCAAACACCACCGGTATAATGTCTAAAATGAATGTGCACCAAAATTCTGAATCAGATGACCAGATTCAACATGTGCATGTGCGGATCATGTTTGAAAGACATTAATTGTTCATATCAAATCCCAGAGAAACACATATTCTTTATCCTTCTGTGTTTTTACTGGCCGGTCCTCTTGATATCCAGAGCTAGCAGTCACTGGGACTGGAGATCCGCCCGAAGCTAGCGCATGGCTGACTGTGGGCTCACTGTGTGGTGCTGTTCCAAAGGAAACCATTGTTATTCTGTCCTACTGACAGGATGGAGGGAAGCGGTAAGGACAACTCTGTTTACAGCTTGGAGCTCGGAATTTTCTGATTGTCTGCATAAAGGTGATTGAGGTGTTTATATGGCCAAAGTTAAAACAGTTTGAAAAATGTTAATAGATAAACACTAACTCACAGTATGCACAGGCACTGTGATGAATTGGTGATGGATGACATTCCTGTTAAGAACATACCTGTTTTCAAATGCTATGGAGGGGACAGGATAAGGGGTTTGGATGCAGTTACAGCCTGCATATAGAATTACATCAGGATTATCAGATACACACACCAGGAATATGATGAATGATTTACAGAATTGTGTGAATTGTCAGACATCTTACTGATACCCACAGAGAAATGCTGTGAAAGGAATTCTGAAAATATAATCCAAATACATTTGCATCCTATATAAAGATCGACCTTGATTCAAAGAACAGGTTAAGTGGCAGCATGACTTCAAACTGGTGCTTAACAGTAATATATAAACTTCATAATGTGACCCCTTGCATATGTTTTGTGTGCAAGCAGTACAAGCTTATTCACCTGAGGGCCATAGGATGAACATGGTTGCTATTATACACTTTACCCACCTTATTCCGAAATTAAAGTAAATCTCTGGTCCTGTCCTGACATGAAATGTATCAAAACAGATTGTATATATAAATTGAACATTCATCTTCATAACTGTTGTTAGATAACATTTGTCAAGGACTTCTCTCTCTGTATTCCCGCATCTTTTACGAACACTGAAAAATAACTGCTTATTTGTCTTTGTTTCACTTATTTTGTTTGTTGGTGAATTCTTTGTATGCCATACATAGGCCTAACCTGAATATGACACCCAAGATATTGTGTTTTGAATTTTAAGTGCAATATATTTATTTTGCTCTCTGAGAAGGAAATGTAATGTACTATGCCACGTTTAAAAAGTTGTTATTTGTAAACTTGAGAAATATATATCGCCACACAATGATTGGTTTGCATTGTCTTTTCTATCAAGTCACTCGTTTGAAAACACAAGTTTAACATATATGATCAGTCTCTGATTTTGGTATTCTGTCCATTACAACTCTAAACGGTTGGCTGGTAGGACTTGGTTTATGTTTTCTGTTGTATAGCTTTTTTAAAGAAAACTATATCCAAACACCAACGCTTTTGACCTTGTTTTTTATCGATAGCAAATTATGACTGATGCCCTCAAATTCTTTAAATGTATCCTACAGCGCCCCCTAGTGGTGTACCTTAGTAATACGACCTAGAAATGTCTGTCATCATTCAGGTCATCATAATTCTTGACAGATTTAATGAAAATGTTTCCATTATATTTGTGTACGTTTAGATTGTGTGCATTCCATCAAATTGAAATAGATTGAGCGCTTGTTATGTGTTTTTCAACAGCAAAAGAAAGCAAGCACAACAATGTTTGAGCTCTTGTAAAATGTTAATTTGGATGCAAGAAACCTTTAGCTCTTTGTAAACAGCTGCCTGGTAGGTCTCTTGCTCAAGGACAAGATTGCCATTTCAATTTAAGAGGTGCTTTAGCAATTAGACAGGGCTACTGGGGCTTAACCCCTTTGAGAATGTGAATTGATACAGCCGACCGTTACACTGCAAGCATATACTGACCGCAATGCCCACGGACAGCCCAAAGTCAGCACACAGACATGTACGTATGTGTACCGTGCAAATTGCAGGGGCATAAACAAACAATTACCTATAAACAAAGAGTACACTTCACCTGACTGCCTGTGTCTATGGGCATCTACTCATTTAGTGAGACACACACGTCAACATAATGACAAATTAATTGGCATACTCGAAACACAACTGCAGTTGTTAATTAGCAATGCCCAAACAGCTGTTTGACTTCTGAACCTGGAATGTTCAAAAGGACTCTCCCGAGACTAATGACACACACTCTTGTACGTTCTCAGTGGAGTCAGGTGTGTTAGATAAAAGCTCCAAGGCAATCCACCATGACCCTAAACGACACGGCCATGTACACCGAACCGCTCACTAAATACCTGCATGCCCCCTTCCCTACTCCCTGACCACTGCGTAGAAGCCCCCCGCTACACATGTCCTCTCTACACATGTAAACCAATACACACCCGTCTATCACCACCACCATCACCGTCCACCGCAGAGAACCCCCCGCCGATCGATGGCGGGACGTTAGTCACCGTTTCACCAGGAAGAAGGGCCCACTTCCACCTCGATAAGAATCAGTTACATCCTTTGAAAATAAATAAATAAACAAATAAATAACATCCCAGTGTGGCCGTGATCGGATTAGAGGGATAGGGGAAGGGCGGACGAGCCACCATGAGGTATGGCCAAACAAATTGAAGACAACAGTCGGGCCTGAGAGTCCATTTCGGGGCCTAATTTACACAGTGAGTAGCGCAAGCTGAATCTGATGTCATTTCCATCAATTTTGCATTTTGCCCTGTCCTTCCCCCACTTTGTGCTTTTAGCGGTCGTTTGAATCGTCTGGTGGAGGATCGTGGATGCATAATAGGAACTCCGGAGGGCAGACACGGTGCATTACAATGTCGGGGCCGGCGTTTAGCACGGCGCTCCAGTGAGAGCTCTCTGCTGTGGGACAGCGTGTATCCATCGCTGGGTGTACCCTCTGCAAATGGCAGACAATGTGGCAATAGTTCAGGGGAACAGCCTATAGTGCTTGAGACAAGCTACTTCAGGGTCGTTTTCCTCTTCCGCGAATAAAAGTCAATCATGGAGGACTTTTAACATGAAAGAAGACACATCTTTGAGGAACGTCCGTACCATATGCAGAGTAGTCTGAGTTCGCTTGAGTTTAAGAGGACTGTGAATGCAAGCCATGGATGCATAGTTCATGTATAGTTCAATAGTCCACATCGTCTGTAGTATTGCTTATTTTATTATTGACCTATATCAGCTTTGTCCAAGGGCTGTAAGGGCCAATACCATGGAAGACCTTGAACAACTCCATGTGTCTCTAACTGTTGAGTGTTCTGACCCGACGATGAATCATCTCGTTGACCTCAACAGGCTTCTGCTGTACTGGGACAAGCTTCCGACCTAGATTCTGACCTTTCTCGGCCCCTCTACTCTCAGCTGACTTGCAGAGATTTTTCACTGAGTGGAAACTCTGAGTAAGTATTTTCCTGATAGACATGCCTTTCTTCCAAAGTGAAAGTTAGAAGGGCTGAAAACATGATGATAATAGCACCCTAGGTCACTTTAGTCTCCCCACCCTTCATGTTGAGCAGGGCCATTTGTCTGTTTGTGAATAGTCTGTATAAATACTAATAGCTCACTGAAGCAGTATAAAACAATACTTCAAGAAAGCTCATTTGTTCAGGATTACTTCAGTGTCAGTATCAACTGAAAACCTCATGTTTTAATTGACTCATGCATCAGGAACACAGGCCGATGCCCAGGTCCGGCTGCTGGGGATGGGGCAGTGTTTGAGCCATGAACATCCACTTGTCGGATGACGTTGGCACAACTTGTAGGGGAATTATATTTCAATACTGTGACAACGTTAAAGGCATCAAACTGGCAAAGTTGTTGGCCCCAAAACTATACTTACAATTAGGAAGAACTAGGAAGATTTTTTTTAATCCAAGCGGGTGGATCTAATTCCACGTTTTGTTGGTCCCGTGTGTGTGTGTGTGTGTGTGTGTGTGTGTGTGTGTGTGTGTGTGTGGCTGTGTGTGTGTGTGTGTGTGTGTGTGTGTGAAAGGAATCTACTCTCTCTCTTTCTCATTTCTAGCCGAACGTATCTGGGCTTCCGTGTCGGCAGAGGCAACAAGGTTTGATAGCAGGAAACATCGGCGAGCCAGCGGCATAACAAGGACTTTGGATGATGAAATGTCCTACAATGCCCCAAACACCATCTCATATAGGAACCCTCCCCCCTCTCTCTCTCTGATAAGGAGAGTCTAACCTTTCCTGAGAGAGAGAGAAACACGATTGGATCGGCGTCTCAAAAAGGGGCAAGCGTAACAAAATCAAATGGCCGTCAAGCCTGTGTCATGCATAATTAATTGGTCCGTCTACGACCAACTACACAAAAATCCATGGTCATTCGATTAGGAGGTTTTGAAGGACTCTAGAAAGTGCACCGCTGTCTTAAGTCCCTTCCCCATTCACCTTGCTGTCTGCTCGTGTCTGCTGGCAGGAGGGTGTTAGCCTACACGCATTTAACAAGGTTAAGTGCTGTTTTAAGAGCGAATACTGGCGTTAGACATTCTTGGATTTTAGACCAAGTAACAACATTAACAATCCACCGGGCCTACTCCAAAACACGAATAGAAACGTTCAAGGAAAATCTGCAGTATGTGACTTTTTCACTGCACTCAGTTTTGTTTGAATTTGTATGTAATCATCATTGATACAAAATAAAACAAAGAGCCTTTTTTGAGTGTGTTTATTGCCATATATAAGGTTGCTTTTTGTATGCCATATTTAATTTACAGGGTGGCAAATAGTACATTGGACAATAATCAACCGCAGTTTAACTTATTTCTCTTCTTTTAGGGATCAATTTCCTTAACTTCTAATAGAAAAGCGCAAGCACTTCTTAGTCATGCAGCAGCAGTGTACTTTTAGTACCAAGTAGTACAATGAAACAGTAAACACAACCACTGCACTGAATAGACCTCTTCTGCAACAAGGCTCTACTGAATGGCGACAGCGCCCCCTTGTGGACATCATTAGAGGATGGTGAAATACAGCACATTCAGTCAAACTGCAACTAGGCATTTATTTAAAAAGAGCAATTATTGAGGGCTTAATAACGATGCATTAACTTAATATATTTATGGAAATTAAAATGGGGGGTAAAACGATGGCATTGCATTACTGAAAATCAATCATCTTATCCAATTGTCATAAAAATACAATTGAACATGAAAACCCACATTTTTTTTTTTAGTGTTCCTGCAATTTCCAACAGAAATCTCCCAAGTGTCTGAATTACGGCGGCCTTCATGACTTTTTCACAATAGAAGTCCCTTCAACGTACAATCACATAATCAATGAAAGAAAATCTCAAATGTAAGCTCCATTAACTTGCCGTTTTAGATGTTTTAATGTTGTTCTTTCTAAAATGTCAGTTGATTTATCGTTTTGTCTAACAGGCTGTTTTTGCTAAATGAGCTATTATTGTCCCTGTTCACCTGGCAGACTTATTTGTGTGTGTGTGTGTGTGTGTGTGTGTGTGTGTGTGTGTGTGTGTGTGTGTGTGTGAGAGCTAGAGAGATTTCCCTCCATCTAAATTCGTTGTTTTAGAATTTCATGTTGAAATCAGGCTGTTCTGACTAGACCATCCAGGAGAGTCATATCCCATGGAGAGTGTGCTCTGTGAGACTGGGTAGTACGGCCTCTGGGTTGTGGGGTTGTGGCGTTGGTCGGGGGGGATGGAGGGCTCGTGCTACGGCGGTGGACATTAAGGTAGTGTCTGTGGTGGGAGTGGGGGACGTCTTAATCATTAGTTGACAGGCTGGGGTCGTCCCTCTGGGATGAGGGAGGTGAAGAAGCTGCTGATGAAGGACCAGGCGGAGGTCAGGAAGCCTGGCTGCTGGACGGCGGTCTGGGCCTGGCTCTGCTCCTCATCGCCTTCTGCTGCTCCTCCACCTTCCTCCTCCTCACCGTCATTGTCCTCCACGCCCTCATCCATCAGTCGCTCCTGAGGGGGGGCGAGAGTGTGGGGATGAGAGTTACTTAAAAAGGTGACATATTTTACGATCAGGTGCGATTGTGATTAGCCATTCCAAGCCGTTTTGAAAATACATGCGAGATCTATTTATCTTCCTGAGGGACGGTTTCAGCCAACATTTGTATCATGTGACTATTTTAACCAATAAAAACCTGACAAAATGTTCTTGCCAATCAAATGGAGCCACTTGAGTCACATGAAAAGTGTTTTTAATAGACAAAAAAACACTTGTCTAAATGGCTCCGGTTCCGCGCCAATGTTGTGTCCGTGGTCGTGCCGTGCTATGTTCACAGGAGCAGAACACGCAGATTTTAGCGACTATCTGGGTCGAGAAAATGAAACCGCTGATTCTGAAACTGAGACAATCACAACTTCTCACACAGTAACAATCAAACAAACACACACACACTCACAATCAGACACGCTCTCAATCACACAAACTCAAGCACTAACAATCACACATGATCACATTGACACAAACTCACAAAAACTCACAATCACAGCACTGTTCTTCAGTGACACACCTTTCCTGTTCTCCCTGTACTCACTTTGCATGCCCTGAGTCTGGCTTTGTGAGAGTCTGAGCGGTCTCTTTTTTTCAGCCTCTGTAGTTTTATACGTTCAGTGAGTTTGCAAGCAGGTTTTGATCATTTTATCTAAAGGTTGATGCATTTAATTTTGCAAAGAATTAATTTATTGTTTTAGTTCAAGGGTTATTAGTTTTATTTTTAAAGACCTTATTAATTGATTTATTTAAAAAGGATGTTATTTAACAAATCTTTATTTGAACATGGCTGTTTTATATTTTGTTCGTGTCTATTTTGTACCGTTTGTGTTGCCCTGTATATTTAAAAAATAAATCTGGAGAAACTCAGTACTTTTGAGTACTCTTGAGTACTTGAGTAGTCTTTTCACTGCATACTTTTTTACTCTTACTGTAGTAATTATTTTTATGAATACTTTTACTTCTACTTGAGTATTTATAGACTATTTATAGAAAGTAACAGTACTTTTACTTGAGTAGATTTTTTGGCTACTCTACCCACCTCTTATAATATGTCACCATTAAAAAAACAAGGAAGGAAGAAACGGAGGCAGAGCAGCAGACGAGAATACCACTGACCATCTCCTGGAGGTCCTGGTGTCGTTCCACCTCCCCCCTCGGAGCTGCGTCCCGTCCTCCCGCCCCGGGGTCCTGCTGCTGCTCCGCCCTGAAGGGGAACCAGCCGGCCTGGTGCCTGACACACACACACACACACACACACACACACACACACACACACACACACAGGTTATATTGGGGAAATGAGCAACAGAGTGCCTGAATGCTGAACCGGGTGAGCGTGGCGGTGGTTCCAGGGCGGTCGGGGGGGTCAGACTCACAGGTAGACCAGCAGCATGGCTCCGAGCACCATGACGAAGCGGCTGAAGGAGGAATAGAAGTAGACGATGCCGAGCAGCACGCCGGCCCGCGACACGCCGTACAGCCGGTCCAGCCAATCGCGGTTCAGCTCGTCGTCGTTCAGCACGGCGCCACCCTGCGCGTTCATTTGGATGTTGGCGTTGGCCGGCGGGTTCTCGGGCAGAGGGTTGGGGGCCGCCGCGTTGGGCCCCAGCGCCGCCTGCACCCGCTCGTTGGGCGGGGCCGGCTGCATTTGCGGTGGCGAGGGGGCGGGGCCAGGGGGCGCCAGGGGAGCGGCGGCTGTAGCGGGCTGGGCGGCCGCCACCGCTGCCTGACTAGAGAGAGAGAGATATGAGAGAGCCAGAGGTAGAGAGAGAGAGAGATATGAGAGAGCCAGAGGTAGAGAGAGAGAGAGAGATATAAGAGAGCCAGAGGTAGAGAGAGAGAGAGAGATATGAGAGAGCCAGAGGTAGAGAGAGAGAGAGAGAGATATAAGAGAGCCAGAGGTAGAGAGAGAGAGAGAGATATGAGAGAGCCAGAGGTAGAGAGAGAGAGAGATATGAGAGAGCCAGAGGTAGAGAGAGAGAGAGAGATATAAGAGAGCCAGAGGTAGAGAGAGAGAGAGAGATATGAGAGAGCCAGAGGTAGAGAGAGAGAGAGAGATATGAGAGAGCCAGAGGTAGAGAGAGAGAGAGAGATATAAGAGAGCCAGAGGTAGAGAGAGAGAGAGAGATATGAGAGAGCCAGAGGTAGAGAGAGAGAGAGAGAGATATAAGAGAGCCAGAGGTAGAGAGAGAGAGAGAGATATGAGAGAGCCAGAGGTAGAGAGAGAGAGAGATATGAGAGAGCCAGAGGTAGAGAGAGAGAGAGAGATATAAGAGAGCCAGAGGTAGAGAGAGAGAGAGAGATATGAGAGAGCCAGAGGTAGAGAGAGAGAGAGAGATATGAGAGAGCCAGAGGTAGAGAGAGAGAGAGAGAGATATAAGAGAGCCAGAGGTAGAGAGAGAGAGAGAGAGAGATATGAGAGAGCCAGAGGTAGAGAGAGAGAGACATGAGAGAGCCAGAGGTAGAGAGAGAGAGAGATATGAGAGAGCCAGAGGTAGAGAGAGAGATATGAGAGAGCCAGTTTGCCGTCCGGTTTATCCTGTGACTTCCGCCGTCTACCGGCTGTCTTGATCCATGTGAGGGAAACATTGTGTTCCACCTGCCCCCACGAGAGGCGAGTCTGCACCACATACATGTGAAACTGTGTGTGTGTGTGTGTGTGTGTGTGTGTGTGTGTGTGTGTGTGTGTGTGTGTGTGTGTGTGTGTGTGTGTGTGTGTGTGTGTGTGTGTGTGTGTGTGTGTGTGTGTGTGTGTGTGTGTGTGTGTGTACTTACTACTGCATGTAGTAATGCCGTGCGTACATCTGCTGCCACCAGAGGACCTGCATGGGCGTGTACATGGGGTGGGGGCCGGAGGTGGGCCCCAGCACTGCCTGGGGGGGAAACTCTGTCCCCTGTGGCCTGGGAAGCACACCGGGAAAAAAATGAGTGAGATGCAGAGAGTGAAACACCAAGAGGGCGACAGGGAAGAGAGAGACTGGAGCCTTTTTCTCTGTTTTTTCAGTGTCAGACTCTTACCAAGGCATGGCACCAGCAGCGGGGTTGATATGGGCGCCGTACTGGGGGAGGCCACCTCGATACCTCAGCCCATCATTACCTTCTGGTACGGAGGAGGAAGGGGCAGTTGGTGGACCTGCCTGATTGGTTGAACCGTCCAAGGAGGCGGAGCCGGCATCCTCGGAATTCTAAGGGACAGATTGAAAAAAACTAAATTGCAGAATACCCAAACACGTTCAATCATATTGGAGAACATATTGATCCCATCAGTCCAAAGTCCCCCCACTCACGCTACTGCTGGAGCTGGCGTTGGCAGTGGGGGAGGAGGGACGGGGCGGCGCTGGGGATGCTGGGGGGCTGCAGGAGGCACACACCAGGTGCATCATGTGATACTCGTCCTGCTGCAGGGGGGGCAATTAAGAAGTGATCAGCAGGGACCGGCGAGACACACAA
Organism: Pollachius pollachius; assembly: GCF_949987615.1. Lineage (NCBI taxonomy): Eukaryota > Metazoa > Chordata > Actinopteri > Gadiformes > Gadidae > Pollachius > Pollachius pollachius. The sequence goes on from NC_136934.1 coordinate 37,457,026, forward strand.
AGGGTTAGAGTGAGACACACACACAGTGTTAGAGTGAGACACTGGGTTAGAGTGAGACACACAGTGTTAGAGTGACACACAGGGTTAGAGTGAGACACACAGGGTTAGTGTGAGACACAGGGTTAGAGTGAGACACACAGGGTTAGAGTGAGACACACAGGGTTAGAGTGAGACACACAGGGTTAGAGTGAGACGCACAGGGTTAGAGTGAGACACAGGGTTAGAGTGAGACACAGGGTTAGAGTGAGACACAGGTTGAAGTCAGACAAATAGAGAGTGAGCCACACAGAGGGTAGAGTGAGACACAGGTTTGAATGAGATGCAGTGATACCCAGAGAGTGAAAACTGAACAGAAGATTGATAGAGGGACCAAGAGAATCGGTGTGTACCAGAATCCAGGCAGAATGCCAAGCTTTTGTAACAGTTGAAAAAAGAGCAGTCATTGTTGCTCCTGCCAGATCTTTTTAATTTGTTCTGAGCTGCAAACGCCCAACATCCCTTTCAAAACAACACTCAATGGGTCCGAGTACCAACCCTAGGACACTCACAGATACTGGACATCATGTTAACAAGTCACTGTTGAACGGGAATGTGTATGGGCGCGCGTCAACTATTGTGTTAATGTTTAAAAATGTACAACAACACAAAGAAAATAAAGGCACAATAAAGATGGCAGGTATGCAGTGCTCTGTTGGTTGAACAAATAAGGCTAGATCCTTACCTTTCTGAGCACATCTTTGAGCTGCAGGTGGTCCTGGAGCAGTTTGCCTGAGTAGACAAGCCTCTGGTCCTTGGGTAACTGCAGAGAGAGAACAGAGAATGATACGTTTTCATGTATGTTTTCTCAACTATACTGCACTTGCCCAGCAGGTGGTCCGCTTCCATCTAAACCTTAATTACCCTGTTTAATTTATAATTAATTTCTTATTTAGTTATATGAACGAGCTATAATAAAGAATCAAGCAGTTGTGAACTCTAGCCGACGCTTCGTGCATGGCGATCTATCTCATACCCAACAATGCAGTTTAATGTATGTATACATTCTATATTCCTACAATTTGAGGGACAGCTTCTCGCTGCTAACAGCAACTAGGGCCGATGTCAATGCAGCCCGTATGGAGGCGGGTCTGGCTCGCTTAGACCTGAACTCGGTGATGGTCCATCTCGGGCACGGCACAGCACGATTAAACTAGCTGTGAAAAAGCAACTCAGCGTGGCATGGTACGACTCAGCACGGCCAAAAGAGCTGAAAAACCTAGATATTAACAAGACAGAGAACGCTGCAATTTGCATGGTAGCATGTCGTAGCACAGAGGCATGGTTTCATTACAAATTATACTTCTGTGCTGCAAATTTACTTAAGTGTACGACTTCTACCAACCATTTCCAATCAGATTTCAGGAAGTATTTTGGAAATAGTGAATTTGACTCAAAGGTCTCAGCCTCATTCAAAATATATAATTATCTTGATCACTATTACGAAATTGGTCAAACGATGCATAAAAGTGCTGTTACTGTATGAAGACCACAAGGATTCATTCTTAGAATGGCCCTGGCACTAAGCAAACAACCTCGGACTGATACCTCAACATTTTCGCCAGGAGAATGCCACAGTAAACCATTGCAGTATAAATGTTTTCTTTAAATTATGTGGATAACACTAATATGAATAGTTACCAAGGTAACTTCAGTCTTTGCTCAGGAAGGTCAGATAAAATGCATTTGGATAAATTTGCCCCAATATATAACAATTATATAGTTTGGTTGGATACTAGCGTATATTGGCGTTTTGCATAGGTTATTGATGAATGTGTTTAGCAGTGTTAGCTGCATGTGTTTGGATATTAGGGTTAAACAGCACCGCATTGTTTATTGTCTGTGACCCCATTTTTTATGGAATTTGAATAGGCCGGAGCCAGTCTGAAGAACTAGCCAATTCCATACCTGATAAAGGTGAGTCCCTACACCTTTAATAGCTCAACAGGTTGAACCATGAAGAGGACCTAACCTCAGACCTTTCTCTTGCGGTAACAAAACCACATCAACTACTCGGGCCTGCTTGTGCATATTTTGACAACATTACCAAGGCAACCTGGAACATATATGGTTTACATAACCTACCGGCTTGCTAGGGTAAACAATGGAGATATGGCTCTTCAGCTTCTCCACAGTCCAATTGAGGAAGCAGTTGATGGTCTGGTCATTGTACTTCTGGTTGGGCGCCTTGATGACCAAGGTGACAGGACTGTCAACTGTCCCTGAGTCCATTGCTCATATTACTACAGTGGGTGGGTGGTTGGAGGTCAGGGCTCGGAATTATCTGTGGTCGACGATTCACCACTTTAGTGTCATCATTCTTACCTCATGGCACCAATCTAACCTGTGTCAATGATGGCTGGGAGGCCAGGCAGGTAGATCAGGAGCGGGGCAAAACACTGCTCTCATCGCCCTTCAAACTTGTTGCGGGTCTGACCAAAAAGCTAGTGGAGAAGGGAGTATCATTTTGTTGGTTATTTCACGATTTTTTGTATTCTTAGGATGGCTGCAGAGCAGAATAGTTAACATACAACTGAATTAATTGAAGAACATTTAGCATTGACTCTGTTTGTATGTTAAATTCCGAAGCGTTACGGTCTAAATTAGATCGATGACGATATGACCTACCACTAACTGCTGTACAGAAAGCCTTCAATGCCAGTTGCCAATAATACTAAAATGATTCTCGGGACATGATCGTAACATAATAACTACTAGATGAGGGACCTGGTGCGTTGACATCTCACCTGCGACTTCTGTTGAGCTGTCAAAATAATCAGTAATCTCAAATCACTCAGATGTACTCAGCAAAACTAAGCCTGCATCCACATTGGTTGATCATTCCTTTAACTAATAATACATTGCAGGTAAGACGGGCCTGTGTGAATGTTCAGAAAAAAGACAACAATTTAAAAAACGTAGATTGGATAACTAACGAGTTGTTTTCGGGTCAACGATAGCTTGTTGGCTAGCAGCACTAGCGGGCACATTACGTCGTGTTCACTAAACACGCAACATATGGAGCAACACAAGTAAAGGTTCAATTACATTTTTTGTCGAGCGGTTGCTTTGCATCTAGGGTTAAAATGCAATACAACCACCAAATGTGGTTTCTTGGTCTTCACGTCCACGATCCGTAGCTTGGCAGGTTTGTTGTTGTATTGTCGGGCGTGATAACGGAAACGACGTCATGGTTCCTCGGTAGCCTGACCGACGATCCTGACTGGACAACAGATGTTAAGTACGGATAAAATACTGTATTCAACTGTAGTTTCTAATAATAATAATGAATATATTTAGAGATCCATGCCCATGTTTTTTGTTTTTTATTCACATTTTGACACACTTTTTCTTGGATGTGTACTGTGGGAAGATGGATTTCCAATGAACTATGTTGCATTTGGAAATTAAATATGTTAAAAACAGTACTTGTCTGACACAATAATTAAGTTGTATGCTACTAGTTTTAAATTACTGAGGAAATGAGTTAAATAAAGATAATCCATTTTACAGTGGAGTATATTAATTTGCTAAAGTTGTGTGTTGTAGGTGTGTACACATGTTGCAGGTTTGTAATTAGATGGGAAGTCCTAAAACCACTGAGTTGACTTCATTGAACTTTTCATATTTCCAGTTACTGCTCTAATTTGCGTAGTACTTCGTTGGTTAACTGTTGGCTGTAAAAGTTTATTTTCAAGTGTCCAGGCATCCACCCCAGCAGGAAACGATCAAAGTCTGCCCATGCAAACGCAAACATCTTTGTCCACTCCGCCTCGAGGGCAGCAAAGTTCACCTCTTTGTTAACCGACGACTTTAGCTCTTTGAAATAATGGGTCAACAAGCCTGGCACTTTCTTTGGACACTCTCGCCCCTCCAGACAACTTCCCAATAAATAAATAACGTCTTTCATTCCACAGCCTCCGCCAACGTACTGAAAGTCGACTGCCGCAACATCCCGTCCTCCTTGGGTAAAACAAAAATTTGCTAATTTAGCGTCCCCATGAACAATAGTCTTGAAGTGACATTCATTTAGGGTGCTGTCGATCTCCCCAGCAGCTGTCTTCAGCTTGCCGTCCTCCATGGACTCCAGCTCATCTGGCCTGGTCTCCAGGTGCCAGTAGGTCCCAACCGGCCACAGGCCTTCTGGATCCACACCCAGGAAGAGAGCATGGAAGTGGGCCAGCCAGCTGAGACAAACCCGTATTTCTCTGTCTTTCACGCTGGTCCTTTAATAAAAGAAAGTTTGATCAGGAAAATTATAATTTCTTCACACAATAGTCATTAAATACGTCTGTTGTATTCTGTTGAAGCCCAGAAGAGCTATATTTTATGCATTAATATTTTTGTCTAATTTAATAAATGGCATTTCACAGATGTTACAGGGACTCAGTACCTTCGCTGATCAAAGCCGGCCGCATCAAGATCCTCTAGAACTAACAGCATCTCTTCTCCACATGAATGGGTCGCCAGACATGCTGGTATCCTGCAGCTGGGCTCGGTGGAGTAGTTCTTGTACCAGTGGCTCTCGATGTGGTACGATTTTGCTTTACGCATGTGAGAGTGATCCGTACGCTCGGTATCACTTGGAAACTTGACGTGTTTCACAACAACGGAGGGCCGATCACTCCCTTCCAGGTGAACTCGAATTATCTTCCCATAGCCGCTCCATAATGGCTGGATGTTTGCGCCTACACTCAACTTTGATGCGCCGCACGCCTGCAAGATGAGGTCCTGGTACTCTTGTTTCATTTTCAGATCAGATAAGCCGTTCAGTTTATTTAAACAGGACACCGAACGGCGCAGACATTTCAGAATTCAATCCCACAGCATCGAAAACTTCCCAGACCCTTATACGCAAGAATATAAACAATGTACCCGTCCTATTTAACGTTAGGTCTGTCCAAACACGAAGCATACACCGTGAAGTATCGTACATGAGCACATGGGTTTAGTGTGATAATTATAAATTGGTACATGAGTTAAACCATCAACATTTATCAATAAAACAATAACAACACTTCCGATCCACGGAATTTGAGCTCTGCCACAGCCAGCACTTCAGCCAAGCAGGATGCTTCAACAGAATGAGATATTCACCAGATTGTAGTGCCATCTACTGAGTCGGAGGGTAATTACGTTTGATGGTTGAAAATTTTAGTTTTGAACCAAAAATATAGAAGACATTATGAAAAGCTATGATACTAGCTATGATACTAAACATTATATTAACTATTCGGGTATTGTAGTTTCTAGTTCAGTAAAGAGGGTACATTTCATTTGGAATATATTCAAATATGCACAAAATAGTTTAAAGAAGCGACTGTTACTTTCACAAATGTCTTAAAGTCTACACTACCCATGATCCAGTTTGTATAATGGGGTTGAATGGTTACTGAGGTACCGATCAAAATAATGTGATTTCGATGAAAAATCATTCATTGAAATCACTTTGACTTCACATCATCAAAACATTACCTGCAAAAAAGCGTGGATGTTAATGTTAATGATAAAATGTATGTACTAATTTATAAGTCATATCCCAAGTAGACTTTTATCAACGGTCATGAAAAAGTAGTTGGTGTCAAATACATGACACTTTCTGATATAAAGATTTTTTTAAAACCTTTATTTGGTGACCCATTAATAATACATAATACAATTTTACTCGTTTTGTGCAATGACTTTAATGACTTCCATTGTTTATCGTTATTTTAAACCATTATTTTATATATATTTACTTTTACCATGTATTTAGATCAACTGCAACTGTGAAACGCTATAAACATCCCCAAGACCTTTGTGATTTCCTTGTATCAGTCTGATAGAGACATATAGTTTCACAATTTTAGCTGAAGTGTAGTAGTAACTGTAGTGTTAATCATTAACTTGCTGAAGGCGGGAGATTAAGATAGTTAGTTGTTGAAGGCTTTTTGAGAGAAATTTTAGAGTTAAACATACAATTGGAAACTAAATACAAATGTATACAAGTTCAGGGGTTGAGAACTCCTCAGAGAAAAGGGCATGCTTAATTTAGTTAAGACTTGTTGCTCTGTATTTGTCGTGTGTGACATCTGGTGCTGCATGCACAAGTGGATAGAGGATAGAGGGGTCAAAATCGATTACTCTATCCTCTATCCATCCTCAAAATTGTATTCTATTTTGGTCGTTGTGATAAGGCTGACCTGACTCACTGTCTTTTTACTGTATCTCTGGTGCTTTTGTTATAGACATCCAACCTAGTTTTATCTTTTGCTATTTATCGAGTGACTGAAGAACAGACCTCTTTAGCAAACAAATGATAAGAAACTATTGCCTTTGCCTTCTTGCTGGCCCGGAGGAGAGTATTTAATGGTAGTCTGCTGCATAACTTTGGCTATGTCCTTAAGCTCTACCTAAATTTAGAAACAGATAAATGACTGTGTCAGAGCCTGGACTAAAAAATGTGACTCTGTTTGGGACCCTTTGTGAACCAAAACACCCTTCTGCCAAACATTTTGAGTTGTATTTTTGTACTCTTTACGGCTAATGTATATGTATATGTACTTTTATACTTACATATTTTTTGTGTATATGCATGTATGTACTCATCTAAATGGATATATAAACATATATATACATATATATATTTTATGTATTTATGTATGCATATATGTTTATGTGAGTATGAATGAGTATGATCCTTTATCCTTGATTTGATTGCAATACTCTTGTTCTGTGGTTTAAAATAATACAAAATCCCTCTTACGAATTGCATGCTGATGCTATACCTTATTTCTTTGGGCAATTATTTTTTATTACATTTATTATAAATCGTAATCAATTGTAATAATAATATGTAGAAAAAGAGGACATAGAATAGATTAGTAAAAAAAGGGAAAACAGGTCAAATAGGACAAACTTTATTGGGTAAAACGAGCAATTTAATGTTTGGTTGAATATGTGAGTGTATGCAAATAAGGTGTGCAAATATCCAAATGCACTTTTAAATGGTAGAAGACAGCAACACTTAAATTTGCTTTCTTATTCCAACTCATTTGATATTTGGTTGTGTGTCCATCTCCACAAAGAGACTAACAAATCAAAGTCAAAGTCAGTGTCACATTCCAAGGGTTAGGGTTTTGTGTTTTGCTAGATTGACTGAACACATTCATGACTTCGATTGATTCCATGAACACTTTATCGATTATTTGATCAATCACACGCAAGCCCTACTTACAATACCCCCTGCCTTACATCAAGAACATTCTAGAGTCTGAGACTTCCAAAATTAAACCAATGGTGTATATACTGCCAGGTCAGCCTTTTTTTTATGTTTCCATGCATCCATATTTCCCCTAAATGTTTTTTTTAATTAAAATGTTTCCTTGGTAAATATTAGATGAAATACCAACTATTGAATAGTATTGAAAGCTGTATAAGTAGAACTGTCGTTCATCCCTCCAAGCTGTACATGTTGGTATAGTCCAAATGACAGCAACATGAGCAAGTCCACAGCTAGCTGCCAGTCCTACTAAGGCACATAGCATCTATACTAGTTATATATTTACAGCTGAGTTATTGTAGCCTACCTTTCCTAATTGTACGTATCATGTCTGCTCCAAAGAAAGGAGACCTATCTTCCACAGAGAAGGAACTGTTTCAGGTTATCACAGCAGGTACGTTAAATCCTTCAGCTAATGCTAACATTGAGATTAGCTACACTGGTAGCTGCACTCGGTGATAGTAGTCTGATCATTATTACGCAAATGTGGATTACATGTAATTTGTTTTGATAAGCGATAGTTTTACAACATGATATGCAATGCAATTCATTATTTCTATTGTTCGTGAACATCTGACATTTTGAACTTAACGTTAAATGCAACAACATGAGAACTTGTGATTTAAAGTGGAGTTCTTCGGTAACGTTGGAGGGCAGATGGTGTGGAAGCCATGTGTGGAAGTGGAGATCGGGGCGTTGGATTTGAATAACTGCAAGATGCTTAGGCGTCATGACAATACTGGTCAGGGAATTAGAATATACTTTTTTTTTCATTTAGGAAATGTGCAGGAGGCTTCAAGACTTCTTGGCTGCAAGGATGTGCGGGTCAACTGTTTGGATGAGGTATGAAACAAGAGACGTCCTAAAGCAAGCTCAAACAGGACAACACGGGGATTCTTGGCTTGACACAGCAACGGGGTTTGACAAGTGATTCTCAGGGTAGTCAAGACAATGGAGAGCATTGAATGAGCTTCTCTCTATTTTATACTTCCTGCCTGTCAAAACAGGTGTTCGAAATTGCCAACATAATTTTCACTACCTTGCTAGAGATGCCATAGCCTAGTTAAAATTTTCATATGATTACCTATATATAATAATTATGTTAGTATGTATTCTAGGTTCGGCCTTTTTGTCAAAAAGAAAGATATCCACAGCCTACCCGTAGGCAAGCAACCAAGATGCCCAAACATTTACCAAACCTCATTCATTAACCTTTTGCTTTCACTATTGCTTGGATAATAACATTATATTTCATAGAATTTCTATGAAATAGGTTGTTATGGTTCTAGTCTGGTTCATCGTCTTAAAATGTGTTGCATAACGACCTGCCAATCCTTGTATGTAAAATGTATGTAATCCCTAATTCGGGACGGGAATTCCTGTCAAACCAATAAGCAAAACACGGGAAAGGCCCGATGATAGTGTTTTCTCGGCTATATTAAGATAAAATTATACTCAAATTGACAATCATGCAGAAATATTTTTTCCACTAGCCCAATATAAATCCTTTATGACTCACCGTATCCTCAGTTACAGTTGACACTTCAGGTTGCACACACTTAAAATCGTTCCTGTTGTCTCTTTCACAGAATGGCATGACGCCTCTCATGCATGCAGCCTACAAGGGGAAGGCAGACATGTGCAGGCTGCTACTTCAGCATGGCGCAGACGTCAACTGTAATGAACACGAGCACGGCTACACCGCACTCATGTTCGCCGGCCTTTCAGGTACAGTGTTTGTACAAAATTTACATTTATTTGTATTGTTTTTTTAATTTTGGGAAATTATTGACAGACCATCATTTCAACAACTAATGGCACTTGGATAAGTCAATTCACATAAAACATACATGTACAAACATAGACACGTGACCATATACATGTTCGGCAAAAGGAAGAGGCATGACTCTGCTGACTCCCTCCATTTCCTCCCAGGCAAGACTGACATCACCTGGATGATGCTGGATGCGGGCGCCGAGACTGACGTGGTGAACTCTGTCGGCCGGACGGCTGCTCAGATGGCCGCCTTTGTCGGTTAGTTGGAAGGACACATGCCCACTCACTGGGAACTGGGAATCTGATGTAGTCTTTATACATTTTCTCTTGGTTAAACACAACCCAATCTTTATTCCTCCCCAGGGCAGCACGACTGCGTGACGGTAATCAACAACTTCTTCTCCCGGGCGGGGTTGGACTACTACACCAAACCCCAGGGTCTAGAGAAGGAGCCCAAGCTGCCGCCCAAGTTAGCTGGGCCACTGCACAAGATCATCATGAGCACCAACCTCCACCCAGTTAAGGTAGGCCCAGCTGCTCTCCACATGGAAGGTCATTTCAATATAATGATAATGGTGACTCCTACAATAACACCAGTTCATCCTTGTCCTAATCCAGACTTAAATACAATTGAACCAGCATATTCTATATAATCAGATCCCACCTGTTAACAACTAGCCATGGGGTGAAATTCAGTGTGTGACCCCTAAAAGAGGAGATCGCTAAAGTGCAACAAAGCTCTGTCTAGCATACGTCTGGCCAGACAAACCTAACTGTATCGCGTCATTGCGTGATTATTTATCAGTCATCGCTACCTCACTAAATGTACCTTGTTGACCAACCAGCTACTTTCTAACTGGTTGTTTAAGCCATGGTAGATGGTTAGTTTTGTAACTGTTTTTTAAGCCATGGGAGATGGTTCTGCTGGTCAGAAAACCAGCAGTTTTGTAACCGGTTGTTTCCACCATTGGTAGATGGTTCTGCTGGTGAAGGAGAACCCTCTGCTGGCAGAGGTGGGTGCTCTGGAGAAGTGCAGGCGGGTGATGGAGCTGATCTGTGAGAAGTGCATCAAGCAGCAGGAAATGAACGAGGTGCTGGCCATGAAGATGCACTTCATCAGCTGCGTGCTGGCCAAATGCTGCTCCTTCCTCAAGGCCGGCGAGGACAAACTGGAGGGCCTCATCAAGAGGTGGGTGTGCCCGGGGCTATCTGTAGAAACGACTTGATACGTTCCACACATGAAACGGGACTTTTATAGGGCTTGTACCCTGTCTCATCGCAATGAACACCTATATTTCGGAAGTATTGGTAGTAATGGTGTTTTCGGCATTGTTTAGTAATTAATAAATTGATAAAAGTCAAATAATTTGTCACGATTTAGAGATGTTGTGTTTGAAACTGCCACAGCGTTTCTCATACGAGACAGGGCAAAACAAAGTTTAGATGAGCCTAAGTTAAAGTGTATTTACGTTAGGATTTTACATTACTACAACTCTCTAGAATCATCACAAAATGACCCAAAAAGAGGAGAATCGCCCAAAAAAACTCCAATGTTGCATTCTGATTTACGAGCCCTCTCAACCACAGTAATAATTTGTAGGGGGTAGAACTGATACCGTTTTGAAACGATTAAAGTACCTGGAATTCGGTACCGCTTACCAACGGTAAAACATTTTGTGCTTTACTCTCTGTTATAACACAAATGGAATATCAGCTGTAAAAAATAGTCTGAATAGTCTGAATTTCAACATTGTTAATTATTGTAGAGCTGTGACAAAGATTTTAACCACAGAATAGATCTCACTTAATCTCAGGTAGCAACCTAAAGTGTCTCTCTCTGTCTCCATCTGGCTGTCTGTCTTTCCTCCAGCTTGCTGAAGGGTCGAGAGGGGGATGGATTCCCGGTGTTCCAGGAGAAGTTTGTGCGCGAGTGCGTCCGCAAGTTCCCCTACTGCGACGCCACGCTGCTGCAGCAGCTGGTCCGCAGCATCGCCCCGGTCGAGATAGTGAGTCCGCTCTCAGGGTTACTCCTGGCTCAGAGCAGGCCGGTGGGGGGGGGGATGCACCAAACTAAGCTTGATCGGCCCGTGAACAGCAAAGCCAATGAGTCTGTGTTCACTTATTGTTATCAGTTTCTGCTGCTCATTCGATGAGGAAGGATCATCCCCTTTAACAAAACTGGTCAATATAATATGATATAATAGTAACGTTGGACGGACCAGTCGATTGCAAAGGTCCCATCATAGTGGGTTACTAAACATTTCGATTTATCTACCTATTTATAAAATGGGTACCCACGTTTAATAAGAACGCTCTGATCCTGTGTGGAAATGACATGACCCTATGGTTAGGTTGTTTGTTGGTGGTAGCAGGCCAGACCCTTCTTATCCATGGGACTGACTGTTTATCATTGGCCGCTTGGTTGGCTTCGAGTAGGTCTACGGCATACTGCCATCTGCTGGCCAAAGGTTCACATTGCACCCAAAATCAAGTCATCCTGAGATTATTCTATTCAAAGCTTTCTGAATTAGCTCATTATTCACAGTCAATTATTTTCCTTTGATTGACTGTGAAACAATTCTGGCGGCTGCCAAATAATTTTCAATGTAGGAAATCCCTGACTTTTATTTTGAATATTATGGGCAGGTAAACTAAGTAAAAATGCATGCCTTCTACTAATGCCATAATATATGTTATTACATGCTACTTTAACTAGGGATTCACAGATTTATCAGACGAATTGTGCCAAAACGTGTTTTCTGGTTAGATGCCGTTAATATGTCTCAATAAATACAAAAAAGTCCCATGCAGCTGTGTATATGCAGAAACCACCACTGTTTTTGATGGCATGATTCTCAATATTTGATTCCGGTGAGTTGACTGGTCCTGATCCACATCCTCTCTCTGTAGGGAAACGACCCTACAGCCATCTCCGTTCTGACCCAGGCCATCACGGGCCAGGTCGGCTTCATGGACGCAGACTTCTGCACCACATGTGGAGAGAAGGGGGCAGAGAAGAGGTGTTCCATATGCAAAACGGTATGTTGTGCACCTTCCCATATTGTTTATATGGTTGCAAGTATTGTTTTGCCATTGCATGGTTGAATTCTGATGTGGGTTTTCGAGGATGCCCCCTGCACAAACTGGGTAGAGACCCAGTACCATTTCGAATGGGGTGTCGAACCCCCTAGCCGCCTCACTATCCTGGTTGTTTTTTACCCCCCAGGTGATCTACTGCGACCAAACGTGTCAGAAGATGCACTGGTTCACTCACAAGAAGGTCTGCAAGACGTTCCAGGAGGAGCGGGAGAAGCAAGAGGAGGAGGCAGCTATGTTGAGACAGCAGCAGAGCACCGGTGGGTCAAACCCTGCTGACTGAAACTCATACCCAGCACCTCTTCGTTCTCCTGAGCAGAGCCCCTTGTGGGACAGGAACTGGACACACACTGGCAGTAAATCGTTAATGGAGCGGTGAAAAATGATTGTTGATATCCAATGTTCATGCTAGATCCCTCTTCCTAAGCAGTGAGGTCGTGGTCACTTTAATTTGGCTTCGTATTTAGCAAGAGATCTCATCTTTTTCATGATTGTGTGGGTGGTATGAGCGGTCATCCGATCCATTGAGGAATTCAATTTTCAGACATGGTCAGGAAAGAATACCATCATTTTTGCAATATTCATATTAGCCTTACATGTTTGTCCTCTGAAAAGCTGGAAGTGTGGCCACCGTGTTCATCAATGTTGTGGTGATATACATTGTTTGATTGTAAGTATTACTTGTATTTTCCAGAGGATGGGCCACTGCAGGAAGCTGCAGAGGGCATGCAGAACCTCTCGTTGGAGGGAACCCACACTGACAGCCTATCGTCTGACCCAGCTGTACCAGCAGAATCCTCAACCCCAACTCCTGACCAATGAGGTCGCTCCCCTATCGCAAACCCTGACCAACAAGGTCCCGCCCCTATCCCATATCTGAACAAATTAGGTCCCTCCCCTAGCCTAACTCCTGACCAATAAGGTTCCTTGCCCTATCCCAGATCCTGACCAATAAGATCCCATCTCCATGTGAACTCCTGAAGATGAAGATTGTATTGACGAGTTCCACCAGAAACACACGGTACTCTCTGAACACGCAAAGCCATCTGCCCAGAGGTTGGATAACTCTGAGGAACATGATGGCTGCCTGTTGGATCCTGTGACAAATTAAGACTTATTAATTATAAACTAAGCACATAAAGTAAGGAAATTTGTGTTTGGTTGATTATTTCTCTGTGGTAATGCTTTTTTTTTTTTCAATTAATCTTATACCGTTGGAAAGCCTGTATAGTTCCCTTTCAAATGGTGCCCCATTTGTAAGGAACATGCACTTGTGGGATGAGCAGCAGAGCTGAGTATGTGGGTTGTGCCCATGAAAAATTTGCCAAATCTTCTCTCCAAATGCCAAACCGTTCATCCTGCCATTGACTCGTTTGGTGTTTGGTGGATTGGATGATTGAAGTTTGAAGAAACAAGACATATTGGCAATTAAACAATTTATTCATTTCACAAACAGAAGACTCAGTAGCGTGTGGAAGAACCATACACAGCCACAACAGCCTGGCTCCTCCTCATGCTGGTCACCAGCCTGGTCACACACTGCTGTGGGATGGCATCCCATTCTTAAACCGGCATTTGATGCAAGTCAGCCAACGTGGTTGTGTTGGTCACTCTGGCACGAACAGCAGAGCTGATCCCACAGGTTTTCAATGGGGTTGAGGTCAGGACTGCTAGCAGGCTATTCCATCCTCTCCACTCCCACATTCTGGAGGTAGTCTCTGATAAACCCACCCTGTGGGGGCAAGCGTTGTCATTTTGAAGGATGGAGTTCGGTCCCAGACTGTGGAGATATGGGATTGCCACTGGTTGCAGAATCTCATCTCAATATCTCTCTGCATTGAGATTGCCTCCAATGATGACAAGCCTCGTTTTTCCAGTGTGGGAGATGCCACCCAGCACCATCACACTTTCTCCACCAAAAGATGTTATTCTATCGGTGCAGCAATCAGCATAGCGTTCTCCGCGTCTTCTCCACACTTTGACCCTTCGATCCAACTGCCGTAGGCAGAATCTGGACTCATCACTGAACATAACGTTCCTCCACACGCACGTGTTGTTGACACCAGCGCAAACGGGCCTGACGGTGAAGGGCAGTCATGGCAGGACTCCTGGCAGCCCTGTGAGACCGGAGATTGGCTGCGTCATGTGTAGTCTGTTCCAGATTGTCTGGGCAGAGAGCCGTCAGCCATATCGTCCTGCAAACCTTGACTGCAAATCTGTAGAAGACAGCCTACGGCGGCCTAAGTGCAGACAGGGTGATGAAATGGTCTTCTTGGGGTGTCGTCTTCTTGGGACGCCCACTTCGCGGCCTGTCTTTGACATCCCCCGTTATATGGAACTTGGCCTTCAGTTTGGAGAGGGTACTAGGGCTCACTCCAAATAATGCCGCAACTTGGTTTTGGTTTACACCAGCTTGAAGTTGCCCAATCAGGTGCCAATCAGGCACCTGATTGGCAGCACCTGGGTGTACCAGAAGCTCAAAAAAAGTGTCAATAGCAACAGCAAAATAACCTGTTTGGCAATGGGGCACCATTTCAAAGGGAACTAAACAGGCTTTCCAACCGTTTAAGATTTATTGCCAAAAAGCATTGGTACCACAGAGAAATAATGAACCAAACACAAATTTCCTTACTTTTTATGCTAAGTTTATATTGTGTTCCAACACGGATCCAAAATGGCTGCCAAAGCAGAGTGCTCTTCATTCACACTAGAATGGTGTCTGAAAGTTTGAATTGTATATTTCTTGTTCCTTCTTTTTTATTTGAAGTATTCTGACCGTGTTGTTTTATCTGTGTAAGAACGCAAGTTTTGGTATGGTATTTCAAGGGAGAGGATAGAGAAGTTTTTTTTATTCAACACAGCTAAATTCTGCCTTAAAGTGTAGCGTTGTATGGTAACCAATAGGAATGGAGCTGTTTGCTGGAGTTAAGTATAGTGTGTACACGGTTTGTTTTGCCATAGAATAATCAAAAAGATAGCATTGTTGACATCCTGACAGCTTGGGAAAGGAAGGTTTTAAGGACTGCACAATCATGAAAAATGAATCAATAAAAAACTATTCTAATATAAACAGCATTCTTGTATAAATTCTGAACAGTATCTACATAATTTGATATTTTTTTACCAGTTACCGTTTACCTTCTTGAACGCTAACACTTGTTTTGCTTTGAGTTCAGTAAAGTGGCAGTGTGTTTGGAAGATGGCTGGTGGGGGTGGTTGGCGTCTTTGGGGGGGGGGGTATTTTTATTATTTTAGGTTTTTATTTTTGTTATTTTAGGTATGGTATCCCGTGAAAGAGTCCGTATGGTAACCCCTGCTCAGAGTCCAGTTTATGTATTTTATTGATGACTTTTCTGGGCTTCTCCAAACTTAAAGGACACAGGGTGATGATATTAAATCCAGTCTATCGATAAAGTTGTAGTTAATGAACAAGGCATGCAGAAGATCTTCCGAGTGCATGTGGAGATGGCTGGTTTATCCTGTGCACACTGATTACTCAACGTGTAACAGTTGTGCTGCCTCACCCAGGAGGCCAATCAGACTCAGCCAGGTGAGGCTGCTTAAACACTGGTTAAGAAAGCGTACTGTGAACTCTACACTGAACTGTGCTAGAACTCTTGACTTGGAGATGCTCTATATTGCTGGGTAAATTTTGTAAACTGGGATTACTGTTAGAACTTCTTGTCTGAGAGCGAACAAGGTTTCTAGCTACCAGATGGTGCAATAGGCAAGACACGTCAAAGGAATATATGAGAAAAAAGGGCATACTTTTAATGTTAGGCCCAAATCGAAATGGTCCAGAGGTCTTGCAAATGTTGTGGGATTTAACGATTTGTACTTGCCTGACCCTGCCTTACTGTGGGTCAGTGATAATGCAAAGTCCTTGGTTGGGATATTTCATATTTAATGGTACATCATTTAGGCCACCAAAGCGTGTGTGACTCCCGAGTGAGTCCATCAAAAGATTAGTATTTTGAAGAACCATGGTGACCATCACCATTTGTCAGGTTTGGCCTGCTGCAGCCGAGTCCTGTCATCTCACGACTCTGGACGCCTGAAGTTGACAGTGAGGACCCTTGCAACACGTTGAGCGGATGTTGTCCCACTTCCTGTTCCTTCTCAGAGCACCAGGAAGCACTCCAGTGCAACATTGAGCATTGCAGGAGCGTTCCCTGCCCTGTATGCCTACCTCTCCGGTCGTTGGGGCTCATGGCTCATGTCCCTGGTCTTGAAGCATTACACTGTTAACGGGCCGTTTGAGCCAGCTACATGGAGGGGGTCTTAAAGGTGCTGTGGGTACTATTGAAGAGACATCATTTTGGTGCCATTTTCACGTTGATGTTCGTGTTCACACCCCCACCCCCACTTTAATAAAAGGATTCAACCATTTTCACATTGATGTTCATGTTTTCCCCCATTGTAATAAAATAAATCAAAGGTTACATTTTGGCAAGAAACTTTATAATATAAAGTGATCACGTAGCTACAAAACTAAACAATGAATAGCCAATTAAAAACAAAAATAAACATTTGCCAAGGCATGTCCAAATGCATATCTTTCACCCCTGCCCAACCATCAGTCTTCCATCCTTTTCAACATCAGTTATGTTAAGCTCTTCGTTTTGATAGAAAGGTCCCGCCCCCCATGGCAGAAGGCTTGGCTCCCCTTGGAACACAGACTCTGCTGAAGGAGAGTGGACAGAGGGCCCCGGGCCCCTGGTCTCAAGCCAGCAGGCGGCTGTATTCAGCCAGGGCTGAAGACTTCTTCACTCCATCCCAGATACGAGCCGCGTAGTGGAACCTGTTTACATAGACTGGTTTAATAGAATAATGATGTGTTCAATGTATCCTAAATATAGGCTGGTTTAATAGAATAATGATGTGTTCAATGTATCCTAAACATAGGCTGGTTTCATAGTATAATGATGTGTTCAATGTATCCTAAACATAGGCTGGTTTAATAGAATAATGATGTGTTCAATGTATCCTAAACATAGGCTGGTTTCATAGTATAATGATGTGTTCAATGTATCCTAAACATAGGCTGGTTTAATATAATAATGATGTGTTCAACGTATCCTAAACATAGGCTGGTTTCATAGTATAATGATGTGTTCAATGTATCCTAAACATAGGCTGGTTTCACAGTATAATGATGTGTTCAATGGACCCTAAACATATGCTGGTTTAGTAGTATAATGATGTGTTCAATGTATCCTAAACATAGGCTGGTTTAATAGAATAATGTGTTCAATGTACCCTAAACATAGGCTGGTTTAATAGTATAATAATGTGTTCAATGTATCCTAAACATAGGCTGGTTTAATATAATAATGATGTGTTCAATGGACCCTAAACATAGGCTGGTTTAATATAATAATGATGTGTTCAATGGACCCTAAACATATGCTGGTTTAATAGAATAATGATGATAATAATAATAACAGCATAATGTGTTCAATGTATTTAACACAGTCAATGCAGTAGTGAAGAAACAGGGAGGAGATAAAGAGGGTGATGTGTGTGAGGTACCAGTTCTTCTCTGTAAGGATGGTATGGGACAGCTGGCAGCGAGGCATGGCCAGTATTTGGCTGCGAAGCTTGGAGACCACAGAGGAGAAGGTTGGCTGGCCTCTGTATCCAGGGAGAAGAGAGAAGAGAGGGGACGACCCGGAACCTGGACGGACACACACACACACACCCACCCACCCACCCACCCACCCACCCACCCACCCACACACACACAAAGGTTCAAACGGACCTTCTCAACATCTCCGCTCTTGGCTAACAAAGACATTTGGATGTTGCATTCTCCACAAGCTCTTCCAGAAGGGAGGTGAAGAAGGGAGGTGTTCGAGGGGAGGTCGGAGCAGCGGGGAAGCACACCTGCTTTAGTGAGGCCCTCGTCCCCTTCAGTGTCCTGCGGTGGGAGCAGGAATAGGTTCACCTCGCTCTCAAGGTACTTCCTGCCCAGACCTGGGAACATGTTGCAGTCCAGCATGGACAGGGTTCCTGGAAGCAAGGGGAACATAGGTCCACCCGGGGTTCCCCCCTCAGCGAACAGTGTTTGTGTAAACTAGCAGTCTCAAACGAGATGAAGGAGATGGTTGGTTTGGGACTTTCCTTACCTTTGTATTTGAGATGGGAGTGCGCCATCATTTTGTCAACCACTGAATGCATGTTTTTCAGATTGCGTGGGCAGAAGTCGTCCCTCCTGGCTTTGTTCTGCAGGAAAACTGCACGGAAAAAACATAAGATGGTGCTGATCTTCATTTGAATGCTTTAGTGCAAACATTACTCCGTGTACTGGTACCATAGTAGCGAACATTGTACAGCGAGTAGTAGTACCACAGCGCAGTGATCACGGTAAAGCGAGTACTCGTACCATAGTAGTGAACATAGTACAGCGAGTAGTACATCCATAGTATATATGGATATATATATATAGTATAGCATATATACTACAGTACTAGAGCACTTCAGCACCCACCTATATGGGGGTAGTACTCGGCTCCCTCTTCGGCCCCTGAGGAGCCGGTGCTGTCGTGACTGGCTGAGGGAGTCGAGGGCTTGAGCATCTCTGCAGTCTGAAGAAACCTAGAAACAAAAACACACTTTCAACTGTTGACGCTGCTACTAAGTTATGGCTGACATTTAGCTGCTGGCAACACACATGAAATGGTTTAAACATGTTTAAATAATGTTGATATAATGTCTGTCTTGATTGGAATCCAGCAGTTTTACAGCCAGTTGGTCTGTAAAGCTTGTCTGTGATCTCAGTAATGTAAAGTCTCCATGAGACAAACAGCTAGAATGTCACAATTAATAAGAAACTTTTCATATTTGAGGTTTTAAATGATCAGAATACTGTAAGGAACATCGTTACCAAAGCACACAAACTAGCTAACCAGGTTAAAAAACAACTGATTGTTCCACGTTTGCCATGCTCAGGCCAATAAATTCGTAATACCAAAAAAAAAAAAAAAAATAGGGCAACAGTAAATGCAACAAAGTACCTGTACATGTTGATGTCTGTGAACCAATCTTGAACTACTATGACTACATGACACACTGTGAAGAGGAAGGCCGCCATCTGAAGAGACTGAGGGATCATGGGAAACATACTCATGAGATATACTTTATACTGAAGAAAATGAGGAAGCATGTGAAACATACTCATGAGATATACTTTGAACTGTGTTTTACAACTGTGGAGACTTGACTTCAACATTACCCAATCTTTAATTGGCGAATGACAAATGTCTGTTGCTTGCCCAGTACTCACCTGCATCTCTATGTAGGTGTGCGGAAGGTTGTACTCTGGAGGTAACTTCCGATCATTGTTGATAAGATGGTCCAGAATGGAGGGACTGAGGATGGGCTGAAACGGCAAAGAAGGTTTTAGGAATAGAAGATATCAGAACACCCCGTGTCTATTCAGTAGTTTTCTCATTCTTAAAAGGTTAGAAGAATGATCAAACAGGACTGTTTTTCTTTCTCCCATTAGTTTTACCTGTGTATCCAGGTAGATGACTCTCTCCTGCGTAATGAAGAAATCTATTCCTGTGCTTTGGTTTCCCGCTCTTTCCTTGATTTCCTGTGTCTGAGTCCTGAAAACAAAAGCCCTGGAAGACCAAAACCCTAGAAGTCAGAAACAGAGCGTTCATAACCTCCTAGACACCCGGTCCTTTCCTTTAACCGCTGTAGTTCCAGGGTATTGGAAGTTTGGCCTTCATTTGTCAGACGCAACATGTTCATCAACCGCAGCCAAATACGGTGTGTGAAAAGTGTGTTATGGTCAACAATGCATATCGGAAGTACACCTGTATGACTTTTTACTGTCGCATTGTGGTAAATTAATCCTAAATGTAAACACTGGCATTAATTTGCAGGCCAGGAAACATGTTCTTACCTTTGGTCTTCCTCTGGAGTGTTTGCAGATATAAGAGACATGATTGTAGACTTCCCAGTTCCCTGTAGGCCAAGGACTCCCACAACCAGCATATCGGTCTGGTCCCTCAAGTACTAGAAGACACGTAAAACCTCTTTACACCCGTCATTGCAGACCGTGAACACTGAGACCCCTCTGGGTACCGTTTAGTTTAGCTCCATGACACTGACTCACTTCCATGGCACTGTCACACCAGTTCATCTGATCGTCCACGAGCTTGATGCTCTGCCTCATCTTCTCTGGAGCAATTAGTTTGGTCTGGCCAACCACAGCTGCAATGCATAGAGCAGAATCTGAGACATGCAGGGAGGCTAAATGATTCCATATTGTAAGGGAGTAGAGGATACTGCCGAAGCAAGGGTATTCCACTCCCGATTGAAAGATTCAGGGTTCAATCTCCGATGCCTGCACCCAACCTGCATGTACCTCTTGAGCAAGACACCAAACTCTGACTTGTTCCTAAGTGACCGGTATCTGAACCCACTGGAAGTCGTTCTGGATAAAAGCATCCGCTTCAATGACTAGGCTGAAGAGTTTATAGATATGATCTTGTAAGCTGAAGTGTTAGAGGGCCCAACAACAATGACAAGCCAGTCATTACCCCAAATACTACGCCATAAAAAGGTGGGAAACAGGATAACGCTTTACTAATGAACCATACTATACTATACTATACTATACTGAACAAAGAATCAACACAAACTCACGGTCCCCAGCACCACTGGAGGCAGAGGCACCCATGCCACGGTTTTGGATCTGGTAAACGGGTTGTGTAGGACGTTGTCCCTCCCTCTCCATCTTGGACGGCCCAGAGCCAGGGAGCTGAGGGGTTGCCTCTGGTGGAGTACCACATTTTGTGGCGTCTTCCCTCGTTTTGATTAACATAATCGGCTTCTCTGGGGCAGGGGCTCCACTGACAGAGACACTCTGAGCTGGCTTTGACTACAAATGGATAAAATCATTAAAAAAAATTGAAAACGTTGAATAGAAAGAAAAGAGAAGCATCAGGGGAAAATACAGAGCAAAAGTCCCACATACTCTTTCTCCGGGGGGTTTTGCGAGTATGATGGGGGTCTTTTGAAGGAGTTGTCCTGGAGGATCCTCACTTGTATCCTGAGAAAAAATACGTCAACAATGTATTATACCGACTTTGATTTGAATCATCATATTTTATAAAACATTTTGGCGGTGGGAAAAAGCTTACCCTTCGTTCTCTAGGGTAATAGTCCCTGTCACGACTTGGTCCCGACAAATTTTGACCGGGAATACCGGACTCTCTTTCGCCCCGTCTCCGTCTTCTCCTCCGTCCCTGTCCGTACATCCCGGGCTGACTGTGGCCCGACTCTGACATGATGACACACCGTAGTGGGTGGACTACAAACAGCGTTTCAGCACAGAAACGGTTTGCCTCCAATAATACACGTTGGTGCGCAGCTGATTTCACCTAGGCAATGTGTCCAAGCGTCCCCGTAGCTCAACCGAAGCATGGATATTATTATAGCTCTAAGATAACCCGCCTAGTGCCATACACATCATTTAACTAACAATAAAGAAATGTGCTGTCTATACTGCGAACACAGCAAGGAGGAACCCACACGATTAACAACAACGAGCTTGTTTTGTAGCTCGACATTCCCCGTTTGAGTAACTTTCCACCATAGAGGTAGCGCTTAAGCACTAACCCCGCCCACATATCTATCTATAGTGAATAAAATCAAGCACCCCAGGTCCATCTTTTAAATGATCTCGTTGAGAAACATACATTTGGAAAACAAACATTTGGCCCCACCATATTATTTAATTGTTTTTTTATATGTACGTTATGTGAATGATTTAATTGCTAACATAAATTTTCAATACATACTATCCAAACCTACTATACAGTAATAGAAGCTGTCAACAAACTGATCAATTAGTCGCCCTACCCACTGGAGATTCTAATATGTAAATGTAGTGTAGTCAATGTAGTGGATTTACCTGCCTCAAACAACCCAATAGTGTCTATCGGAAAAACGGTTATGGGATCCACATACACAGATTTTAATATTTAAATTCCAAATATGCAAGATACATTACATTACATTACATTAAGTACTAAGGCTGTTATTATATTGTTATATGCTGTTGATAACTGCTGAAACGTAAACTATTGACTTTTATTTTGAAGGCTGAATGATGTGCTATGGAGTACGTGCATCAAATCCACCCGACTCAACCTCATCCGGTTTAAACCCGACGTAGAAAGATTAATAAAGGAACTTTGTCTTATGATTGCGAGGGATAAACTATGAAAACGTGGTAAATATGACAACATTAGCAGTTGAATTTCTATTTTGAACCACTGTGGCAGGATACATTCCACGTATAGGTTTTGCGTGTATTATTTTGATAGGGTTAGCATCATCACATGCAAAATTGTATTTACACGGACCAACACAATTACACATTTCTGTGGAGGTAGTTCAGCAAATCAATCGGATTGTATTATTCGTCTTAGTACAATTAATTTGCCCTGCTTCAACGTCGTCTTTTAGAAAATACGCTTGTGCAATATAGTGAACAACGCGAATGTGTTATCGGTGTACTATTGTAGAACAGATGGGTGAATGAAACTGACACATGCTGGACCCCATGGTTAATTGGACTGGTTGAGGTTCATATTACAACAGGTATTAACCTAAAATAATTGTCCTTTACTTTGTATATATTCATCATTTGTCAATTTGTTTTACCTATAACCTCATACATTCTCCTTTCAAATGTAGGTTCTGCAGGACAGCATCAATGCTAGTATCGGTGGAAGGCATAAGTCATGTGTAATTCCTTAAGTATACACAAGACTGTTGTGCAGAAGACGTTTTGATATTTTTTCATTATTGCCAGATATGCTTCTGATACAGGAACTAGTTTTACAACATATGAGTTAAACACTGCTTGGACATGTCCCTGCTCAAGGCAATCTTTTAAAGAAACACTGGACTGCTGGATTGCCGATAATTCAGAAGAATCATACATCATTGTATGTATTCTTCAAAGAGGACTCTACTCCCTTTTCAAAAGATTGTGATTTTCCACAAATGGCAAAAATGTTAAACAGCCCAATACAACACAGCATTGGACCAGTGTCAGCCACGATGCCTTGTGTGACGGTAAAAGAAGAAAGAGATGATATTGAGCAGTATCAGTCTACACATTACATGTCAAGGCAAGATTTCAAAGTGGAAAATCCTTACGATGGAATGTACGACGACTGCAACGGCACAAACCATCTAACAAGCCACACAGACGACAACCAGCGACACTCTTCGGACGACGATTCATCCAGAGACTCCTCAGATGATGGAGCGGGGGAATTTAATCCAGAGGAAATCGGAGGACCGATTTCACACGACACTGATTCAGATTCCTCTTCCGAGTCAAGTTCGAGTGGGTCATCCAGCAGTTCCTCCTCTACAGAGACCATGGACGACCCTGGCGACGACGTCCCGGCCGTGACACAGCTGATGTGTGAGAACTGTGGCAAAGGGCCCTTTAAGAACCTCAAAGTCCACCTGCATCACTGCAGTGGCATGGCGAGTCCGTTCCAATGCTCGGTATGCAAGAAGAGCTTCCGCAACGAGAAGGCTCAGCTAAAGCACAGGGCGCGTTACCACGTGTGCTTCCTCTGCAGCGAGGTGTTCGTCCACTGGAGCCTCTACAGGTCTCACGTGTGTCCCAAGGGCCCCAAGCCGCTCTCCCCGACCATCTTCTGGAGCTGCTCCATGTCGCCGCCCAATAAATGCAATATTTGTAAAGCCTGTTTTGCTACCAAGAATAGTTTGCTAAGTCATATGGTCTTTGTTCACAGTACCAAGGTGACCTCCAAAGTTTGCATTATTACGAACCCTGCTCTGGTGACGCCGATCAGCACTGCCTCTTCCGCAGGTGGATCTGGACTGGTCTTTTCCTCCAGTGGAGTCGCACCTTCTCAGGATAGCAGAGGAATCCCCCCCACTATGAATGGACATTGTTTTAAGACAGAGAAGGGTTTACTAAACGGGCATGTGGCCAACTTCGTGACTGGTGTTCAGACCCCTCCTCACAAGAGCAAAACCAAACCACAGGCTCCTGTCCAGAGTGCGGTCCAGCATCGCGTGAACACTAGATCCAGAGCGGCGTCTATAGCAGCCAACGCTGGAGCAACCAGTGCCTTGACTCGGCAAGCAAAATCGTCCTGGACGGCCGCCACTGTGGTCTGCAAGGCTAAGCCGACAGCTGAGCATCCCCCCATCGTTATGAGGATCTCTAAAACCAAGAGCCAGGAGCCCAAGAAGAGCCTGCGCACAAGCTGGCGTTCCAAAGGCTCGTACCCCTGCCGGCAGTGCGGCGCCGTTTCCCAGCAGCCCTCGCTCGCTGTCTCCCACCGCTACCGGCACCGCGGCCGCCGCCTGCACCGCTGCCAGTGTGGGCGCAGCTTTGTGCGGCGGCTGCACCTCCTGCGACACTGCGTTCAGCACGCCGAGGCCAGCAGCTATATATGTGCCAAGTGTGGAGAAACCTTCCGAGGAGCTAAACTCCTTGTGGAGCATTTAACGGGCCAATCAAGGAAACCTGCGGGTGTTTCCTGGACACAAAAGTCAAGGAAGAGTTGCATCAAGAAAGTTCCCTTTTGTTGTGAATGTGGATTGTGCTTCGACAGACCTTCTGCTTATATATGGCACCAACTTCAAAACATGCAAAAACCAAAGGTGCATAGAAAACGCTTAAAGTGAGACTTTACAACAGATCCATTTCCTGATGAATAGGTTTGGGTTGTTGGTGCCCCAACACAAGCATTCAAGTACAAGTGGTTTTATTCTTATTTTTTTTACTTTCTAAAGTCTTCCATTTTATGATTACAATGGTTTGGTATTTGTGACTTTAGATATGGCACTGAACATTATTTTATTTATACATATTGATTGATGAAAAGGAAATAAAAACAGGACTCCTTCTGATAAAATGTTTTATTATAGTTTTTGTCTTGCCTGCAAAACTGTTGACAGACAAATGTAACACAAATGCAGATTATATAAAATAACTTCTGTTTATTCTGAATAATTATCCATATTCCATATAACAAACCCCAGTTGAGATGTTTCTTTACCTAACTCTAAGACAGAACATTAGAAGACCTTTTGAAGAGTTTTTATTTAATTGATCAACAATCCTCGCTGACATTTCAAAGTATGGTTTATCATTTGTTTGGATGAACAACTTTGTGAAACCAGGTTATTAAAAATTTTGTTAAAGTCGGTTTTCATACTGGCCCGTTGCCTGTTTTCTTAATCTTAAACTAGCCATGTAAAGGCTTATAATGCTTAGATTAAAAGTCAGTGGCACATTGTTGGCAGTTATGTTCCAGCTGCGGTCGACTTTGTGAATCACCAGCAGATGGGGCTATTTGTGTATATCCACCAGATTGGCCTGTTCTTTGCCAATGGCCCAGCGGTGTGTAAGCCCAGATATTCATTTTATACACCTGATCAGCATTGATCCATAAATGAGGCTTAATGTTCACTAATAGTTTTACTAGAAGTAGGAATATGGCAAACAATAATGTTGAAAGGATTTTGTAAATTCAATAAATACAAAAACTTTGTAGCAAACAAATATAATCAATTTGTGGGCTTTTTAACTTTTCATTTCAAGTAGAAGCTAAACAGCGATGCATCAGAAGCAAGCACTTTCCTACAAAACATATATTTGTATTCCCCAGGAATAAGGCAATGTTAGCCTCTTTATGAAATGTAGCGAAATCAACACACTAATATTCATACAGGCCAGAGATCACAGAATAGTCTACAAAAGTCTATGCAGCATTTAACATATAAAATAAAATAAATCATACTTCTTTGAAGTACATTCAGTGTGGTTCATACAGGGTTTGTATCTGTTGAGCAGCTTTAGAACGACCAATCAAGATGATATATTGTGCAGGTTTTCATGTTACAGCATGTTACCCTGTTCATACTTGGTTAGACTGACGTCCCACGGACCTGACTCCCGAGAGCGGCCAAAGAGTCCCGACTGTGCTACCTGATATCTGGGTTGCGGTGGCACAGCGCTCGAGACAGGAGCTCGGACGTTTGCTGGAAGCATCGGTTCAGATCGTCCAGCTTCTGCTCCATGGACAGGATGCGCTGCTCCAGCTCCCGGTATGAGTTGTTCCAGTTGGCACTCAGGTCGCACATGATCATCTGCATCTGTTAATGATAAAACACAGCTGGGTGGTTATCTCCTGCAGAACTTAACCTCTATTATCCAGTAATCTTTTCTGTAATAATGGAAGTCTATGTAATATCGACCCCCATATTATACTTGATCATCCACAGTTTTAGAGGGAATGGTTTGGGTGCCTGGGGGGAGGGGGGGGGGGGGGTTGTTTCTGATGTACGATTAATGAGAGGTAACAGATCCTGGGGCGCGGTCACCTTCGGGAGGTCCACCATCTCACTGGCGTAGTCTCTCAGCTTCCTCTGCTTGAGACGCAGGTGGCGGAATCTGTGGAAGGAAGAGTGATTGACAGATTCTTTCCAGTAGGTGTTGCCTGGTAATTCCGTGGAAACTAGATGAAATTCACTTTGATGTGTATGATATCACTCAGCCCACAGCGGCTGCGCTGTAATTGTTGATCCAATAAAGAAATGGAAAATAAAATGTGCAATAAAACAGATGCACCTAACCACCGAACTAAACAACCATTTAGAGCAAAGAATTATTACGCATGACGCACTAACGGTGACCTCAACGTCTCTGAAATGCTGCTCAGTCTGCCCAAAACAAAGGTGTTGGAAAGTCCAAGGCAAATTGTATCTGTGGTGTATTTTCCTCACTGTAAAGCAAGTCCAAACCCTTAAAACAATCATGGTGATATTATTAATATTCCTAGTTACTACAGGCTACATATCCGTTGACTTCTCCCATGCCATATCATATGAAAATAGGTGAAATCCAGTTTTTCAAACCTAAATAATAATGTATTCATGCAATATATGTTCCTTAGAAGGGACTTGTCACATTCCAATTTACCCTTATGTTGATGAGTCATTCATGTGATCATATTTAAACAAAAATGTTTAATGATCTTTATACGAGACAGACAATGTCAACACACACCTATGTACCTACCTTCCATTTCCTCTCTATTACAGATACACACACACACACACACACACACACACACACACAAACACACACACACCGCACACACACATACACACACACACCTGTGTGTGCACAGGGCCAGCCCTGCAGAGTGTGGGGGATGACTCACACTCTGATGGCCTCCAGCAGGCACCGCTGGTGTCTGCGCTGCTCGGCGCTGCTCCTGCGGGAGAGGTCGGTGCGGTGACGCAGCCAGCACTCCCTCAGAACGTTGGCGGCCGCGTGACGGATCTAGGGAAGGCCATGCTCAGGGATCAATACGAAGTGTGCCTACGCCAACCGTAATGTCATTCATGTTCAACGGAAATGTGGCTCAATGATCAACCTGTGCTTAGCTAAGGTAGGGACAGGGAAATATTGGACTGACTCAAGGCCGCACTCCTGTTCCCTTTGATTCTATTCCCGTACGGACCTTCCTGCTCAGCACGCTGTCAGGGCTCTGCGATGTTGTCACTCCTGGTCCTGTTATGGTGGGCTATTAATACTATTATGGTCTGTCAGTGTCGGCATCCAGGTGTCCTTCCCGTTTTCCCATCAGTGTATGTACCCGTCGCGCAGAACAGTACTCCCAAGGATGCACAGCACACGCACATTCATGGCGGTTTCGCACACGCGCGCACAGCCCTTGAACACAAACACACCAAAACACCCCGTGAGAGGTGAGGGACGCGTCGAGGAACAGGATGCAGGCGCCCGGGAGGGGAAGTTGTGGTATCCTCCCGACAAATGGCACAACACCAGTGCTACGCCGGAGTGCAAAGAAAACATTGCAGGGATTTACGTGTGATCTCTCACATGTTATTATATAGTTTATGTGTGATGTTTGACATGTCTTTGTATAGTTTCGGTGTGATGTCTCACTTGTATGTTATTAATGTGTGATATGTTTTTTATGCGCCATAAGAATGGTGTCCTTCCCTCAGCTTGTTACTCTGTGTTTCGTTTTCTACCTTTCCAGAGATAAACAGATGAATCCTGTCGGACAGCGTAACCCCTTCGCAAGACACTTCCGAACACAAATACACACTGAAGGACACACTTACATACACTAACACAATCCATTTCCTGTCCATCTCAAAATGACACACGTACCTTTCCTGAAAGCCAAACAATTATTTCCTCACTTTGACGCCTCAGAGTCTATAAAGAGACCCCCTGACACACACTTCCCCCGACACACACACATGCACACACACACACACACACACACACACACACACACAAACACAAAATCACAAATGACCAACAGTGAGAAACCCAGGCCTTCTTCCCACACTTTCCTGTGTGCTGGTGTGGACTATTTAAGGAAAAGGAAGATTATAAAAAGACACCAAAACAAGGCAGCGGAAACAACCTGGACCAGAGTTAGAGAGGGACAAATCTGTTGTGTCATTCTCGTGCCTCCTCTTGCACTTCTGAGTCGACGGCGAAACGTTTGGAGGGAACGTAAGTCCCTCTTTTGACACACACCCTCAAGGGCAGCCCCATAGGAAGTGGGGCTGTTGTCAGACCATGGTTATGAGAGTAATTAGATCAACAGTTCACATCGTGATAGTACCCTCCACCAACATTGCCCTGGGTCATTTTCATAAGTGGTTGGTTCAGCGTTCAGAAAATGGAAGATAAATCTATTTTAGTTGTATGTGTTTGTGTGTGTGTGTGGGTGTGGGTGTTTGCCTTGGCAGTGATTTCTTGGCATGCTGACAGATCGTTAGCTCTCACCCTCTTAGAGATCTGGATATCCAGCATGAAGAAATGGACGTGCTTCTCTCCTTTGTTCAAGGCCAGCTTCTTAGTCACTACCGCCACCAGCATGGCAGTGCATGCTACGCCCTGAAATCAAACATGCACGCATGCACACACACACACACATAAGCAAAGAAACACACACACGCACACACCCACACAGACACACAGCACATGGTATTAAGATCCCCTTTTGGAACCGTTACAGTTACTGCATGAATAAATGGATCGACATTTTGAATTTATTAGGTCATAGAAGCTAAAACCATCCATGTGTGTTTGGATTTTAACGCTTTCTCTAGGTGTAATTTACAGCCCAGATCACGTACCCTCCGAGGCAGAAAGACAGAAGTGATGTTGGTCTTTCTACTCCATATGGTTTCTT
Organism: Pollachius pollachius; assembly: GCF_949987615.1. NCBI lineage: Eukaryota > Metazoa > Chordata > Actinopteri > Gadiformes > Gadidae > Pollachius > Pollachius pollachius. The sequence goes on from NC_136934.1 coordinate 37,486,462, forward strand.
GTAAAACATCAGTTATGTTTAGCAAACTCTGTGGTTCAACATAGATCTGGTTGCCCCGTGGGCCTCCCCTGGGGATAGTGCTGTGCTATTGCTGGACGGGGAGCTATGAAAAACGAGTGCCCTGCATTCATGTAGTCACACAGTCAACTGAGGTCATGGGTCGTGCATGCGTACAGCTTCACAAGGAACAATGAAGTGATGATTAATAGTCATATACTGGAAAATTTAATGAAGATTAATGAGATTACCTTTACTCCGTTCTATGGCTTGCATGGGTGAAACAGGAAGAGAGAGAAATTAGGCTTGCGCATGTAAAAGACCGCCATCCATTGAATTGCTCACAAATACATCATACAAGCATGTAAGCTGTTCTTTCCTGAGATGTAAACTGAGAATTCTCCCTGCTGAACGTCCTACACGTCTTTAATCATACTTGAGATTCTATATTCCGTGTATTGGACTGTGTTGTTTTACACCAAAATCAATCGCAAGCTTTTCAACATTTTCCATCTTAAAGCCAACTTTACATACTTACTTTGCTAACTAGACCCTGGACAGTGATTCTACGATTCCAAGTAAATTCCCTGAAGATGGCCTCGAAGCGTCTTCCCTTGGATCCTTCCACATAATGTGAGTGGAAGTGGAAACAGTTGGTTACCAACTGGCCAACTGTGGAACACAAAGTTACAGCGCAGGCCAGAGTGTTGCCGAGGGCAACTCCTGATTAGAAGAGATCCCAGACAAAGCACAGGTGTGGTCCTGTCTCCCTCGCTCCATTATTCCAACACGGTGTTTCTCTACTGGTAGTATTAAAAAAACCCGTTATTTTTCCTCTAATGGGCCCACGTCGGAACGCCATGTTGTGGCCGTGCCAAAGGCTATAAAGCCAACTAAAAATGGATATGGTGGAAAGTTTCTGCATGATACTTTAGGGGGAGGTTATAAAACACGGCCGGGGTGAGAGCATGTGTCTGGCCCTGGTGTGAACAACGGGCGACGTGTTACGCATCAGAACACTGATCCACTGCTCCTCGTCCACTCAGACCAACAACACCAGCAGGGAAACCCCGGTCACATCCTGCTCCCCAGCGCGTTTATAGGGCTTTCACTGGGGATGATGTCATGACGACCGCAGCCTAATGGGCCTGAATTGTACTTGTGTACGTATTATTAGGTATGCGTATTATTATGGCTGCGTATTATTATGTATGTTTATTATTAGGTATCTTTCTCGAGGAGCCTGCTAGGCTAGACGTGACCATTCTGACATGGCGTAGACTGGACAAACCGTTGATAACGTCACAAAAGTATATATATATATATATATAGCATAATGGGGATTTACTGTCCTGAATCCCTCCTTCAAAGGTCCAGAAATAAACGCTAACTTGAGGTATGCCGTAAAATGAGTAAGAATAGCAAAACGATGACATCACTAGTCAGCAAAACCATCATGATTTCCTACCGCGTCAACAGGGCCCTGCTTCAATGCTCTTTCCTGTTTCCTAAGGAGGTTTTACTTGACGCGGTTTGAAGAAGCACCTGGCACGACCCAAGTCCCGCTGAGGACTTTCATCTCAATTCACTCAGAGATCATGGAGAAGAGAAGAGAACATTGACATGGGGCCTGCGGGAAACACGTTCGCACGCAGCTCTCTCGGTAACGTGCTGTCACGGTGTCCTACGGATGTTATCGAACCCTTGGGGTCCCCGTCCCGTTACCATGACGCCGGTGAGAAGACACACGCCCTTGCCGCAGCTCGTCTCTGGCGATACGTCGCCGTAACCAACGGTAAGGAAGGTGATGGCGATGAGCCACAGGGCCGTGTCCATGTTCCCCGTCTTCACCTGCTGCTTCTGCCTGCAGGGGGCGTCAGAAACACTGAGTCAGACAAACAAGACAACTATGGGTGTTACTACTTAATGTGCTCCTGACTGTTATAATGCTACTAGCGTAGCTCTTAATAAGCTCCTGGCTATAATACGACTAGTGTTAATGTGCTCCTGGTTATAATTCTGCTAGTGTTAATGTACTCCTGGTTATAATACTACTACTGTTGTTCTTAATGTGCTCCTGGTTATAATACTACTATTGTTGTTCTTAATGTGCTCCTGGTTATAATTCTACTAGTGTTGTTCTTAATGTGTTCCTGGTTATTATACTACTAGTGTTAATGTGCTCCTGGTTATAATACTAATAGTGTTAATCTGCTTCTGGTTCTAATACTATTACTGTTAATGTGCTCCTGTTATAATACTACTAGTTTAATGTGCTCCTTGTTATAATACTAGTGTTAATGTACTCCTGGTTATAATACTACTACTGTTGTTCTTAATGTGCTCCTGGTTATAATACTGCTAGTGTTGTTCTTAATGTGCTCCTGGTTATAATACTGCTAGTGTTGTTCTTTATGTGCTCCTGGTTATAATAGTACTACTGTTGTTCTTAATGTACTCCTAGTTATAATACTGCTAGTATTGTTCTTAATGTGCTCTTGGTTATTATGCTACTAGTTTTGCTCTTAATACACAATTCAAATTAATAAATTCACTTCCTGTTTTCATTCTGTCCTATTTTACTCAAAACCTAAAACTGATTGCAACATTGGCGAGCTAACACGCAAGACTCAAAAAGCGTTTTCTGTAATTGAAGAAAAGGTAATTACAGTTCACTAAGGAAACTAAATTCAAAGACAAAAAGCCCTTTCATGAAATCAAACAAATCACAAAATACCGGAATAATACTAGGAACAAAGCACCCATTAGGGTTCAAATACAGGGATAGCCTCATGCTGTTTATACTTGATGTTGGCTCGCACTGTGCTCTAATTGGCTCACGGAACTCAAATAGAAAATTATTTTCATTCAATCTGATATTAGGAACACAATCCAAATAGGAATGTTAAATTGACCATCAAGGTTTTATGGGGAATGGGCCGACAGACATTTTGTGTGTGTGTGTGTGTGTGTGTGTGTGTGTGTGTGTGTGTGTGTGTGTGTGTGTGTTTGTGCGCGTTTGTGTTTCCATGTTTATGTATGTTTTGTGTGTGTGTGTGTGTGTGTGTGTGTGTGTGTGTGTGTGTGTGTGTGTGTGTGTGTGTGTGTGCATGCTTTTTTGAGTAAACAAGTATTGAAAGATTGAATATTTGAAAAGAGGTCCTATAAGCAGAGTTCTTGGGCTTCTAAGTTAAGGTAATTTACTGGTTAGTCACACCACTCACCTATGCTCCCTGCTGTCATAGTGATATACTGCGGAACATGAAGACCAAAGTTTTTAAGCAGAAATGTAAATATTTGAATGTTGACTCAGATTAATTCAGGTGCCTTCACTGGAAAATATTGTGTGTCCCTTATCTAAAGAACAAGCTTTCCGATATGCCTAGCATTGTAGATGTGAGTTGTCTTGATATTGGGTACTTGAAGACATAACTTTCCTAATCACATTTGTCTAATCACCTGTAACAGCGATGCAATCTTTTAGAGTAAAACCCACTTCAGCATGAGAACCATAGTGACTCAGTTGTTCTTATTTGCATAGAAAAGGGTCAATTTAGAACAGTGGTGCTTTATAACCAAAATTAAAGGTGCAGTGTGTAGAATTTAGTGGCAGCAAGCGGAACGGACATGGCAGTAATTTAATTAAATGTTCATATATTTAATTTGTGTATCGTCCCAAGATAATATAAATCATGTTTTCGTTACTTTAGAATGAGCCCTTTGTATCTTCCACTGAGCTGCCATGTTGCAACGTCATGTTTCTACAGTAGCCCAGAAGGGCAACCTGCTCTACATAGGACACATCTTTCATTCAACAATCATTATCGCTATTGTACCTGGAAGCCATGACCTATAGTTTAACAGCCTACATAACTAAATACAATTCATAAATCTATCAGGGAAACCCATTACTTGATATTTGGCTACTTGATGCTGTCGTAGACAATGAAACCTTTTTGGAACACGCTGCACCTTTAAGTGGAGTCTTGCAAAGATCCTCCATCACAGAGGCGTCATGGTGAAAACAGGTCAAGTCAGATGTGCCACGGCCATCAGTTAACATCATGAGATACTTCCGTGTTCGCCCCTGCTACATACCTCTGTGATAAAGGCCTACAGCAAGCCCTTTTAGAAATGTTAGACTTTTCTTCACACACTTAAGTACTTCAGAGTTGGACGGACATTTACTTACACCTAATATAAAGGAGCACAGGCCTCTTAAGGCGGGCTTCCCCCATTCTCGCCCGGCAGCGCTCCTACCTCTCGCACAGGGTGAGCATCCAGGACGCCACCAGCCAGATGAGCAGGATGAACGCCAGCAGGGTGCGCGCCGGGTACTTGTCCATCAGCACCTTCAGCACGAAGCGGAAGGTGAAGTTGATGTTGTTGAGCGAGCCGATGCTGCGGTACGAGGCGCTCAGCAGCACCTTGCTGTGCAGCAGGATGGCGCGGTGCACCAGGTACAGCCGCAGGAACATCAGCAGGGACAGCAGCAGCTCCGCATCCGCCACACGCTCGCCGTGCCGCGGCGACACGCACAGCACGGACGCCGTGGGCGAGAGGGAGGTGTTGGCGTCAGGGCGCTGGGTGCGCCACTCCGGGGTGGAGAGGGCCACCTCCCAGTAGGTCCCCACGGGATGCACTGTGCACACCAGCAGCTCCAGGGAGATGAGCAGCATCTTGTGGCCGGTCATAGCGATGCGCCAGTCCACGTGATGGTGGTCGATGATGAAGAGCTGGGAGGAAGAGGGCCGCCACCGCATGGTAAGTGCAGATAGATAGTACACCCAAAGGGAGGCTGGTAAAAACCAAGCCCTCTATACACGTTTTCATATTTAACTTGAGAGACTGAGAATGTTCCGATGGGCTTTCACCCCTTCTGTCTATCTTCTTTGTGAATAGAGAGACTGCCTTTTATAGAGATAGTGGACTCCCCCTCTCTTATAAATTTGTATATGTAGTGAACATACTTACCCTAACCTAACCCTCAGATAGACCATCCTAACCTAACCCTCACACAGACCACCCTAACCTAACCCTTACATAGAGCACCCCAACCAAACCCTCACACAGACCACCCCAACCAAACCCTCACATAGACCACCCTAACCTAACCCTCACATAGACCATCCTAACCTAACCCTCTGTAACACATAGACATCGAACAGATCATACATTTCATGTCGCAGTGGGCCTTCTCTGTACATGCGTGTGTGGAATGCGTGATTAATCCCTCTCCATTTCTCTCTCACAAACCTCTCTTTGCCAGAACACTGCTAAACAAACAAATTAGTTGAAGAACGAGTCTGCGGGTAGCTCTGTTATACCTTCTCTGGCAGAAAAATCACTGCTGGGAGATGTCAATCCTATCGTCATGATTTGAATGTATGGCGGGAAGCCGCCACCGACACCCAGTTGGTAACATTCATAATACTGAAAATTGAAGAGCTTTCATCAGCGGGCCATAGACTCAATCACCATTGTGTTACTTGATTCTAGACAGATAGTGTCTTAAATGAAGATCTTTAGGGATCTTTAAGATTGCCCCTTCAATAGTGTTTTATTTAGGGAGCGTTTCCAGAATCACTGGAAAAACAGGAAAGAATTGACTATCTTGTTAAGTTGGCTCATGAACAAAGGCAAAATGAATACTTACCCTAATGTCTTTATAATGAAAAGCTATGATGAGGATCAGCAGACAGGCTGTAGACATACTGATGGAGCAGCTGATGATGAAGGAATAGGAAGAACCCTGGAAGCACAATGTATCAAACACAGGGTGCATAAGACACAGGCTGCACCAGACACAGGCTGCACCAGACACAGGCTGCACCAGACACAGGCTGCACCAGACACAGGCTGCACCAGACACAGGCTGCACCAAACACAGGCTGCACCAAACACAGGATGCACCAGACACAGGCTGCACCAAACACAGGCTGTTTTGAACACAGGCTGTTTTGAACACAGGCTGTTTTGAACACGGGTTGCACCAAACACAAGGTGTTTAAACACTGGGTGCACCAAACACAGGGTGTTTAAACATTGAGTGCACCAAACACTGGGTGCTTTAAACATTGGGTGCACCAAACACTAGGTGCTTTAAACACACATGTATTCCAAAATGTAAACTCATGTGTATTGAACACAGGGTATCAAACAAACTGTGTATTAAACACACTGTATTAAGTGCACAGTGTATTAAACACAGTGTATGAAACACACTGTGAATCAAACGCATATGTATTCAACACACATTGTCTTGAACACACTGTGTTTTAAAGGCATGAGTATTACACAAACAATGTATTAAACACATACGTGTATTAAACACGTATTAGCAGATGTGTATTAAACACAGTGCATGACAGTCATGCTAAGAAAAGAGTGGAAGAACTTAGTAATGTGTCACTGCAGGGTCACAGACCTGCAGCCACTCAGCATTCATGGACAGAGGTTGAATGGATGATGGATGGATGATGGATGGATGGATGACTGGATGATGAATGGGTGGATGATGACAGGATAATGAATGGATGGATGACTGGATGATGGCTGGAAGGATGACGGATGGATAGAAGGATGATGGATGGAAGGGTGGCTGAATGATGGATGGATGGATGATGGATTGATGGATGATAGAAGGATGATGAATTGAAGGACAATGGATGGATAGATGAAGTGGAGTAATTGGATTGTAGTTAATTTTCCACAGTACTCTAATCCTTTATTTGCAGTAAACGAGAGATGTCACCATCCTTTCCACAGCAGAGGCTTCCCAACATCTTGCCTGCAGAGTTTCTAAATGCGTTCTGTAATGTTTTCCCTTTGGAAACAGTCATTTCAAGGCCTTTTAAACAACCTAATTTGCACTAAGCTTAATACGGCTGGTTGACTTAATGTGGTACAGACGAGACGTGACAGCGTCATAGCGATGGCTGGCATCTTGTCAACATGTGGCAGACTGCGTGATTGTAATAAGTAACTAATAAGCACGACGCACTGGTGTTCTGCCATGGTGGCGCGGCTCTCTAGACACTTGGATGGGCAACACAGAGCTCTCAAATTATCCACTTGACCTGAGCGTGGAAAGTAATGTGATGTTTTCCTGCCCTGCGGTGCCCTGTTCCTTTGTGTGTGGGTGCTGACTTTATAGGCCAGCTTCTTGTAGCTCTCTACTGACCAGCAGACAGCACATGGTGGCCAGTGAGTGGGCTGTATGTGAAAAACTAGCTGTAAAGAACTTGCCTTAAATAGCCAATTTCCATCAAAAGCAGGAACAGAAATGTTAGTAGACTGCTGTTTCACTACTGCAAAGTACATTGCTCTACTATATACACAGTAGGGCTCTGCAACGGTGATGGAACACTTTTCAGATATTCCAAATGCGCAGTCGTATTTCTTCAGGTAATGGGTTTTAACTGCTCCTGTACAACTGATACAGAACATGAATATGATGTCTGCTGCTGTAAATATCAACATTGGCAGGAACTCTAAATATTAACTCTGTGGATATTTGTAAAGTGAAGTAGTGTAATAAACAGGCTGGGCTGTAAGACACCTTATCTCTGCAGGGAAGGAAGGCCCTTAGCTCTATATTCCTGCCTTATGTGATTGGGTTGTTGTTGTTGACAAGGGGGATCTTGACACAGTCCATCACCTCCTCCTCCCTGGGGCAGCTTGGATGTTTCGGGGCATTAATGAGGGATTACTTCCCACACGTGCGTGCCTAAGGAACCGGGGGAGTTAATCATTTGCTGATTTTGTGGCCTGGCGTAGTTATCCACAGAGATTTGCATCGCCTCGTGTCATGAGGCCGTGCCACCAAATAGAGTGGAAATTCAACTCTGATCAGCTTGTCGGGCTGGTCCGGGCCCCAGGTGCAAAGCGGGGGGGGGGGGGGGGGGGGGGTTACTGGCATCACTGCTGTGACCACACAAGGAACACACAACAATTGTGTTGTCGAAGGACATTACACTCAGTGGTGACTGTGAGTGTGGAAGCCTTCAACATCACTATCAGTAACAACAGACCTTAAGTTAGGGGAAGTAATCAGTTGTAAGACACAAGTCCTCTAGTTTCTAAGTTGAGACACAAGGTTAAGAAGGGTTCTTTCAACTTTACAAACGCACTACAGATGGCAAAATGGTGTTTGGTCAGTTAGTGATAAGCCCGCCTCAATCTTTTTGGCTGACGGAGAACACAGATTTAAAAAAGTATAATTACATGATGTTTCATTTTACATGTGGGGAATTTTTGTGAGTGTTGAGTGATGTAATTAATAATGTGACCACAGCTTGTGGAGTCTCGTGAACTCAACGGTTTGTTTAAACGCTCCTCTTCCTGACATTATTAAAGTACATTGTTTCCTGTGTGGTCGCTATATCTCCCACCTATATTTATGCAAAACACAAACAAATCCCCGTTGCAGCTAGCTTTGGAAAGGTAGGTAGGCACAATTTAAACGAAAACATTAATAGAAAAAGGCTGTCATGTAAACGGCGGGGTTATCAAATAATATCTCACACAGTGCAGTGTTTCTCCCATTGTCTGTGTGTGTTTGCGTGCGTGCGTGCGTGCGTGCGTGTTCACGCATGTGTCTGTGCGTGCGCGTGTGTGCGTGCGTGTGTGTGTCTGTGCGCGCGCGACACACATGAACATGCAAGATTTCTGGTTAAAAAAGCCATTTATTTAACAGGCCAATTTGTTGTAACAATTAACATTCTGGATGCATTGGTAAGCTGCGCCTGTAGCGTTGTTAATTGTCAAGTTATCCAGTTGAATCCACGGTGCAGACCCACGGTGTGAGGTGGAAGACTACTTACCGGATGATAAACAGACGGGCACATCTCGGCGCGGCAGATCATCAGCAGGATGCCGAGGAGCGCGACGCCCAGAGCCCACGTGCAGAGACGCTTTTTATCCTCCAGCACAAATTTCCTGTCCCGCAATCGGTATAGATTGTTGCCCTCCACGGGCGTCATCCGCTTGGGCAGAGACAGAGGCACGGTTATCTCTGTCGTGTCTCCACTGTTTCGTCCGTTCAGCCCATCGCGATTGACATAATCGCCTTTCGAGTCGCCGTTTGAACCGCTGGTGGTCATTTCCATCTCCGCAGGGGGGAACACGGGACGGCGACCGCCGCCACTCTCCCCGCTGTTGTCTGCAGACGCCGGTCAGTGTCCGGGTCGTTCGGCTCCAACCGTGCGTCCTTCTCAGGGACGGGAAGAAGAACCGTTATAATAGGCCCACTGAAAACCAGGCTCCTTTCGCGTCCGTCGCTCATCGAAGTTGCTGGTAAACCAAAGATAGTTAAACCTACTGGAGTTCACCTTAACGCCCCCTAAAACCAGAGCGTCTAACTGATAACGTTTGAGCCGCGCCACGTGTTTACATGGATGTGAGTCACATCGTGTGGTCCCTTTTATCGGCACGGTTGGACGCTATTAGCCTGCATGAATTGTTATATTGTAAGTAGGAATGACAGAAGTCTGCATCTATCCATTCTCATCTCCCAAGTTGCCCATATAGTGCGACGTGGGAATAATAATTCAAAGTCATACGGTTTTCAGATTCATATGCGGCCCATATAAGCCTAATTTAAGTAGGCTTCACTTTTTCTTTGCATGAATCACTAAGTTAAACCAAAGGAAAAACAGTGAGTAGCATAATCCTGCTGTTGAATGTAATGGTAAATAGGCTGCATAACTTTATAACGCATTATATTGTCCATACCTCCGGGTTGTAAAGCGTAAGTGTTTACTTAACAATTGTCCGACCTATGCTTAACTTAGTTTTAAGTATGACCAGTTTTATTTACTCAACGCTCGGGTTTGAAGTTAAGCGTAAAGATAAGGAGGATGAAGCTGCTACATGGGAGGCTACTGACCCCTGGTGGTCAAGTAAGGCAACCGATCTAGAGCTGCTGTAAAATAAGGGCGAGCCTGTCAATGAGAGGGAAAATTATGCTTTTCACAGTGGCGGTTCTACGCCCAGTAACTCCCCGGGCGAGACTTCCTTCGAGCGGGGGGTGGGGGGTGGGTTGTCTCATGACCCTGTATCATTCATAATAAGACCCTTTAAGATTATGTCTACTATTGACATTGTTTGCCAGCTCCACAGCATGCTTTCCATACAGCCTATTTTCTCCTACAAAAAGGAGAATGTTGGTGACCTCAAGACAGGTTGTCTTGTTGACCTCGCGAGAGTAAACCCTCAAGCTAATATGATCATCCCATAGCATGAATGCATCTAAACTTAATAATAAATGTATATTATATATTATAACATATAACCCTCCATCAGCAGCAGACTGTGCTTTCTGGCAGCTTCAGTGATTGTTGACAAAGAAGACTGTGCATGGTAAATTATGCCCACATTCTTCTGGATGTTGTAGCAGCAGACGAACAGCAAGACATCAGTGTTCTGATGTCCGAACCAATAACCATGCGATTTTTTTTAAACATGGCAAAATGATAGACCTCACGTTTTAATCATCATAATATGGAATAGGAAACAATGGTTAATGTCAAAAAAGAGAATTTACTGAATAAAATAAATATGCAACAAAACCAACAACACACTGCTGGTTCTTGCAGTAAACTAGGTTCCAGTCAAGTAAGAATATTATTTTCATGTTCAAATATATACGCAACAGAACCCACAGGCAAACACCAAATAGCTACAATGTTATCAAAAAAAGTCTTAAGTTAACAATTGGTAAAAAGAAAAGAAAAAAAAAGCATGTTGTATAGAGGTAGGTATAAAAATTGCAACACAAATGTTAAAAAATATATAATTGGGGCCATCATACAAAGAAACAGAAATATGAATCACAAAAATCTGTAATTTTATTGCGATAAAAGCCTGCGGTATATACAAGCAGTCTCGTAAAAATAAATGTATCTTAATGTACAAATATTGTGATTCTCAATCATTTAGGATATGAAGCCCTGCCTCACACTCCACTAAACTACATTTGGATTTGTTCTATATACATTTGCACCTTGTCAGTGAGTGGTCCAGGTAACAGGGAGATAAGGGAAGACGCCTGAGAACAACAATAAGAGCTAAAATACACCTTGCTGTGGGTTCCTGAGATGTTCCGTACCAGCTCTTGAAGGATGTCACTCCAAGATGGAGTCCCATATTGTGCATTGGCACCACAGATAGGATGGAACCCAAAGCCCTTTTATAAAAACACAGGCTGAAATAACTATGCATTGGTAATACATGATTTTAAAGTGAATGGCAAGGAATTAAATTATGTTAATTAAGATTATGTTAAAAAGCAACTTCGATGTGTTGCTTAAGTAATTACATAATTTTGTGAAAGCTTAAAAAGGCTAAAAGAGGTTCTATAAAATACAGTGATTTCACATGATTGGCTTTAATTCATTTCAGGCCTGTGCGTGTCTTGGCTGTTTCAACTCACTAAGTCCACCTTTTTGTTAACCGCCCTTTCACCTGGCGCCTATAGGCTGGAGCGGGGCCTGTGGAACGATAAAGGGTGGAGGCGGCTGGGGCAGGAAATAGTATCCAAACACCGGTGGTGGCGGAGGCAGGGGGGCGCACACTGGAGTGAGGAACACGGGGGCGCTCTTCTCGAACCGCGGCCACGCAGGAGCAGGTTGGTAAAAGTACTGCAGGGTAGCAGCAGGCATCTGGTGAAAACAGAGGTTTGGCAATAAGTGACTGAAATAAGTTTTGTACTGTTAATCTTTAAACCGAGGTTGTACCTCAGCAGAGCGCAGCAGCATGACAAGACAAAGAGGCTTACCAGGTTCCTGGCGAACTTGGTCTTCTTTGGTAGGTCTCTGGACTGCTTCCTCACCCTATCCCTACTGCGGGGCACCATGACGATCACATACGGCTCTCCTTGCACCGGTTCTTCCTGGTCTCCCTTCTCCTCCCCCTCCGTCTGCTGCGCCTCCTGCGGCGCCTGGGCCTCTCCGGGCTCCTTGGCCTCCTCCTCCGTGTCGCTGGAGGTGGTGGAGCCGCAGTCGGAGGAGGAGGCGGAGTGGTAGTCGGAGGTGTCGAGGCCTCCTGTGTCCTGTCCTTCCCCCTTCAGCTCCTCCTCTCCTCCCCCAACGGCTGGTCCTTGCTCCTCCTCCTCCTCCTCCTGGAAGCGAGCCACGGTGAACGGCCTGCAGTTCTCCCCAGACCTACAAGGAGAAATGAGAATAGGTTTTTTGTTTTATGCACATTAGACTTGTTTAATCATTTTTATGGACGTTGGAATAGTTTATTGCTTTCATGGATGTTAGAGCAGTTTATTAGTTTCATGGGCATTAGAATAGTCTATTCGTTTCAGGCACAATTTTAGTTTAGACATTGTATTGCTAGGTGTAAAAATCAAAAGGCGTAACTTACAGTGCAAGTGATGGTCTAACAAGGCATCAGGAGAATGCAAATTTGGTGAACAAAACTGCGGACACCGGACGTCTGGAGACTGAAGAACAGCGCTGTTGTTGTCTGTCTGTGTGTGTGTCACACTCCACTGAGTGGGAGGTGGCGGTGACTCACCGTGCGCACACCTCCAGGGGGTCAATCCACAGCGTGAGCTCGCGCGGGAGGCCCAGCTGGGCGGGAGTGAGGTGGCTTTCTCGGCAGGCCTTCAGCAGCACGTCGTCACAGACCAGCCCGTTGATGATCTGGATGCATCTGGGGGGCAATCACATGTCACGAAGGGCTTGGAGAAAGGTGGTTTGTATTTTCAAGCATATCTTTTATTGTCACTCACACTTTGAGCAGTCTGAATCTCATTAAAACCATTTAGTATATCTTGGTTAATAGCTATCGCTCTTATATATTATAAGTTAGTGCAATGCTTTCGGTAACTACTTTGGTGATTATGGTCACAAATACGTATTGACAGAAGGTGACTGATTTTGCCATGGGTGATATTTACCTGTATGCCTGTCCTTTGCTCGGGCAGTTCTTGTACCAATGGCCGCTGTATTTATCACAGAGCTGTTGCTGCAGCTTCCCTGCGAACACCTCTGCTTCATCCGCGTCCAGCTTGCCACGCTCCATTGCCATGCGCTTCAGGAAGTGGACTCCGGCCCTCACCTCTCTTTCCATCGTCTCTGGTAGAGACAACACATACCAAGGTTTATGTTACAGCACAGGGCACTCAATTGGTATATGATACTCTAGCACTGCTTTTTGTAATAAGCAGTGAAACCACTTCAACCCTATGTATGTGGATCCTTATTTCAGCTGCAACTGCACTTGCAACAGCCAGGTACTACTTTTCCCTGTGTCCAGTTAGGGAAAGTACGTGGATGACAACATAGTATCGACACTGTTGCGAGTCACTGTTTGTAAACGGCAAACCCCATGCAAATCCCAGCACTACAATGTCTCCATGCAAAACCTTCCAAAGTCCTGCAAAGGCTCCGCCACGTTATCTTCTGATAGTGTGTGTGTTTGGGTTGAGCCAATGTCAGGTCGACCGTACGAGTATTTGCTATGTACCTCCGACGTAGCGGCCTGATTTCGAACTAACACTGAAAAAGCTGTGCCAAGTGATTTCATCAGGGATTTCCGAGATGTCTCCTGAGGAGCTTAACTCTCTTGTTCTGAGGTGGGAGAGCCATTTGTTTTTGTGGCTTTCGACTTCACTTAGAGGATTGAGATCTACCTTCAAGCACGCCGCAGTTGTGTCTCTGCTTGTAATGTTGTCCTGAGAGGAAATTAATGTTTGTGGAGGTAGGCCCCTGCCACAGGCCCGCTGGTGAAGGAGAGTCTGGTGACAGGAGCGTTGCGGGCAGAAATAACCTCTGGTCTGATGTAAGCTCGGTGTTCAGCGAGACAACAAGCCCATAATGTCCACATGGTCCTGTCAGAGTACTGATTAGTGCTGTTTCGGGGCGGCCTAATTACCACAGTTGTATATTATATGATACACTGTCATCCCTGAACATTGCCGCGCTGTTATTTTGTCTGAGACACAAAAATATAAATAAACATATGCAGAGTTGAGAAGAGTCCCCATTTGGCAACTTTATATGCATTCTGGGCAAGATTGCATTGCATCTGGCATGACTATTTAAGCTAACCTTAACCAACCTGAACTAACCCAAACCAGGCCAAACCTTTGCAATGAAGTCCATCCTCACCTAAAATGAATGTGAAACAATGGGATTATCCCTTGGGTCTTCTTGGTCTTTTCTCTGGAGATTTTAGAATGTTTTTTTAATATTGATCCTGCCCACTATGAATAGAGTCCAACAACCAAGGAGAGAAATAGGATTGTAAATATGTTTAAGTACATATATGTTTCACTTATAAGTATCCCACAGCAAGGGCGTAGAAACCGGGGGGGATGGAGGGGACGTGTCCCCTCCAATATTGGAGACAGGCGCATTTGTCCCACCTAAAAATTATACCGGGGGGAGAAAAATATTTTATTTAATTTTGAAACCGCAACACAGCGTCTTGTCACCGCTTCTTATTCTTAAAAACTGGATGATTGACCGTGCAATTAAAGAATTTATTTGATATTTATCAGTTCATTACTGCCATTCAAAATATGTTTTCCTTTACATTTACAAATGTATCTTTTTAGTAGAATAAAATATATTTGTGAATTTTTTCAGTGTAGTTAATTTATGACATATTTCTGTTCAAACCATTAACGGATCTGTCACGTTTCCGATATGTGTCCCCCCCAATGTTAAACTCATTCCTACGCCGCTGTCCCACAGTGACATCAGAACATTACAGATAATCATTTGACACATAGCAGAGCAAATGTCTCTACTTTGAGTGAGTTTGCCGACCTGCTGTTTCTCACAGCCCTTGCGCAAATAGCTTTAATGCTTACTCAGCACAATACGTTAGACCTATCTTCCTTTATTTATGACCCTAAATTGCCATGAGCATTAAATTATTTACATATTACAAATTATTATATATCATTAACACTAATAGTAACATTAACACACTACATTTGAGATTGAGTTGATGACTCCAAAATGTGGAGTTGACATAATTAGGCCAATCGAAGTTTTTACATTGGGACTTGGGCAGAGTAATAAGCCTATAATGAACATGTCCATTACAGACTTTAATGGAACCACCTGTTAAATAGGCCTATATAAAAAATGAAAATCTTCGGAAATCAGGGAAACGGAAAATGTAATTTGTTTCGACTGAACAGATTTGGTTGTAGATCTGTTACAGCAGAACAGAAGAAATACGACAGAAAAGAACGGTAGTTCACGGCTGTGGGCTGTAGGACCTAAACAATGGAAACACGCACTTGAGCCCGAGTTGGGAGTTCTGGAAACCCCCCCAAGAAAACCATACACGGTACTTTATAATCTGAGACGAGTAGCATACAAAGATGTTATTAGACATTAAGAGGGCTTCTTTAGCGTTATTCAAATGGCTATATTGATGCCTTTATCTTACATCATACATAAACTTCTTTAAAAAAAAAAAAAGACGGCAACGATATAGACAAGACTACAACATCTTAAGATCGACCACTTAGGCTACATCCTGTTCGAATTGACATACTTATTATAAACGAATATATATATACATATATATATATATATATATATATATATATATATATATATATATATATATACATAGCTTAAATACATAAAAATTAAAACATCTGAAACCTATACAACTATTATTCATTAAGTTACTCACATGAAATTGTTTTAATGATTCGTGAATATCGGCTACCCTGACAGGGGTTTCGCTTTTTCTTGGCTCTTTCCGGAGTTTAGGCGAGTTATTGTTGTCAGCACATGTTGCTTCCTTGTTCTGTTCTGGTAAAGCACTCCACGTTCCTCATGCGGGCTGTTGTAGTGAGTTGTAATAAAACCTCGTACTCAGTCGCGACGAAACTCCCGCATGGGGGGGCTCCAAATGAGCGTTATTGGCAAGAGAGGGCGGGACTTTCAGATAAATTGTTTTGGCGGCAAGAAAAAATGAGGGACTTCCGACAGAGGGATATAATTTTTTTGTTACATGATTAAGGTGCTTTTAGATTTGCCAAATGTTTCGTGAAATCTCCATACTTATTCTTGAAAAAAAAGAAAATTCATGTTCTTCTTATTCTGTTCGCTCTCGGGACTGGTGGCTTATACGGCTAACAGGAAGTAAGAGACCAGAGATGACGATATGATAGACCGGGATAAACGCTACAGTTCAGGATCCTCCCCTTCGTCCACGTTACTCATGTAGCGCTGGCGTGCGTCTGGGGCTGTTGTAGTGACGTCATGTTACCGTCAGTGTGACTCACTTCCTCAGCGCGATGAGCAATGCCATGAGTTATAACAACATTGCTTTTTACTACACCCCAGTCGAAATATGGACGGCTACGTTGGAACCAAAGGTGTGTTTTAACTCCAAAACCACACGGGTGAAAGTGTTATTAAGACACAATGCATGGCGATCTTATTTCATACAAGCATAGCCTGCCGTATTTGTGACATTGCCACCACGACTTAATTTTTCATTTTTTCTGTGCGGTTTTTACTGATGATAAAGATGACAATCAAAGCATTTACATTTGACCCAAGGAATTTGATAACCCTAGAAAATGTCATATTTATTCGTGACAAAAATAAGTCACTGACAGGTTTTTTTCACAGCTTTCTTTGTGAATAAAATTAATAGCTGTTTAATTGTAGCTGTGTCTATCATTCATATAATGTCTAAAGAAGCTTTCACTATTCATCCACAGTAGTTGTAATATAATTAGATTTGGTAGGTTTATCTGGGTAGTATTGATAGTAATAATTATTGGATTGGATTGCATTATTCCTTCCACGATAGTCATGTCTTGTCTTTCTATGAACACTAGAGGGCAGGCTGGTGTCCTATACAGGCTACCTCACTCCTCCTTTCCCTCTCTTCCAGAGGACAGTGGGTCAGATAGCTGCACGCATGGCATCATTCAGTTAAATCATAGCCCCTGTCCCAAATGTCAAGTCAAGAGTTACTGATGGTGTGTGTGTGTGTGTGTGTGTGTGTGTGTGTGTGTGTGTGTGTGTGTGTGTGTGTGTGTGTGTGTGTGTGTGTGTGTGAGAATGACATGATAGTGTCTAGAGTTTTTATCTTGTAATATTATCAATTTGTTTTCGTGAATTGTCATCTTTTACACTTAGCTTTCACATAGCAATGAGCTCTTATCGTGTTCCATCGAAAGCAGTTAGTATGGTTGAATTTTCGTGTTATGTTTCTCCTAATGCATACATAACTCAAGTGTTCGATTATATTAATCAAGTTAAGTATAAGAACGATTTTAATCAAGTATAAGATATGATAATAATCAAGAATTAGAGATGATATTTATCGAGAATTTGAGATTATATTAATCAAGTTAAGCATTAGAGATTATATCAATCAAGTTTAAAGATAATTTCAACCAAGTATTAGAGAGGATTTTATTTAAATATTTGAGAGAATTTTAGTCAAGTATAAGAGATGATTTGAATGAAGTATTAGAGAGTATTTGAAGCAAGTATTAGAGAGGATTTTAATCAAGTGTTAGAGATGGTTTGAATCAACATTGCACCATTAATTTTTCTATTGTCATCCACTCCTGATGGTGTCAACGTGTCTTGAAACACGCCACACCACATGCAGCCGCGCTTCGCCTTTAACAACATATTGATTTCCCCCTTCTGCAGAAAGCTTAATGCGATCGATGGCAGAGGCCCTTTCAAGATCAGTGCCAGTATAAGCATCTCTTCCCCTAACGCCCAGCGCGCCTCTTTCCCCCTCAGGTAACGATGTTCTCGGCTATGTCTGCATTAAAGGACAAGCGTTTCTTTCTTTCTTTCTTGCTCTCTTTCATTCTTTTCTGTCCTTCACTCTTTCTTACTTTCAATCTTTGTTTCTTTTCTAGCATCCATTCTTTCTTCCTTTCTCTCTTTATTCCGTCCGTCTTGATTCCTTCATGGCTTTTGTTTTAGTTTCCGTTCTTTCCTTTGCTTATTTCTCCTCCTCCTCCTCCTCCTCCTCCTCCTTCTCCAACCTTTCCTGCTCCTCCTTCACCTTGCTGCTCTTCATTTCATTATGGTTAAGGATAGGAGGTATATATACTGCTGCTCCTTCCCTTGGCCTTCATTACCTCTCCCCCCAGCCAGGTCAATACCTGTTTGTATTTCCCGTGCACGGACCAATGCCCTTTTAGATTGGAAAAGTCTGAATTATCGAGTAGGGTATATATACTGAGGAGATGTTTTTAATTAAAGAACCCCTTTCTCCCTGATCCAGCTGATGACCTCTCATTGTAGCTGGTTTATTCTAGGCTCCAGACGGTACATCTAATGAGGTTCATTCCACACTGTAGCCTGGAATGGTCCCATTTAAAATCGGCTCATCCCTTTACTTTATCAGTAAACAGCCATCGACTTTCCGATGGCTGTAATAATGCAATTAACAGCCAGCACTTTTGTTTATTTATATATTTACAGTTTCGCTTCTTTATTTTCCTTTATAGTCAGATAGGTAACTGATGGGTTTGCAATTAACCCCGGTTGTTTTCAAATTGACTATTTATGGTGTGAAGTAATACGTTGAGGTGAGAAGTGATTGTTTGCCAAGTGAAACCGCCATTTAACGACTGGCGCCCTTCCACGGTGGTGCGTGGCGTCTAGTGATGTAGCGAGAATCTGTGGGTAGGTATTTAAAATACCTAAAAAATACCCTAATAATGTTAAATGTATCGTTATCAATATTATTATAATAGACCTGAGCACTTATTGAAGGGAATAAGCAATCTTCACACCTGTCCCACTCTGTCGAAAGACACGATCGTAACTATACAGAATGCAGAGAAGTAGCTGCTAGTTCAAATATGTCGACTTAATGTAAGCTTAACATTTTTGCACTTGAATTAATAATGTTGATCAGCCTACAATATAAAAAAGATGAGCTTGTGTCTATTATCAAACCTGAAAACCTATCAGGTGAATTGTCTGACTTAAATATTTAAAGAAAGCTGATAACAGATGATGTCAAACGGTGAATAAAATCATGTATATTTTATGATTGAATTCTTAAACTATGGGGCAAATCTTTATGGTTCCCTGGAACTACAAACCCTTACAAATGTTTCCCCTCCCCCATCTTGTTCCCTCTTCGCTCTCCCCTTGAGCCCCTCTCCCTCTCTCCTCCATGTTTGTGTGTGTGTGTGTGTGTGTGTGTGTGTGTGTGTGTGTGTGTCTGCATATGCGTCTGTGTGTGTGTGTGTGTGTGGGGGGCCATCAAGGGGTAGAGGGACATGCATTCTGAGTTCAAGTCCAGTGGCTTCAACACGTGAAGCTCAAGAAAACATAAAAAGGACCCAAGCCGGCATTGGAGAAGCTAGAAGTTAGCACTGAGCAGTTAGCAGTTAGCGGCTAGCCATTAGCTCAAAAATGTGTTTTTGACAAATCAGTGGTACTCATGGAGACAATACAAAGGGTTGTCAGAAAAACAATTAGAAAATGAGAACAGGAAAGAGGAGAGACTTCACCCCCAAACCCCCCCCCCCCCGCTGTTCCCTCCCACCTCCTCCCATTCCAGATATATTGTGAACCACCCCCTTTTCTTTTTCAACCTCTGTCCCTCCCTCTCTCGCCTCCCCTTTACTCCCCTGCCAGACATACACACACACACACACACACACACACACACACACACACACACACACACACGATGACTGATGCCTTCTCTATCCCTCCTTCTCTTGCATTCTCTTTCCCCTGAGCTCTAGCCTTCTCCGTTCCACCGCCAAGACTCTTTCCTCCTCTCGCTTTCTCCCTCGTGTGTGTGTGTGTGTGTGTGTTTGTGTGTGTGTGTGTGTGTGTGTGTGTGTGTGTGTGCGTGTGTGTGTGTGTGTGCGTGTGGGTGCGTGTGTATGTGTGTGTTTGTCTGCCCTAGTGCACGGTGGAACCGGTTCTGTGCAGCTGCAGTGGATGCCGTCCCGTTCACAAACTGAGCTGCAGACTCCTCACTATTCTCTCCTCTCTCTCTCTCTCTCTCTCTCTCTCTCTCTCTCTCTCTCTCTCTCTCTCTCTCTCTCTCCCTCTCTCTCTCTTGCTCCCTCTCTCGTCTCCCTCACGGGACAGATCTGCAAACCTTCTCTCCCTCTCTCTCCCTCTCTCTCTTGCTCTCTCTCTCTCCCTCTTTCGCCGGCTCACCATGCCGCTTCTTTGCTTTGTCTATTAGAGAGAGAGAGCTATATATATATATATATATATATATATATATATATATATATATATATATAATCAGCATTTTCTGTTGCCCTCATACCTTGGTTTGCCTTTCTGCAGGAACAATGCGTACGATCGGACGTGGTCTGGGAAGGAAGGGAATGTGGCAGTGAATGAAGAATGGAAACGTTAGAAGGCAAGAGTGAAGAGCTGGGATGAGGAGGCTGCAGGTCAAGTGGTGGAGCAGGAAGCAGAGAGTGAGGAAGAGCGGCCAGGAACACAAAGTTGGAATCGGGACGGAATCGCGGGAAACGGTAAAAAAAAAAGAGGAGAAAAATGCTCCAGCTAAGCTTAAATGTATTAATGTTAATATGTTCATCATGCAATAATGTTCATTATATCTGCATTTTCATGCATGCGTGCTTGGTTTATATGTTTTCTACGTGTTATACTCTAAGGGTCTGTTCCGTATAACTGTCTCTCTGTGCTTTGCTTTCCAATGCATTCTGCCTGTGCTTTTTGAAAGTACCTTTCTGTGTGTGTTTTAGAAGTGCACATTGCATTACACTCTCGTAGATCCCCACAGTTCTCTTCTGAATTTCGAAGCGTAGCAGGCTATTGTCTTCTTATTTGAAGGATTCATTTTGGATATGGTTGTTCTCATAATAAGTTGCATTGTGTTAAATCGGGTTATGCTGGTAAAGGATAGTATCTCGTAAAGACGAAGGCATAGTCGCAGCACTGGTTTCATGTGGTTGTCCCATTCAACCGCTTCTTTTGTTCATCTTTGTGTTGTTGCTATCTGTAAATGTATTATGGTCAGCTTTCCTCATCGTGTTTGCATCAGGGTTTGACCAAATGGTCAAATGTTGTGGTCTCATCTCCCTGAAGCGGCCTACGGCCCGATCCTCCTGCCAATTGTTCCACTGTGTTTGAATATTTCCATCACATCGCTAGTCCAACCCTCACCCAAACACCTATCTACCTAAACAAACACTTTTCATTAGTCATTTTGTGTTATCTTCTTGCTGTGTGTTTCCACCGTGGTCTGTACCTCCTCCGCCGCGCCTCCATTGTTTCCTCCCTAAGTTATCGCGTCCGTCCACCCGGGCGTGCGCTGCCCCAAGATCGTCATTCCCTCTATGCTCTTTACACACCTACCCGTCTCCATGGAAACCAGCTATCTGCAGTCAACCTACACGCAAACTTACAACCACCCACCACCCACCCATTTGTCACCTGCTCCTCGGTCCCCCGTTTTGGCAGAGGCCGGGGGGTGGTCACCCGAGGGGCAGAGATGAGCATGACTCCGGAGAGAGCTGTGTCTGCGTAGCTCCGTTCCCCTCAGTGCTCCATTGTCCCAGGCTTGCGCTGGCCGTGTGGGCTACAGATATCCTGTCGCCGCTTCTGCCCAGTCATATTGTGTTGTGTACTGCACATTATAACATAGCGGTTGACATAGCTCGGTACTGCCTTAAATTGACCCGGATCTGAACGATGTTCAATAAGTCAGCAGGTGTGCAGCTTGGCTTATTGTTTCACGAACAGAACAGCTCTGTTATCCTACACATTCCCTGGCTCAGGCAGCCTGACCTGTTGACCTGTTCTGCAGCACATTTAACCCTAAATGTGGCCCCCATGTTTATCAAAAAGTAGCACACATTCGTCGTTCTATTATTATGCATCATTATTAATATTGCAGCTGCCGTCTGGTTCTATGTAGAGGGGATGGTGTACTAGTGGTTCTATGTAGAGGGGATGGTGTACTAGTGGTTCTATGTGTGTAGATAGTGTACTAGTGGTTCTATGTAGAGGGGATGGTGTATTATTGGTTCTATCTGTGTAGATAGTGTACTAGTGGTTCTATGTAGAGGGGATGGTGTACTAGTGGTTCTATGTAGAGGGGATGGTGTACTAGTGGTTCTATGTAGAGGGGATACTGTACTAGTGGTTCTATGTAGAGGGGATACTGTACTAGTGGTTCTATGTAGAGGGGATGGTGTACTAGGGGTTCTATGTAGAGGGGATGTGTACTAGGGGTTCTATGTAGAGGGGATAGTGTACTAGTGGTTCTATGTGTGTAGATAGTGTACTAGTGGTTCTATGTGTGTGTTTGGAGGGGATAGTGTACTAGTGGTTCTGTGTAGAGGGGTTAGTGTACTAGTGGTTCTATGTTGAGGGGATAGTGTACTAGTGGTTCTATGTGTTTAGATAGTGTACTAGTGGTTCTATGTGTTTAGATAGTGTACTAGTGGTTCTATGTAGAGGGGATATTGAACTAGTGGTTCTATGTGTTTAGATATTGTACTAAGAGTTCTATGTAGAAGGGATAGTGAACTAATGGTTCTATGTAGAGGGGATAGTGTTCTAGGGGTCCTATGTTCAGGGAAAGTATACCAGTGGTTCTATGTGTGTAGATAGTGTACTAGTTGCTGTGGTGGAGCGTGGTGGGGGTTAATGGCCATGGGCGGCAGGAATGTGTCTGGAATCAGCAGCGAGAAGTCTTCAGTTTCCCCAGTCCCTTCACTCTCCTCAGGCTCCTCAGTCCCTTAAGCCTCTTCAGTCTCCTCAGTCCTTTAAGCCTCCTCTGTTTCCTCAGTCCCTTTAGCCTCCTCAGTCTCCTCAGTCTCACTGCATTGTTAGTTAGTGAGTCAGTGAGTTAGTTAGTTAGTCCATGAGTTGGCTAGTAAGTCACAGTGTTGCCTCTAACCTCGAAAACATATTGACACGCAATCTTCGTCTCCTCTGTCCTGTCCCCTATTTGTCTCACTCCCCCTATGCTGTCATGTGTCTAACCCCTTTATTGTCATTTTTTTACCCTTTATATTGTCATGTTTCCACCTTCTTATTTCCTCTATACCTCTATATTGTCATGTTTCTACTCTCTTGTTCCCTCTATACCTATATTGTTCACTGTACTTCTATATTGACCCTCTATATCTCTATATTAACTTTGTAATTCTAACAATCTATATTTCTAACCCCTGTACTGTCATGTTTCTACCCTCTATATTGCCATGTTTCTATCCTCTATATCGTCATGTTTCTACCCTCTATATCGTCATGTTTCTACCCTCTATATCGTCATGTTTCTACCCTCTATATCGTCATGTTTCTACCCTCTATATCGTCATGTTTCTACCCTCTATATTGCCATGTTTCTATCTTCTATATCGTCGGTTCTACCCTCTATATTGTCATGTTTCTACCCTCTATATTGTCATGTTTCTACCCTCTATATTGTCATGTTTCTACACTCTATATTGCCATGTTTCTACACTCTATATTGACATGTTTTCTTTGCCCTCATATATCCCTATAGTGTCCTCTAAACCTCTATGTTGTCATGTTTCTACTCTCCGTATTGCCTATGCTCTGTTTCTATATTGTCTTTATTCTCTCTTGCCTTCATTCTGTATTTCTATTGTTTTCTCTGTTCTCTGGTTTTGATCATCGGTCTCTCTCTCGTGCGCACACACACACACACACACACATAAATACACACACAAACACACACACACACACACACTCTCTCTCTCTCTCTCTCTCTCTCTCTCTTTTACATCTTAAGAGCCTCGGGTGAAAGGGCTTGGGTAATAGAGTGTGCGGGTGTGTGCACATATACGCAAACACTGTGTTTGCATGTACGCACAGTTGTACAATACTTTGTGTCTATCTTTACATGTCCTTTTTCCGCCTTCTGTGTGTCTCTGTTTGAGATGCAGTGTCTGATGACTGTAAGTTCTGTTCTTCCTCATCAAGAGCAAATCACATCCTACAATGTTTTTTAACCAACATGCTAACATTTGGGAGTGTGAGGCCTACATACTTTCCCTTCTGCAAGTAATTAAAACTGGGTCAAATTCAAAAGCTATGTTAAGAATAACGCCACAGCTCATATGCTACGATTTCCAGCTTCTTGTCAGTTAAAACTAGTTTATTTATGACCCGTGTACAGGTTGCTAGTATTGCTGGTTGCTTGTGTGTTTTGGCACAGACTTTAGCGAAATCAGCCAGTAGCTCATTATGAACCTTACTAACTGACAATTGCATATTCTGTAAATCCTTGTCAGACCAGAACATTGCTGTGCTGGTTGAGGAGTATAGATAATAGAGTGCAGGTCTTAGCAAAAGAAGAAGAGATAGCAGAGGTTGTGGTAGAGATAGTGGAGTAGATGTAATCATTGAGATTGTAGAGAACTCAGATAAGATAGTATAATAGAGATATTACAGTAGGGATAGTAGTTGAGGTAGCTCTCTCTTCACTAGAGTGAAGAGAGAGCTATTAGAGTGGAGACAGTAGATATAGTCTGGTAGAGATATAACAGCGGAGATAGCAGTGAAAGGAGAGATAGTTGAGTGGTTATAGTAGAGATGCTAGAGTACAGCTAGAGGAGAGATTGTAGAGTAGGGATAGTAGATTAGAGATAGTACAGATAGTAGAGATATTGAAGCCAGCTGCCAACATATCACATCTCTATTCTCCTGTGTGTCTTTTAATTACAGTGTCGAACATTTAGAGAACAGAGTAAATAGAGATTACTGGAAGGCACGCAACTGCATGCAAACCCCAACAAAAAGATAAATAATTAATTTTAACGTAGCCTCTGAACAAGTTAAGGGATGAACAGAGAATGGGAAAAGTACAGGAGATATTCTGCATTTCAGTAGTGTGAATAGAGAATTGAGAGAGAAATTCTCTCCAATCGTAGGATCTGCATTGAGAACAAAGTGTACAACAAGTGTACAACAAGTGTACAACAAGTGCAGATGATCACAGCCTGGCACTTTTTTAGCCGTTAGGAGCTCACTCTAGCTCACCATTGGTGGAAGTTGTATGCCCGCTAAACCTGAATACTAATGCTAGTAGTAGTTTAGCAGGTTTCTTTGGTTCTCATTGTTCAAGATCAAGGTAACACACATTCTGCTGAAGGGCAGAAGCATCACAGCCCTTTTGTGCACCCTTTTAGCACCTCCAGAACCTCCTCCATCGCCTCAGCCCTGCCTGTTTGGTCTTCACCTCCTCATTAACTCCTCACAGGGGACTTCCTGTTCAACTCTCTCTCTCTCTCTCTCTCTCCCTCTCTCTTTCTCTCTGCCTCTCTCTTTCTCTTTCTATGCTACGCTAATGGAACTGCAAATGAGGCCTCCTTGTAAAACATTAATTTTTTATTACTTTATTCTAAGTACGCAACTCCCTAAAAAAGTCAAGAACTTAAAAAAGACAGATAATGGGGACAAACCCTGAAAAACATACACATTTTATGCTTATATTTATGCTTATATATAATTATTCAGTATTTATATCTATATATATT
The DNA here is from genome assembly GCF_949987615.1 of Pollachius pollachius. Taxonomy (NCBI): domain Eukaryota; kingdom Metazoa; phylum Chordata; class Actinopteri; order Gadiformes; family Gadidae; genus Pollachius; species Pollachius pollachius. Next base: position 37,511,954 of record NC_136934.1, read on the forward strand.
TATATCTATATATATACTTATATTGATACTTATATTTATACTTATATAGACTTGATTCACTTATATTTAGACTTATTATGGTGAAACTATGGGTAGCATAATTGATGGAGAGTATAATTGATGGCTTTCTACCCTCAAGGAAGTAAATGCACTGCTCACACACACATACTCACATACAGAGACACAGAAACAGACAGACAAACACACACATACACATAAACACACACACAAACACAGACAGACATATACACAGACATGCACACACACAAACACACACACACACACACACACACACACACACACACACACACACACACACAAACACAATCCCAGCTAGCAGAAAGTCAATAACAATGCAGGAATGATTAATCAGCCTCCTTGAATGCCCCTCCCGCCCTCTTTCTGCACTGCTCCTCTCTCTCTCAGCTTAGTATTGATCTGGATGCATTTGCTCCCCATTTATCCGTTGGTCCCCCCCCACACACACACACACATCTCCCCTCCCCCATCATGGCATCGAACGTGGAGGCCCTGCGTGCAAGCGCCCTTGCCCTCCCCGCTTTCTTGTACACTTTCCCACAATGCAATGCTTTCTGATTGGTAAACTGCCATGCTTAGCGGGCAATAAAGTGATGCTTTATTCGTCACATCAAGAACAGTGTGCAGGCGCACACCCACGTGGTCACACACTAGTAGATAAACACACACTCGTGGACACATACACCTCCATTTGGCGCAAACCCAAGGTGGGATACAAAACGGTTTGACTGACAGCTCAATTGAGCCCACCCCTTGCTCCCCCTGCCCTCCTCCTCCTCCTCCTCCTCCTCCTCAACCCATTGGAGTTGGTGGCAGGGAGGTTGCCATGACACCAGACTGTTTTGTCTGCCCTTTGACCTCTTTAAGAGGTGCTGTGGTCAATCAGGCATTACACAGGGGGGGACGGACGCGTTTCCTCTGTAAAGACGGAGGTTCAAAAGGTTCATGTGTGCCTCCGCTGTGTGCTGGGGGTTGGAGGAGGGGAGACGAGAGGGGGGTGGAGGAGGGGAGAGGAGAGGGGAGAGGAGAGGGTGGAGGAGGAGAGAGGAGAGGAGAGGGCTGGAGGAGGGGAGGGGAGAGGGGGGTGGAGGAGGGGAGAGGAGAGGGGAGAGGAGAGGGTGGAGGAGGAGAGAGGAGAGGAGATGGCTGGAGGAGGGGAGACGAGAGGGTGGAGGAGGAGAGGGAGGGAGGAGGGGAGAGGAGGGGAGAGGAGAGGGGAGAGGAGGGGAGGGAGGAGAGGGTGGAGGAGGGGAGACGAGAGGGGAGAGGAGAGGTGAAGGAGAGGGTGGAGGAGGGGATGGGGAGGGAGGAAGGAGAGGGTGGAGGACGGGAGAGGAGAGGGGAGAGGAGAGGGAGTAGGAGGGGAGAGGAGAGGGTGGAGGAGGGGTGAAGGAGAGGGTGGAGGAGGGGTGACGGAGAGGGTGGAGAAGGGCGGAGAGGAGGGGAGAGGAGGGGGGAGAGGAGGGGAGAGGAGGGGGGAGAGGAGGGGTGAAGGAGAGGAGAAGAGAGGGTGAAGGAGGGGAGACGAGAGGGTGGAGGAGGGGAGAGGAGAGGGTGGAGGAGGGGAGAGCAGGGGAGAGGAGAGGGTGAAGGAGGGGAGCGGAGGGGAGAGGAGGGGTGAAGGAGAGGGTGAAGGAGGGGAGAGGAGAGGGTGAAGGAGGGGAGAGGAGGGGAGAGGAGAGGGTGGAGGAGGGGAGAGGAGGGGAGAGGGTGAAGGAGGGGAGAGGAGGGGAGAGGAGAGGGTGGAGGAGGGGAGAGGAGGGGAGAGGGTGGAGGAGAGGAGAGGAGAGGAGAGGAGAGGGTGAAGGAGGGGAGAGGAGAGGGTGGAGGAGGGGAGAGGAGAGGAGAGGGTGGAGGAGGGGAGAGGAGAGGAGGGGTGAAGGAGAGGGTGAAGGAGAGGGTGAAGGAGGGGAGAGGAGAGGGTGGAGGAGGGGAGAGGAGAGGAGAGGGTGGAGGAGGGGAGAGGAGGGGAGAGGAGGAGGGGAGAGGAGGGGAGAGGGTGGAGGAGGGGAGAGGAGGGGAGAGGAGAGGGTGGAGGAGGGGAGAGGAGGGATGAAGGAGGGGAAAGGAGGGGAGAGGGTGGAGGAGGGGAGAGGAGGGGAGAGGGTGGAGGAGGGGAGAGGAGAGGGTGGAGGAGGGGAGCCGGGCTACTGGCGGTGAAACAAAGACACGTGTGATCGTAGGGCCATGGCAGCACACAGGCCCAGTTATTAGTTATTACTTTTTAAATATCTGTTTTATTAGGTATTATGATATTATATATATATATATATATATATATATATATATATATATATATATATATATATATATATATATATATATATGTATTAGTAGTTATAATGTTACATGAAATATAACATAGTTATTTTTTCATGTATTATGTAACATGCTTTATATATATACATATATATAAATTATCATGTTTTATGATATGTGTTTTATTAGGTTTAATTTTATATGTATGATACATTACATATTTATATGCATTTCATGAGCAGAATCAGAATCCAGTATTCCACAATGCGGTGGTATGAGTAAGGAATGAACCATGATCGGGTGACCTGTTATTTAAACATGTGTGGTCGGGTGAAGATGTGGTTGCTTACCACCAGCCAATTAAGAATCAGGTGACATCCTTTATTCAGCTTAAAGAACAGTTTACTAACTTGATTGTATATTACTTACTTACATCTATAAAGATAATGCTATTTTTTGATCGGCTATAATACTATTCCCCTCTTCTGTGAGCATTTCATGTGGCGTTGTCAAGGAAACATCTGGTTGAAATTGTATTTGACCGTGATTAGAAACCGTTAAAAGGCTGAGGTGTCACACAGCCGTGGAACGTTCGGGTGTGCTCTAGTATGATGGTATGATAGTTAATGTCATTTTTTTGAGTTACTTCATGCAGTGGGTTTGAGCAGAAGTTGTATGTATAAGGCAGAGCAGGAAAGCATCTAAACAGTATATAAATAAATGAAACCTCTCGCCTGGGTGTCTGTTTTATGTAGTATATTTCTTGACACTGGTTATTTCTGTTTCCTTAAATGGAATGAAGATACTTCAGAAATCCTTAGATCCTCTCAGTCCTCCTCTCATCACACCTCAGCTGTGATTTCAGCATTAGGAATGACCTTGTTATATTTCTCCCTTAAAGGAGGGAAAAGTACTGATATGCTTTACTGTGCGTTTGTGTTATGAAACATCAGTAGTAGAGTTGCTCTTGCTGAATCAATGATTCCCTTTACCTTGTATAACAGCACACTGAAGCGCCAGTGAACCAACACAAGATCATGAATGCTCTGACCTGTTCCTCCATGTGAATGTGATGATAAGTGTTGGTGTGATTGAATGATTCGGGCTGCAGCTGTGTTTCAGTTCATCTCATTACAGCTGGCTCCCAATTTCCATGAAGATTAAAATCCGGCATCAAAATCCACTTTAGGTCAGAAAAGGTCAAAGCGAGGAAAGGGATGGCCCAAACTGAATCTTCTAATCAATTGGAACTGTGTTTGAGTTATAATGAATGAATACAGAGGACACAGAAGAAAGTCAAGTCCAATTTCAATGTTACACCTTCTTGTTCGAAAGTGTCTTCATCTATCATTATCTAACCTTGTCTGCCCTCTGTGTTTCAGGAAGACATTGCATAAAGGACGTACAAGGTAAAAACATTTCTGTTTTTTTTAAAGCTTTCAACCAGCCACCCCCTGCCAGCCCTTTTCTGTTTCACCAATCAGCCATTCATCCTTAACCATTCATCCATCAATCTGTCCACAATTAATTCAACCGTCCATCAATCCATCCATGCTTCCATCTCTATGTCAGTTTCTAAGCATACAATTCTTTAAATGCAGTGATAGTAGGTCTAATGATAATCACAGAAACAGTTATTTTTAATGCATGTATCATTATTATTTGTTATTCTGGATTCACAAAATATAGAAATATTACACAGTGCTTACTGTATGCATTTTTATTATGAAAAGAAAATCATTTTTCACATGCTTACCAGACCAGATAAATTAACACACTTTTTCATACTTTATCAAATATTTCTGAGGTATTAATATTATAAATTTGAATATCTGCCATTCATTCTGCATATATCTGTTCACATGAGCAATAGTAAAATATCAGAGTGTTCAGAAAGTTGGTATTTCAAGAACTAAATTGTTATCCACTTCTACAATCCACTTCTACAATTCCCAATTGCTCACTGTTTCAAATTCTAGATCTGTCCTAGTTGACAAATTAATAACAAATATTTGGACATTGTATGAATAAGTCTTGAGGGTTCACAGCAAACTATAGGAGTATTTGACTTGATAGTCCCAATGTCTTATTATTCTTTGTTCTGTGAGGTGTTTTTTTTATGTTTTTTATGTTAGCAGAACCATGGGGGCTCTCCATCTCCAGAACATGAACACTAACCTTGTTTTACATCTAGTGCCTACAGAAGGGCACCAAACACCAGTCCAGCAGAGATTGACAGCTGTGCCATAGCAACAGTTTGGCTAGTTGCCAGGCTGTAGGGGTTGCCAGGCAAAAGGTTCCCATGGCAACCTCCATTTTGCCACCTTGGTATACGAGGCTTACGACAACCAAAGCAGATTAGTGTAGGACAGAGCGTGGTCTCATCTGGAGATGAGGAGGCTGCTAATACAGAACAGAGCATTTCATGTGCATAGCATGACAGCGTCAACACAACACATGGTTTACTACAAGGCGCTGAAAGAGGTGACTTAGTAGGAGTTTGTCTGCATGCTATCTCAAGGGAAGCCTGGCAAAATGTCACTATATATATGTTGTAGGTTTATAAGTTATTGCAACATTTACTCACACACGTCACCTATTACCAATGTGATGTCATGATCACACACACCACATAATACCAATGTGATTTCATGATCACACACACGACAAACTACCAATGTGATGTCATCACACAAAGCACATGCTCCCATTGAGATGTCACGTTTACACATGCCACTTACTACCAATGTGATGTCATCATACACACCACATACTACCAAAGTGATGTCATCATACACACCACATACTACAAATGTGATGACATTATTTTATTTTTTTCAGACACATACAAAACCAATTGTATAGTGTGAGAAATGTGTCATTGATAAATAATTAAACTAATTCTAGGTCATGTATATGTTATATAAAGTTGTAGTCTCTCTCTTTCTCTCTCTCTCTCTGTCTGACTCTGTCTCTCTCTGTCTGTGCTGCATTAAGGGGTATAGGGAGACAGAGAGAGGGGGAGGGGTACAGGGTTGGGGGTGTACTTTAATAGAGGAAGAGACGAAGATAGGAAGTCTGAATGGTGCAAACAACAAACTGGTAGCAAGCTCAGAATCTAGTGACTATGAAGAGGACGCAGATTCACCAGTGTTTCATTCCATCTCTCACCTCTCTCCCTCTCTCTCTCTTTCTCTCTCTCTCTCTCTCTCTCTCTCTCTCTCTCTCTCCCTCTCTCTCTCTCTCTCTCTCTCTCTCCCTCTCTCTCTCTTTCTCTGTCTCTGTCTCTGTCTCTGTGGTAGCTACCAGAGAGACACTGCGTTATTTCACAGGAAAGTGAAGAGCAGGTCAGGCAGAGGGGGTGGGGCAAAGCTTAGCCTCCTCTGATCTGTTTTAATTTCCTGTTTGGCATTCATTCTGATCCACAAACTCATGCATACACACACACACGCACACACACGCACACACACACACACACTAACACACACACACACACACACACACACACACACACACACTGCACACTATACACTATAGACTGCACACTGTACACTTTACACTAAAGCCTGTACACTATACACTATAGACTGCACACTGTACACTATACACTATAGAATGTATACTATACACTATAGACTGCACACTACACTATACACTATAGAATGTATACTATACACTATAGACTGCACACTGTACACTATACACTATAGAATGTATACTATACACTATAGACTGCACACTGTACACTATACACTATAGAATGTATACTATACACTATAGAATGTATACTATACACTATAGACTGCACACTGTACACTATACACTATAGAATGTATACTATACACTATAAACATGCTGCAGTGATCTTATGTAGTCCTACCAGCTAGGAGGCAACAGACACCTGAAGGTCTCCGCACTGTTGGACATATTCTCCCCTCACCCCTGGCTCTCCTCCCTCCCCCCTGGTTCTCCTCCCTCCCCCCTGGTTCTACTCCCTCCCCCCCTGGCTCTCCTCCCTCCCCCCCTGGCTCTCCTCCCTCCCCCCTGGCTCTCCTCCCTCCCCCCTGGCTCTCCTCCCTCCCCCCTTGTTGCCCTATTGGTCCACTCCATCCGACAACATGGCCACATCATAAATGTGTTTAAATATAATTCAGTCTTTAAGGCGTTTTGTTTATTTGAAAGCTTTGCGCCTTTGATAGGAGAGATCTATCACCCGTCAAGTCAATTATGTCCTTATTCCTCTTGAAGCTATAGAAGGAGAATGGTAATGAGAATAGTTCTGTTTTGATAACCAACAAAGCATGAAACCTTTCAGGCTGAATATTGCATGATGGGGATCAAGCAACAGAGAGCTGTATGAAACCAGTAGGAGGGGGAAAAAATATCTTTCCCAGTCGCCAGTAGAGGGCAACCATTGTTCGAAAATAGAAATAATTCCAGACTGCCTCTCTCTCTTGATGTCGCTGCCATGCGTCCCATACAGGCCCGCTCGACAGACTCAGACGTGTGTTCTTTGTAGCACTGACGACGTTTGACGAGTACGCTTTGAGATGACCTGTGTTATTTTTAACCCTAATTGAGATCTATAGCGTTGTTGTGAAGCAGAGTCTATTCTGCTTTTCCTTTAATGTTTTCTCATCTTACATTCTGCCGTCCCCCTTTGTGTGTCCTTTCCCGTCTTAGTTTACCCACCGGATCAAAGTGAATCCCTGTAAACAATTTAATTATAGGTTGCAGTCGCACCCAGCCGGTCAGGGTGCGACTCACAACACAAACAACGCCGTCTGAACCAAGTGAGCAGACCTCAGCTCAATTAACTGAAATGACAGTGGCTGTGGGGCCGAGTGTGGCTTCACTTCTACTACACAACATTTTTAGTCACAGTATACTATAGCCTGTCTATATATATTCATACAGACACATTTCCATCCATGAATATCTCCATCAAGGTCACACTAATGGTTTGTAGCATGAAATATGAAGCCTGCTAAAATGTCTTACTGCTCCCCCTTCAAACGGTAACTCCTTCTCAGTGGTGCCAAGTACTTAAAACATCATATTTCCCCAGTTCATGAGCAATTTTAATTTCAAGGGAAAAACCTTCACCTTGCTGTTCAAAGCAATATTATATAATATCACAAAACACATTTTCTCCTCATTAGTGAAAACATACCAGCATACAGATTATAATTACATGATTTGACATGATTTGATCCTCTAGTCTTGAGACCGAGTTAGGAGGCAGAAAATAATTTACATTGTTCATGTGTGGGCAATCACAGATGAGTTATACATCACACAAGTGTATCAACTGCATTGCAGAGCAAACTTGTCACACAGAAAACCAACATCAGAAACACAATAAAGTAGCGTGGCTCACAGCTTTGGGATCAGGCGGTCAACCAAGACATCAACAAACACCAAGACATTAAGAGACGGACAGGTCTCCCTCGGGCAGACCGTCTGACCGGCAGACCGTCTGACCGCCAGTCTGGCTGTCAGACAGTGATAGAGCCTCCCCTGCTGGGAGAAGCTCCCCCCCCCCCCCCCCCCCCCCCCCCCCGCTGGGAGAAGACCACCAGACAGTCTGTGTGTGGTACGATAGCGACCCCCCCCCTCGCTGTGAGAAGACAACCCCCCCCCCCTTGCTGGGAGATGCCCCCCCCTTCTGGAGCGCAGCCGGTCCTCTGTGCTCTGCAGAGTGAGGTAGTTGGTTGTATGGTTTGGCGTAATAATCAGCCGGGAGATAACTGTACAGCTCTCTAGCTTCCCCTGCAGAGTCACCTCACACCAGCCGGCCCCTGCCCGGCCCCTACTACCAGGTGAGTATCTCTCGGAGCCTGATGGAGCAACGCATCGTCGCTAGCAACACAACCTAGCAACCCCCCCCCCCCCCCCCCCCCCCCCCATTAAGATACCGCCGTTTACCTGTCCTGCACTGAGATCACCTTCACGTTCTGCGAATGCACCCTTTGAACCAGCCAAATTGGTTTGGATGTGTAAGGGACAGTATGCTTACCAGTTCCTCACTATAACCAGAGGAGATCCTTCACATCTCTATTAGTGTCACGTGACCAACTCAAAGGAGAAGAGCAACATCAATCGACCATCTGGCGGTCACCCCCTCTCCAACGTCGAGGAGTGCTTTACCTTAGTGGGCCCTTTGCTTCCTGTCATACCTGCTATTACGTTATCTAAACACAGCTCTGGGAAATCTGATTGTGTCCCTTGAAACTATTGACCTCCCTGCCCTGTATGTGCAGCTCCCAGACATGACAGCTGATGCTCTTTATAGTCTCTCACTCACACACACACACCTCCGGTTCACACACACATGCATGTCCACCTCAGAACACACACACACACACACGCACACACACACACCCGCACACACACACACACAAAGCCATCATGCAAACTCATTTATCTACTCTCCTATGCCCCGTCCTGCTCCCTCCACCCATCTGCAGTCTACAGCCTCTCTCCTCCCCATCTCTCCCTTTCCCCTTCCCTGCCTCCCCCCCCCCTGCCCAGGGAGAAGGAGCTCTAGATCAGACGTGTGGTGAATCGACACTGTCAGCCGTGCCGTTCTTTATGTCCCAGACACCCCCAGTCCACTGTCAGGACAGACGACCCACATCTGGCGGGAGGGGAGGGGGCTCTTGCCAAGTCATTTTATCAAAGCCTGGGAAATGACAAAGAGATGCAGCACACACACACACACACAGACACACACACACACACACACACACACACACAGACGCACACACACACACACACACACATACACAGTCTCTGACTCACTCAGTCACAATTCACTCAGACACTCTTAGTTACTGACACAGGCAGGTATCAAGGGCATGGTTGCGACGCCCTTTTCTAACTTTGGCTTGTGTGTTTTGTGTGTGTGTGTGTGTGTGTGTGTGTGTGCGTTAACGTGTGTGCGCGCGCCAGCAGCAGTAAGCTAGCAGCAGTAAGCTAGCAGCAGTAAGCTAGCAGCAGCAGCAGCCACCATCCCAGACTGATGATGTCACCCCTATGGAACACTCCCCGTGCTTTGTCTCATAGTGGCACTGCAGAGTGGAGCTGCAGACACACTCACACACACACACACACACACACACACAGACACACAAAAACACACACACACGCACACCCACACACAAACACTCACACATACAGGTTCACACACACACAACACATACACACAACCACAAAATAATTCACTAGTCCATGGTTGTGATATCAGAGTGTAGGCCGTAATGATGTCCATCCGAAGTGTGTATTATTATTTTTCTTTTAACTTGGAAGTACCCGTTAGTGATGCAGGGCTATAATTTGCTCCAGCTAACCAGGTTTTTCACCCGACGACAGGACACACGATGTATAAAGCTGCTGCAGTACTGCTTTGATGTATTACAGAACGTCACTTTTAGTGCCAGGGATTAAGTGGCTGCAACATTAAATCCCAAACACAGGCCCTGCTGCGACACAGCGGCTGACATGTACAGTTTGAGGTTGGCAGCGTGGTGGAACAAGGTGTCAACGGAAAGAAAACGTTTTCCATTTGCCAGAGTCAAATATTTGTCTGTTACATTATACTTTAAACATGATGTTATACATAATGTTACATTAAACATGTGTGTGACATTATACATAAGGCTTTTCATCATGTTGCATTATGCATGATGTTATTATGTTGCATTATACAACAGGCTGTTGCATAATGTTACATTATGCATGATGTTATACATAAGGTTACATTAAACCACAGGATGTGGCATACTGTTATACATGATGGTATAATGTTGCATTATACTTTAGGCTGTTACATACTGTTACATTATACAAGATTATGTTACATACTCTTACATTATACATGATGTTACATTATACAAAAGGCTGTTGCATAATGTTACATTATGCATGATGTTATACATAAGGTTACATTAAACCACAGGATGTGGCATACTGTTATACATGATGGTATAATGTTGCATTATACTTTAGGCTGTTACATACTGTTACATTATACAAGATTATGTTACATACTCTTACATTATACATGATGTTACATTATACAACAGGATGTTACATAATGTTACATTATACATTAGGCTGTTACATAATGTTACATTATATATTAAACGTAATGTTATATATAATGTACACTATACATTATGTTATAATGTTTCATTATACATACATAGGACGTTGCATAACATAAAACATGGGAACATGAACATTAAATATTATATGAACATATCCTCTTTTGATCGCATCATGATCACAGAGCTGACCAATCAGCTGTTGTCGTTAAACTCAACCCAGAACAGATCACGATCACAGCGTTAGCATCAGACGTTGTGTTTACACTCAACCCAGAACAGCCAGCCGATGGGATTAGATCCACTATGGTGTCCCACTGGGTCTGGGATGGTACCGCTGTGCTGACCTGCCGCACTCTAGAACACATCTCCCAGCTGGGCTCCAGCATCAGTTCAAAACAAACACAAGCCTTATTCAGCTAAATCCATAAAAACAAGTGAAGTGGTGTGGCACATAACTGCTCACATGCTTCAAAGCCAACCCAAGCCCTTCTTCCATAGCAGACTGAAATGTGTACATGGTCGTTAAAGAAGGATACCTCTTAGAGTGCCCTAAACAACGATGGTCTCTACAGTTCTGCGGGGACGTTCCCTGGGTGTGTTGGAGGTAACTAAAGATGATGTTTCCCATCCATCTACTGCATAGGATGCTGGAGCCTGATCCATTGAGCGCTCTTTAACGGGCGGTGTGAAGGCTGTAAACACCAAGAGAGCTGCTCATCCACTGCTCTCGCTCTCAGGTTCACGATTTTCTCTCCATTTTCATCCTATTAGTGATGCTGCTGACCCTCCCCCCTCTCCCCGCCAACCCTCCCCCCCTCCCCCCTGCCTCTCTGCTTCTCTGCCTCTCTGACTCCCCACTACTGGCTCACACACACTTCCTCTGCTTGCCAGACACAAGCGTGCACACGTACACGTACACACACACACGCCAAAAACACGTGCACACACATGTGCCCACACAGACATATGTGCACTTGCACACACACTCAAAATCAACAAACACACACCAACAGTCATCGATAAACACACACCCCGGAGAACTGCATTATTTTTCGCAGTTTGTCCCTCTTTTTCTCTCTCTCTCTCTCTCTCTCTCTCTCTCTCTCTCTCTCTCTCTCTCTTTCACACACACAAATTGTGCACAGACACATTCTGTAAACACATGTGCATACGCACAAGAGCGTACGCACATACCGCCCAGACTGCATGGGGGAGGGGGGCTGAATGGCGCGGGGGGGGGGGGGGGGGGTGCGCGAGCAGAGACGCAACGCTCCGAAAACGTGAGACGAAGAAGAGGGAGATGAAAGGGTGAAGGCAAGATAGAGGGAGAGGTAGGGCAAGGGGGAGAGAGAGGGACAGAGGGGAGAAGAGTTAGGGAGAAAGGAGGAGACTTTGAGGTACAATGCATGCTTGGACAAGACATTCATTACCAAAGAAATAGGCAGAGAGAGAGATAGAGAGAGAGACTGGGACAGAGAGAGAGAGACAGAGACAGAGAGGGGGCGAGCGGAGGAGGAGTGGAGCAGAAGACGCTAGACGGGGGTAACTGAGGCTGTCAGGTAGGGGGAGGCATGTGCACCTGCAGGTAAGCCTTTCGCTTTACTCGTCTTTGTGTTTTTACGACTGGCCGCCCCTGCAGGATAAATGACGGGCTGCGGTGTCGCTGTGAGTGGCAGCTTGCCAGAGAGAAGAACAATGTAATCAATACTATTGTCTGTAATGTATCTGACGCTTTTGTGTCTGGCCCTGGCATAGCCAGCCATCTGACAGACAGACACACAGACAGACCAAGAGGGAGAAAGACAGATAGAAAGAGAGAGACAGACAGAGAAAGGAAGCTGGAAGAACACTATAAGCTGGAGGCTCAATTCCTTTCAAATAAAAGATGGGTCGATGAGACGCCATTAATTCTCTCTTTTTATTTAACCGTCCAAAAAGAGTTTTGATTAATCAACGTCTGTGCTTCTTCTTCCTATGATCGTTATTAACACAAACTTTAGTGTCAAAATGGTTGTAATGGTTCTGTCGTCCAGGTTGATCTATTGATGGGTTCTTACTGAGACGAGGTGCAGTTGTAAATGTTCTGGTTCAACTGTGTTGGAGACATCTGATCTGATTCTTCCAGATAAGATACTTCCCATCGTCTTTCTATTTGTATAATTTTTCTTTATTATTTCTGAATTTTATGTTTTGATTTATTAAGATTTGCCGATATCTTTCTACCAAATACAATGAGTATTTTATATTAATATTGTGATAGATTGCACAAGGGTCATACAATAATGCTGTATTTCCTCGAGTCGCCCCGCGCTTGTGATTCTTCAAGAGCAGACATTTGTTTTCATATTATTAACAAATGTTTCTGTTCACTTAAATTAATTTACTTCCAAGCACAAATTGAAAACGGATTACGGTGGGAAATATTATAATTCCTCTTAATCGCTGTCCAGACAAACGACTGGTCAGTGCTGACCAATGATTTAGCCTGATTTGTGTTATGTCAATATGATATTTATTAATCAAACTGAATGTCATAAAAAAAACATAATTGAACAACAGCCTTATACAGAAAAATATTAAAACAGTATATCCCATGCAAATTGAATACAAAGATTACAGTGAAAATTGTCTTTCAGAAGTTATTTGAATGGTGTGCAATAGAATAGATTCCCTTCAAGATTTGCCATGCAATGTGTCTACCAGAAGGTGGCAGTAATTTACAAAATGGACCTGCTCCAAGATGCACTTAGCAACCAAAAAGCCAATTTCGATATTAAGTATACATTTTTAGCTGCATTCCTGAACGGGACAAGGTATTTCATGTCTCATGTAGCCATAGTGCTCCAGGTTTTATTTGGCCTGGAGATAAAATGGGGCCGATATTAAAGATTAGCTCCTCTGTTCTTTAGCTCATCTGATCTTTTCCTCTTATCTCCTCCTTCATGTAAGCATCGATCTCATATCATCTAGGTAAGTAAAATACTGAGTCATATGATATGACTTTAGTTTCAGTTTAATTTTGAAAGTCATATTGTAGCTACGTAGTAAAGCTGCGTCAAATTGCAACAAGGTTTTTGTCTCTTGATCAGTGAATATATGTTAATAAATAACCTTTTTGCCTCATGTACACAGCGTATATATATATATATATATATATATATGTATACACAGCATATGTGAGGCAAAACAAAATTCACCAACGTCTGCGTCTGTCACGGCATTGCACACACATTGTAGAAATACGAATGAATGCTGTGAAACACATAATGGTCAGAACGTCTTAAAACATTAATTATAGCTGCTCTTTATGCCCTATTTGATGCCCCAATAAGTGCTGGTAATGCCGCTCTGTGTTTTTCCCCAGGAACAAGTGAGGAACTCCTGTGGTGCAGCAGAACCTGGCATTAGGTCATGTCTTTGTCTTGCCGCGGCATCGTAGCACATTATTTTAAACATTTTCCAACATGTCAGGTTCTTTTACTGTGTTTCTCCAGTATGCCCCTCTGTCCCTGAGACCCTTAACCTGTGAGGTTAAAGGTCACAGGTTAGGTCCTCGGGAACAGAGCTGCATTCAGTTTCAACGCTTAAGGAAGAAAGAAAGAGATGGTTTACTCTGAGTGTGGTCTTGAGCGTCCTGTTCAGGCTTTTTTAATCTAGTTGATCTTAGACTATGATGAAGTCTTATATTATATCCTACAATGTCCTATAATATAGGATCAACCATAAGCTATACTATGAGATATGCTATGAGACTTATAGCATATCTTATAGTAAATATTATGGTTTATCCTATAGTATAGATGACATCTTATACTGTACATTATAGCATATCTTATAGTATATATTACATGTTATACTGTATATAATAGAATATCTTTAAGCATATCTTAAATATAACCCACATCTTATAGTATAGCTTATAGCTTATCTTATTGCATATATCACGTCTTACAGTTTATCTTATAGTATAATATACTATATATATATATATATATATATATATATACTTCTCATAGCATATCTTATAGCATGTCGCATGGGGGTCTAGGTCTGCAGGGAGAGCGTTGGTGACCCGGACGCAGTGCAGGGTTTATCCAGGGCAGCACCTGCCCTCAGACCTGTTCCTATCACCCGGCGACGTCTGGGAACCACGGTGAAAGCAAGCTGTTCAGAGGTTAGCCGGCCTGTCACTCAGGGGACCGGCCTGGCGGTGTGGCTTCCTGATATAAAGTCCTCAATGAGGACCTGTAGGAAGACAGCCCAGGGTTGTGGCCCCGTCAATTCCGTCATCTCTTCAATCCAATGGATTCACATTTAGTATCTGTCGAGCTGCCTGCCTGCATTCAAAGTGTTTTTTATAGTTTTATATAATAATGTATGTTACGCATCAGTTATTATGATACTATTAACAAGACAACCACTGTTAAACCTCATCTTTCGCAATTCAATTATCGTATCTCAAACGGGGGAGATCGAAATGCGACTCGAGCAGTGTGTATTGAAAATGTGTCTAAAAAATAACCTCCTCTTTGAGACTGTGATGTGTAACCTTGCCGGAGGAATAAAGGACATTGAATAAAGTGGACACTCTTTTGTAAAGACCAGACTTGTTGTTTATGTCGGGTTGTCACCGTTCGTCTTGCATCACACCATGCCTGCTTAAATGCGGCCACATAAAAGTGCCGATCAGTGGGACCTCCTTTGCTGGCTAGGGACCGGTAGTGCTGTGGCAGCGCTGAGACTGCGGCCTCGTATTGATCGTCTTGTCTGTGCGGACACAGATGACTGCATTAGTATCCAGCTCACCCCGACACTGGAAATATATTAAGTTCATGTATTAGGCACCCTGTCTGGTTACCATGGAGACCAACAGACTGGGGACTGGGGGGATGGGGGTGAGGGGGGGAGGACAGACCAGTAGACTGGTTCTGCAGTCCCACCACTTTTCTCTCTCTCATTTGTCTATGTCGCTCTCTCGTCTATCTCTCTCTGTTCATCTCTCTCTCTCTCTCGCTCTCTCTGTCTGTCTGTCTCTCTCTGTCCCTCCCCCCCCCCTCTCTCTGTCATTCCCATGTCTTCTTCTGGGCTGCCTGGTTACTTTTGTGTCCTGCTCCTCCTCTATTCCCCTCCTGGTTCTGTTTGCATTATTTTATTGTCTGAACCATTTGATCCCATCCTCCCTTTTATATCCTTTCATACTTTTCATCATACATATAATAATAATCATAATAATAATAATAATAATGATAATAATAATTATTATCATTATTATTATTATTATTATTTATTGAGGCTTTGCACACCAATATTCCTGATCCCATTGATTGCAGCATCCCTCCCCCTTTTCTCTTGCTCTCCATATCATTCTCGTCTCCCGCCCTTCTCCCCCCTAGAGGAGAGAAGAGGCTGGCTTCAGCCTCTACATCGCTCAGACTTCTCACTTGATCCCTACACACACAGCATTTAACCCTCTCCTCTACGGCTTTGACTCCCCTCAACCTCCCCCCCCCCCCCCCCCCCCCCCCCCCCCCCCCCCCCCCATCCCAGCCCTCTACCCCCCCCTGTCTCTGAGCGCTGCAGTAAAACTGGTGCAGGGAGGCTCAGGAAACGGGGAGACAATGGGAGCGAATGGGGGGGGGGGGGGGCTTGTGGCCGTCATGAGTGCTACAATCCATTCAGAAATCCAATTCTCTATTGAATAGTGTTGTGATGCACAGATGTTGTCCAATAATAATCACAAATCTGATCCATCAAGCTAGGAATGTTCCACTACATTCGGAATACCGGTGACATCATTCATCTGTGACATCAAACATATGTGACTGCACGCGCGCTGTCCGTACGGGTCAGTGGGTTCGAATTAAAGCCCAGTCGAGTCGAGTTTCTGCCCTCGTTTTCACAAGTCGTTCAAGTGTCTGCGATGCGGACGGGCCTGGTTCACGTGTGTGCGCTGTGGGTCCGCGTCCTGGTGGTCCTGCACGTCGGCCTACTGGGGGCCCCCGCGTTGGGCTGCTACCAGTGCCTGGTGGATGTGAGCACCAGCCTGCGGCTCTGCTGGGGCCACTGGCTCACTCAGCACAAAGTCAGGAACGTGGACTCCTGCTTTAGGACCATCGATCGTGTGTTCAATTACAACCAGAAGGTCATCGAGGCCGGCAGAGTGGGTGAGGAAAGAAATTATGATTGTGTTTTAAAACTTTTCTTCAATACTGTTTTGTGCCTTGTGTCTTACCATGATCAAACACACTGTGATTATGTGTGTGCATATGTGTGTGT
>NC_136934.1:37533638-37793638 GCF_949987615.1 Pollachius pollachius
AATTGGTTTGTTGGTTAACCAGTAGGTTCATTGGTTTGTCAGTTAGTTAGTTTGTTTTGAGTTAACCAGTAGGTTGGTTGGTTAGTCAGTTAGTTAGTTTGTTGGTTTTCCAGTAGGTTTGTTGGTTAGTCAGTTAGACAGTTTGATTGTTGGTTAATCAGTAGGTTTGTTGGTTAGTCAGTAGGTAAGTTGGCTAGTCAGTTAATCAATCAGTTAGTTAGTGCGTGAGTTTGATGGTTAGACAGTTAGTTTCTTTGTCTGGAAGGAATCATGTTCAACAGTGATCCATGTTTAAAACCATCTCAGCCGACTTCATAGTTTCATCAAACACTTAAATTGACGAAATGTCATCACACAGACAAGCAGAACCACAGATAAATAAATCTCATCTTGATGGGACAGCCATGCTGCGAGCCTTCTCCCTGACCAGCAACACAGGTTAAACAGCTATTGTCATACAGAGCGTTCTCCATATCACATAAAAGTGATAATATATATGTATTTACATATAAATTTGTATATATATATATGTATATATATATATATACAAATTTATATGTATATATATATACAAATTTATATGTGTGTGTATGTTAAACCGCTATTCACCATATCACAGAGATCTAGTCCAAACTAGACAACAGTGATCCTTTCCATTGTATTTGTATTTGATTGTTATTGGACATAACAATCAAAAAAAAAAAAAAACGATAAAAACTAATAATGAAACGCACCACATAAATTTCCATCGCAAGTCTTTGATATTTTGGTTCCTGGTCTTGTGTTTGTTTGCTTGTGTCTAAGTGACCAGAGTGAGACATTTGGATTGAATGAGATTGTGTCTCAAAGGGAGATGAAGATAAAGATTAGAAGATAGAGCAGGCAGGTTGGCTGATTTGTGTCATCATTATATGGCACTATTTGAATCTAAAATGTGATAAAGTTGGAGTTCATGGGATTTTATCATAGTCATCTCTTATCCAGGAAAATGCTAATTATTTGTAAATTAGAGACAGCTGTGACTGAAGAAATGCAATCATTACTCCTGCGGCTGTCTACTTTCCATAGTCAATATTCTCCAGGGTTGCTCTTACTTTCAACAAAAGTTAAAGGAGACATTGAATATGGAATATCATCTCTAGGATCTGACCGTGAATAACCAGACGAGGGCGAAGCATAGGAGGTGCAACATGTGTGCCCTGAAGTCTGCCCCTCGGGTGTGTGGAAGGGGAAACAGACGGGTGGGGAGCGCTAGATAATCTGAACCAGATGCAGAGTAGGGGAAGTGATTCTTGGCTTCGTCACTCTAGTTACCAAACTAACATTTGTTCCATCACATCACAAACGTTTCACTATTCATTCAAACAAACTTTCCAGAAAAAGAAAAAATAAAATGACAATTTCCATTTCTTATCAATGTGACGTGACTAGGTGGAAAATAATTACATTTGAACAGCGAAACACAGAGTTGAAAGTAGTTGCATGGTGGAAAGTGTTTTATACACTTTTATCTTGCAGGTTATATGCATAGCTAAATTATTATCTATGGGGATCTATAGATAGTTAGGGTTATCCATCATTTTAATATCTATAACGATTGATAGGATGTATCAAATATACTCATAAGATAAAAGAATGTTATCAGTCTGACAAATCTGGTGAGTAACGTTGATGCTGCTCTTTACACTAACCAGACAAGTGAGAAAGCCTGCTTACGTACCGCAGAGTAGGTCAGACCGGATTGAGAAAGATCTTACTCATTCCCAATGTTCGTTTCAGTCATTCCTGAGGTCAGTCTTTTCCCGGGTGGTTCCGGGACCCCATGTTGTTGGGAAACCGGGGATGGCATGTGTTTGACTGAAGACAATGGGCTGTTTACTCTTTTGCTATTCTTTCGCTATTCATGTTGTACTACTCAGTAGATCACATAATGTAATCACAATTTTTTATTAATATTAATTTGAATTAAATTAAATTGTTTTTGTATAGCCCTTAATCACAGGTACAGTCTCAAAGGGCTTTCCAGGGATGATCAGGAGTACAATGGGTGACATAATTAACATACATACATCTAACTACAACATGTTTAGAGTTCTGTTAGAGGTGGTTGAACTATCATCATTAAGTTCTCACCAAAACACAAATAGAATTTGAATCAAAATAATTGCAAAAGTTTTTTTTTAACTACCACTTATAACAAATAATCTAACGTAACAGTCCCTTTATTTTTCATATTTCAATCAACGAATGCATTCTTTGTGAGCAATTAATAGGTAGGATATATTTATTTGACAGATTTGATAATGATAGACAAAATAGATTCTAAAAGGTATATTTTTCTATGCTTATAATTGCTTGATAATCTAAATGAACCTCCAAGAAAATTCCATATATAATTGGAACTGTAGATTAGTAGAATCTGGAAACCCCTTTAAAAATATATCCCTACATATTTCCAATGTTTCTAAAAAGTTGGTTGTCAAACATCTCTCTAGAAACCATATTGTCATGGTCTGTCTGTTTCCTTGTCTTGTTTTAGTGTGTTTTACTTTGGTATCTCTGTCTTGTTTCTCCCCATGTCCTGTCAAGTTTTCCTCCTGTGTGATTACTCCTGTTACTCGTTGCGTGTCCTGTGTTTGGTATTTAAGCCCTTGTCTTTCCTTTGTTCCTTGTCGGATCATTGTGGTTGGTGGTGAATTGTGCCCTGTGTGTTACCTGTGTTCTCTGTGTTACCCGCGTCAGCTGTGTTCTCAGTGTTCCTTGCCTTTTGCGTTAATAAATTATCCTTTGCCTGAACTGTCTGCTGTTCGGTCCTACCTGCCTGCCTGCCACCCGCCAACCGTGACAGAATGATCCGACCATCATTGGACCCAGCGGACGCTCTTTTTGTTGGAGGCTGTGTTGGGGCGTACATGCAGTGCTGTTGCTTCAAGGCCCGGGTTGGAGGGTGCCTTACGGACTATCAGAGTGGGGGTGATCTTCCAGACCTTCCAGAAGGGGCCTGCCCTCTATCTTGCCTTCCAGAGGGGTCCCGCCTTCTAAACCTTCCAGAAGGGGCCCGCCCTCTACCTTGCCTTCCAGAGGGGTCCTGCCCTCTAAACCTTCCAGAAGGGACCCGCCCTCTACCTTGCCTTCCAGAGGGGTCCCGCCTTCTAAACCTTCCAGAAGGGGCCTGCCCTCTATCTTCCAGACCTTCCAGAGGGGTTTCGCCTTCCAAACCTTCCAGACCTTCCAGAAGGGGCCCGCCCTCTACCTTCCCTTCCAGAGGGGTCCCGCCTTCCAAACCTTCAGGACCTTCCAGAAGTGGCCTGCCCTCTACCTCGCCTTCCTCCAGAGGGGACCCGCCCTCTACCTCACCTTCATCATCCCCGATGCCGGCCACCTCTGGGTCTTCGCCGTTGCAGGCCTCCAGAATTGCAGGCCTCCAGAATTTTTTCTGGGTTCTTTCCTCCTGGCTCCCTCCCCACCCACCCTATTTGGGTTTGACTTTCTTTTTTTTGCATGTCTTGGGTCGCCTGGTAGTCGACCCTTAAGGGGGGGGTACTGTCATGGTCTGTCTGTTTCCTTGTCTTGTTTTAGTGTGTTTCCTGTTTTACTTTGGTATCTCTGTCTTGTTTCTCCCCATGTCTTGTCAAGTTTTCCTCCTGTGTGATTACTCCTCCCTCCCCTAATGTGTTTCAGCTGTTACTCGTTGCGTGTCCTGTGTTTGGTATTTAAGCCCTTGTCTTTCCTTTGTTCCTTGTCAGATCATTGTGGTTGGTGGTGAGTTGTGTCCTGTGTGTTACCTGTGTTCTCTGTGTTACCCGCATCACCTGTGTTCTCAGTGTTCCTTGCCTTTTGCGTTAATAAATTATCCTTTGCCTGAACTGTCTGCTGTTCGGTCCTACCTGCCTGCCTGCCACCCGCCAACCGTGACACATATGCTATTTTCTCACATTTAAATAAAACAGTGTTGGCTAATCATTCTCAAACAACCACTTATCTGTCCACGAGTTCCCTGAGTGACAGAAAAAAGTTGTCAACAAGTTCAAAGATTTACTTAATTTGTATTTTTGGAGTTGTAGTTATGAATTATTAAAACCCTGAAAAATAATAATCCATCTGCTCGTTAGGTTCCATCAGAACACTAATAACTTATTATCCCTCTGCTCGTTAGGTTCCATCAGTACACATCAGAACACCATTAACGAAGAACAGATCTGATAGACCACTAAGGCTTCATCAGTACACTAATAAGTAATTGACATTGTTTGTTCCTCAGTACTTCTCCCTCTGAGGATCTCTTGCTGAGGTTATAACATCCAGACCCTCCCAGCAGATAAAAAAAAAACCCAGCTCCAAGCAGATAAAGCACAGGACCCACCCACCATTACTGTATTTACTTGCTTACAATCAAATGTACAAATCACACTATCAAGATGCCGTCTTAGATTATTCCGATTATTATCAATCTTTAAGATATAGGTTAACTGCTCTTGTCATCTCAATGTCAGATGTGCTGCACCCATCCCAATGCGTGTCCAGGCGTGTCAAGGTTGTTTTATATGACCATTGGGTTTTGGGTGATCCTTTAAGCAAAGCACGTATATGGACATGAATATGGATCACTCTGATTGGGCAAAAATGTATGAAAATTACAGGTCTGTTTATTTAAGAAAATGTATCGGTTTAATTTAAATATCTTTCTGGCCAGAACACATTCACATTGTAATACAATTTCAAGATAACATGATGTGTACTTCATAGAAAACAAATAAACATTTGAACAATTCATGTTTTTTCCCCCCATGTTTTACAGTAACTATATACATTTATTTAGATGCCTCTTCAGGGGTTAAAGTGTTCTTTATTAACTTGTTTTTGCCGATACCTACAGGCTATATCTCTATGTGCCTTTTGTGTACACAAGTATCGTAAAAAAGTCATTTGACCTGCCTTCAAGTGCATATCTATTGCTTTCCAAAGTGCCGTCGCTGTGCATAGTGGTAGTTGTACAGCAGGGTCCAATTCATCATCGTAGCATCCTTAAAAATCAATCCCAATTTTAACTAAATATCCTGAACACATCCTAACATCCCACTTCTTTCTAAATAACTCCTCTTCCAATAACATGGAACACAGTACAATAAATAAATAAATGCATCGAAACCCAGTGGATATGTCGTCTGTAATCCTGAGGTACATGGGGTACAAAGCCCTAAATACAGTGTAATTCATTTGCCACCGCATCCCCTTGTCAGGCAGTAACCATTTAGTTACATGACATTCAACATCTAGCATTCTATTCTACAGATGTCTTTCAGTAGAATTAATAACTATTTCAATACATTTTACTGGCCAACAAATGAATGAACACAAAGGAAATATATTAGGCATATTTGTTATTGTGATAATAATACGATAAAAACATTCTCTGTTTTTTCCTTATCTTTAGTAGTTTAAACGTCTATCTTGTAAGACTTGCTGCGTCTCCTGCAAGCCCTGCGAAACCAAACCCAATAGAGAACCACCATGATGATCCAGTAGCACGTGTACGCTGCACAACCAAAGATAAGGAAGCCAGTTTCCATCTTCTTAGCGGGGGTCTGCCAGCTCATCTGGCTCTCCTTGTAGATGGTGTAAAACAGCCCACCTAACAAGATGGCCGCCCACACTGACAATGGGAGGAGGGGGATGTAGTTGCCCACCATCTTACGCCGGCCGGACGTTCCCCAGCTGCTTTTGTTCATGGTTAGAATGGCAAAGTACTTTGCGGGCAGCAGGCTGGTCATGTACAGGGCAGAGTAGAGAGACATGAAGACCATGGCCATGTCCCCACGAAGGATGCAGGCGTAGGACGCCTTCACCAGCCCAATCAGCTGGATACAGCAAAGGACCCAGAGGATGTCCCACAGGCTGCCTGTCCAGAACAGCTGGATGATGGTGGCGGTCACGAAGAAGGGGAAGACCCCGGAGACGATGGACTCGTAGGTCATCCAGAGGTGGTGCTTGTGCCACCACATGGCGTTAAAGAGCCACTCTCGGAAGTAGGACTTGGTCCAGCGAGTTTGTTGGTTGAGCCAGCGTAGGAACTGGGCTGGTGTTTCCGTGTAACACTTTGAGCGAGCCGTGTATCTGAAAGGAGTTAATAGATTGAACATGAGCGCTTTTGATTTTTGTAAAAGGTTGAAGTAGTCGTTTTTATGTTTTGTTTTGCTTTACGATTATGCTGTAAATATTGTCTTCAGTGAAAATCAAATATATACAAAGAAATGCAATGTGCCGCTGCATGAAGCCTAGTTAGTAAAAAATACTTATTATTAGCATAGTTAAACACTCACTTATAAGCATAGTTACACACTCACTTAGAATACTGTAGTTACACACTCACTTAGTAGCATAGTTACACACTCAATTAGAATACTGTAGTTAAACACTCACTAAGTAGCATAGTTACACACTCAATTAGAATACTGTAGTTACACACTGACTTAGTAGCATAGTTACACACTCACTTAGTAGAATACTGTAGTTACACACTCACTTAGTAGCATAGTTACACACTGATTTAGTAGTATAGTTACACACTCACTTAGTAGCATAGCCCATGCTTAGCATGCGATTGGTCAAGTGTCTGTCATCCCCAAATGTGCAGTGAGTTCCGAGGAATGTCTGATTATACCAGGACTCCAGAAACTGTTGAAGGAGGTCATTCCGATACAGGCCTATAGAGAGAAAGGTTTCAGTTAAACATCAAACTTCAGAACACGTATTACAGTCTAGGGACAATATGTTTTCATGGCTAGGTATGTTTTAACACAAACCATTTGATAGTGTTCGCTTACCCAGCGGCCCACTGATGCAAGACACACAGTTGAAGAAGGACTGGCAGGACCTCTCGATGTTGAAAGCCATCCAGTAGCGAAGACTGCTCATGAAGCTGATGTACGAGTCTTTGAGGTTGAGGATCATCACATCTCCCCCCACGGCACCATACTTGTGGTTGCTCTCCAGAACCTTGCATAACTCCACCGTAGCCAACGAGTCCAGCTTAGTGTCGGAGTCACAAACCTATTTAGAAGTCGACATCAAACAGTGTAGGTGTCACATGATTTCCTGAATTTTGCGATGTGGTTTCAATGTAATCCATGTAATATTATAGTAAAAAGATATATGTAGAAAACATGATTAACATTATTATAACACACAGTTATAACTGTCCTTTAAAACAGGTTAATTATTAACACACTGTTATACCTGTACTATATAACATGATTATATAATTGCAACAAATGTATGCCTGTACTAAATAACAAGATTATATTATTGTAACAAAGTAGTACCTAAACTATACAACATGATTATTAATGTAATGCAGTTGGATTTATAACTATATTATATGATTACATCATTGTCACACAGTTATACCTGTACTATATAACAGAACTATAGGAGAATATTTAACACAGATTATAGTATTATAACAGAATTACACCTTTATTTTATAATATGATAATATAATTGTAATAAATGTTCTATATACATGATTATATTACAGCACAGATATACCTGTACAATGCAACATGACCATCTGATTCTTATGTTTGTAACACACCCGACTATGTTTAATAGTATCAAACCTGTATGTACCTGAAAATGTAACACCTGTTTCTATTCTTCTAATCATTAGCAGCATTATTACACTCACCTGTATGTAGTCCACCGAGTCTCCCAGGGCCTTGAAGGCGGTGTACATGACCTCCCTCTTGCCGCCCCAGCGCTGCATAATGCACACACACCTCCTGCTGCTGATCAACTCCTCCACCTGCTTCCTCCCGGGGTCCTCGTAGCCCACTTGGTCCCCCACGCCCCCCGCCTTGGGGTCCCAGCTGTGGTAGTTGTTCTCCCACGCGAAGCAGCCGGGGTCCTGGTCAGAGAACACCTCCCGGAACATATCCATCATGTAGCGGTCGTCCTCCGAGTTGCCGTCCACCACCATGATGACCCGCAGCAGCTCGGGGGGGTACTGCAGCGCCCGGATGGACTGGAGGCACTCCCGGAGGTAGGCGGGGTCCTCCTGGTAGGCGGACACGGTGAAGCCGATGGTCTTGGTGTAGCTGCAGGGCTGGGTGCGCGCCTTCATCCGCCGGTGCTCGATGAAGGCGAAGAGGCTCTGGACCAGGACGTGGAGGCCGAGCAGCAGGCCGTAGAAGCCGAAGGAGATGATGCCGTAGGGAGAGGTGACGAGCTGGAACCCCTGCACGTAGGCCCAGATCATCACCCCCAGCACGGCCAGGGCGAAGAGGAAGGTGAGGCAGGCCCGCACCAGGGAGCCCAGGCCTCGGAGCAACGGCTTCAGTTCCATGGTCTTCTTCACCTTGAGGACGAGGAGATGTTAGGCTGCTCTGAGACTCTGAGCCTCACCACACGGGTCGGGGTTTATTACAGTTTTACTGTCTCTCAGTCACTTAATGTGTTAGTGAACAACAGCTTTGGAACAGATTCCTGTCATCCAGAATTATCCAAGAAATGTGTCTAATTCATAAATAAGACCATTTCTGCTTTATTTATAAGAATAAAAATGATCAACTTCTCTAGAAGTTTAACAAAACCCAAGCAAGACGTTAAAACAGTAAGAAATAATGGGGAAAATGTTTACAACATTCCTTTACCCTTTGTGTTGAAAAAATAAAGAAACAAGATATTAATAATTGGTTATTATGAATGTTGGGCATACCTGGCTTCAGTCAGTGTTGCATCCACTCGTTTCTGTCGGCTCATGTGTGTGAAGATGTCTTGGCTTTATAGTAGCTGGAATACTCTCATGTGGGCCCCATTTCGTTTTTTCTTTTTTCCAAGCAGGGGATCATCAATTACGCGCGCGCCCATTGACTCAGTTGTGCGTCAGGACAAAAGGCGGTGGTTTCAGTGATTGTAGACAAATCTATGTTTCCCAGCCATGTGCTGTGTTTTTTTTTTTAACTGTAGTACTACTTGCCAAAATGAAGGGCTGTGAACAAATAAATCGTTTGTTATTTTTTGCTGGTTTGGCTGCTTTCAAGGATTCCGTTATTTTAAGCAAAGAGAATTTCCTACTGGGTCATAAACTGATTCCCTACCTTTGCCTACTTTTATAATATTCATAATAATAATAATAATAACAACAACATTAATGATAATAGCCTACAAAACATATGCAGGCAATGGAGAGACTAACAGAATTGGACGCCTCAGAGAACCCCTGCGGTCAATTTATCGCTCTTTTAGACAGTTTGTATCGTGCTGCGCGTTTATGTGCATAAATTCGGTAAACTCTGCCCTCACAGTAGCGCTCCGTCCATATCTGTATCACAACATTTGTTCATGTACTTATCACACAATTAACTTATTGGGTGTGAAGACTTTATGTAGACATTTCTTACATTTTACGTTAATACTGCTTAATATATGCATCTGTAAGCCAACGTCTTATTTGCTTATTTTGCAAATATCTAACATCTTATTCCTTTTTAGACTAGAAAAATTGTAGTGGCTAGGTAGCTCATTCACAACAGACCAACACATTTTGTATGAAACATGATTATGTTTCTTAAAATTTTTTATGATGATTACAATGACTTTATTGATGATTCGGCCGTGATTATTAGATGTTCATATACTTGTCTAATTGTTCATAGGCTAAGTGTTAATCAGTAGACCTCAACATTATGACAAATGTTATAAGTATAAAGCCTAGCCTACGATTATTAATTTAGTAATCGGGATTTGTTTTTTGAACTATTGTTAATAGGGTTAATTAGTGGGTTATTGCTAACCAACTAATCACAAAATATACAATGCAATTATGTCTGATTTGTCATTGGTGTTATCCTATTCTGATTAATCATTAACAATTTGTTAATGGCTTGTAAATGAAAGTAATTCTGAAGCCATCCTGAAACAGTATCTATTGGATTGAGCAAGGCTTTTGTGTCACATAATCAAGTTGACTAATCACAAACAAATAGGCTCAGACTTATCCAAAGTTGCAGCGGAAAAATAAACGAGACTAATATATACTGTAGATTGTCGCCCTCTGCTGGGGGTTCTGGTTGTGCTGCCGAAAACTCGACTGTAGGGTGTTGTCATTTGAGTGACATTTCAAGCAAAATCCGCATGGCTTGCCTTTAAATGTCTCTGTCTGAAATAATACTGTGTAGACCAATGTGCACTTAAAATGTATGTCACCGCGGCACACATTGTATTTATTGACCCACCTTCCACCAAACAAATTAAGAACTCTAAAGATAATTTGGGTTAATACCACAGTTTTCATTTGGTATTAATGCCGACAACGAAACGGGGAACTACTCGTGACTGCTCGCGCCGCACCCTTCAGCCACAAGACGAGCTGCCAGGGTTGATCAGCGTGCACCGCGTCAGGGACTCAAATAGAGGTCCCCGACTGACCGCTCGGCCATCATCGTTCTGCATGGGTAGAATGATGTCATAACCTGTGGTATATATAATAGATATATAAGTGGGACCTGAAGGTCATGGATAACTACTATACTAAGAACACTGGTACTCGGGGCCGGGCCAGGCTTTTGGACAGTCCGATATGTCCGATATATAGCCTACTGCGGCATTCAGTAAACTAGCAATATTATTTTCTGTTGTTGCCAGTTTAGGGATCTGCAGGTTGTCGCGGTTAACGGCAGGTCAACCTGTTCCTTACCGCGATAATTATGGTAAATACAAACATCACTTGTTTTTATGCGATCATACACGTTTTGTTAAAATGGTTCCTAACGTAGGATAAAAAACCAATCAAAGAAATGCTCCGATGCTCCTGTTGGTAAACCAGAGGAGGGAGCCATTGTTCACTTTTATCAACATGGATCACATTGTTTTGCCGCTCTGTGGTGGCCTACTGAGATGCGGTAATGAATTTGGCATTTTTGCTGTCAAATATTTACTGAAAAAGTAAAAAAGCATTTATGAATTAAATATTATGGAAAATAAATGTATTTGAAATAATCAACAATTTCTTTCAAAGTTGAACCTGAAATTTAATTTAGATTCAGGAATGAAGTATACAATGATTGAATGAGAGCCCCAAGCGGTTTGAATGCACAGTTTTCTCCATGGACGTTGCCCATTCATGCGTCCACCACTGGGCCTTGCTGCTCAGCCCGACGCCATGGTCTCCTGGATCCAGGAGATGTAGTTGCAGACCTTGGTGTAAACTCCAGGCTTCTTCCTGAGAGCACAGCCATGCCCCCAAGACACCACGCCCTGGAGCTCTCCGTCACACACCATGGGACCCCCAGAGTCACCCTTGGGGGGGGGGGGGGCAGAGAGGGGCAACAGAGTGTGAAGGGGAGGATGGGAGTGTGGGAGGGGAGACGGCATGAATCGAAATGCGTCCTTATAGGAGACTGAGTCACTTGTTTTCAGTAGTAAAATGTCAACGTGATAATGCTGTGTGTCTATGTTTGGTTGATTTATTACCTGACAGGAGTCTTTGCCTCCTTCCAGGAATCCAGCACAGATCATGTTTTCTGTGATCTGAAAAGGATAGGCGTTGAAGCAGGCATCGTCACTCAGAAGAGGGGCTTCCAAGCACTGCAACTCGTGAGGATACCTTGCTGGAACAGAAAAAACACGCTTTTATATTGAGAAAACAGAATATGGTGGTAATATGGTGATACATTGCAATGTATCACCATATTACCAAATTAAATTCAAAGACCCTTTTTTTCCAAATGACTCAGTGAATTTTACAGTTATTAAAGAGAAGATAGGGTTTAGGTAGCTTGATCAAGGGTTCCAGACATTGGGGTTTGAGCCCAGAGCATATCTTCGGGCTGGAAGGCATGCCCCCTTACCACACAGACAGACATTCCTCGTTCAGATGTTATTACTCAGATCTTTCCCACAGCCTGCCATCCTGTTAGACCCATGTATCAACACCACACAGAAACACATTGCAGGACATAACTCACAGCCCTCATTGCTGGGGCGAAGACTGCCCCAGCCAGAGATGTGACACATCGTCCCATCAACGCCACAGGCCTTGGGGAGTGCGGCCGGGCGTACATAGCTGTTGAGGGTAGCCGGCTGGCTCAGCTTGATCAGCATGATATCGCTGTCCTGTGTGCGGGAGCTGTAGTTTGGGTGGCGGATGAACTGGGAAGACATGATGTACTGTTCCGTTCCTTCAGACTCCCAAAGGTCGTGCTCTCCCAGGCGGACCTCAACATTCGATCTGAGTGGAGTTGAATACACCGCGCGTTTCCAAAGGCCTTCATTTAGTTAATTGCAGTTATTCACAAGCGATGGATAACAAACTATGGTAGCATGCAAACGTATTAGTGTTTAATATGCAAGGAGGAACATCCCACTTTGGTTTGCAGTGCGCAGCCGACAGCACCCACTCGCTGGACAACAGCGTCCCGCCGCACGAGTTGTAGCCGGACCAGAGAGACACTTGATAGGGCACAGAGTTCCTCGGGCACTCATATCCTCCGACTATCTTGTCATCATACTCAGAGGCAACTGTGTATGAAAAGGTAACACTGAGGTACGAAAATTGCATCATATTCAAGATTATTTGAAGTTTAGATTCAGTCATTAAGTAGAAGTGAAGGCAAATGAGAGAATGCAATCAATATCAAATCAATCCAAATAATACATCAAAATGATTAAACAAGACACCATTTCTGAACCAATATTTGATGTGTTTTAGTTCATAGCAGTTGTTAGAATACCTGCCCCTCCAAACACCGCCATAAGAAGGAAAAGATGCATGTTTCCTGTCCGTCAGCAGAACTCCCGTTAGTACTACAATGCTCTGTACTACTGTGTGTCAGGTCTGTATTTCTGATCCACTTATCTACCCTCTCTCAAGGTCCTTTATCAAAAACATGTGTTGCCTTCCCCAGGACTCAATGTATTCAATGTAAACAAGGTACAACGATCTATTTAGGTTTCTTGGCTGCATATGTTGTAAAGACAAACCCTTTCATAAATTATTTAGGTAGGTTAGGTTAGGGTCAACTTTATTGTCCCTGTTGGGAAATTTGTCTTGGACACAGTGCATCATTACTTTCATAGAAACATACTTCACAGAGAGTACAACAGAACAAAAACAAACAGACAAACCAACATTTTAACATCGAGCTTGATAGGCTGCAAGTCGAATTGCACTTTGCTGTATTGCATAGAAATGTACAGCATAGGGATAAAGTGCAAGTGTTAATATTGTATTTATATTGCAAATTGCCCTATTGCACTAAAACTTGTGGATGAAGTGCTAATTGCTAAATGAAAACCCTTTTTATTGCACATTATTCTATTGCACATTGTTCAGCTTAACAATGAGAAATCAGTTAATTAACAATCAGCTTAATGCAGGCTGGGACAAATTATAATTGAAGGCGGTTAGATTTGCCTAATGGCACATGGAGACTTCTCCCTGATGGCAGGGTTTCATATTCAGGGAAGAGTAGGTGTTGGGAGTCAGAAATTATTTTCTTAGCTTTTTTCCTAACTGCCTGCTCATAAAGGCTCTGTATAGGCTTGTATTCTTTCCTCCCTATGATTTTCATTGCTGTTTTGTGCATGCTGGCCAGTTTGCTTTTTAGCATAACGGTTAGGTTGCCAAACCATGAGGTGATCCCATATCAAATGATTCTCTCTGCAGTGGCACGGTAGAAAATCATCATGATGTGGCAGCTTACGCCGTACAATCTTGATCTCCCCAAAAAATATAGCCTCTACTGCAGTCTATTGCACAGGTTGTCAATATGTGTCTTCCAGCAGAGAAGATAATCAATATGGACCCCTAAATACTTATATGAGGATACCTAGTTGATTTCCTGATTTTTGATGACCACTGGCTCATGGTCAGTCACTTGCCCAAGGTCCAAAACCATCTCCTGGATTTTGGTCACATTTAGAATAAGATAGTTGGTGTCACACCACTTTATAAATAGGTCTAACTCATCCTGGGGTCCATATCTTTGTGCAGAAGGCTCAGGAGCACGGTATCATCCACAAATGTCACCATATAATTGTTAGGGGGCACAGTCACACATCATTGGTGTACAATGTAAACAGTGTTGGTGATAGAACAGAACCCTGCGGGACTCCTGTGTTGCAGTGTTTGGTGTCTGACAGTGTTCTGTTGACCTTCACTTACTGTTTTCTATTAGTTAAAAATGAATAAAACCATCTAATCAAGTCTGATCATGTCTTTAAGCTTTTGCATCATTGGTCAAGTATTATTGTCCAGGAAACTCCCATACTTCCTTATTTTTTAAGTTCACTTGTGTTTGAGATGTTGCCTAAGCATAAGTTATGTGGGCATAGACTCTCTCAATAAACGTTAAAATAGAAGAACTGAAACACCTGAATTTCACAACAGCTATCTTGCCACAACAAAAAATCACATGTACACAATTACCCTCATAGTTGTAATAACTAACGATCTATCAGGAAATATATATATATATCTATATATATATATATTAAAAAAAAAAAAAATATATATATATATATATATATATATATATATATATTACCTGAAGAAGCAAAGTGCTGAAATACATTGTTACAAAAGCTGGAAGCTTTTGTAACAATGTAAAAACTGTAATACTGTCAAAGCTGGAAGACAGTAGTAGTAGTGGTACTAGCTGTAGTAGTAGTAGTACTGGACTGGTAGTAGTAGCTGAAGTAGTAGTAGTAGTAGTAGTAGTAGCCGCTGAAGTAGAAGTGGTAGTAGTAGTAGTCGCTGAAGTAGTAGCAGTCGCGTGAGTAGAGTGTGGATATTCCTTATGAACGGTATGGTATTGATTGATGTTGGTAGAGTTTGAGGGTATACACTATTTGAGAAATGTATACAGCCAGGTATGTGTATATATACATATATATATATATAATCTAGTTACCTAAGGTTGAACAAAAAAGAGATATTATGATGATCATATCCTTCCACTGAAATCCAACACTTTCTTATTTGCTCTTTCATGTTAAAATCAGAGAATTTGAATTGTATCGAGATCTTAAGAAGGTTTAATAATTTTCTGCCAACACATTGTTTTTCAGGGACAATGTGTGTGTAGCTGAAAACTGTCATGCTGTGTCATGGTTACAAGCACTCAGATGTTCTGAGAGGCTTCCGACGTGAGCCACGGTGTTTATCAGCACCAGACAGGCAAACATTTAAATAGAAGGTTAAGTTTAACCGGAGCCTATGATTATGCACTTAGGGTTAAAATATAATGCATTCCCATCGCGCACAGGCAAGTCCTCAACTGCATGCATGCATTACACATGCCTGGAAAACACTACACCAGAAAACATATCATGCATCACAAAATATGTGATGCTTCTTCTCTCTGTTTTATATCACGACACCAACAGATGAAATATTATATCGGCAACAGATTTGTTCCCTGTTCTCCATTTTACTTTCAGATGAATAAGTTTGTTGTTCACATTTGGTACAGAGGAAACATATATCTGATAAGAGATACATAAGAGATACATAACCTATACATAAGAGATGCATAAGAGATACATGAGAGATACATGAGGTAAATATGAGATATATAAGAGATATATAAGATATACATGAGAGACGCACAAAATACATAAGAGATGCATAAGATATACATAAGAAATACATAAGAGATACATAAGAGATACATAAGAGATACATAAGAGATACATAAGAGATACATAAGAGATACATAAGATGCATAAGAGATGCATAAGACATACATATGAGATACATAAGAGATACATAAGAGATACATAAGAGATTTATAAGCGATACATAAGATACATAAGAGATACATAAGAGATACATAAGATACATAAGAGATACATAAGAGATACATAATATACATAAGAGCTACATAAGAGCTACATAAGGTAAATAAGAGATACAAAACACTTGACACAACTCAAATTAACGAAGGCAGAAGTTCCCCTGAATGTTGAACTGGATTAGTGGAGGGTCGTTACGGCGATGATGATTGGGAAAATCTCTTTTTGTTTGATTGATGGTTGGAAGATAACATATGATGCATTTATTAATCCCAAACATTGAAGCAATATGGGAGCGGTAGCAAAGGTATTCAAAACCGTTCAAATGTAAAATATGAATATACAAATACGCATTAGTATATTACGTATATGACGTTTAATACATATAATACATACATACGTATGCTAAAGCTTCCAAAAGAGATTAAAAAAATAAACAACATATTTCAGGGCAGCTGGGAGTGAGATCCAGTGGTCATTTCTTCAAGACCACGAGACAACCAGATGTTGTCGGTCTATGACATCAATGAATTAAATATACATCTTTGCTTATACTGACGCAGTCGAGGATTTTTCATCCACAGTACACAGCAAACACAGCATAGATAACAGACAATATCAATACACGTATTTAAATACAAGATCAATATTCCTTGTTTATTTCACCAGCCGTGCCCCCTTTTCCCCCGCTTCCTATTTTACACATCCATTTTCAGCACTTCTCAAAATATACAGGGGGATAGACAGAGAGGGCACTGTGTCATTGTTTGTGTGTGTGTGTGTGTGTGTGTGTGTGTGTGTGTGTGTGTGTGTGTGTGCGTGAGCGTGTGCGTGTGCGTGCGTGTGTGTGTGTGTGTGTGTGCGCGTGCATACAATGGTGATGTGGTTGGAAGTAGGGACAAATATAAGGAAGTGGTTTTAGGTTAAGGAGTGTACAGCAATTCCTTTGCGTGTGGTGTAATCCAGGGGAAACAACAAAAGCCCCAGAATGCTGGGGCAGAAGGGGGAAGCAGTTGGCAATTGTTTTTACTCAAAAAAAAAAATTCCTGACCCCTCCACCCCCCATGTCACCCCTCCACACCCCATGTCACCCCTCCACACCCCTCCTTACCCCCTATGACACAGGAGCCCCACTTCCTGTCAGCACCACAACAAGATCAACAAACCTCAGAGGACATGAAACACACACATGTGGTTCCGCAGCGCGTCAGCTCTTTTTCTTATTGACAATGTTCATTATTAACACACTTCTTTTATTTTGGGAATTGAAGAAAGATGTTGTGAATACAACAAAAAAGTTTGAGCTCATGGTTTTCTTTTCACTTAAGAGCTTTAAAAATGACGGAGTAAATTGCTATGTCCCTGTATACCATGTCATTAGTTTTTCACTGCCCTAGATTTAGGCATACATTTTACTTAAGTCTTTTGGGCCCCTGCCCCACCCCACCAACAAATGTATTGAATAATAAAATACACCCCCAACTCTTTCAATCAAAAGCTTCCAACAAAACCACCCACCCCTAAAAAACTTAAATTCCCCTTAACCACACCAGTTGCTCAACACACCTAAATTGGTATTTGCGCTGCACACACATAATTACATGTTTGGTTGGCATATCAAGAACTATGCCAAACCTTGGTCTGTAAAGGCTTCCCTCAAACTATAGCCTTGGGATAACTATTAATATCCATTCCAGACACAAGCAACACACTTTGATTGAACGTTTTTGTGAAAACATTTTTTCAAAGACAACATTTTATAAAACTGGGAACACCAAGATCAAATTCTAACAAGAAAAATAGAGCAAAAGCAAACAGACTAATTGTTTAGCTAGTCTTAAGACAGAACAAAGTCTGAGAGCCAGCTCAAACACACCACAGAAGGAGACGTTAGCTGCTTTTGTCAAATGGTTCTCTTCAAGTTTACATAGCTGAGTTAAGTCCATTCAACATTTTAATATTTCTACACTCAGGGGGCAATGCAAGCAATAATACATCCTCCCACTCACATGGATAAGGGTGTTGTTGGATGAGAGGCTACAGATGTGCTACACACACACACTCTCTTCCCCCGTACTCTCGTTTTTGTAAATCACACACTCAAATGTACACACAATCATGCAAACACACACACACACACACACACACACACACACACACACACACACACACACACACACGCACACACACACACACACACACACACACACACACACACACACACACACACAGAGACTTGCCTCCCCCTCACATCTGGCCTATTGGCAGGGTACAGGAGTCCCTGAGTGCATTGCATATTAGTTTTGGACCGACTTTAGGGAAGGGCAGATTCTAACAGTTTACAGCGTGAGGACCTGATCAGGTTACGCTATTGTGTCTTGGTATGCAAACACAAGATCCTACGGTCTGATTCTATGGTTATAAGAAATTACGAGTATATTCATTACATTATATTATATCCCAAATGGTTTTGTTGGTTTGGTTTGGTTTTGTTGTTAGTCAACTTTGAATGGGATTCCGTTTTGAGATGGATGAATCCTGTCTCTGCGTATGGTCAGAGTCTTACAAAATATATCCGATACAATCTTGCCAGCTTTAACCAGATATTTCCACAGAGCACTTGGAGGCCCACTGTGGTCTTCTGCAGATGTAAGCAGATGTGTTATGAAGGAATGAGAAACACGTGGGAGGTACATGGATTTGATCAGTTGGGGTAGGGCTTCCTTTCCCTTCTCTCTCCATCATGTCAGGTTGATGTTCAGTCCCTTGAGGAAACATCCCCCCACCTTCGTGACTCGTTCTTGATCATATTATATTCTCGTGTTCTCTTACAATTGTGTTCACCACCCGTTCACACATTTCTGAAATCTTTCTAAAGCATCTCGGACATTAAAGCTTTAACACTGAATACATGCACTGGATTGGTTTTAAACCTGCCAGGGAAATGAGGGAAAGAACATTGATTCCAAAAAGCCATAGTCTGAGTGTTTATAGGTGAATTTTATTATTTCTAATAAAATAATGATATCCTGATTAGACAATGATTGCAGCGCAATAATATAGAAAACAATATTTTATTATCCAGTTGAATACAATTACACTCTTTTGCATTTGCAAAGTTTAATTCTTCTGAAATGTTTGTTTATTTAAAAACTATTCTCTGCAGGACAAAGAAATCAAAAATCCTGACTAGTGTTAGACAGATGTCACCGCTATAATAACATACATTAGTACTATAGTTATGGATTAAACCTGGTTGCCTTTGTGTGCAGGTCTGCGTTAGAGACAACAGCTCAGTGGACAGTGTCAGCAAGGGAGTGGCCCTCCCTGTTGGCAGCCCTAAATTAGTGACAGATGTTGTGACTCTCACTTACTTTGGATTACAGTGGAGCCAGGGGATGTTAAAATGCGTATGGCCCAAGGTTGAGTCAAAACAGTCAACGCAAAACCATCCCGTACAACCTCAACATGGGCTCAAGCCACCCACAGGGGACCTGGCTTCTAGTACACCACAGTTGTCTTCTAGTCTTTTCAGCCTGCATCTCCTTAATCCATCGTTTTTTTGATAGGTAACCTATATAAACACTGTTTTAAAAAAACGTATAAGTTAAGTTACGTTTAGTTTATAGTGTAGCGTAGTTTTTGTATCTTCGAATTACTATGTTTTATAATGAATGTTTGATTCCTTAAGAATGGTATAGGCCTTAATGTGGCTCGTTTTGAAGATTTGCTACAAATCTTGGCTACAAATGAAAAACAATTATTTGTAATTGTTCGTATTATACATTGATGTAGGAGGCTATAGTACCGCCCCGGGGAGAAGGGTTGACGTCACAAGGTTTCTAAGAGCGAGAAGAGGTTGGTGCCTCGCAGCATTCATCCACTATAGTTGGACTCAGTCTTGCTGGTCGCTACTTCACACCAGAAACAATAGAGTAAGGTAAGTGAGACAACAACGATATACAGTGTGCATCATACAAATGTAACAGACGGGTATTGATCCGTCATCCGTCAAGGAAAATAGTTTGAAAACTATTAAGTAGTATACAAAGCAAAGCATGGGCTATATTTTGTGTTCCTGGCAGCCGGTTTCTCCAGCCATAGAAATAACATTTTTGTTTTGCTCGTTAGTCAATAATTGAGTGTACGTAAACGTCAATATATTTACTATAGATACTTGAAAAGTGCTATCTAAAAATTCGCATGATCAAATTAAGATTTATATCTATATATCTATAAAAAGACCATGATGTTGACTAATTGGCAAGTTCAACATTATATTTAAATGTACATTTTCTCAAAAGATCAATCCTCAAATCTATATGCAGGCTTCTATTTAAACAAGACTTTCATGTAATATTTTATTTTGACTGTGAAAAATAATCTCCCGTTTCATAAAGATATAACAGGAAAAATGTGTTTGTAGGCTAAAATTCGAATGTTTTCATATCGTAGGTATGTTTGTAAGAACCATAATTGTATTTATTAACAAAATTGTCATTGTCCTGTACATATTTCGCCAATTGTCCCAACATTTCGCACGCTCATTTGAAAGTTCTTGAAGACCGTCACAGCCATCTGGTGGTCAATGTTAAAACATGACGAAAGGATAAATTTACCAAATGAGAAATTATTATTTTTTGTTTAATTTGCTATTGCAGGTCTGAAGACAATGATGGACATCATTAGCACTACACCCTACTATCACAGCAATGTCACAGACCTGTCCTGGGGAAACGGTTCTTTTGAAGAAGAGTATGAAGACGAGGATGATCATGCTGAGCTCAGGCAATCCCTTAACATCATGTCGATTATTGTTTACTGCCTGGCCTTTGTTCTTGGGGTGCTCGGAAATGGAGTGGTCATCTGGGTCACTGGATTTAAAATGAAGAAAACGGTCAACACAATCTGGTTCCTAAACCTGGCTGTGGCTGACTTCCTCTTCACAGCATTTTTACCGCTGAGCGTGACGTACACAGCAATGGATTTCCACTGGCCGTTCGGCAAATTCATGTGCAAACTCAACAGCACTGTCGGCTTCCTCAACATGTTTGCCAGTGTGTACATTCTGGTGGTGATCAGCATCGACCGATGCGTGTCTGTGGTGTGGCCCGTTTGGGCTCAGAACCACCGGAGCGTTCGCAAGGCTTCCTGCGTGAGCCTGGGCGTCTGGGTGCTGGCATTGTTCCTCAGCTCTCCGTACTTCATCTTCAGAGACACCGGAGCATCTTTCGACGACAAGGATATTATCAACTGCTTCAGTAACTTTGCTCTCTCAGATGATTACGAAACCCCCGCCGTGATCCAGCTCCGCCAGTTTCGCCACCAGGCGATGACCATCACTCGGTTCCTCCTCGGGTTCGTGGTTCCCTTCACCGTTGTTGTGTCCTGCTATGCGGTCATAATCCATCGCCTTCGGAGGAACCGCTCCCTGGCAAGGTCAGGGCGACCTTTCAAAATAATAGCGGCTGTCATCACAGCATTCTTCCTGTGCTGGGCTCCATACCACATCATGGCTCTGATAGAGCTGGTTAACCACTTAGCTGCAGAGTTCAGTGAAACTTTGGACCATGTGACCACTATCGGGGTCCCAATCACCACCAGTCTGGCATTCTTAAACAGCTGTCTGAACCCCTTGCTGTATGTGTTTATGGGCCAGGACTTTAAGGAGAAGATCCGCAGGTCCATCTTGAAGGTGCTAGAAAGTGCCTTCCAGGAAGAGCAGTCCCGATCCGTCACATACACAAACTCAGGCTTCACGAGTCGCAGCAAAGATAGGTCCTTCTCTGATGCTGAAGTATAGGATGGTTGACATTTACAAGCCATTTCAGATTATAATATCAAGACTTTGCTTCATAAAAAAACCTGTAAGTAACTATAAGTTATTAACATGAACCAGCCGCAGAGAAGATAAACAAATAGTGCTGTTTTGAATAGATCATGCTGTTTATGTATCTATATGCTATATGAATTTACATTTACCATACCA
Organism: Pollachius pollachius; assembly: GCF_949987615.1. Classification (NCBI taxonomy): domain Eukaryota; kingdom Metazoa; phylum Chordata; class Actinopteri; order Gadiformes; family Gadidae; genus Pollachius; species Pollachius pollachius. Next base: position 37,555,423 of record NC_136934.1, read on the forward strand.
ACATGTATACACACATACATACATACATGCATACATACATACATACATACATACATACATACATACATACATACATACATACATACATACATACATGCATGCAGAAGTATTTTGATATGCGTATATTGGTTTACATACACCTATTGTGTTTGTTACTGTTATTGACAGTAACGTTATTCATTGTGTTATAAAGCTTTCACTATAATTGTTGATCTTTTTATTTTTTCCATATTTTTGATGATTGTGAATATTTGCCCACATTTGTATTATTGTTGATTTTGTTGATTTCAGAAAAAAGAGTGTATATATATGAATGTCATTGCATGCCATTCAGAACAGCCTCCTTACAGAATATATGTATATACTTCACATTTATTCTTTGAAAAATGTTTTATGTTTACTTGTGTTTAATTAGGTCCGTTTTAATCCTTGATCAGTAATAAATCATAAATATATTTCTGAAATATTTGTGTGTGTGTGTGTGTGTGTGTGTGTGTGTGTGTGTGTGTGTGTGTGTGTGTGTGTGTGTGTGTGTGTGTGTTTGTGTGTGTGTGTGTGTGAGAGAGATAGAGAGAGATGGAAGAGTTGTTTATGTTGGGGGCTGGAATTATGGAAAGCCAACAGGGTCATACATTCCCCACCATTTGGCATTTGAAAGCATTATTCCGGTACCCACCACACGTTTATAAACGCTGCCAGGAAATGTTCAGTAGGCTACATTAAATTGAACTGCTGTGTCTGTGGGACTGGCTAAAAGAAACTTAACTAGAAACGAAGTATTGGGATAATGCTTAGTGTTTTTTTTCTCCAGGCTTGAGGGAAAGTGATATGGAAATGCATCGATCGACATTCCATACGACACAGAAACTGGAACCTGAGCTCTTGAGGCAATGTTTTTATTCCCTTAACCGTGTACCCGATTTCACCAAAAAAATATATGAAATATATTTATATATAAAAATATATGAAAATATATGAAATATATTTTTTGGTCTACTGGTCAAAAAAGTAGAAAGAAAAGAAGCTGAGGAAGACTGAGGAAAAGTTACACTGGAAAGGGAAAATCAGCATTTTAAAGTGTGCCTCGGTGAGCGCCGTCTGGACCCGAGCAGGTCGAGAGGGACCCTGTGCGGACTCACAGGGGGGTATTAATACTGCATACAAGATAAAACACTGATAAAACCACTAGTTGTTTACCCCTGGTAAACTAATCAACAGGGCTCTCAAGTCTCACGCATTCGGCGTGAGACACACGCAATTCAACCCATGCACACGCTCACACGCCACACTTCGTATTTCTCACGCAGAGAAATTACCAGGATAGCGCTCACCAATTCGCGCCGCTATTTAACAGTGGAACAGGTAGCAATCAAATGGGTTTCCCGTAGGGTAACCAGACGTCGTCTTTTGCCCTGACATGCCCTCTTTTTGAGACACAAAAAAAAATGCTTGGCGGAATTTCAAAATCGTCCGGGATTTTATTAAAGCCACATACATGTTCACATTGAATTTGTGTTGCGTTTCTCTGGGTCGTTCACAAACTAGGCTACACCCTCCCCTACTCCGTTCTGTTAGCTTTGGATTGGTGGAAGTGAGTAGGGGGAGTGGTTAAGTAGAGCCTTCAGATTGAAAGGTTTGACTTACTTAGTTACCGTCATGTTTTGTATTTTTTTTTTTTTACCATTATTGTTTTATAGGGACAAACATTAACAAATTTCTCCTACAGAGGATTGATAAAATCTATTGAACAGAAATAAACACTTGGTCATACTTTACACACTTGACCACAGCATTGGCTTACTGAATGCCACAGATATATTTTAAGCATTGGACTGAATGCCACATAGATATATAATTATGTTTTTGCACGTTTGCAACGTTTAAAAGTTCAGGGAAAAGTATATGCCTCTACTGGTGTTGCTTAAGCCAATAGCCTTTTGAGGCAGTGTTGTTTCTGAATATAAGTGTTAAGGGCCAATAATGCTTACTATCATACATTAGTCACCATGTCTGTGGACACATTTGCATGCAGCCCCCCCGAATTAAGAGAGCCCTGAATTAACCTCAAAGAGTCGTGATTGTATATTTCCATATTCCAATAAACTCTGCCGATGTGAAACATGATAAGAAACTGCGATACTGCTCGGAGCAGTTTAGGAATAAAATATTAGATGGTAAAATGCAGGTTCAGAGTCGACATGTTTTGGTATAACGTTAGAAATGTTAAAGTTGGTTTAGGGTTAACCTTAACCCTTACCCTAACGCGTAAGTTATGGCGTGTTCCACAACGTGCTCCAAGACCGGAAATGAAGTCACAAAAACTCGGAAGGCTGGTGTCCGAGGCAACTGGATCACACCATTAAGGGGTGGTTATGGTGTGTTTCTGAATCATCGGACGCCAGCCTTCCGAGTTGGCGCTTCACTCTCCTGGCGATAACGAGACGGCTCGCCAGGGATGACGCTCACGCGTGTTCCCGACAGCGACCGTTCATGTGCACTTGGGAAAAAGCCAGTTGGGAATCTAAAGTTCTTCACAGCAGGGTTTTTTTATCCGATAAAAATCTGTCAGAACTAAACAGAACTTAGAAGGATCAGTCTCAAGTTTGCATGCCTTTATTTCCTTGATGCATATATCACCTACTATCCTTGCTTTTATTTATGAGAAGCAGATGCAGTTTTGCTACTGTATGAAAAGCAACACTTCACCTTATCAAGAGCTGGTTTACCAGTAGGCTACACAACGTTTCAAACTGAGCAAAGTCATGGCAACAGACGTTACAACGTCAATCAATTGTAAAGTATGTGATATGATGGTTGATTCTTTTATATTGCACGCACAGCAAGACCATGCAATGTATAAATTGGTGACCGGAATAAAGTAGCAATGTATAGGCCTAAGTGTGTAAGAGCATTTAAAATCGACATTAAAATGACCAACGTGACTACAAATGCAAAAAAAAAAAATCTCTTCACGTGCGCAGCCATTTTGTTGAAAGCGTCATCACTGCTCTCGGTGTACTCTCAGATTTCCAAAAAATGAAGTCAAAAAGGCGTGCTTCCGAGAAATGCCACAAGAAAGCTGGGAGATCTTCGACTTTCGACTCGGAATTCTGCGGCGTCCGAGGATCGAGGAACACACCATTACGTATGTTAACGACTTGATGGGTGCGCAAGCGCACTTCCAGCCATGTCCGTGAAGTCCGTTCTTAATGGTTCAACCCAAGTTTGATTTTAGTTTATCCCGTTTGTGTTGACTTTCCACGATCCCTTTTACCACCATCTTGGATTATGCTCATAACAGAACCAAACGTCTCGGCCACAGTGGATAATCGACAAAAGTGGATTACCGCCTAACATATTTATGGCGATCTGGACGACTTCAGGAAAAGTTGTTCAGCCCTCTGCCGGGTAAGTCATGTTTTCACATAACGAGGTGTTGCATGATGGAAAAGCGATCGTGTCGTCAGGATTAAACGACTTAAAGTATAACTAGTTTTCAATTTGCAAGCATGAAAATCCTTGTAGTTCTGTATCTTTGTCTGCTACCGGGGGCATTCAATTCTCCCGTTTGCAGAGCTATTTGATGAATGCTATGGTAGAGCTAGCACAGTCAATTGCGTACACACAATTCAGTAGTGGTTCATGGTAAAAGACACCCATGGTGGTTCGCCGTTTCGGACATAGTTGCGTTTATTTACGAGACACTGCTTTGTTGTTGTCTCACGATGAAGTCAAATGGTTAAAACCTAAGGGATGTAACGAACGTGCAATTAATATTTTATGACTCCGGACTTCTGAAAGAAAGTGTAACACGTGTACAAAAAATAATTAAATAGTAAATATGAATCTCATGTTCCCCCTATAATCGCTTCTTGGATACCTTAAATGTTCTTCAGCGTCTGCTTGCTGCAGAATTCGCATTGACAAGAGATCCAGCGCCCTAAAGTTACGCTACGTAAACGATGTAATAATACTGATTAAAGTTGAACAGCTGTTATGACAATCACCGTATTTAACAATCGTTTCTCTTTTGAATTCGGAGGCATGGCTTGTGATGGCAGTGGTTGTGTAGAACACATGGACGTATACTGGATGCCCTGTCCAAAATGGCAGCACATCAGCACGTAGACAATTTAAAGGCTGCGTCCGAAATTGCATCGAGCACACCGAATACTAGTCGAGACTAGCAGGATATGTCCAATATTGTACTTAAAGAATCAATGTGTTACATTTAAACTAGGTTGTCAATTACAATTACCTGGACGCCTGTTTCACTTCTGATATATAGTGATTTCAGTGAATATCCTATATTTATTTATTACACGGGTCTTCTCAATGCCATGCAAGTGAACATGTTGTTCACTTGCATGGTGCCTTCACAACTTCCGGCGGTGAATTATTTTTGATAATTCACCGTTCATTACATCCAAACTGTACGTTCACACCAAAAGCTGTAAAAGATGCAAAATCGCCGAATAGCTCAAAACGCAACGCTGTCCAAAACATTTACAGCTCATATCGCTCTTGCGAGTTTTCTTTCCATTTAAAGGAGCCGCGCTTTTTGCCTGCACGCTCGTAGTTGAGGCAAGTGCTGCTGCTGATGCCTAAAAAGCACAAGATAGTAGTAGGTTTGGTTAATAGAAAAAGAATAATAAGCATAAATACATGAAACACTGAATAACTAATTAATGGAGCGATTGCTTATATGCTAATTATAGCTTAGTTGATCGCAATTGTGTGTGTGTGTTGTATTGTTTTGTTTATTATGGAAAAGATCCGCTCAACGGGAGCATTTGTGCCAGGCAAACACACGGCTAACTGACCAATTACAAATCGATTTTTGTGCGGTATCTCCCTGCTTCTGAAATGCGCGCACATCTCCACCCACCGCTCGTCCTCTGGTCTCCATCAGCATTCCACTGTGCGACCAACCCTGTTGCGTAATGCGGATTGCGTATGCCCTCATACATTGTTGAAATCATATGCTGGATGCTTTATTCTTTCTATGTGTTTTTTAGTTAATGATCGGGCTATAATAAGACTACGTTGGCTATGCAATCGCAGACAAAAGGGGATAGTGGTTGGTGGAAACCAGGACATTTGAGCTCGGGACACGCAACTCAAAATCAGACGCACCATGATGAAGGAACAAATGTGTGGTTGGAACTAGGAACTAAAGTTCTCGCGTATGTTTACTGGGACCCACGCCGGCGAGAGACATCTAAATTCCGATTGGCTGGCGGTCATTTACAGCCGAATGGCTACTAGCTCATTTGCATAGAGTTGAGCTGTTTTCAACTCTCATTTACAGCTTTACAGCTTTAAAGCTATCGCTCAAGCGTTTTATCGCTCCTATCGCTTATGTCTAATAGAAAGTGAATGGGCGTTTATCGCTCAAAACATTTTACAACTTTTGGTGTGAATGCACAGTTAGGTGAACGACACACCATGATGCTCTTATGATTCTACTTCCGATCGCCAACTGGGGCCAGATTTTGCCCATTTGGTTTGGTTGGTGACGTATGGTTTACTAGTGACGCTTATGAATATGGCGGAACATGAACGTTTTACTCAATATAAAAGGATCAACCATCATATCACATACTGGACTATTGTTTGACATTGTAACCGTCTGTTGGCATCTACTTTGCTCAGTTTTAGCTGGTAAACCAGCTCTAGATAAGGGCAAGTGTAACTTCCATACAGTGGCAATACAATGTGCTTCTCATAAATAAAAGCAAAAGGATAATAGGTGATAAGCTGCAAGGAAATAAAGGCGTTCAAACTTGAAACTGATCCTACTAAGTTCTGTTTAGTTCTGACTTTTTTTTATCAAAATAAAAAAACCCTGCTGTGAAGAACTTTTAGATTACCAACACAGCGCACATGAAGCTGTCGGGAACACACGTAACCGTGAGCCATCACTGGCGAACCGTCTTGTTATCACCAGGACCGTGAACGTGCCTCTACTTGCTGCTGACTGAGCACAGCGTCATCAAATAGTAGATCAATACGCCACTTGTATTCTTTTCTATCACAGAAATTTCCACCAATGGCTGAATAATTTTGTTAACCATTTATTACAAAAAGATATTTGGAATAAAGAATGCATGTTTGATTGATCGTAATTAAAGGGGACTACTTTTTGAGGGAGATGAACTCAAACAGAGTATACATTTAATAAGCATGCAATACGAATAAGAAAAAGCATAATTATCAGTAATAAGTATTTGAATTGTTTTATTATGTTGGCAAGCAAGAAGTAGAATGAATGGGATAATCACCTCAAGGCAGGGCAATAAACAGTTGGATATGCCCGGCTCGTGGAAGGTTACCGCCTGAGACTAAGTCGAGAGCGGTAAGCCGTCCACAAGCTGGGCATATCAAACTGTTTATTGCCCTGCGTTGAGATGACTATCCCTTACTAATTCACAGTTGATAAGTATAATTGAAAGTTGATTTTTTTTTATTATTTTTTTGGGCTGACTATTTCTCTGCTGATCAAAACTACAAATGTAACAAATAAATTGCAAAAAGTTGAAGTTATTTTTCAGTTTGGCAAGTAGTCGTGTAATAAGCGGGATAATTTATAGAACGTCGCCGGTCATAAACGAAAATAGGCCCCTTCAGGGCGAGGCAAGACACCTCCACTGCGCGTCGGTGTCCTGTTCGCACTGTCTGGGCTTATTTTCCCGATAATGACCGGCGTTCTATACATTATCCCTTACATAATGTCTAATTCGGCCGTCAACTTCACTCTGAGGCCCTGTTTACACGAGGGCGCTTGCGGGTAAAACCGACAAAATATTTTATCGGAAGTGCCTTTCGTTTAGACGGTTACGGCGTTTTTGGTGCTTAAAAATGCAAAAATCTGAAACCACCCTCCAGAGTGGAAAACTTGAATATGCTCTGCCGTAGCGTTTCCGTCTACACTGCCAGGACGCAAAACTCTGCTCACGTCGCGTACGCGTTAAAGTCACATACAGCGCACGTACATGGAAATAAACAAACATGTTGGATTATTTCCATGCGTCGGATCGTCAAGCTGCTCTGGCAGCTCTAATAAACTTACAGGAGTCTTTCCACGAAATGTACAGGATATGTACATATAGTATTACTGAACAGAGAAGGATCTGTAATTATGTTTTGGTTTTTGCGGCGCAGATAAGAGAAGAAGGAAGATTCTACGCATGCGTTCAGACATTGCAGTGTTGTGTGATAATGTATAACAGCACCACCTAGCCGCCTGACATGCATACCCAATCGAATTCCACACACTTTTGTGTCACCGTATGCACGTAGATTTGCTCCCGAAAACGCTTGTCTAAACGCGGAATAAAAAGTGAAGACGCGACGCCACACGCATTTTCTGTTCAAACTGTCATCATGTAAACGTAGCCTGAATTGATATTCGATTTAGTTCTCAAAACTGATATGTATCATACCAATGTATGTTACACATCGTAAATTGCGAACGTACATCTTATTCAAATGACATACTCCATTTTGTGTGAGTTAAATCATTCCAACCAATTTACTTCCATTCAAGATATTACATTTGTGCTCTACAAGTTGGTACCCATTGTGGAATTGAAAATTCCTTGCACATTCAAGCGAAAACAATCAGTTTTCCTTTGATGCGGTTCAGGAATATCTCTGTAAAGACGGATTCATTGCGAAACCGCGTCAAGCTGAAGAAACACTGTAGTACATATTCCAGGCCCATAAGGGGAGCTGCTTCTGCTACGGAACTCCAGCAAAAAAAGAAAAGGAAGAGGCGAGCATGCGCATAAAGCCTGCGTGCTGTTTACAAACATACAGTCCGAGAAGAAGAAGTAACAAGAACAGCTCTTTCAGCTTCTTCTCTTCTAAATAGATTTGGTGTATGTGCCTGTCCATAATCCTCTTTTGCTTATTTTGGTAGCGGAGCAACATTAAATATTGCCCTAGCAACCCAACAAGGGACATTATCTGCGGCAGGATCATCTCAGGGGACAACGGATGTCAACTAGCCTCTTAGGCTTACTCTGGCTCACTTACAGTTTGACTGTTGATTAGTGTGCAATGTCCCTGAAATAAACCATACACGCACACATGGAAACCGTTGGGAAGATGAGAACTGTTGATCTTTTTTTAAGTAACCCTTTTTTTTTATGTGAATACATTTGCACCCGAAGAAAAATTAGACACATTAGATGGAACGCCGGGTAATTACACTATCTGGTGTTTGGCGTAGTGCTTTAGATTGCTGTGCAAAAAAAGCACATCATCCACTGTTGACGCTGTTCAGGTGTCCGAAACGGCACTCACCTGTGTCCGACACAGTAATTAACCCTTTTTTTCCCCCGTTCGTTGGGGAGCAAAAAAACGCCTATACGACGCATTCTTAAGTTTGCTGTTTTTATCAGATTCTACCAAAATGCTATACGTTGGAATTAGGGATGTGCATTTCTGGCAAAAATGAATAAGTATTCGAATTATATTCGATAATCGGTCAATAAAGAACCCCCCATGCACGCACACATGCACCTCGTATACACGCACACACAATGACACCGGGAGAGGTTTTTATGATTTGCATGAAATCAATCTGTTTATTTCAACAACTGCGCCATCAACATTCAACATCAAAATTATTTCAATGTGTGCTTAGGCAGATAGGCCTACATGCGCCGAACCAAGCCAACCGAGGATGCTGGGTTGACAAGTTACCACACTACTTGCGGAGTAATACGACAGAAAAAAAATCCACTTTCCTTGACAGCGGTCATTATATGCTTAGCAACGGTGAATTATTAAAAAAAGTATTCACCACCAGAAGTTGTGAAGGCCCATGCAAGTGAACGGAGGGTCCAACAGCATTGAGAAGAGCAGTGTAATAAATAACGATAGTCACATTCATTATTCGATTTTCTACGTGACTCCGACTATTCGACGATCGTTGCCCATCCCTAGTTGGAATGCTAAGGGCATCTCTCATGGTGAAAAATAAATCGCTATTTTAAACCACTTACAAGGCTAGAAGTAGCCCGTCACTTCTTTGGTAGTATAATGAGGGTCTTAACTAGGGCTGGGTAAAAATATCGATTCATCAATTTATTTGTTCTCAATTCAATTTTGATTCAGGATTTTTTTGAATCGATTTATTTCCAAAAAGAAGCATGCTCAGTCTTTGTAATCTAGACGCGAGTATGCCTAAATGTACATGCCCTTTTACATTTGTCCATGTTATAGTTATTACTTTTATGCTGCAAGTTTAGCTCAGGAACAATACTATACAATGGTGTATTCCTTTTTTACTAGTTAAAGCAGTATGAAATGGTTTATTCATTTTGAAATGGTTAATTCTAAATAATATTTAGGTATTTTTGTCATCTGCACAGATTATTGAATCGATATCGAAGCAATTGGATCAATATCGAATCGATATCGATTCAAGACCTAAAGAATCTAATTGAATTTAATTATGAGGTACCTGGCAATACCCAGCCCTAGTCTTAACATATAAAACGAGGCATTGATAACTTTGTAAGTGTATAGATAGTTTATTAAAAAGGACATTTTATGCACACAATACCTTCAGTAGTTCAGTACTGACGGATGTAGGGTTAGCTTCGACGGGTGAACTACTGAAGGTATTGTGTGTGTGTGTGTATAAAATGTCCTTTATAATAAACTATCTGTTCACTTACAAAGTTATCAATGCCTTGTTTAATGTGTTAAGACCCTCATTATACTACCAAAGAAGTGTTGGGCTACTTCTAGCCTTGTAAGTGGTTTAAAATAGCGATGAGAGTGGCTCTCTTACCATAAGAGATGCCCTTAGCATTCCAATATATATCGTTTTGGTAAAATCGGCTAAAAACAGCCAACTTAAAATGCGTCATATAAGCGTTTCTTTGCTCCCCAACGAACGTTTGAACTTGTTATTATTCAAAACGTATCCCAGATCCATTTTACATCGGATTTCCCCTTTTAAGTATTGTTTTTAACTGTGAAATGACCGAAAGGTTACTAAGCACTTTTTTTATTCTGAATGTATAGTATATATTTTTTATTATTGACATCGACACCAGCGTCATGACAGCGATGGTGCTGTTGGCTTATTTTCTATGTTGCATCTTCAAAAGTGCACATTAAAATGAGACACAGAATTTGAAACAGAACATTTTAATTTCTGCATCTATTATCAAAATATGTATTAGTAATACAGTGAAAATTCGTAGAAATGTGAATATTTGGTTAGCATGTTGATTTACAGTGTGTGTGCCCCTAAAATTTGTGGTTGCGCCCCTTAAGTGTTCTGTTAGGTGCCAAAGTGCTCCTAGTGAAAAAGTTAGTCTGGAGCCCTGTCCTACAATATTGGGGTGTTTCCAGCAGTAAAAAGAATGAGGCAGCCCACCTAATGTTCTTTTTTACTCCGCCCAAGCCTTCTAGGAGACATCGCACAAAATTAATTTGCATTTATCACTGCAATTTGGTCATACAACCAGCAGGTAGTCGTGGAAGACAAAGAAGACTGCAGCGCTACCTTTTGAGAACTGGTTCTGGCTCGGGCCAAAAAGTGGTGCGGCAATGCTGTGAAGATTAAGCATGTATACCAATCCAGTATTGTTAAATGCTACAGCCTAACTGAATATTGCTGCAGAACACGTGCATCCCTTGTGGCCACAGTAGGGCTGCTCGATTATGGGAAAAATCATAATCACGATTATTTTGGTCAATATTGTAATCGCGATTATTCAAACGATTATTTTTGAGTTTGAAAACATGTTGTATTTATTCAGCATGCTCTCCTAATTTTTTTTAAATCGAATCCAAATTAGATTAATCGCCCAGCCCTAGGCCACAGTATACCAATCTCTTGAAGGTTACTTCCAGCAGGATAATGTGCAATGTCACCATAACTTGGCATCCTATTTTTTATAAAGGAAGGCACTTGTTCCTGAGCACAAAGCCTGACTGTGATACTTTGATGCTGCAGCTGAACAAGATTATGTCCCATTTAATTCATTATTATTCATTTTATTTTAAAGAAGAGTTGGCAACCCTGACCAATGTGCAGCTACAAATCTTAGCTGTAACCGATGGAATCTTGATGGAATCATGTAAACTCCAAAGATCTGTATGAATTTTTCCATCATCTTGTTCCAGCTTCATGACACAAATAATGATGCAGTTCTGGGGGCAAAGTGGATTCTACCTTCTACCAAGTATAAGAACAGTTTGCCTAATGATATACTGGCAACATAGTGTAGGTCTGACATGTTTTCCCAGGTTTCTGGAGCAAGTCCCCGATCTAGATTTTCAATGGAGAGCACTGAAGAAAGCGCAAGGACTGGAGCTGGATGCCAATGTAGCAATGTTTTCAATGCATGAATATGCTGTTGAAACTTGATATTTGGGGCCGATGATGCTCAGCCATAACCCAGGAAGTCCCAACAAGTAAAAGTAGAAAAAGAGGGATGCTGAGAAAAAGAGGGAGAATCACAGACGGTAATAATGGAACAAACGTTTTTGGGAGAGGAAGGCTCACTGCTTTATCTTGAATCTATGGAGTCAATTCTAGACGGTTAGGCTCAAGGAGAAAAAAAGGATTTGACGATGGGTCCGGCCTGAAATATCGGATTTGACTTGGAAAAATCTTAGTGGACGACACACATGTATTTTATTAAATTGGTTAGTAGAATCCTAATATTGTTCTCTTTTTTTCCTCTCAGATCCTGTCCTATCACAATGGAATGGAGGGCCAAACATGAAGATTGGAATTAAATTGTTCAACCTTCCATTTTTCATTCTAGTCGCTGATGACGCGTTCCAAAATATTGAACCACTGCATTGTAATTTCCTCATTCAAACAAAAGTATGTTTGACCTTGAAGAAGTATCCATTTTACTCATGGATTGACAAATATGCCATCAGCACATGGACAACATGATAATGTCATGATGGAGGATAAATCATTGGAGAGAGCTGCCATTACACAGACGGAAGAATCAAATGCCTTCATCTGTACCGAGTGTGGTGGAGTTTTCACAAAATACTATATGATCTTGGCCCATATGTCCCGTCATGTTTCTTATGTTCCCTCCTCCGGCTCATCAAAGGTAACTGAATTCCCTAAAGAGTATGTGCTCCAGGAAAATGGTACACTGACAATGATAAATGGCAGCCAATCAGCCAATGTACCCTCCCCTACCCTATCGTTAGCGTCACCCTTGCATCCCTCGGCTTGTAATGATGCAGCTGGAGCCAAGCATACAGTAGCATCTTTGCATCTCTCTTCTTGTAACGATGCAGCTGGAGCCAAGCCTACAGCAGCATCTTTGCGTCCCTCTCCTTGCAAAGATGTTGTTGGATCCAAGCCTTCAACAGCATCTTTGCATCTCTCTTCTTGTAAAGATGCTGGACCAGCCCAGAACACAGGAAGAGGCTTTGAGTGTACCTTGTGCTTTCAGATCTTTTGGAGTAGAGAGGAATTGAGGAAACACTTGCCTAACCATTCACAAGAACGATTTTACTGCTGTGGGCTATGTGGTAAGCGTTTCCTTACACTTGACTCATTAAATATACATCGCAAAGAAAATCACAATCCTCCCAAAGCTAAGTTATTCTGTAAAGTTGAGAATCAAGGGCATACAAATGAGAAAACCTACCCTTGTAAAAAGTGTGGTTCAGTTTTTTTCTGGTTTACAGATTTTCAGACACACTCTCTCTACCATTGCAACGGTCTTAAAGAAGTAAAACAGCACTGTAAGAAACTTGAAGAGTCCCATGAAATAGGTAAACTAAATGGAACATCTTCTGATTTCAAAACATTGGCTAGTTCTCCGGAAGTTACTGATAATGCCAGTGATTGTCAGTCATACCAATGTGGTTTATGTGGGGACCGTTTCAATAAATTGGTAGCTTTGAAAGAGCATCATCTCATCCATCAAACCCAGGAAGAAATTGATCAGTTGAACCAAGAAGCTCGGATAACTTTCAGTAGGTCAACGCGTATGACCAATACAATGCAAGAAAGAGGTGCACCTGTTGGATCTAGCAACAGGAGTAGCAGTGTCCCAGCCAGACTTTATCCGTGTAAACAATGCAACAGGGTTTTCAATCACTCTAGTAGTTTATCGCGCCACATGAGGTCCCATAAGAAGACAATGCATAAATGTCCTTTTTGCAAAAAACTATTTCCTCAGCACTGTGATGTGGCAAAGCATATAGACATGTATCATCAACCTGAATTAGAAAAGCAATCTGGATTGAAACCAATGACTCATGGTTCTAGGCAGACTGCAAAAAATTCTAGATGTATTGGAAAATACAAATGTGAGGACTGCGGGAAGAAATTTGGTCTTATAAGTGTCTACCAAAGGCACCTACGATACCACAAGAAAGAACCTACTGTAAACCCTAACTTAAGTTTCAATAATTCCCCTTCCTTGGAGCTTCACATTAAAAGTAGAATAATGGCTGGTATGCCGCAAACAGTTCAGGAAAAGAATAATGCAGACATTGGAAACATGGATTCAAGTCATACTAAAAATGATCTTTATGAATGTTATGAGTGCCAACAGACATTTTCAAACTTAAAAATATTCCTTACGCACCAGAATTCCCACAGCTATAAGAACTCTTGAGTAGCTGCTGTCTGGAACAACTCCTTTCTGGTTTTGATATCTCAATAATACAAATGTGATTCTGCCAAAAATTTAATCCTCAGGGCCTTTGGTCGAAATGCTTTATGCAAGACTTCAATGAGTCTATAATTGTTTATGGGTGACCCTGTTGATGGTCTGAATCATGTACAGAACCATGCATTAATACCCAGCAACTTGATCTGAATAATGGGAAGGTGTATAGAAAATATATTGTCATGTTCATGATATGTATTAAAACAATTGGGAGCGCAATTTGGAAATATGTATTCAATATTTAATCATATCCGTTGTCTACCATTGTTTGAAGCAACTGATCCTCTAATGTGTGATTTTTAATTGAATTCATGTTTGACCCTTATGTAATCATTGTCCCATTAAATGTATCTTAACCATTTATAAAAGTTCCACTTTTTTTTGTAATGGTAAAAATGAATTTCATACATATTTCACTCCGTCACATTTCTTCTTACTTCAGAATTGTTTACAATTATAAGATGTTCACCAATTTACTTGACTATGATTATTTTTGCTGCAGCTATTCACCCCATCTGAATATCTGGCCCCCGCAAAATACCCTTGTTGGGTGGCATCTGCATCGTATGTGGGTCAGAATTTTGGTGCTTTAACATTGACAGAAATACGATTTGGTGGGTTCTTTATCCAAAGTGCCGTCTCCTACTGTGGGTCATACATTTTTGCATTGGTGGCACCAGTGGGAATTAAACCCTTGACCCATGCTGTGTTAATGCCGTGCTACAAATTGTCCTAGCCAGGACCACACTTGTGCTCTTACTTAATATTTGTGTCTTGCTCATAGGTCCTTATTCCACTGCCTACTAACGATGCCAAAGTACCCATGTTGATTTTAGCTTCTTGCTTACTGCAGTCAGCTGAATTATTGGACAATCAAACATTGAAATCAAATATGCACCTTTTGGTTTTGATCGGAAACAATAGTAATTTTCACACTGCCAAGCTGGTACGGTCAGAGATTGGCACGCCCTGCAATTTCAATGTCTGGCCTTTGTTAAACCGAGGGGGTGTATGTTTGTCAAGGAGCCAACTCTCTTTGTTCATCAGAGTAGGCGGGGCTACGCATAGAGCGCAGACCTCTTTAGAATATATATATTTTTTTTTTATTATTCAAGCCACTCGCATGCAAAAAAGAATAGACTACATCTGAGCGTAGGCTAAAAATGCGATTAACTATTTACAAGTGCAAAAACGCCAACATATTCTTTATTTTGCTGACCACTTGTTATTTATCCCGAAAAAATCGCTGCGTTGTCTCTGTTGTAGCGACAACGCAGCAACACCACTACCCAAATCCTGCGATGCCGTCTAATTGCATTTAAATAACAATGAAAGCCCAAATATGTGTAGGGTTCGAGAGGGTAAATTTGGGGTGTGAAATCAAGCGGTCTCCTCAACAGTAACTTCTTGGATGAAATGGGATTTGAACATTCCAATTATTTTGCCTCAAAAAAAAGATATCCCCATTTAAAGCGGAAACTCTGGCTTCCTCTCCTGTTAAATGTGTATGCAGTTATTTTAGGTTGCTTTGGATAAAAGCGTCAGCTAAATGCCCTCAATGTAAATGTTAAAGCTGGGCTATGTGGCTTTTGCCGATACAGATACTCTGCTCACTTCAAATTTGGAAAGACTGTTCGTATGCATCTTTCCGTCCTACCAACAACGCCTCCCTCACCTTGCTCTACAAGAAATTACACAAGGAGACACCACTTTGACGAGTTTAATTCTGCACGACTGACTATCAGCTCACTGATTAAAAACAACCACTTCTCTGTATGCCTTTAATTGTAATCTATGTCCTTACAGTATAAATGGCAGTGTTTTAGCATAATCCTCAACAACCTGTGGTTCAATAATGCTGGACAAGGAACTCTGAACATAGTGGTAGAACACTGTAATGCGGCATAAATGACGTATACCTATTTGTTATTTGTGAAACGTTCAGATGCCTTATCCACTTCTTTACGCACAGATTTGGCATGTGCTTTTATGGGCTGTTGCTCTTTGGTTGTTGCTCATAGCCCCATGAGTGGTCTATAACAAGCCAGACCACATTCATTGGAATAAGAAAAGATTTGGTCACGTAACTAAATTAAAATAATCCTGTACTTGCTTACCGGGACATGGTATTCAATATTTAACATTGCGATGAGAATTTAACCACATTTTGAGAAGCTTACATCGCAATAGCTTTGAATGTCTTCTTTTGTGGACATTTTTAAAACTGAAGAGAAGAACCACCTTGTTTTCTTCAATTTTAAAATGTCAATTTTAATGGCTATGCAATATGTACTGCATGGGGAGTGTTAATATAGCTAAATGTGACCGAATGTTTCTTGTGAACCTAGCTTGTAATGCAGAGAAATCGCAGGGTAAGATAAGTACATTTGGTTGCCTGGGTTCCCTTACTGGGATTAAGAATTCAATCTAGGTCCTTATTCTGAAGTGGGTACCTACTAGTTGGCTCTGGAACTGACAGAACTTCTTGAAAGTAGAAATTACCCATCCAGATTTGACATTTATCCTGAAATCAACCTTAATTTCCCATGACTATAACTGTAGGACCAAGGGAATTTGTCAATGGCATTGCCTGCATGCTGTGGACCTTGACATAATAGACGGTGTCTGGATGTTTGCTAAATTGTAAAGGTTTAATGTGCGTGGTCTTATCATTTCGGCCATTTAGCTGACGCTTTTTTCCAAAGGCACTGCTAGCTCATCGGGAGCAGTTACTTTTAGGTGTCTTGCTCAGGGACACCTCGACACTAATGCGCGTTTCTGACGGTGGATGCGGGTCGATTCGGTATGCAAAGGTGCGGCACGGTTCATGTTAAAAGCGCCAAAAGTGGCGGGGTCCGGACTGAGCCCTGATGAGCCGTACTCATCTCGCAGTACTCCTCTGTTGGGGTACTGAGACGTTTGAAAGGGGACCAACAAGTTCACACGCCAACAAGTTCACACTCCGTTGATTGGTCAACAGAATCATCACTTCCGTTCGACGGGGATATTACAAACAAACAGTACCCGCAAGGTATTTCTGGACAACAGCGAAAGCTTTGTTTATTGAAGAAAATGTGGTGCAAAAGTTTGACGTCCTTCTTTAGACGTTCTAAATTGTTGCTCTTTGTTCATTGTGTCGCATTCTTCTTTTTCCTTGGATTTATTAGCAGGCTACACTGTCGGACTGCTATTAAACCCTAGCTGCTGCGTCTATCGCCATCCGGCTTAAACCCCACCCTACCATAAGGGTACTGTCGGTGGCGGAAAACGCGAGCCGTAACTGCGCTGGGCCAAACCGCACCTTCACTACTGGGCCAAGGTGTGCTGGGCCGAAGCGCACCCGCCGGTGGAAACACGCAATAAGCTAGGAGGAGCCAGGGATCGAACTAGAAGCTGAGCTACTGAAGACTTATTTCGCCAACCCAGACTTGAAAACACTTGCTTTAAAACAAGGATGCTTGTCCTCACTGATGTTGTCCCAGAAGAACCTGAAGCAGCTTGAGTTGCCAATACAGTGCCTTCGATGTCAATGGGAACATGGCATTCACTCGGGTGCCACCTGCAGTACACAATGCAATGTAAGTGTTTCTGAGGTGGAAGTAGTAGTACTTGCACTATGATGTCAGAAATTTCATCTCCACTGTTGGCTGTCGCATTAAAAGGGCAGTGATGTGAGTAAATCAATTGTTGGAGCTGTGTGCAGATATATAGATATATAATATGTGACCCAGTACAGGAAGGAGCTGCCCATCTGGATCCCCTTGGGTCTTTCAGGAAGTCTCGTATCTAACGGCAAAGGGTGATGTGCAGCCCAGACCTCTGAGATTTGGGATGAGCTGGAAGGGCATGAGTTTGACTAACGGTTGACCTATGGTATCCATAATCCAGGAGCATACTTCATATTTAGGCAGTTGAACAAATGGTCAAGCAGGTGTGACCTATCAGTTGGTTACTGCCCTTTGGCAAAAGGCTCATACCATCACTGCAACTCAAGCACTGTGTTGCTTGCAAGTTGCAAGGAGGGGAAACAACATGTTTCTGAAGTTATTTTGGCAATAAACACCAAAACAAATGACATTTTGGCAGTGACTGCAGTGATGCAAGAGCAAAAGAAGGACTAATATACAGGTGTTAATTAGTCTATTCCAAACTGACTACAAGGTGTTAGCCTGTCAACACAACTCTCTGGATACTTGGATGGGATATAATGTACAGTTCAGGGACTGAAATAAAAGGCAGTGAAATGAATCGTATTATGTTTGGTATTGATTAATGTCCTTTACATGCACACCACTAGAACTTCCTCTAGCAGGCTTCTGGCACCTAGACACATTATGGTTTCTGCATAGCAAAACGCAACACAAAACAGCTACAGTTGAACAAATACACAAACACAATGCTAGCCTGCTGCATATTCATACTTACGCCGCAAGGTAGTACCAACAACGGTGCAATCGTGGTCATTCATGAACCAGATTTATATAAACTACCCAATATACAAGGGCGTAG
The DNA here is from genome assembly GCF_949987615.1 of Pollachius pollachius. Taxonomy (NCBI): domain Eukaryota; kingdom Metazoa; phylum Chordata; class Actinopteri; order Gadiformes; family Gadidae; genus Pollachius; species Pollachius pollachius. Next base: position 37,573,620 of record NC_136934.1, read on the forward strand.
GAACTGGGGGGGACGGAGGGGACATGTCCCCTCCAATATCGGAGACAGGCGCATTTGTCCCACCTAAAAATTATACCGGATCTGTCAGGTTTCCGATATGTGTCCCCCCCAATGTTAAACTCATTCCTACGCCCCTGCCAATATATACTATAAATATGTTACTGCACTCCTGCAGCCAAACACTCAACACTTCAGGCCGGGCATGCTTAATAGCTAATACTTCTTATAGTGAGAACGGGCAGCATTACCCTACCAACGTATTAGCCATAACAATTGAGATCTTTACACTGGTGAGGACTACATGATGAGGTGAAGTGGCCATGGAGGCACTTTTAAGAAGGGAGGAATTTAATGTTCAGCTGGGGCAATTTTCCTTACATATTGGCTTATTCCATTATAACCTACAACTATATTGAAAACCTATTTGGATATATGTCTCTCTTTATTGACAGTTCGATGTTACTTGTGAATAACTGCAGTATAGTGGAACCCCAGAGAACCCGCAGAGAAGTAAAAGCGCCATTTTGTGGCAGGTTCTCTCCTCAAAATGGTAGGTTGCTCGTGTCGTTTTTAACCCTTGGATGCCACACAGGACACCGATGGTCTTGCAGGCAGGGATGCACCAAGTATGATTTGACCATTCATTTCACAATCCTGAGTGTCCCATATCGCACAATCCCCTAGTATTTTTATTACGGGACCAAAATTGACAATGCAGTAGGCATAAATTAACCGTCCTCCCAAAAAAACAAGAGGGGGGAGTAGCAGCAGTTGCAGTCCGCCGCAGCCCACAGGACTTGCCCGGATGAAGTCCAGGAGGGATCCGTCTGTTACGGCAACAGCACCCATAGAACTCGGAGGGGAGGGACCTTTCGATGTTCTCGCATGTTGTTATTGGTTGTAAGGTTCCATTCCTGAAATGCATACAGTCAGATATATTGTCTGAAAGCCTTACAAATACGGTGGACCGGATCATCACATCGGATACTGAATTGTAAGACAATCCATTGTCTATTGACATTATTGAATTGGACTTGCATTGCACCATCGCTCTAAGGACGAGCCAGAACGTGAGTTTTTGGTGAAGAACTGAAGTTATGTCGATTCCAGCTGCAGTGAAGCCATCATTATTGGTTGCTAGCTATGTAGGTATTAGCCATGTAGCTGTCAAGGGTTACATTGATGTCATAAATAGCGTCAGCAAATATTAGCCGTGTGCTAAAGCGGACACGTTTGATTTATCGAGGCAAAAACAATAGTAGATTTTCCTTTTATTGTGTGCGTTGTAACCGGTATGGCCCACGCTTTGTGCTAAACAGTTAGCTCCCTTAGGCTAATTTATACCACGCTAAGAAGCCCCGTTATACTCTCCCGTCAGCAATTCCGCCGTTGATTCTTCAGCTTACGTTAAAGATTACAAATACGAAGCTGATTTTTATCGTGGGCGCGGGTGTGAATTCCTTTTAATAAAGCAGTGTAGTGCCATTTCGCTAGGTCTGTGGGAGTCTGGAGGATGAGGGATCAGTCTGGCCCACTTAATGTAATATGGACATGTGAGTATAGTTGCAAAAACGTCAGTGTCCACAAATGCTTTCATAGAGCACTACCATTTATTATCTATAAATAATCCATTCTGAGGATTCAGGTAGGTTTATGAGATATGCTAAACCTGTCTCTAAATGTCATCAAATGTTTCTCCTCAGATTATATTCATGGGACAGGCTTGCAACTTTGTACAATGTATGATGTCTCCCAAATTTAGGTTAATTCATAACTTAAACCACAACACTTTGTTTTTGTTGCTATAGCAAACAAATTTCTTTAAAATAATCATAGTTGAATACTAGAATACCACATTGTGCTGGATTACATGTCACGCAGTTTAATCGTTCATAAATTGTTTTTGATTAATACACAGGGCTCAACATTAAGCCTTACTTTAAAGAACGACGTGTGTGTGTGTGTGTGCGCATTAACATGCCAACATCCTCTAGCTTTGTCTTCAGCACGACTCTCAGGGGTCGTCCCTTTTGACTATAGAAGATGAGCTGGAATGTTATAGAGAAGAGGGCTGTAGGTAATGTTTGTGAGATGAAACAGGAGATAAGTGCAGAAAAGAGCAAGATCAACAAAATGCCCCTTCTCTCTCTCCCTTCCATTAAGAAGAACTGCATTTCCCACACCTGTTGATCACAGGCAAGATGGATTCCCTCAATCACTGAAAATATGTTTGATTGGTCAGAATGACCTGGGAACAGTCTGGAATCGAAATGGTCTAATACAGAAGTTTGTTTCGACCAATGATTATGCTGGAGTCTGTAGACACATAATTGGTGAACACAGACTCGGCAATAAACATATTAAAACACCATCAGACCCCCTTTTTTTCAGGGGGGCTGTTAATGATAGAGGTATTTTATTGACGTACGCTGCAGAAACCAATATTCAGTGCCAACATGTAATATTGTTTAATGCAAAACAAATAAAGTAGTAAAAAGTAAATAAATTATAACGAAGGATACATTCAGGATAGTGGCTAGACTGTAATATCCCATGGCAGCATCTTACATTAAATGTAACTTTTAGCCAGGCTTTATTTTGCCCAGGAATGGCGTTGAGGGGGAAACTAAATGGTATGTAGATGGAACATGTATGTTTTACGAGAAGGAGGTTAAGTTCAATGCCATGCTAAAGATTTTAATTAAATACAGTTAACCAGTCTGAATTGTTAAAGGATTGCACAGCCCTATCTCGAGTGCAGCACGGCCCGGTCCCCAGTGTAGTGCAGCACAGCCCTATCTCGAGTGCAGCACGGCCCGGTCCCCAGTGTAGTGCAGCACAGCCCTATCTCGAGTGCAGCACGGCCCGGTCCCCAGTGTAGTGCAGCACAGCCCTATCGCGAGTGCAGCACGGCCCGGTCCCCAGTGTAGTGCAGCACAGCCCTATCGCGAGTGCAGCACGGCCCGGTCCCCAGTGTAGTGCAGCACAGCCCTATCGCGAGTGCAGCACAGCGCGGGTGGTATAGGGGGAGAACGTGGTCTGTGTGACAAAGAGAGTTTGAATAAAGTAGGATACACATGGTTTATAATTGATCCCTTAAGTAAATGATTTTCCTCCAGCCACGCAAGAAAATGATCTCTTTAACACAAGAAAAAGGTATACCGATCGGGACGATTGGTATACCTACCTTATACCTATCTTTTTGTCAAGTTATTTTTTTCTCTTGTTTGATGCAACATCAAAGAAGCCTACGCCTCTTTATAAAGCACTATTTCGTCTGTAGAGAATTGGCGTTGACTCAGGCTCTATGAGTCAACTTTTAGGGTACAGCCCTCGCCGCCCCTTCCCAGGATCCCTACTGTAACATAGTATAAACAGTAGGGGTGTAATGATGTAGCGATTTCCGTGTTGCAGTAAAGTCAACATTAATTGTATTCGCACAAAAGTAGATTCTTAACGGCTCTCGCAAGCAAATTTGTATACGTTTTATCAGTCACATTCAGGTTTCTTTGTCATGTCACCATGGAGGGGTGTAATGGTACACAAAAGTCACTGTTCGGTACGTACCTAGGTTTTTAAGTCACGGTACGGTTCATAGTTAAGGGGAAAATTTTAAAAACCTGCTTGTTTGTCAACAACGGAGAATTGCCGTAGATCAGCAGCAATGAAAACACCAATAAACTTGGTTATGGCATTTGCATTTCTGTATTCCCAGACGGGTTGTTGAAATAGTGTCGTGAGCTGGGTTTGCACAGCTCGTTTTTCTTTCCACAGCAACAGTGATAGTAACACCTGGATGTTGCCTTTTCAAATGCGTGTGCTAGGGATGTGCATTTCTGGCAAAAATACTATTCGATATTCGCTGAGAAGTATTCGAATAATATTCGAAAATCGGTCAATCAAGAACCCACCACGCACGCACGCACCTCGGATACACGCACACACAATGACACAGGGAGAGGCTTTTATGACTTGTATGAAATCAATCTGTTTATTTCAACAACTGCGCCATCAACATTCAACATCAAAATTATTTCAATGTGGGCAGATAGACCTACATGCGCCGAAATCGGATTGCTGTTTACTTATTTAATTTACTGAACACAGCCTGCATGACGGTGAACTACACACGCCAAAAAAATTACTTCACGCGGTGTGTCTTTTTACAATTTATTTGTTACCAGCATTCGTAGTGTTGATCAGCAGAGAAATAGTCCACCAAAGACGTTGACGTCGCTTAGCAACCGAGGACGCTATTCACCACCGGAAGTTGTGAAGGCCCATGCAAGTCAACGGAGCGTTCAACAGCATTGAGAAGAGCCGTGTAATAAATAACGATAGTCACATTCATTATTCGATATTGTACCTGACTGACTATTCGACTATTCGACGATCGTTGCCCATCCCTAGCGTGTGCATGTTAAAGTGCTGTACGTAGACATGGAGAGCCCTCTCCATAGCCGGAGAGCATCCAATATTTTTTAACTATCCGTCGACGCCATGGACCTATTGGTCGACGCAACGGAGACGGCAAAGGCTGTGATTGGTCCTCTAACAAATTCATTTCCGGAATCACTTCTCCGGTTTGACTTTGCACCTTAATTACTTTGTAAATTGTTTACTTTGCACCTTAAGGACCAATAAAACACCAAATAAGATTTGAAAAGCTTTGGAAGTTTATTTACAACACTGCTTACATGGTTTGTAGTCAGAAAATAACATTTATTGATCAACCATAGTGGTGAACTACCATCATAGACCTATACTTATCAGCAGTGTTGGGACTAACGCGTTATTAAGTAACGCGTTACAGTAACTACGTTACTTTTGCGGTAACGAGCACTGTAACTAATTACTTTGTCAAAATCAGTAACGCGTTATCGTTACTGCGATTTAAACAGGCTTGTTACTCGTTACTTCACGTGCATAACCCAGAACTACAGTTTCCGTGGTGGACGTGAAGCGGACGTGAGTCACGTGACACAGCGACGTGCAAGTAAATGAATTAAAACAATGGCGGTGTCACACCAAATTTGTACCGGGTGCCAAATTTGTACCGGGTACGAAATCCATACGTAATCCATTCCAAACCTGCCTGGCAACAGATGATCGCGGACGATCGCGTCGATTGACGTAGGAAGGTTCAAGAACATTTGCGAAGTCGTTCATTGAGTTCAAGAACATTCGTGAAGTCGTTCATTGAGTGCGACAAGACAGATAGCCCTAACTTTACAAATTACATTTATTAGCGTTCCTAACTTTATATTTGTATTGCATTTAATTGTTTAATCGAATTTAGCTAGTATCCTCTGTGTTTAATGTGTAGTAAACTGAGTGTTTAACCACGAATGTTCTTGAACCTTCCTACGTCAATCGACGCGATCGTCTGCGATCATCTGTTGCCAGGCAGGTTTGGAATGGATTACGTATGGATTACGTACCCAGTACAAATTTGGCACCCGGTACAAATTTGGTGTGACAGCGGCAGTCGACGATGGTCCAGGCGTTGTATTTCTCTCATGGAAATATGCACATTATTTTTCCTTTCTGACAGTAAAAGACATAAGGAATATTTTGGTGACCTGTCATCTTTGTGGAGGTTCGAAAACTCTAGCCACATCAAAAACTAGCAATTCTAATTTGATGAAACATCTTCAGAAACAACACGCATCTACCAAGCTAGTTGAAAAAGACTCTGAAGGTAACACAGGTGATGCTGCTGCTAACGTCAGCTCCGCCGACGCTAAAGGAGAAGCCACTCCAGCCGAACAACGAAAGCTTGATTTTACAAAGCCTGTTGCACAGTCTATAACCCAGACACAGCTAAACAAATGATGGAGATGTATGGACAAAGACTGATATAGACGTAGACATACTAACAGACTACTAAAGCACATTATCCTCCATTATTGATTTCATCAGTTGTTTTATTTATCTAAACGGCCAGAGTGGAGGAAATATATATTTTTTTATAAATTAACTAGGTTTGTGAGGCTGAAAGTACTTTTTATTTATTTAGTTTCTCTTTGTGAGGCTGAAAATACTCTTAAGTTTGCCCATCATTATTGATGATGAGGTCTCCAGTTGGTGGAGTTAAGCTGTTTTGAGTTAAGGTTAACTTACAAAGAACGGATAAACCTCACTTTGTTTACATTGTAAACATCTATTGTATCAGTTTTGCACTATTAATTCCTACAGTTGCTAAATGGTCTGAGGCACAGTTTAATTTTTGCACTGCCAAAACTATACTTTGTACCTGTTTCAATGGCTCCGATAAATATGCCTATCAAAAGTTTCAAAACATACTGTATGTTGTGTTTTGTTGATCCACTGCTTCATCGTAGTGATACTGGGTACAATGATCAAATTTTACAGTTGTTTTGTCGAACACTATGCCACATCAACCCCAAAATAATGTGTGTGCATTTGTAGAGGGTTGGAAACAGTTGGAAACAATGGAAATATTTCATTCATTTGCACTCACACTACTACACTGCTATGGCACGTTCAGGTCACTAGTGGCGCATTGCGCTTGTGGTAGGATAGGACTTACATGTAAGCAAGCCAGAGGACTGGCAGCCTCCCAAGCTATCCAGTTAGGGAGGCAACACATAAGATACAAATAAGATAATTTAGAAAAAAAAAGTTACTTTCCCTAGTAACTAGTTACCTTGAAAGTAACGAGTAACTTAAAGTAACTGAGTTACTTTTGAAAGAAGTAACTAGTAACTGTAACTAAGTTACTAATTTAAAGTAACTTGCCCAACACTGCTTATCAGTATGTATTGATCATTCATAGTGGTAAACCAACATTATAGACCTATACTTATCGCTATCTGCTACATGTATTGACCATCCATAGTGGTCAATTATCATTATAGCCCTATACTAATCCTGTTACATGTATTGATTATCCATAGTGGTCAACTAATCATAGACTTATATCCTATCTGTTACATGTATTGATCATTCAATTTGATAGCAGTCGGCGCAGCCTTTTCCCTTTGGACGCTCGCGCACTTTCACTTTCACAACACCCTGAGAATGACTTGCGTGTGTGAAGTGCTGTGATCAACAGCTTCCATCACATTGTGGCCCCCATGGCTCCAGTTGTCCCTGACCCCTGAGAACCCAACAAGTCACACCGCTTATTATTCAAAGAATCGAATGACGATAGGATTGATCAATATAACGATATATATCCGGGGACGTTAGAAATGTCTATCAATGTCTATTGTTCTTATCGCTCTTTACTTCACGGTAGTATTTTAAGTCATTCTGACCATGACTCAAAATCAATACACGTTCTCGATTATACGAAAATCTAACCTGGAGGAGTGGAAACAGAACGAACGTTCCCAACAATCCAAGACAAAATGAGTCAAAAGATATCTTGCAATAAAAAAGCAAATCTCAGGGTTTTTCTTGTGCGGATATTTGAAGCTTGTTTTGGACAGACGTTGTTTCTGATGATCCAGTGTAGGGCTGTCCCCTGAAAGTCGATGATTTGAATCCTCAGTCGGGAAACCCTGCAGTTGACTCAGAGAATCTGAGTCAACTGCGGGGTTTCCCGCCGTCTTCCTTTATTATTTTTTTTTAAAAGAACCAACCTATAGTGTAGACGTGTCAGACCATATGCATGAATCGACACATTTATTGTGACTTTTTATTATTCTTCTGCAGTGGCAGTTGGTGCTGAAAATAAATTGCAAACTGCGCGTACAGATGCCACCGCAGGCTTAATATTCACCATTTGCATCATAGCTCTAATGATAATAAAGAGAAGCTTTATTTAGACACTGACCATGTCACTGTGGCGATTGATTCATTGTATATTTGTTTGCTAGACAGAATCTCGCAGAGGGAAGAGGCTGTCTCCTCTTACATATTTCTCTAGGAGCGCAGTCAATGTGGCGACACAGCACTGTGTATTCTTTTGGGCTCAATAAATGCAATCAGATCGTGACCACGGGACTCATATAGTGGATTATCCACTAGCCTATACATGAGCCCCGTGTTGATTATCGGACCGCATTATGGGCAGGAGCCTAATTAAAACCCGACAGGAATAAGTTGGCTACAATTCCGACGAGTTTGATTGAAAGAAAACTGTTCAGGTGAGAACGTAATGAGCACAACGCGCAAGCATATATAAAAGGCCTATAGCCTACCAGAGTGTTAATAGAAAGAAAACTCATTTTTTAAACCTCCAAAAGACCTGCCCCGCACGGCTGCCAAATAGTCGAATCTCTTGACTGAAAAAGCAGATCTGAATCGACTCAGAAAATCCTGAGTCGGGGACAGCCCTAATCCAGTGGAGAAGAGTTGGGCTTACCAGTTTAACGCTAGGTTGTATGTTAATGTGTGGGGCTCAGTCCAAGCAGCAGTTTATTATGATGTCCGTGTTAGGGTTAAGCTCAGTCTAGCCCCAGTGTGTGTGACGCATTTGATAGATAACATCGCCCATAATACAACAACGGTATTGAGAAAATTCACAAAGTTGCCATGGATTGGTTCTAAAACACTCCCCTCCTTCCTAGAACGCTCAGCCTAAAACACATTATTTATTTCATATAGTCTTCAAATTCAAGCTGAAACATTAGGTTCTCGTACACAATATCAACGGGTTACGCCTAGGTCTTTTGTTTACTGGCGGAGATTTCCGCGGGTTTTTTTTATATAAACATTACTCAACCGAGTAATGTTTACTTTTGGTTATTCATATACTTATGTTTATGGGCTGCACTATTAGATATTTCTGAAACTTGAAACAGTATTATCTACCGTAATATTTCTTTAGGTTTTTTTATATGCGAATGAGAAAAGAGAAATTACCTTTCATTTGTATTTAGTTTATTGGAATGTTAAAAAGTAGTCATGTGGTTATGGTTCGACATTTCTTTCATAAAATTACAGAAAATTAACTATCTTGCTATATATCATTATCAAGATATGAAATGATCGGATGGAAGATTTTGTCAGTATCACACAGCCCTAAATGACACTGGTGCTTAGTTTGATTAGCTTTAATAAAATATACTATGTAGACCAGTTTTAATGAAAAAAAAAAAAAAAAAATTGCATTTCTATATATTTTTTTGCAATTTCGATTCTGAGAGTGTGTGGTTTTTTTTGGGGGGGGGGGGGGGGGGGGTGGTCTGGGTCATCACTTGTATTAACCAGGAAAAGAGTTATTGACAACGTTATTCGAGATAAGCTCCCAAAATGATGAGGCTTACACCGTTGTACTCCTTGGAGTCTAAGCTTACATATGGCATATCGTTTGTGTAGACGGCATGACGTGAAGAACATTGTTTAAGCATAGTTTTTAGCATATAGTTTCTACGGGGAGCAAACCGCATTTGTAGAAAGCAGTTAGCCCCTCTAGCCATGTAAAGGGGGTCCCCACACACCTCCCGAACAATTTTATTTCAAATCGATAATCCAGTGTTTCCCCTAGTTTGTTTTCGTAGCAGTGGTACTATGTTGTTAATCTAGCAATGCTAGGGGGGTCCGGGGGCATGCCTACCCGGATCTCTTTTTAAAAATTAAAAACTTCTAGTGAGATTTCTTTTGGGGAAAAATGTACAGATAAAACTTCCAAATATGACATTACATCAATCAGAGTCAAGGTATCTGCTGAGACCAGATCAATGTCTTGCATATAGCCGCTGAATGCATATAGGGGAAATACTGGATAATCATTTTAATCAATTGGACGTCTGCAACATCTGAAATGGTTAGCTCTTGTGATCGCCACAAGAGCTTTGATTCGCTCTGGCCCAAGCTTCAGCAACTGGCAGAGGGATCGCGCTCGGCAACAGCCAAATTTGCAATCGGCTGTTGCACTTTTTTCTTCTTTAAGGTTGAAATACTGCCACACCGCTGACATGACCAACACGTAGCTCTCATGCGTTAGCTCCGTTGCGCATGTGCCTAATTGGCATATTGCTCTGCTTTGACGAGTTTCTAACACTCTTAATGTACAACAAAAAGGAGGTGTAGGGGATGACTTTTGATTAGTGATCTATCATCCACAGATGTGCACATCTGATTGTTTGATATATCGACAACTACAAATTTGGTGTAATGATACCATATTACATTTAAGCAGAGGGGAACCGTCAGGGGGCCTAAAATATTCTAGAAATTCTAAAAATATTTTATAAATTCATCTAAACAAAAATGTTTTTGAGGAAATTAACCCTTCAAGCGGTCTATTGGTCAGTCTATTAGATTGCTCCTGACCCGCTATAATTTCACAGAGGTCGAGTAATAGTAATTCTATGAGGCTTATTTCAAATGACAAATTGACCAAACAAATCTTCCTTCTAAATGTGTGGGCTGTGTCATCAAGTTATCGATAACTTGATGACAAGTTCTGCCTGCTATGAGGGACATGAATCCAATAAACCAGTTAGCTAGATTATGGCCTTGAATTTGCTTACTTCACGACGGCAGCCGCTGCGAGTAGCAAGACATCTAGTATAGGTTATTGTTTCTGATTTGGTATCTACAATGTTTTCTAGTTAAACTTTTAATAAAAGTGGAATTAAAAATAGGTAGACGCACACAAGATCTAAAATTGGTTCAGAAAACCAAAGCTTTTGAAAGGCATTTAAACTCCACCTATGGCAATACCTGTGGATGACGCGATGAGCAAGGAGCAAAAGCTTTACCGTTGGGATTTTTACATTTTTCTGCTGTCATGACTTTCGCATCAAGGTCGATGTCTATATATTCTACTGAAGTGCACACAAAGCTTGTGTGATGATGCGATTAATTGCCTTTTGGATTTGCATTTTGCTAAAGACATTTTGGTGATCACTCACTCTCTCCATGCGGTTTGCTCGATGCATTGCTAAGACTGACTAGCTTTTTTTGGGAAGGGGAAGGGGCGTCAGAGGGCCAAGGTTTAAGAGTCACATTTGACTACTGCATTTTAGGATGGATGGATGGATGGATGGATGGCTGGATGGATTTTAACAAATCAAGCAGATGCGTTAGGGGTGTAACGATCTATCGATGTAGATCGATACATTGATTGATTGGCGAACGATCCAACTGCATTGATGCAACGCCCAAACATCAATGCATATCGCTGTATTATACAGTTTTATTTTGACAATCTCCTTGGCGGCTGTTTGTGAAACTATTTCTGCACAAGTGCAGCAAGCCGCTCACGTATCCGTTCACCAGTTAAACGAGGCAAGAAGCAACAGCGAGCGGATGTGTGACTTCGAGGATGACTAGTTTTGGTTTGTGTTGCCAGATTGGGCAGATTTCTAAAATTATCTACACAGATGGGTTGGGAAGGGTCTATGTTCAAATTGAAAGGTCATCACAGGCTCTTAACCTGTTAAGCCCTAGGCCTATTTCACAGGCCTCCTGCCCGAAATGACATGCCCAAAATTAATAGAGTATGCCTCCGCAACTACAAGGGCTATATGAATAAAGTTGGTTTCAAAAAGAAGGTAACACCTGTGAGGTGGCTGCAGAAGTGTCAGAATCAATATAGATGTTACTGTGTCAGAGTAAATTCAGCTAGAACATAGTAAGAAATGTCAATTTTCAATTTTCGCCTAGAGAAAACACAATATTAAGAGTGAATACCACCTTGAAACTCTGGGATAGTAGCCCAGAACCTTTAGGGAAACATATAACAACATCTGATGAGTACCCTGTTCCAGGATAAATGCTAATTAAGTGAATAAAGTGATTTTAGAGAGGTTTTAATACAGGTAGGTCCAGGCGGACTAAATGGTGCCATTTGGGCACTTTTGGGCACCATCAGTGCCATTTGACCTTTCTAAGGTACCAGACTGTAAAACTAATTTTATGTCACTGACATATCACTATAGGTATTCATTCCATCCAAATTCAACAGTTTTAACTTGTTTTGAAAATTCACCCAGACCTCTATACATTTTCGCAGTCAAAGAAAACCATACAATCGAAATGAAGTTTGACTTCAACTGGAGCAGATATATTTGAGAACAACATATAATAAAACCAAACTATAAAAACAATGGTAATAACACAGCTAAAGACTACAAACACTAGGGATAAAGATATATATATATATATATATATATATATATATATATATATATATATATATATATATATAAACACGCTGGCAGCAACTCTGAACAAATATAACTAACTAAAACTAACTATATACACTAAGGGCTGTTATGCCACTGCTGGAAGCAGTTCTTTTTGGAAGTGAAGCACAAAGGGACCTGGCACTTCCTGCAGTACAATTAATCCGTGTCCAGTTCTGGCAACAGCAAGTCACTGTCGTCAGACGAGGACTCAAGAGGGACTACAGTAGCCCCACTGTCGCTAGTAATTGATAGCAAATGCCTCCGCAAACGTATAGGTCTTTCTCCTGCCTGCCATTATTTATTTGAAAAGAATAACAAATGGAAAAAAAAGGCAAGAAAATACAAAATAAATAGCTAACTACTAGCTAACTAGGAATGCAAACGTTGTAAGAAGTGTGTTGTAGGAGCGTATGTCTCTATCTAGCCGGAGTGTCTGCTCTGAGAATGTTCTTGGCGCTTCTGGCGCGAATTATGCTGACCTTCCAGTCAAACGCGGGAAGATATATTGGGTATGCATTGGTCAATTTGGATGATTGACCCCTCGAACCGTCAGAGCCAATAGAATCGAGGGACCCAAATCCATGTAAAACAACACCATTCGCCAATCAAAAGTATCACACTGTATAACGTTTTTTATTTGTTTATTTATTTTGCTCTTCTTTGGCTGGTAGTTAAGTTTGTGAGTTTTCGTCGTAGAGTGATGAGAGTGATATCATTGGAATCTGTGGAGCCTCAGCTTTCATATGACATATAGTTTGTGTGGGTGGCATGAAGTAGCGAAATCGGCGGCGGCCAGTATGCGCGCATGCACGTTTTGCTACGGGCTCATTTAGTTGCTTGGTGTTAGAATTGTGTTTTGTTTAGGTAAAAATGGTTATCAAAGGCTTTTAGCCGAGCTTCTTCCCGTTACGTGGGTATGCACCATGGACATGTTGGAGCATGATGGTGCTGTTTACAGCTGTTTACAGCACACGTTGGCGCAGCTGCCCCAGCCCCCGGGGGCGCTCGGGTTTTGGAGGTTAAAGTTAAGCCATAAGAGCAAAGAAATAAAATCATGAAATTTAATCAAATTGTTTTTTGTTAGTTGATGTGAATGTAAGAGGTTGTTTTAATTGGGCATTAGATATTGTCTCATCGATCGCATGCCCCTGAATCGAAATCGTATAGCAGCAGACTTGTGATATAGGCAAATATCGTTGTGTTGTCCAATGAATCGATTTAATATCGTATTGTGATGAAACCAGAGATTATCACCCCTAAAATGAATGGGGAGACCTTTATCGGAACATTGGTGTCATTTTGAATTTAGTCTATGCTGTGTATGGTTCACATTTATAACGGTTCCTGGAATTTGGTACCGGTACCCAACGGTACATTCTTTTCTGTACTTAACTCTCGGTAATAGTAATTAATTAATTAATTTCATTTATAAAAAATAAGACAAAACATCTCAATTTCAGCATTGTTATTTATTTTGAATATACTTCAATAAACCACTCCTTCTCCCCTTCCAAACCCATCTCTACAACCCCCAGCCCATAACAATAGCGTGAGAATACTGTCGTCTGTGTCTCGGAGGAAACACTGCTATACTTCCCAAAATCTTGTAGTCGAAGCACTGAGGGACTCGGGCAGGGTAACGACGTCTTCTGCACCAGGGTGAAGGGTGTAACCTCTGGGGCTCGGATGTGATGATATCCTTGATGATGAATTCAGTTTGACATTCAGTGTTCCCCAATTTTTGCTCCCTAATTTGAATAGCTCATTGATAGTCTATTTATTATGACCAGTCCTCAATTCCTCAGCTTTTTCATTCTGGGTAAAACTTTTTCGGCACTAGTTCCAGTTTCAGTTTTTTCTAGAAAAGTTGGTTGCAGGGCAAGCAAACACGGTACATTCCAGGGCTTTTAGACATGTTGTGTTTGACCAGGTGTTTTGTTCAGGTTAGACAGGATTTCCCTGTAAATAGTGTAAACATCTATACTTTCGACAGCTTTTGGCTCTCCATTGGTCTAACTGTGTTAGAACGTACCACATGAACGAGTTGCGACGTAGTGGTGCTTCTCTATCTCTACTATGTCGAAGCACACACTCTCACCCGCCACTTGCGCTCTGTATTTCAGGTCCAGATATTTGGTACAATTTGATTTAAATTGAATAGTTACCGACAGTTTCAATGTGTGGCACATCATTTGAAGATAATGTTTTTCCCTGGGGTTGGGTCCCAACAAGTATAGCCTCTGTTTATTTGCTGCTCAGCTGTATGAACTTATATTTCATCCAACCATCTTATCTGCTCAAGGCAGGTGTGATGCTGACCAAGACAAGGGACACCACATGCGAGTAGGAGCATCCAGGAGGATAAGATGCTCACCTCTGCCAGAGCGGTATGTCTGAAATGAGAAAAGGACAATGTTCAAGTTTGTCCAAAAGCTATTCCTATCGCTTTCATTGCAATCCTCTTCCCTGCCTTCTAACCCTCTGGTGGCTCTGCAACACTTCATTCAGTAAATTCTTAACATAGTGCTTTAGTAATGGTAATACTACATGGATCATAATACAATATGAAACCCTTTTTATTATTTGCATCATTGGTTTTTCCAGCCTTGCACATGACTTGTTGTCTATCAGGATGATTTTTATTCAACATTGTAATAAGTTTCTATGAATTTTAACAAAAATCCTGCCAAACTTGAAAATCCTACCTTTAAGTATCCAATTATATTTTGGTATTTTATGGAACTCTTTCCAGTTACTCAAACACAAAGTGAAATATGTATTTTGAAATAAATATTACTAATCATGGTTTCTTTTTAAGGTTGGTGATCATATACATAACGGATCAACATGAGTCGAGTCAGTGTATGACTTAAAGAAACATGAGGTAAGACGGCTCTATAAACATGCAAAACCATATCCAACTTCCAGTTATTTAATGTTGTGCTTATTCATTGCATATTTAGGTGAGTGCTGCATACAGCGCTCAACTATCCTTCTTCATAAGTTTTATTCTTTCTTTCTTTCCTCTTTATTATTCTCTACAAACTTTGGGACCTATCTCCATCCTCAATTTTTCACCTAGAGACTCCATTCAATTTTTAAAATGTTCAGAATAGCTTGGAATCGCGCGCTTCTTTTCAGATTTTTTATATATTTTATACTTTTAAAATACTATCTTTTTTTTAACATGGGAGTCAATGGGAGGTACTTCAACCTCTGGTACTTCAACTGTTTAAGACGTAACTAAATCAATTTTCAACCGTTTATCTTCGTTCAAACCATTTAACAAATCTACACACTTGTATCTTCAATAATATCTCAACGGAATTTCGATATCATTTAAACTTTCTTCAGAATCACAGTTTTAGTTTCATACCAGCTTCGTTTTCATCTGTTTTCATTGAAGACGTCTGCCCATTCTGACACTCTTACTCCTTAAGACATCGTAACTCAATCATTTTTAAACCGTTTACCTTCATTCAAACCATTAAACAAATCTACACACTTGTATCTGCAATAATATCCAAAATACATTTTGATATTATTTAAACTATTCAGAATCAAAATTTTAGTTTCATACCGGCTTCGTTTTCAGTTGGTCTCATTGCTGGAGCGTGAGGACGTTCAGCAGTGTTGCCAGATTGAGCGGTTTTTCACGCTGGATTGGGCTACTTTTGTAGGACCTTCAGGCAGCGTTGCCAGATTGGGCTGGTTTTCCCGCTCTATTGGGTTACTTTTAATCACGCACCGGCTCGACAGACAGACAGACAGCACCAGATACTTCAGTTCAATTCATTTTACACGTCTGCATTTTCTGCAGGAAATGCATTTTCTAGTTATAATTATGTTTTCTGATTTTTTTTTTTTTCCTTTTTTAAGGGTCAACGGAAAGTAAATCTTTCCTTCAAGTCTTCAAAAGAATGGCTCATGGCTGGGATTCCTACCTTCCCAACCTTCAACCTCCGCCCTCTATTCCGAGGCCTTGTGAAGTGTCGTCTGGACCAGAAGGGGATTTATCTCAACCTATAGAGAACTTCAATGCACATCATGACTTGTCCAACATGGAGGTTTCAGAAGAGGCTGTTTCAACCAACTCTGACTTTGGCTCCAACCTTTACCCAAGCTCTGGCACAAATTCAGACTGTGCATTTAGTTACTATAGTGACACACCATGGCAAACTGATCAACATCAGTCAGTCGAAGATGGGTCATCCAAATGTGAAAATGGAGATTACTCAAATTTGACTGCAGATGGATTAACCACATCAAGCCATTTTCCCTCTTTTGCAGCAGATTTGCAAGAAATTAAGGAAGACTGTGAAATTCTGGCACCATCCTTCCTTGAGGACTACTCGGATGTCAGTAGTTGCTCAGATTCAAATATAAATGAAACAGAAATCAGACCTTCTTGTAAGTATATGAAAAGCTTGGATACAAATAAGGCAAGTTGTGACAATTTAATAACTACAAAACACAGTCCCTCAGAATGGCCATTCACCCCGACCGGTAATATGTCAATTTCTGCTGATTTTCCTACCTCTCAAATCTCAGAAACACCTTTAATCTTGCCAATCCCATCTGAATTACACGATAAGGCAAGAAAAATGGCAGATTGTGCGGAACAAAATATGGAAACGAAAGAAGATAATTCCAAATGTTGTGCCCCAAAACATTCAACATCAGCTTCGGCAAAATCCTTGGAAAGAGAGAATGATAAACAGGAAAATGCAGGGACAGAGCAGAAACTGAAATATGCCATGGAGGAAAAGAAAGTACCTATACAAGCAAAAGAGCTGAACGTCACCATTGGTATTCACAAGGACATGGCAGAGGATTCAACAAACGGCTCCTCCGAGTATGAAAAAGAGCTCTCATGTCATAAAGTGGACAAATGGCAAGAGAAGAAGCCACTTGTATACAATAAATTAACTTCGGTCCTTAGTTCTGCAAAAGATTTGGATGTTAAAATCCAGGAAACTGCTACAAAATTACCAGACCTGATACAAGATAACAGGGAAGTATGTGATGGTAAGGAAACCATTGACCAAAATCACGTTTCCTCACCTGGCCGGCATGAAAATGGAATGGATGACACAAGTGACTCATTGTTGTCTTCCGCCACTGAATGTGCAGGTTTAATTGATGCCAACGTTTCCCATCCTCAAGATACAATTCATGAACTGGACAATGACAACTCAGAGACTTTGGAGGAAGTAAAGATGACAAATGGTCTGAAAAGAACAATTCAAGGCATATCACAGTTCCAGTGTCCTGCACAGCTATCTTCTGAAAGTTGCAAGGACATAATTTGTAGTGATAATGTTGAGGACAGCAAGTGTGACTCCATGGATGCTTCTTACAACCAGACACTCTCTGGCTCTAGGAGGCTTTTAGAGCAACCTCCAGAAAGTGAATCAACAGATCAATTGCACCAGCCAAAGTTATACTCCATTATGGATGAGGAAAAAACATTGAAGAGCATTGTTACTACTACACAACGGCATGAAGAGAATGGATCTGAATCTTTGAAAGAATCCTTCCAGGAGACAAGGCCATCCTTTGAACAGCCTGATCTTGCCATATATGATGGTGAAGCCTTACCTAGAGTGAATACCCCCTGTACAGACAATGAAACATCTCAATCAGAACCAAAAAGTCCTGTGGCAAGTTTGGAAAACTCCAACCCAACTGATTTAAAAGTGCAGTTACCTGAACTCAAAAGCTCTTTACAATTGCAAAAAAGGCTGCAGCCCATTATAATTCTGAAAACCTTAGAACCAGTAAATGGCATAAAAAAATATCATTGCACGGAATGCCAACACTCAACACAAAATGTTGATGATATAATTGAACACCATCATAGCCATTCACAGCATGAATTCAAATTTTGCCCTACGTCTAATATCTATTTGCTACATGATGATCCACAAAGCAAACTTGTTTGTGATGTCACTGGCTACGACCTACCAGAGAAGGTGGTACTTAAGACCACGAGGAAAAAAAATAAAATATACCCGTGCAACTCATGCAGTCATGTATCTCATAGGTTTTATCAACATGTGCAGCATATAAGAACTCATACAGGAAGAACACCATTTAAATGCAATGGATGTAATCTATACTTCTCGCAGAGTAGTTGCTTGTACAGACACGTGCGCATTGCTGGGCGATGTCAAGGCTCAAAACATAAGTCAAATACACATTTGAATATCCCAAAAAGTAAAACAACCAAACCAGAACAAGTAACGGAGAAAGTTATGGAATTCAAAGGTCTAACGGACTGCTACGTGAAGCTTATGGATATCTCCGTGGCACATGTTTGTCCATTTTGTTCAAAAACCTTTGCAAGTTCCAAGAAGATGAACAAGCATGTATCGAATGTACACAAGGTGAAGGGAGTCATAAAGGGAATGGCAAAAAGTGGGGTTGATGCATTCGGTAAATATAAATGCCCACTCTGTCCTCGTGTTTTCAAGTACTCTTACAACAGAGCTCGCCACCTGCGGCGCTGTATCAAAGAACAAACAAATGGTGCCAATTGGAAAATAGGTAGTAAATATCAGTGCCCACTGTGCAAAGAAATCTTCTCATTGGCAAATAATCGAACACGACATATCCAAAATAATTGCCTGCGAAACTATCTCCGAAAGCTGGCAAAAGCAAACCCTAAGATAAGTCTGGCCAATAAGGAAGTACCTTCAACTACAACAGACCCTGAGGACATACGAGGCTACAAATGTAGTCTTTGTCCAGCCAGGTTTTTCCATCCATCTGGGAAATACAAACATATGAAGAAACATGAGTTGTACAAACTGACAGGAAAAGTTGTCCAATACAGGTCTTTCCCCGTCTCGATAGACAGAAAATATCCCAGCAGTAAAAAAACTGTGAAGAGCACAGATACCTCAATTTCAAATGAAGCTAATCACAGCTATGGCTTCTCATGCTCCTTCTGTGGCAAAGGATTCAGCAAATCACTCTCTCTAAAGAACCATGAAAGAATTCACAAAGGTGACAGACCATATCTCTGTTTGGAATGTGGAAAAGGATTTGCCAGACACAGTCATTTGATAAATCACAAGACAATTCATCAAAGAAGGATACAATGCACAGTTTGCAAAAAGATTCTTCCATCTATTGGGGAACTGATTCAACACAGAAAGACTCATCTTAAAAGGGGAAAACTAAAGTGCCCATACTGTCCACTGCTGTTTGATTATCCTGTATATTTACTGAGACATCTTGCATCCCACAAAAGTGAATCCAAAAATGAACTTGGTTATACAGAGAAAAAAGTAAAACCACCGCAATCTTTGCATAAGCAGAAAGTTTCCCAGTGTTCTTTGTGCAAAGAAAATTTTGAGGATCCCCAATCTTTAAGGAAACACTGTCTAAAACATATAACGGAATCCTCATTCAAGTGTCCTTTCTGCCAGCATCACTTCAATTCTCGGCGCTGCTTGGTTCGCCATATAGAAAGGCATTCTGGAGACAAACCTTTTCCATGCAATGACTGTGATAAAAGATTCCACCGCATTATTAACCTTGATCTCCATAAGAAAACATGTTCTGCCAGTAAACTGGAAGAAAACCAGCCGGAGGTTGTTGAAGTTTTAGAGAAACCATCTGAAAATAGCAGAAAGTTACTCTATTGTTCCTACTGTCCACGGACATTTAGTAGAAGAAACCGTTTCAAGAAACACCATAATGGCCATAAATTAAATACTTTGTTGAGCTGTTCTAAATGCGCCCTTTTTTATGGACGTACAAAACTTTCCCAACATGAAAAGAATTGCAATGGAACAACTGCCGTTGATGAACTTGGCAAGAGTTTGCCAAACAAAGTGGTGGAAAAGGTTGAAAAAAGGTTGCATGGGACCAATAGAACTAGAACAAAGACATTTCCACATATCTGCCCACACTGCCCCCAGAAGTTTCAGTACAGATCACTTATCTTAAGACATCTGAATTCACACACCAAGAAATCCTTTGCTTGTGACCACTGTGGCCGTCAATATGGCAACAAGTCTATGTGTATCAAGCATGAAGCCTTATGTGGTGGGTTTGTTAGAAAGGATGATACCAAGCTCCACAACTATAACCAACCAAGATTGTTAAGACCAACTAGTGTCAAAGAAGCGAAAGAGAAAAATACAGATTCTGAAGCTGAATACAAATGCAAGTTTTGCACAAAGACATTTTGGAAACCCAGCAATCTGAGACGTCACATTTTGACACACACTGAAGTCAAGCCTTATCGCTGTAAAGCCTGTGACAGTTGCTTCTCCAGGTATGATCATCTGAAACTACACCAGACCCGCTGTAAAGGCAAAAGACAGCGATTGGAAGTTTGTTTACCCAAAATTAGTTTGGATGCAGTTGGAAAAGGTTGGCAAAAGCAGGCTCATAGTCTGATTATTGCTGAGGAGCAGAGATTTGAGTGCAATATCTGCTTAAAATTCTTTACTTGCAAATCTAAATTGACCAGACATGTGTCTATGCTCCATAACAAAAGTACATTACCTATCAACCGGCGCAAAAACATTGCACTATCAACAGGAATTGACAGGCTTGATGGTATAACATCTCAAATTCTAGAGCAGTATCCCATCAAACGGCAAAGAAATGCCTGTATATATTGTCCCAGATCTTTCAAATCAGGTTGGCAGTTAGGAGTGCATACTCGACTGCATACAGGGGAGAAGCCTTTTCTCTGTAACCTGTGTGGAGAGAGATTTATCAGGAGGGATTATTTAATGCGTCACTCATCCAAGTGCAACCCCACAAAGGGTGGACATGATGATTTAGTGCCCTGTAATCAATGTCAAGAGCTTTTACCCAAGGAGTCCCTTGAAATCCATCAATTGGATTGTTCCAACGCAAGTATATCAGGTGACCTCCAGAAATCTTCTGAAATCACATCAAATGGCTTCTCTTGTGCTTACTGCGATTCCACTTTCTTAATATTTTCTCAGCTCCAACAACATTTCCTAAATGACCACAAGCAGGACACTGTTAAGTCACCAGTTCCCACTACTTCTCTACAACAGCATTTGTCAAGTATTGTGAGCATCAAGGAAGAGCCTTTGGATGCCACAAATGATGAGAAACTAATAAATGGCGATGGCAAAATATTGTTCAGTGGCAATACTCATGTCGATGATGCTGGAGAGAAACCTTTTCCATGTTCATTTTGCAACTTGCGCTTCAAAAACAGGTCAGGACTAGGTGGTCACCTTCGCATTCATTCAAATCCGGCTCCATTTTCCTGTCCTAGGTGCATGAAACGTTTCTGGAATAAGAATCACCAACGCCGCCATTTAAAGAAATGTAAAAGACTTGAAGTGCTTTCCAAGAAGAATGTTGGTCTCAAATCATTGATCGCCATCAGCTCAGAGATTGATGCACCACAAAATGATTCAGTTCTAGTTTTCAAAGAAGGCTCCCAAATCCCTCACAGGGGCACAGGGGTTTTACAGACAGAATTTTCCTGCAAAGACCCAGAAGGCTTACAAGAGGAAGACCAAGTACGGACCTCATCTGTGGAAAAGAAAGCTGTACACTACCAATGTTCAGAATGCAACCAGAGTTTCACTGATGGTTTATTGCTCATTAGTCATCTTGAAGACCATGGAAGAGTTGAACAAGAGAAAAACCGCAATACGTGTCCAGAGTGTGGAAAGGTGTGCAATAATGGAGCAAATCTTGATAGACACATGAAGGCGCATGGGATTGATAAGACTTATCCTTGCTTGGAGTGTTCCAAAAGATTCCCCACCTTAGGAAAGCTACTTGTACACAAAAAACATCACAAAAAACGCTCACGCCCATTTCTTTGCAAGATTTGTTCCCAACGATTTTGGTCAAATAAATCTCTGCTCGGCCACTTCAGTGAAAACCATCCAAATGAACTCCACTTTTGCAAACTGTGTAGCAGACATTATACTTTAAAAGGGTCCCTTATTCGACACTATAAAAAGAGACATCGCATTAGGCAGCTTGATCAATATATCGATTGCTCTGAAAATGAAGAAAGTATTGACCATGGAAGCATTGAAGTCAATGCTTCAGGCGGAAGTGATAAAGACGGCAAAACTGATGAAGATGGTGACGGGGAAAATAACAGTGAGAGTAGTGACTCGGATGCAGCACCCTACTTCCCTTGTCATGTCTGTGGCAAGACATTCCTAACATCAGAAAACCTTGAGGATCACCAGCGATGTCACCTTGGTGAAAAACCACATGAATGCGCAGAATGTGGTAAATGTTTCTTCCAAGCATCCCAACTGCTACAGCATCAACGAACGCACACATCAGAATTTCAGTGTCAAACCTGCCACAGAGGCTTTGTGTCTCTTTTTGCATTACGCAAACACAAGCACACTCATGGAAAGAGTCGGCCATTCCGCTGCTCGAAATGTGACCTCAGTTTCACAGGATACTCCCAGTTGGCAGAACACATGGCAATGCACCGTGAAGATAATTTCCCATGTGACATATGCAATCGCACATTTTCCTGCAAGAGCAGTCGTGCAGAGCATCGGAAAAGCCACTCTGTAGCATCTGGGGATCTTCCACCTTTGATTTTTGAAGAAGAGGTTGATAGTTTGACTTTAGCACCATTCACAAGTCAACAGAATTACCGATGTGGGGTTTGCCACCAGTGCTTCGAAGACCCAAAGGAACTTTCAGAGCATGGTTGCCTTGCAGCAAAAGAACGGCCATTCTCATGTTCAGTTTGTGATCTATACTTTCTGCATGAATCTCACCTGGAGAAACACAAGATTAGTAATCACCAGCGACCGAGCTATGAATATTTGTGCAATCAATGTCACATCTGCTTTTCAAATGAGAAGACCTTCATTTTTCATTCACGTAAACATCACCGCGAAAAGAGACATGCATTAAAGATTAAAGAAGAAGATGTTGTGGAAAACAGTACAGTCCCCAAAACAGTAACAAAATATCAAGTTAGCAATACAAAAAATAATGACTTAGTTGGGGTACAAAATCCTCCCCCAATTAATTATCTGACTCATGAATGTACAATTTGCAAATGTACACTTCCCACTGAAAGTAAAATGAAGGAGCATGAGCGTTGCCATATCCCTGCAGATACACAGTTTGAATGCACAGGGTGTGGCCAGAACTTCTTAGGAACCGATGCTTTCAGACAACACCCATGTTCACGTTCATTGTTAAAGAGTGATCATTCAAGTGAACAAACCAAGAAATCACCTGTGAGTGGTCCAACAATAGGGGAGGAGGAAGAAGTTGATGTCATTGGAGAGGATGTGTTTAATTGCTTCGCTTGCTCTGAGCAATTTTCCACCAAAAGCTCCCTGTTGGAGCATCAGAATGAACATCATCCAAAAGTACAATTAAAATGTGGGATTTGTGGAAAAACCTTCAAACATAGACGAGAACTAATTCAACATGAGCGAACACATCTAGAGAGAGACGCCAGGGCAACTGTTAAGAAAAAGAAAAAAACGCGGTTAAGTTGTTTTAAATGTCCCACTATGTTTGACACGGTGCAAGAGATGGCTTTGCACATGAAATCCCACTGCGTGCAAGATTATTTACATTACCGTTGTGACATGTGCTACAGGTCGTTCAGCCAGCTGTCTCTTTTGAAGCAGCACCATGAAAGTCATGTTGGCCAGGTTGTGTATGAATGCACAGAATGTGATAAGGCATTTGCTTTTCTTCACCTCTTGGAGGAACACCAATTGACTCATGCTGGACCCTCTAAGTAATGGTTTTTTTTACATTGTACATTACTGTAATCATCTGAACTAAAATGTGCTTCATTTAAGCTGCTCATTACTTGTTTTCTTTCATCACTGTGTATTATTGATATGTCATACATATATTACTTTACTTTTAAGTTCTTGTCTTGTTATCTTGTCAGGTGTTATTTCAAACATTAAAGCAAAACTAAAGTTATGATGTATATTCTTACCAGCTCTCTGACAAAACAGGATACATGTATTGAATATACTGCAGTGAATACTAGTTGTGTAACCTTTTTAATGTCTTGGAGATTGGAAGGGATCACATCTTGAATATACATATAGTTTGACAGACAAAAAGTGAATTATTTTTCTTGACTAATGTGTAAATAAGGCATTACTGTGTATGTTTTGTAAATAGTTTCCATTGTTATGACACACGGTTTGAAGGTGATAAAAGTTCTCCAAACTAAGGATGAATTTTCTTTGTATTATAA
This sequence comes from Pollachius pollachius, assembly GCF_949987615.1. Lineage (NCBI taxonomy): Eukaryota > Metazoa > Chordata > Actinopteri > Gadiformes > Gadidae > Pollachius > Pollachius pollachius. The sequence goes on from NC_136934.1 coordinate 37,597,962, forward strand.
ATGTTTTAGTGTAATGGCAGGTTGTAATTTTCATATAGGAACAAATACGTTTATGTACAGATGAAATGTTTGGTATGATTGCTGATATTCTTTTCAACAAGTTTGTTTTCTTACAAATTAAAGAAACACTTTTTTTGGATTCATGCCAAAAAGAGACGTTAAATTATGGGTTACAATTATTTTCTTCCATATTTCTATACCGGAGAGTTTAGGAATTATGTAGCAAATGCAAGAGCCTTTTTACTGAGTTCAGATACTGTCTGCATGATATTTTCGCCTTTGAATGTAAATAACGCAAAACATTAGGAACATTTTTATCAACTGAATCGCTGAAATCGATGAAGGCGATGGGAGCATTCATCTACTTCTTAAGAGTAGGTCGTGTACAGAAAAAGGCAATATGACGATTGTATGCGGAACTATAGATGCATGTATGCGGTGCGGGCGGCCTTCCATCGACCCTCATCGGGTAACCCGGAAGTAATGTGCAGTAGCTGTGTATGCAGCTGGTACATCCGTCAAGACATCCGTGGCTCCATCTCTAGCAGGGCTAGCACATACTGGATATATCTGCTACACACCACAGCGTATCATTTACCGACTGTTCGTTTCAAAATTCTCTTGGGGAACATGAACGGTAACGACAGAGCTTAGTTTAGCACTGAAGTCTCGGATCATTCTGTCGACAGATGGGATTCAAGTGCCCTGTGGTCTCATACAGGTAGGTTGTTGTGCGGGAGCTTGTGACTTGCCTCTTGCAAATTAATTCCACGGCCTTATTTGTTTGAGATTCCACAAGATTAAAATAAGCACATTATATTGTTACGTGTACTATTAAATCTTGGTGTGCCAAGTATAAATTCCCTAATTTGTATTTAGTTTTCTTTGTTGTATTTTATCTGTTGGTCCAGGAATGTGGGCGATAAAATAAGGTACATTTTTGATGCCAGGTGGGGATTGGCAAAACGGTGCATCTATTGTCATATATTTATTCCCATGGCCTCAGATCGCAAGTGTCCCATGGGCCGAGTTGAACGGATACATTGTAACATATAAGGCTGTAAATGATAAACGCGCGCTATGCATTGCTACGGTTTGTACGGTCAAGAGCATGCATGCGGTTTCATAAGCTAACAAAAGGCCTTGGTGCTGTGGCTGGCCTTTAGAGTCGCAGAAATATTGCATATCCAAGGTTGAAATTATATGCATAGTCGCAGTATCTAGTTTATCTAGTCTAGTTGTCAAACAGTGCGAAGACTGATGGAACCCATCTGAATGATATTTGGCACTCGCGTTGTAAACAGGTAGACATGAAGCCAGGCTATGATCTGAACATGTTTGATTGTATTATCAATTATTCGTTTTCGATGATTTCCGATGTAAAGATATAGCTGTTTTGCGAAACATCTTGTCTTGTAAACATCAACGATGACAGCTTCGATTGAAATGCATCGGTTTTCATTTTCGAGCTTGCCATGTTTTTGCCAAACACGTCACCCTGTCAAAATAATCAATAAGAATGAGAAAGTATATTGTTTTTCATATATTGTTGTCCGATTGAATGTGTTTGTTTTCCTTTTTTTTTTATATATATATACAGATGTTGACCAGCTGTGGACAAAGACCAGGATAGTTGTCAGATCAATTTTCTACAATGCTTGGGCTACAGGGTAACGCTTCATCTTCTAAAGTGTATCGTTGTATGGCTTGTTCAGCAACCTTCACTGGACTGTCTACTTTGCTGGTCCATCAAGCAACACATGCCAATGCATTGACAAAAGTTCATTCTTCAGAAACCTCAGAAAAGGCCCAACATGAGGAAGCAGTTCATGGAAGCAACCCTCAGTTGGATCAGCCTGCGCCGCCACCACCTTTGCCTGAATGCCCTTCATTCTATATTTGTGATTGCGGAGAAGAGTTTCGGGACTTTAATCTTATGCTAGTGCATAAGCGGTCACATATATCTACCCAACAGCGTCTGCAACCTTTGAATAGCAATATATTCCACTCGGTTAAAGAAGAATATGGCCAGGACACTTCTGCCCATCTCGAACCCCTTAGAAAAACCTTTACCCTACCAGTTGTGTCCATGAGTTACCCCTCAACCTCTGTGTCTTCAACCTCTGAAGTTGTTACTTCAAGAGACCCTGTAATTGATAGCACATTGCCAAATCACAATGTTGTAGGCATAAACCTTGAGGAAGCTATTGTAAGCGATCCTCCGGATAAAAAAGGTTTACACGCAGATCCCAATACACAAGAAGCCAATATTTTGAGTGTACAGGAGCCTCGGCCAACTGCCATACAAGCCTCATCTTCCAATGTAAAGGCATTTCCTATCCCTAGTATGACAGCCACACAGGCTGGGAAAGAGCCCAAAAATAAGAATTTGATGAAGATGCTTGCTACTGCATATATGAGCCGGTTTCAGGCCTCTAAGAGTGAAAACCCAAGTCAGAAAGAGGTCGTCCCTAAAAATGAAAACATACCAGTTGAGATAACATCAGAAACTGCTTCAGATCCCACACCCACTTCAATTTCACTGGTAAGGACTCAAATGAGAAAATCTCGTCCTAAGAGCAAGTCTCCCACAGTTGGCAAAATTCTTGATTCTAGTAAAAAGAGCATTGTGTCTCTTACGCAGACCTTCTCCCCCGTGGTGCTCCTTGAAACCCGTCAGAAGCTTATTGATTCTAGCAGTAACGGTACATGTGGGAGATATCAATGTGGCCGATGTCGTAAGGTGTTTCAGGACTTGGACAGTTTGACTGAACATCATTTCTTGCACAGAAAAGAGAGAATTAAATGCTGTCGTTACTGTAAGCAACTTATAATTGGAAAACTGCCATTTCCTGACAATCATATATGTGCTCAGTCCGCTGGCATTGCAATTCACAATTCTAATGCAAAGCAAAAGACATTGCCGTTTGTACAAAAAACTGCAATATTCCATAGCCTAAAGCAACAGAGCATTATTAATAAGGCAAAAAAAACGTTCTTTTGTCCAGTATGCAAGCACAGCTATGCACGAAGGTACAACCTTAAAATGCATAAGTGCCAAGGCCCAATATCTCTTTCCCAGCATGCCACTTCCCCTATTGCGAAAAAGAAAACACAGAGCTCAGAAAGTGAGGTCAGTACCAATGCACAAGTTGATGAAGGGTCTTGCAAGAGTGTTGCAGTGGGAACAGCAGTAATTGGTAACATCAAAGTAGAAGTAACTCCACCCAGTTCCGAACATCCAAAATATCCTTATGTGTCCCGGTCAGGCTCGACCAATAGCTTTTTACCCTTCTACCCCAGACCACCCGTGCAAAGGCAACCCAAGGATGTCATTCCAGGTAACAGCTTGCTTCAGCAAGTAGAAAAGGAAAGCAGGGATACAGCTGTTCTTCCTCAACAAGAGGATAATGGCGGACAATGGAGGGTTCCCTTGGATGATGAAATGGAAGAACTGGAGTGTACCATGGGGACAGCTGGAGATTATATAGAATCTAAGAAAACCATACCCGTCGCTCATGTAAATAAATCTCAAAAAAGTGGCCTAAGCTTTTTTATCAGAGATGGTGCAAAACGTTACCCATGCAATAAATGTCAGAAGACTTATAGCCGGCCTTCCACCTTAAGGAGGCATCTGAGACTCTGTGGGTTCAGGCCACATGGAACGGTGACAGTACAACACCAAAACGCTAAGGTCCATAATGTTTTGGGGGCAAAATCGCAATTTTCCTCTAAGGTGAACCCCATCTTTAATTGCATTTTCTGTGGAAAGACATTTAATCGTAAGGACAACATGGTGACTCATCGTAAGAAATGCCAGATAAAAAGGGCAATGCCCGGAATGAACAGTGGAGCGTTGCAGCAAAATCTTCCAGTCATAGAGTCTGAAGGACAACGGCAGCAGCCACAAGATGAGAGTGCTAACTGGGGTGTGATGTCGCTGCCCTCTGTTCTTCCAAGAAGAGTGACATGTGAATGTGGCGCTGGCTTTACATCTCCTAAACTGCTTCTGGAGCATCTGCAGAAGCATGCACAGGAGTCGTATACATGTCCTACTTGTGGTGAGACGGTTGCTTCCTGGGCTGACTATGAAGTTCATCTGCAGATCCACATGCATCCTCACAACCACCTCTACAAGGGTCTTCAGCCACAACGATCCCAGCCCCTGTTGCTGCGTTTTCAACAGCCGCTGCCATCTAAATCTGTTCCCAAGCCTCAACTTAAGCAGCCCCGCCTCACACAGCCTTCCTTTAAGCATCCCCAACCCCCGCAGCTCCCAACCCCAGTCAAGAAGCTGCAGCGCATTGTGTGCATGCGATGTAACAACACCTTCTCCAACCACTGCAATCTGCGAAAGCACATAACACTAAATCGCTGCAAAGGTGGACGTGTCACAGTTCCCCCCAAGGGGGGTCACTGTTCTCGCTGCAACACCAACTTCCCCAGCATCATCAGCCTTGTTTTCCACCAGCGGAGTGGAGCCTGCAAGCTGGCAGTCAAACCCGTCCGCTGCAATATCTGTCTGCGCTGGTTTGGCACAGAGGACGGGCTGCAGAAACATCTGCTCACACACAAACAATCCCAAACCGTTCACTGTGATGTTTGCCAGGGAACTTACTCAAGTCTTAAGTCCCTCAAAAACCACCGCAGGAAGATTCACGGCATCAGGGCTGGAGGGCACGATGTGCTGCCGCTGGCGGTGCCGAAATTGGAAAAGTCCTTGTAATTTTAGCTTGTTTTATTCTGTAAATATATGTTGCCACTGCTCTTTAGGGAAAATGGTGTCTTAATGGCTGCTCCTTACCCAATTTGTCAAGTGTTTTCTTTTTATATACCACGCATAAATAGCTGTACAGTTCCATCTGTGAATTATTTTGTGATAATGTAAAATAAGGCATTTGAAATGATTAATAGAAGTTGATCAATGTGTTTTAACCCTTGATTTACCTAGTAGCTGATAGTAAATTAATGTATGTATTTGTTTTGCTTGATTCTACTGTAATAAAGTCATCCAGGTATTTGGTGTTTGGACTATTGATTATCATTAGGTTTACTTTACGTAAAGACTAAGTTTTGTTATTTCTCTGCACAGTCTATATAACTACTTAAATAAATAATGATCCCATTTCACAGAGCAGAACGTTTTGAATGTTTACTAAATATATATATGTATATATATTTCGATAAAGTACACATGGACCTACACACCAAAGAACATCAATGGCTTACACAAGTAGACATGGGTAGAAGCAAAACATGTCAATAACATGTCAGAATTTGGCTTTAGTACAATGTTATTTTACATTATGAACCGACGTAATTATTGATTATAAAACTTACACAGACTTCATGGAACTCCTCCCAGGAATTAATGGATTACATTATTCTTTATATACTACCCTAATGCAAAATTTCATTATTATTTGTATTGGTACTTACAAGCTTCCGTACCACACATTTTGGTGTTGGCGGGATTGACGTTTGTGACGTATGTACGTTTTACGTAAAAGAACAAGCCCTAGAACTAGCTGTAGCAACTAGCACCCGGTAGTTTTTTTCCTATTGATTACTTGTTGTACGCCGTTATTGTATACATTAAGGTGTTGTTCCGCTTGGATGATCAGACAATAGCCTACGATAGTATAAATATGGGTCTAGGCTTTTTATAGCACGGACTGTGTGCAGGTAAGACCATTCTATCAGCTTGTATGCTACGCTAATATTTATTATTTTAATAACATGAGTTGGCAGCACAGACTTACAATTTACCAATGTATAATGAATAATCAATCCTCAAATTGGAATTGCGTTTTAGCGTTGAGTTATATGATATACGTACTTTGATTCATGCTCAACTTATGTAGCCGTTAACTCTTCGAAACGAAAACGTCATTTGCTTTGCATACAACACGAATATATAGCCGAGCTGTTATGGTCATGCGTTATGGGATATAAACATAGTTGATATGAGCAGCCACTTGTGCCTTATTTGTTTTGTTTACCTAATATGTTCAAACTCTTTCGACAGAAGTATATCCTGGACTCGAGGACCGTTTCAAGAATCGTCGATCATGCAGAGACGTCAAGGACAACACTTAAGAGGCCCCTTCTCCGGGATCACAAGCATGGACGAAGGCTTTACAAAAAGCAATGATCTGTTTTGCTTCAGCTGTGAGAATATATTTCCAAGCATAGCGTTTTTGGAGGAACACTGTTGTCCAGCTGCGACTCACATCTGCTCTTGTGGAACTGAGTTCCCTTTGTATTTGGATTTGGTTGCCCACAGCAAAACCCACCCACCTGGACACAGTGTTGTTGACCATAAAGCTGTAAGAAGGCGCAGATTTGATAGGGAGCAGGAGGAAAATCTCAGACTTTCCGCTCAGCAGGGCCCCTCGTCTTTAATTGGTTTCAACACCAAACCAGCATCCTCTTTAGAGGTTGTGTCAAAACGGCAAGTCCCCCTGCATTCAACTCCACCTAATTCCGTGAGGATTTCTAAACTGTTCCGTAGTTCAGCTGCACCAACTGTGGACCTCTGGACTATTTATCAACCAGTGGTGTTGATAAAGATGCCATCGTTTAAGAATAAGGGGACTTATCGTTGTGGTAAATGTTTGCAGAGATTTTCAACAAAAAGTAATCTCGTTTTGCACTACAACACTCATGCCAGAGATAAAGTCTTTGGGTGTATAGGTTGTGGAGTGCTTCTCTCTAGCAACAAATCATTGCCTCAGTACCATCAATGTAATTCCCCCAGCAGTTTCCTTGCAGCAGGAGTGATCACGACTCGTGCAGTTTGTGGCCAAAAGCCCAACATGCTATCTGGGGCACAGACCGTACTTCCATCTAATAAAAGCAAACAGCTTAACGCAACGGCCCCTAAAATTATACGATTGAAGACCTATGCTCGCCCACATTCAAACCTGGCAAACAAACCTACGCAGGCAACCTTCACCATGGATGCATTCCCTTGTGGAGTCTGCCGTGTAGCATTTGAAAGTGTTAAGTTGCTTCAGCGGCACAAATGCATTGAAGCCCAGAGAATTGTGCTAAATAAGTCCATACCCAGACCACAGTCAAGCACACCGTGGCGGAGCATCACTGCCCTGAAGAGCCCGTATCCTCTCCCCCAAACAGCAAGAAGCAAAAACCATAGCGTTGCACCTTTCAGCGTTGGCCACGCTTATCGAAACAAGACTGTGGTGCTCACCAATGGGACAGGGCGGCAGCCTGTAAGTGAGAAAACTGATTTGGATTCAGATGATGACTGTTATATTATTGAAAGCTCCACGAAAAAAGCTAACAAGATGTGCAATTTATCCTCATCCCTCTATCTTCAAAAGAATCAATGAATGTATGTATATGTGTACATGTTTATATGTATATATGTATGTATGATGGATCACCTTTTTGCTTATTACAGTGGGCACATTTTGCAGCACTTTCTTTTTCTTTTCTTTTTTTTTCATCAAATCAAGTTTTTGATTTTGTGTAATGATTTTCGGGATGTAGATAGTATGGTAATTTTATATTTTTTATGATCTTGGATGAGAACAAATGTGACGGTTGACCATAATGCCTTTTTTCAAAATTACAAAATACTATTGAAATTAAAACACGTATTTTGAAGCTGAAGTTATGGATTTTGGTGTGGTCATTGTTTTGGAAACCTTTTACTTCAGCAAATGTAAATATGAGAAGATATATATCTTCTCATATTTCAAATCAAACATTTTAAATATCCATATTTACTTCCTATAAAAAAATATAGATTATTTTCGGTGTTGGTAATGCAAGTGTATAGTGTGTTTAAGTAATTAAAGGCCGTGGATGAACATGAGCATAACATACCAAGAGGTCGAGCATGTCCAAGGTAAAGACGAAATAATGGTCCGTGGAGGACTTACAAACATGACTCAATAGAATGCAGAATACTTTTTTTTCGAAAGAGGACGATTAAACTACGGAAATTTGAAGTGAAAGATCAGGGGGTAATGGCAGCATAAATTGGTATGGAAGTAGAGGATTAAGGAGACTAAATGTAAATCTCCGATAGGGGCGGTAATGAAACTTATTGGATCATCCTTCACATATACAACGAAGAAGAATGGCCGTGACGACAGTTAAATGCGACGAGGTTGATTCATGCTGGGTTCCAGGGACCACAGACATGCAAAAGTATCAAAACTTTATAGACACAACAAGAACAACCAGGAGGACGCTTCGGAAACCAACAAACCAGCCCAAAATAGGTTCGTGAAGTGCAATGACAGAACTAAACGTGGTAGAGGTAGCGCGGCACTAGCTTGGCGAACTTCTTCACCTCAGACCCTTCGGTGGTGAGCGACGGCAGACAGCGCAAGGAAGGTTCATACAGGACGCCTAGTGGGTAAGTATTGTAGACTTGTGTGTTTACGTTTACGTTTTAATAAGGTTTGATAACATTGTAAGACCATCAGCGCTGATATACAATGTAAAGTTAAGTCTGCCTGCTGAAAATATACGAGCTACTTCCGCGCAATGCTAGTTGCTGGAGGTTACTAAAAAGTATTATTTATTATATAAGATGCAAACTGCTTTGTCAAGCAAACTATTAACTGTTATTAATTCTGAAATGTAAACATTTTTTTGACACCATACAAGGCTTTTTCATTCTGTTTTCTGTTTCTGGCTAATATTTTGAGACGGTTGTGATAAATGCAAAAAATAGAAGTTCTTAGTATTGGGCCATAGGCTTGTCTAGCATATTTCTTTAGTGTAGACACCATTATATCCTCAGATTGTCTAGCATGATTCTATTGTGTAGACACCATTATATCCACAGATTGTCTAGCATGATTCTATTGTGTAGACACCATTATATCCACAGATTGTCTAGCATGATTCTATTGTGTAGACACCATTATATCCACAGATGGTCTAGCATGATTCTTTAGTGTAGACACCATTATATCCACAGATTGTCTAGCATGATTCTGGGGTGTAGGCAGGCACACAGTGTGTGTTTATGTCTAACTAAGTATGTTCTCCTGAGATGATGTGAATGGAGCATTGAAGTAATGGTGATGTGCTTGGACTGTGCCTTCTCATTAAAAAAGTATTCCAGTAAGAACCCAAACCAAACCAGAGAGAAGGTCAACATAGTAACAAATAAGCTGCTGGTTCTGACCAGATACAACTGAACTACAGGTGTGAAAGTACCCCAGTGGTTGCGGTCCGATGGAGCGGTGCTCTAAAGTGATGCAATTAATAAATTAATGTTATGAACATTGACAAATCGTAAGGGTTTAACAAATAGCCCAACCCTAATCTGATCACATCCGCCAAAAGTACAGCTCTCAGTTCTCATCGGTGCCACTACCAGCTTTCTTTGACAATTGTAGAAAAGCCTTTTATTTGGTCTGTCTGTGTTTGAATAAATTGACTAGCTTGACACATTTTAATCATATATTTTTTATATTTTCTATTTCTCAGTTGGCTGAAAAGAGGAGGACGACGACAATCATAACTTGAAATCCCAAAGTGAACAGAGACTAGGAATGCTACCGTCTGTCTTCCACACATCATGTGTCTTCCTGTGAATTCACAAACAATTGGTGTGATGAATGGCCACACAGTTATCAATGTCACTAGTAGGTATGGAAGAAAAATCTAGTAGCATGCAAAATAAACTTGAGCCCCCTACAGCTGTCCCTCCAGGACTTTATGTGGAGGTCAGTAGAAGATCAGGAAGACTTAATCCAGAATTCACTTCTGACACACAGCCATCAGGTTTGTTGGACACCAGCCACATTGTAAACTCACTAACAATACATCAGAATATTTGCAACAACAAAAGAGACTCCATGGAAGAATTTTCAGGGAATACTGAGACTTGTTTACCGGAGACAGCAGGAGATCAGGGAACCCCTGTGGTGGTCCGTAGAAAACGAGGCAGACCTCGAAAGCGCAAAAACAGAAATCCTTACTCGCAACCAGCCAGGCCTATGGATTGTAATGTCCCCGTTCATTCAAAGGTAATTGATGGATTGGATTGGCCACACAATAAAGACTCCATTTCAAATGAACTAACAACTACAACTAATACCACCAATGGTGTTGACAGTCTGACCATCATCACTGCAACTCAAAGTCAGACTACTTATCATTCAGATTCTGTTTCAGAACCTGACAATAGCACAGAAAAGCTTAGAAAGAAAGGAGGAAGACCTAGAAAACAGAGACCTACATCTTTAGCAAGTAGTCCTGTAGCTGAGGCAGACGGAGCCTGGATTTCTACGGAGGACCTACAACCGGTTGCCTCAAGAGACCCAAACAAATCTCATCTTAATCCATTAGAGTGCAGTAGATATGGGAGGAAAAGGAGTCTTAAACTGCATTTCAAAATATTCAAAATGGAGCAGGAAGATGAGCCTGAGGAAAGCTTAGAGGCCCGCTTACCGAGAAGAAAAAAAGTGAGGCGATTTCACTGCAAGATGTGTGATCGTTCATATAAATTTAAGTCTCAATGCATTCAACATGAACTAAGTCATGGAGAAAAACCATTTCTCTGTCGTTTATGTGGAATCCGTTTTGGCAAAGAGTCGAACTTAACGCTTCATCTTAAAAATCAACATAAGTCTTATACAAATAGTCCAAAGAGCAAGAAACGCATACATTGTTCAAAATATTCTGACCATGTGGAAAAGGAATATGAAAACTTGAACCAAGATTCAGACTTTGACATCCATCAATCTGTTGCCTCAAAACAAAGAAAAGGAATTGTTTGCCAGGACTGTGGGAAACAATTTGCATATCATTCTGCCCTGCAAAGACATATGCATGTCCACACTGGTGCCAAGCCACACAAATGCGATGTATGTGGGAAAGGCTTTTGTCAGCATTACTTTCTTTGTGTGCATCAACTGACACACTGGTCAGAGAATCGTTACAACTGCTTAGATTGTTTTGATTCATTCACTGAATTTTTGAAAGCTAAAAACCATGTTTGCAGATCTGTGAAGTCTGGCCAAGGTAGTCGTATCCCAGGGCGATCCAAGGTATCACTATCATACACATGTGACATCTGCAAGAAAACTTTTTTCATTTTGAAAGACTTCCACATGCATGTCAAAGCCCACAGTAGTGCCAAGTTGTACCACTGTTTGATGTGTGGTAAGCTTTTTAGTTTCCAATCGGAATACAACGCACATCAATATTACTGCAAGAAAAGAAGGGCAGAAAATAAGTCTGCAGTGAAGTTTTCAACCGGTCGACGTTCAGAGCTCTTGTTCACAGGGCCAAATTCTATGCCCTTGGTCCGAGCTTCCACGTCACAAGGTGACAATTCTAGCAACATGCCATTACAATCGCTACAGATCCATCCCAAGGAATTTGTGGTCTCAAATAATCCTTTTCACTCCACCGTTATACCTCAAAGTCGCTCACCTTTTGTGTCAAAGTTAAATAATCTTGATAACCGGTCCGACCCCAGGAAATATCTATGCCCCCACTGTGGACGATTATTTAGGCATATGGGAAGACTGCGAGCGCACATGCTCACTCATGCACAAGGTCAAAGCTACACCTGTGGTTGTTGTGGAAAGACTCTTGAAAGTTGGACCAAACTGTGGCGCCATCAGAGAATCCATAGGCAGAAACGGGGACGGTTCACTTGCCCTGAGTGCGGTCAGGGTTTTCGTTTTGCTGAGCCCTATAAAAGACATATGGCCGGACACCCGGAGTACCAATGGATTCAGAGAAAGTCTAAGAAGGTGCCCCTGCCTTATCAGTGTGAGCTCTGCTGCACCAGTTTCGAGACACTCGATTTGCTGTTCAGCCACCAGTCCTGCCATTTCTCAGGTGTGCGCAAGGTCCAACCTTTTCATTCATCACTCGATGGTCATTCTCCTGAGAGGACTTTAAGCTTGCCTGTGAACCATTCTATATCCCACAGTGAACCCCAGTGTAGTAACATGGACATTTCCCTCTCTCTTCCGGTACCCAGCCTTCAGGAAAGCGTTGCACTAAAATATCCACATCAGATTTTTCATGCATCCAAAATGTGTGATGTGTCTCCAGAGGACATCAGATGTGTTGTGTGTGGTAGCTGCTATCCTGGCATCTCAGAACTCTATCTACATTATTTGCAGCATGCCAGAGGACAGTTGTAACCAAAAAGTTATGTTTTCTATCCACACAGGCTATTTCCTTCCTTCGACTCTTATTTTAGCCACTATTAGGTTTGTTGCCTATTTGTACATTTATTTAGTAAACAATAATGATGTACTGTAAATGTTATTCTGTGTTTAATGCTCTCAAAATATTCATTCAAATCAGGCTCAAATCAGAAAATGCAGTGGGTCTTTATGTTTGAAGATTGTTTTAAGATGTATTTGATCAGGTGTACTAGCAAATTGTTACAGGATTAGTGATGCCCCTTTATTGTTTGCTGGAAACCAGCTTGCTCCTGGTCGGGTGCTATATTTGTTTAATCTCTTGTTAAACCATGAGGTCTTTTATGCATATGTGACGATTATGTCTCAACCAAATGACATGAATGTGCATTCTACAATTGTGTTAGTGCCGATTGTTTTTGATGGAAAGCTGTAATAAATATCTGTATTTTATTTTTTTAAAAGAGTTGGTTTCTGTCTGTGGTATTACACTACTGTTATGAGGTGGTCCTATGTCACATTCTATGATGGCAAATGTATAGCAGTCTTGTCAAGCAGGCTAATTTAGTCGTGTTCCCAATGAATTGATAATCTAGTATTCTTACAAGTCGTATACAATTTTAATTTTAATTAAACCACACTCCAGAAAAACTCATGTTTCTCTTTTTTATATTGCAAGTATTATTATTGCGTTGAGAAAATACTAACAATAGACAGTTGTAGGACAAACTATTGTTTGACAATACTAAACTACAGAATTGAGACACTGAACATGTTAAACAAAAGTGTTTTATTTAGTTGGAGGACATGGTGCTCCTGATCCAGGAGTTGCTGGAGGTGCTGGAGATCAGGGAGCCACCACAGAAGTGGTAGCCGGAGGACAGAGACACCTGGTAGGCTGCGGAGTGCTTCCTGAACTCGTATCCCCCCACAATCTTGTCATCCTCATCCTCCAGGGGGGCAGCGACTGATGGAGAATATAATGTAATCAGGGTTGACTAGTGTTGATTATAGTCTTAAAATATTCATATTTAGCTTGGAAGCATTACAAATTACAATGTCAAGTTCTTTAGTGGTTGTACTCACATGCAACTGTGAACAGAGCCAGGAGAATGAAAGCCTTCATGGTGATGTGTGGCTGTACTTCAGTGAAATGCATTACTGTGCCGTCCCTTCTATAGTAAAACCTTCCATTACGTATCTATGTGACCAAGGGCCACCCTTTTGCCTGTCAGCTTTTCAAATAGTAAGTGTGTGAAATCCCATCTGGCAGCCGATACATTCCATTGATTAAGATGCGTACATTTTCCCTAGGACCTACATTTGGCAATCGTACGACAATATACTATCTTGACTGATAAATCGATGTACATTTTAACATTATACACTAATAACATTGATTTATCGGACTATTAAAATACAATGGCCATGATTATAACTTTGGATTTATAACATTACTGCATAATTTAAAGAAAGAAAAAAGTATATTTTCAAAATATCCTTTTTTTGCAAGGGTATTCTTTCGGTTTTTTTGCATGATACATTGCTGTTGAGTGGGGAAATTGGCCAAACAATGTGACTGTAATAGATAACCTTATTTTTTAATAAAATGTTCTCATTTAACCCAAGTCTCAAAATTTTGTTTTCAATAAGGGCCCTCTGCTAAAAAATGAAAATATCTGAGAATCAAAACACATGTATTGCATTAGTGCAGGTCTTTGCACTATATGGAGATTGTCAAACATCCATTTATATCTTGCATTAATGTATATTGTTCTTTTTCATATCTTTGGCGATTTTTTATTGACATGAGACAAGACTAAATGAGGTGACATAAGGATCGTGCGAGATCACATTTACCTTTTGTAGAACAATCTTTATTATTGGTATGCCTTTCTTAAAATATAATTGTTTCCCCATCTTTCTCATGAATTATTTTACTTATATCTTTTGCCAAGTACGCACTATTGACATATTTCTTTGAGATGCTTTCTTCTCATTGATTTTTTTATACTGTAAGGATAAGTTTAATTTGGGGGTTTATATTGACAATACTTTATATAAGTTACATAAATATGGACTTATTTTCATGCAAATCATCCAATACGCCAATAATTATCATCAGGTTTTATTCTTGCAGGTCATGAAATGAACTACTTAATTTTTATTATTTTATTTACACATTTTTATCTCGTGTTTTTTTTATGACTTGTGATTTGGGGCATCTTGCTTAAAGGCATACATACTTTGCCCTTTATAGTCAGAGTGTGGAGGTAGTGGATGTAAAATACAGTAATAGAGACCAGTTCTTTACTTTTAGGTTAATCATCAAAACAATCAATGTTTTTGTTTTTCTCATTATTCATATTTTTGTTTATTTAAAGAAAACAAATTCTAGTTGGACCTACCCTGACGTATGTGTAATTGTGTTTCAACAATGATTAAAGCTCGCTCAACAACAAGGTCAAGAATGGAAGGATTTTTTCACAACTGCTCTTAACAAATACGTCAGTAAAAAAGTAATACACAGTAAGTATTCAATTGATTTTCAATCATTTTATTCATTTAAGATGACATGTTAGACACAGTAAACCAATGGAAGTTTAGTTGGAGGACATGGTGCTCCTGATCCAGGAGTTGTAGTTGCAGACCTTGGCGTAGACACCAGGCTTGTTCCTCTGGGCACAGCCATAACCCCAGGACACCACTCCCTGGAGCTGCCCGTTGCAAACCACGGGGCCACCGGAGTCACCCTGAGACACAAACATTAGAATCAGCTACTGGCCAAGTATTACAGTGAGTTAGACAGAATGCTGTTCTCTTTTCATACCTGGCAGGAGTCCTTGCCTCCCTCGAGGAATCCAGCACAGAACATGTTGGAGGTGATCTGTCCAGGGTAGGCACTCCTGCAGCTGCTGTCACTCAGGATGGGGGCATCCAGGCACATCAGGCGGTCGGGTGAGTTGGCTGATGGGACAGGAGAGCAGTTCTGGTTTAACGTGACTTTGTGACGGCTGGGGAGATGTCCTATCCACCTGTTTGGTTGGCGGTGTTCTTACAGCCAGAGGCGAGGGTGTTTCCCCATCCAGAGATCAGACAACGGCTTCCAGAGCCGGCACAGCTGGAGGGCAGGGACACGGCGCGGACGTAGCTGTTCAGGGTGGCGGGCTTGCTCAGCTTGATCAGCATGATGTCGTTATCCAGGTTGCGGCTGCTGTATCTGGGGTGCTTGATGACCTTCACAGAGTTGATGAACTGCTCTGTGCCCTCGTTGGTAGCGATGTTGTGCTCTCCGAGACGCACCTGGATGCGGCTGCGGGAAGGAAGGTTTAAAACTGGGTTGAGGTGATAGTTTGAATCCAATATTGATTGTTTTCACCTAGCTGAGCATTAGATCTCCATCCTCCTCAGAAGTGTGAGTAGGGTTTGATGGTAATCAAAGGTTCATAGGATGACTTTTCTGCAGGAGGTTTACTCACGACTTGTAGCAGTGGGCAGCAGAGACCACCCAGGTGCTGGAGATCAGGGAGCCACCACAGAAGTGGTAGCCGGAGGTCAGAGACACCTGGTAGGCTGCGGAGTGCTTCCTGCACTCGTATCCCCCCACGATCTTGTCATCCTCATCCTCCAGGGGGGCAGCGACTGATGGAGAATATAATGTAATCAGGGTTGACTAGTGTTAAAAATGTTTACTGTTAACAGTACAGTACAGGTAATGGGATTTAAGCTGTCTTAAATTTTTCATATTTAGCTTGGCAGCATTATAAATTAAAATGTAAAGTTATTTAGTTGCAGTACTCACATGCGACTGTGAACAGAGCCAGGAGAATGAAAGCCTTCATAGTGATGTGTGGCTGTACTTCAGTGAAATGCATTACCGTGCCGTCCCTTTTATAACAACAACTTCCATTCAGTATCTCTGTGACCAAGGTCACCCTTTTATTTGCATGTCAGCTTTTCAAATAGTAAGTATGTGAAATCCCATCTGGCAGCCGATAAATACCATTGATTAAGATGCGTACATTTTCCATAGGAACTATATTTGGCAATTGTTAGACAATATACTATCTGGACTGAAAAACGATGTACATTGTAAAAACATTATTAATAATAACATTGATTTCTCCGACATTTAACAAACAATGGCCATGATTATAACTTGTGTTTTCTTGTTACATTACTGAATAATTTAAAGAAAGAAAAAAGCATATTTTCGAAATATATATTTTTTGCTTTGGTAATCTTTCGTTTTTTTGCATGACTGCTGTTGAGTGGGGAAATTGGCCTAACAATGTGATTATAATGGATAACATAATGCTTTTATGAAATGTTCTCACTTCACCCAACTCTCCACATTTTGTTTTCAATAAGGGCCCTCTGCTAAATATAAAAATGAAGGTATCTGAAAATCCAAACACATGTGTTGCATAAGTGCAGGTCTTTGCACTATATGGGGATTGTCAAACATCAATTTATATATTGCATTAATGTGTATTGTTGTTTTTCACATATTTGGTGATTTTAATTGACATGAGACAAGACTGAATGAGGTGACATAAGGATCCTGTGAGATCACATTTACCTTTTGTAGAAAAATGTATATTATTAGTATGCCTTTTTAAAAAGATGATTACTTCGCCACCTTTCTCATTAATTATTTTGCTTATATTGTTTGTCAACCATGCACTATTGGCATTTTTCTTTGAGAGGCTTGCTTCTCAAAGATTTTTTTTATACTGTAAGGATAAGTTTAATTTTGAGGTTTGTATTGACAATACCTTGTATAAGTCACATAAATATGAACATATTTTCATGAAAACCATCCTATGCTCTATGAATTAACGTTTGTTTTTTTTCTTGCAGGTCATGAAATTAACTGCTTATTTTATTATTTTATTTATATATTTTTTCTAATACGCAAATGTCTTATAGTATCAAAAATTGATTTCAAATGTATTTCTTCAATGATGTGATATAGGCTTACTTTCTATTTAAACCGATATTTTATTATTTACATCTCATGTTCTTTTACAACATGCGATTTGGGGCATTACAATTTGCTTAAAGGCATACATACTTTGCCCTTAATAGTCAGAGCATGGAGGTAATGTCTGTAAAATACATTAATAGTGACCACTTCTTTACTATTACCTTAATCACCAAAACAATCAATGTTTTTTTTTCATAACACATATT
Organism: Pollachius pollachius; assembly: GCF_949987615.1. NCBI lineage: Eukaryota > Metazoa > Chordata > Actinopteri > Gadiformes > Gadidae > Pollachius > Pollachius pollachius. The sequence goes on from NC_136934.1 coordinate 37,615,316, forward strand.
TTTGTTTATTTAAAGAACAAAATATCTAGTTGGGCGTACCCTGACATATGTGTAATTGTGTATCAACATTTAGTATCGCTCAACAACAAGGTCAAAAATGATGTTGGTGATTTATTTTTTCGTTACTACTCTACACAAATACATGAGTAAAAAGCATTAAAAAGTCAGCATTCAATTGATTTTGAATAATTTTATTCATTTAACATGACATGTAAGATACAGTAAAACAATGGAAGTTTAGTTGGAGGACATAGTGCTCCTGATCCAGGAGTTGTAGTTGCAGACCTTGGCGTAGACACCAGGCTTGTTCCTCTGGGCACAGCCATAACCCCAGGACACCACTCCCTGGAGCTGCCCGTTGCACACCACGGGGCCACCGGAGTCACCCTGAGACACAAACATCAGAATCAGCTACTGGCCAAGTATTACAGTGAGTTAGACAGAATGCTGTTCTCTTTCCATACCTGGCAGGAGTCCTTGCCTCCCTCGAGGAATCCAGCACAGAACATGTTGGAGGTGATCTGTCCAGGGTAGGCACTCCTGCAGCTGCTGTCACTCAGGATGGGGGCATCCAGGCACATCAGGCGGTCGGGTGAGTTGGCTGATGGGACAGGAGAGCAGTTCTGGTTTAACGTGACTATGTGACGGCTGGGGAGATGTCCTATCCACCTGTTTGGTTGGCAGTGTTCTTACAGCCAGAGGCGAGGGTGTTTCCCCATCCAGAGATCAGACAACGGCTTCCAGAGCCGGCACAGCTGGAGGGCAGGGACACGGCGCGGACGTAGCTATTCAGGGTGGCGGGCTTGCTCAGCTTGATCAGCATGATGTCGTTATCCAGGTTGCGGCTGCTGTATCTGGGGTGCTTGATGACCTTCACAGAGTTGATGAACTGCTCTGTGCCCTCGTTGGTAGCGATGTTGTGCTCTCCGAGACGCACCTGGATGCGGCTGCGGGAAGGAAGGTTTAAAACTGGGTTGAGGTGATAGTTTGAATCCAATATTGATTGTTTTCACCTAGCTGAGCATTAGATCTCCATCCTCCTCAGAAGTGTGAGTAGGGTTTGATGGTAATCAAAGGTTCATAGGATGACTTTTCTGCAGGAGGTTTACTCACGACTTGTAGCAGTGGGCAGCAGAGACCACCCAGGTGCTGGAGATCAGGGAGCCACCACAGAAGTGGTAGCCGGAGGTCAGAGACACCTGGTAGGCTGCGGAGTGCTTCCTGCACTCGTATCCCCCCACAATCTTGTCATCCTCATCCTCCAGGGGGGCAGCGACTTGAATACAAAACAAAAGGATGCATTTTTGCCACATGACCAAATACATCACAATAACTTTTTAATTGGCACAGAAAAAAGTACATAATTAAACAAGAACTTACAGGCCACAGCAAAGAGAGCAAATAAGATGAAGTACTTCATGGTTGCTACCTGGAGCGACTACATCCAGCAGCAGCTAGCCTGGGTCTTATATACCCAGCCTGATGTCTCCTTATCTCGCATGCTCAAGGATTTGCCTGTTGATTACTTATTACCTTGTCTGGGAAATTGAAGATCGGCCACAGAGAGCAAGGTGTGGGAAGATAGAACATGATTCCCATCTGCTGTACTTTTCATATATTTTTTAAGAACTGCATGTCCTGGAGTGGACAGCACAAACTATTAAGAATGGCCATGATCTGAAACGTATATCCAAATTAACTTGCTGTGCAGATGTGTAGATGTGTCGTCAACATGAAACAATTATCGATTACTTGAAGATAATTAGTGGGTTATTTAAACTCACATATGAGACTTATAAATTGTTAGGAGGGGGAAACATTTGATAAAATATTTTTATTTAACGAACTTTTTTTTCGCACTTGAATATACCCATACCCCCTGGGTGACGTCAATCGGAAGCGACTGTATTCCGATTTTGTATTGGCAGAGAAGCTAACAGCTGCACCAAATGTGAGTTTGTTTTGGTTTGCAGTTTACTTGAGGTAAGCAAACAAGGCATGTGTTATCGCTATTTGTATTCATTTATAGTGTAATACAGTTCCAAGGGTGAGAGTTTTCCCTTGCTCGTGTGGTGGTGTATTAGCTAGCTACAATGCAAGATCAGCACCTAATATATGCGGAATGCGCAACCATTGCGGATGTACTACAGAAAAAACACTCATCGATGCGACAATATACTAAAGTAAGGAGTTTCTGATATTGTTTTTAATAATGTCATGGACATATATAACATTGTATTGTTTTTTTTGTATTGCAGTAATCTTGAACGTCTACTACTTGAAAGACTACTGACTGGTTATACGCAGCGCTTCGGATTTTTCATGTCCTTGAACTTTATATCTATTTATTATATGACAATTTCGTTTTCTCAAAAGGTGGAGGATTTAAAGCTCTTTAGTCATCCAAAGATGTCCCTTGATTGGCTAAATTTGACATTCTTGCAATGTCGATTCTTATTAACCTACATTGATTTGAAACATGATACAAATGAAAGGATTCTAGGCAATTCCTAAGTCGTATTCATATGAATATGAGCGGCCCCTTGGTAGTCGGTATGCTCAGTATTATAACTCGGTTCATACATATTTTAACATGATGTATATAGCAGTGCTTATTTACATAGAAGTAAGTTAGTAAATACGGAAAACTTTTATTAATGGAGCAAAAGTCAGGAAGTGGCTTTCCAGTCGGTTCCTCTGCACTACTCACCTGACTCATGACCGAATACTACGAGGAGGGGGGGCTGCTGTATGAGCAATCACCTCCCATGCACATTAAAGTGGAGTCTCCAGAGGGCCCGTTTGGTGGAGGAGTCTCTGAAGATGGCTTCCCAAGGGAGGATGACGACTCTGAGGGAAGCTGTGACCAGAACAGTGGACTACCTGGGGGCCTCCCTTTCAATGTCGTAGTGGTTCATCCAAACATCATGGCGCCAGGGATGTCCTCAGATGAACTTATGTCTCTTGAACAAAGTGAGCAAAAACACAAGAATCAAATATCTGCAAGTAGACAACGCCAAAATATATGTTATTGTGAGCTATTTACTTAATTTTTTCTACTTACAATAACCACATACTTGGTCCTATGCAGGCAGAGGAATGTCTGCTGCTTTGGCTGCTGGCGGTGCCAGTAAGAGGAAGAGTCGCTTCAGCGGTGCAGAGCTGGAGGTGCTGGTGTCCGAGGTGACGCGGTGCGAGGGGGAGCTCTTCGGCCCGGCGGGGAGGCTGCGCCGCCGGGAGAGAGAGCGCATCTGGGCGGGAATCCTGGAGAGGGTCAACGCTGTGTCCAGAGTCCCCCGCACCCTGCGGGAGGTGAAGAAGCGGTGGGATGACCTGAAGAGACGAAACGGTGGAAGGCTGGCAGACGCTCGCCATCGCAGCTGTTACCTGCCCTCCAGCAGAGGGGCTTCGTTACTCGGAAGACCTTCTCAGTCGCAGTCGAGCCCTCGGCTGCAACAGGCCAGACAGAAGCAGAGCTCTAGACCGAAGGCTAGCTTTCCATGCTTGACAGACTCTGAAGCAGGTAGGAACTAGCACGAGAGCGTTGAATCGGCCATGTCATTCGACTTTAAAGTTGCTTGAATTTGTTTGAAGATGCACTAGCTATCTATCAACTATCTACAGCTCTAGAATATATTGTTTTTCTTTTTCAGTTGGAACTGGGGACGGGTCTGAGCGAGATGGTTTGGAAAAGGAAGAGGAGGACAGCGTTGAGCGGGAGAGAGAGGTGGGAGAACCAGACTGTGAGGGACCAGAACACAGCATGGAGGATAAACTGGGGTTGGGACTCAGTCTGGGCATCGGAGCTCCCCCTCCCTCGGAGCGATGGCTGCCCCCCTCCCCACTCTACAGCGCACCTTTCCTCAATGGAAGCCCACAGCCCAGCCCGCCGTCGCTCGGAGCACAGCAGGGGCCTCTGGAGACACAGCCCCGCAGCTCCTGGCTGGAGGACGAGCTGCACGGCCTGGGAGATGCAGCTCTTCAGCTCGGCGATCGGGTGGAGAAGAGCCTGATGGAGTTTGGGGAAGGTTTCAGGCGTGACATGAGAACACTGGTGGCCTCCCAAGAGATGTTAGCATCCAGTCTACAACAAAACAATATCCTCTTGCAAAGACTCCTGGGAGTGCTTGAGTCGCAGCAGCAAACATCACCCCAATCACATCGTGTTCAGCAGCAGCAGGCTACCCCGACACAACCACACTTGTCATCACAACCTTCGCCTCTCCAGCAACTGGAAACACAGCAAACCCCAATAGATCCCCTACAACACCCACAGCAAACACAAGAGCATCTTCAGCACTTAAATGTAGCAAAACAGCAGTCACAGTATAACCAGCCAACAAAACAGCAGCCAAAGCCTTTTCAACACTTGAACGATCAGTCGGCTGTAGCAGTGGTTCCCCAATCATCTCCAGGAGACGCACATGATACTTTTAATTCGGATCGGAATACAGCCGTGAATGGAACTGGCCAGAGGCCAAGGCGAGGAAGAACTGTAGAACATAGACGTAGGAGACGGCGTTGATAACGCAAGAGAGCAAACAAACTTTGAATCAAGGGTATCTATTCCCGTGTCAAATTTGAACTGAATTGAGTGGTATTTTACTCATTGTATCTATATCTATGATATACCATGAATGCTTATTTTTTACTTCAATCGTTTTACTTTTAACAGAGATGTGCAAAGTAAAACCCTGAACTATATGCCATTAAATACAATTTTTTCCCCACTGCATTAGTTCTATAGAATGACCATTTGTGAGAGAGGCTTTCAATACCTTTAAATAAGTTGTTGATGTTTAAAATCAAATTTGTTTGAAAGGCTGTTCGATATAGCAGTCATGAAAATCCTAGTAACTACTTTCTGAATGCTGTAGATATAGACATGCGTAACATTGTCATGTATTCCGCAGAACTTATTGAATATGGACATACTGATAGTATATTGTTAATAAATATATGCCTGTTCTTTGTTAACCGTTTGACATAAACATTCCTCAAAAATTTTGGACAAAAGAAAAACATTTTTGTTGTCTGTAACTTTTTTGTTGTCCCATGATTGTTTTAGACAAACATATTTAAAGAATGTGATAAAATACCATATTTGCCTCCCACTGAACACTTTGTCCATGTGGACCTTAAACACATTAACTGTGTTTCTGTAGGCTTTGATATTTTAGTACTGAGATGATAATGATAATGTAAAGATGTATGTCTGGCTATGCATTGCATGCAATATTATCATTATGCACGTAGGTCGCTAGAAACATGAGTACCTGCGCTCCTTTTTTATTTTGTAAATATTGGCAGCAATATATAAATGAAACTGTAATAAAGTTAACTATAATATACAAACGAAACCAGTAAGCGCACGTTGCGTCTCTTCTACGTGTTGTCCAGTGACCTGTACCAGTTCGGTTCACAAGTGCACTGCTTAATAAGCCAATGATAGTGGGATGGTATCACACTGCTACATGCTACCAGGCCTTAGCGGACAGGAGTATACATGGGGCAAACATGGCCGCCTTGGACCCGTCTCAGTTTCCCACGGAGCAAGATTCTATCATTGACGAGAATACGGGATCTGGGAGAATCTTCGGTATATGTCAATCGGAATGTAATCCAACGCAGACGGATACAACGACAAGTGGAAATATCTCGGATTGCTTTAGCGGCCAACAGGATGCCCAGGCTAGCAGTGACAGTGCTAACAACGTGAGCCTTGCAGAGTCTGACGGTAAACCACAAGCTGGGATTTGTGAAGATCCGCTGGATAATCTTGCATCAGAAAAAATGGCAAGTGTCGACAGTCCAAGCGACATGAAGCCTCGTCTTCCCGTATCTGGAACTGAAGGCAGAGACTACGACGTGAAGGACGACGAGTGTGGTATGCTACCGATTATGCATTATAGCGTTAGCGATTAGCGTTAGCGTTTAGCATTAGCGCTCACTGTGACTTTATTCCATTTACAGTGTATCTTAACATATGCTTTCACATTATAAACTAGTGCATTGTCTCATTGTTCGTTGTCTGTTGTCAACATGACATACTACAACAAATTGAAGGGCGTTATGGACGTGAAGTTATTAATTTAATGCTATGTTTCTTTTCAGACCGAAAGGACAACTTTACGAAACATATGGTGCAGCCTCGTAAACTTGCTAACGATACATCTGATGCAGATGGAGAGAAGATCGACCCAAACAACTATATTCATGAAAAGAGCCATGAGAATGATGCGTTGAATGGGCTAGAGCTGGACATTAATAGAAGAGAAGGGATTGGAAATTCTGTGGACAGCATACCTGGCTATAACATAGGTCCTAAAGGGAAACATATCAGGTCGAGTCTGCAGTGCAAGGACTGTGGGAAAAGGTTTAATCGAAGAGAGACATTGAATCTTCACCGTCACTTCCATGCACACAATGACCCCGCACCCCTTACCTGCAAAGAATGCGGTTTGACCTTTCAGGACCGTAGCAGTTTCATCAAGCACAGAAAGGAACACAAAGAGAAGGAGCAACCACTTATAAGTTTGAATAAGGATTCAGCCTCAAGCGAGGGGAGACGGTTTACATGTGCAAACTGTAAGACATTGTTTTCTACAGTAGATGAGCTTAGGGGCCACAATTGCAGCAAATATCCAGATAAACCTTACCGCTGTCCCCTGTGTGGTCGAGAGTTTCAGTTTAAGGTGGCTATCCCGAGGCACATGCAGATACATTCGCTTGAGAATATTTTCCAATGCCAAGAGTGCAACAAACATTTCTCTGACGGCCCGACTTTCCGTGCGCATCAGAGATGTCATGCGGCCCTGAAGCCATACGAATGTCTAGAGTGCGGTATGGTGTTCAAACATTATTCAGTAATGGAAGATCACCGTCGTAAGCACACAGAAAACATGCCTTCCCACCATTGTTCTGTTTGTGGAAAGACCTTCAAGTACAGCAGTCTTCTACATCAGCACCAGTATCTCCACACAGGTCAGAAACCATTCTGCTGCCCAGAATGTGGTAAGAAATTTGCTTTTGCCCAAAACATGAAGGCCCATTACCGTCAGCATAGAATATCCACCACTACCTATCTAGTGCCTCCTGACCAGCCCAGCAAACAAGACCCAGTGCCTACACCCGAACCTGCCAATGGACTTGGGAAGGAGAACACAGGCCAGAGTATAAAACCAAGGCGAGTATATAACTGTCCTCTGTGCCCCCTGAAGTTTACGATTCCGGCCAACCTGAGAGCCCACATGCTGATACACGAGGCAGAGTATGAAAAACTGGACAACTCCCCGACAAAGGAGACCAAACCTATGATCTCGGAAAAGGGCTACAACTGCCCTCAGTGTCCAAGTATCTTCCATAACAAGCTCAGCTATTATGGACATTTGTTAAAAGCCCACAGGTCTGAATCTCACTATTTAGAGCAGGTGACTGCTGATCAAAGTCAACTGAGACGAAGAATTGAATGTCAGAGTAAGTTACACAAGTGTCCACAGTGTAGCAAAATGTTCCATCAACGCTCTGTGTTTGAGGCTCATATGCGCGTTCATTCCAAGGAAAAGCCATACCAATGCAATGTGTGTGGCAAATCATTTAGATGCAACAGCTACTTGCGGCAGCATCTTATCATCCACACAGGTGAGAAGCCTCATAAATGTCCAGATTGTGGTAAAGAATTTGCCTTTCTTCAAAACATGAAGACTCATCTAAAGTTGCATCAGGCAAAACCCTTCCGTTGTGGCAGCTGCCACAACTTTTACAGTGATGCGGCCCAACTTAAACAACACATGTTGTCCCACAAACGTCCAAAAAGACATAAGTGTCAATTTTGTGACAAGAGTTTTACATTAGCATGTTTGCTTCGTGATCATATTAACACGCATAACGGAGCGAGACCTCATTGCTGTGCTGTGTGCCACAAAAGCTTCTCTTGGTTAAGCAGCCTTAATGTTCATATGAAAAGACATGAAAGGAGATTAGCGTCATGCCCAGTGAGCAGTTCAGCCATGGTGGCTCCTCCGACGCCGAGGGACACAGACAGAGGCCAAAATGCATTCCAAACACAAGCTCCTATGCTGGCAGCCCAAATAGAAACAAAACAGGCGGAAAAATGCTTGTCAGAGAGTTGTCCTCCAGTCCAATGGAAGGTGGATGGAGGTGAAGTATTGCCTGTTTTGTTGGCTCGGAAGTCAGATCAGCCCCAAGTGCTCACACAGTTTGATGTCTCAATGCAACACCACCACAGCCCGTTGAAGTCCCTTTCTAACCCTAGTTCAGTTCCAAGTTTGAAGACATCAAGCATTGCAAAAAAGAGCTCGATTTTGATTTCTGGTTCCCTTCAAACAGCTATGCCCCAAACTGTCAGTCCGTCTTTAGATAGTGAGGTAGAGAAACAAAGGCAAACCCAGCCTGAGAAGTGGAGAGGCGTGTGCACTTCAACTGTTATGGACTCAAATAGCTCTTCATTGCATCACGTACCTCTCTCATCCGCCTATGTGGACCGAGCAGCACTTTGGAGTGTAAAACCTAATCCAGTAACTTCATCTTCACAGGTCTTTCCAAGTAAGCAAGAATCGTCTACATCCCCTACAAAAGATGGCTTTAATCCACATACAGCAATTCCATTCACTGTTAGCCAGTCAGAAAAAAGAGTAAATGGAGGTGAGCTGCCAAAACAATGGTCCCCAAGTTTAGCAGTTTCGTCTTCAGCTCTATTAGACCAAAACAAGGCTGTGTTAAGTACCCCTGCATCTCTCGACGTATATAGCACATTGGGGGACATGCAGACAGCTACAGGCATTCCAAAGACATTGAAACCCTCAGACAAAATGGGTGTTAATCCTGAGTTACAGTTGCAACTAAAGCCAGGCGGGACAAATCGGACGTCTCCCCAGAAAGTTCCTATGGCTCTACCATACCAGCCTCCCCATTTTGCCCATGGACTAGGACCTGCTGTTTGGCGTTTCCAGACGAATCATGTTGGACCTCAAGCACTACTCCCTGGACACTTCAAACCAGGAAACGCACAGGAACTGCAGCAAAAACCAATGGTAACTGGATCTCAGATTATCCTAAATCAAGCTTCTCCCTTTTTTTCTCCTCCACTTGCTCCTCTACCTCTTCCACTTTCTTTGTCTGGCTCTCACTCTCTTCATTCTGTTGCTGCACCTCCAAGACCTCCATACCCAAATCTTTTTTTTACACCACAGGCAGTGATGAGCCCCCAAATGCCACGGACGCTGCCCCTACCTCTCAGCCCTCAAACAGGACCGCACAATCTTGGTGGCCGTTTACCCTTCGCACCAGAGGGACATCTACAGTGCATGATATGTGGGCACTCTCTTCCTCGTGAATTTGACCTAGAAATGCATTATCTGCAACATGCTCAAGGAGAGATTTGACATTGGTAACTTGGTCAATGAGCGTAATTGAAAATAATTTGTTTCTGCACAACTTAAAAAGTTATCAACATTTTAAAAAAAAATTCAAAGGCACATTAGGAGCTTGCGGTAGAATGTGTATTTGCATGTCCTCTGATACCCATTTAAAGATTCTTGTTTGACTTTGAATGCATTTCTACTCATTTTTAATGGAAATAAACCATCAATTTTAGGAGCCTAGATGTTCTGTTGATTTCAAACTGGGTCTTTGCAGGAGAACTATTACCTTACCATTACTTTCCTTTTGGTGCACTGTCAAATGTATAGTATATTTGCCTTTGTAGGGCCGTAAAGTTTAAGCCCCCCCCTCCATCATTCATCATTCATCATTCGAAGATGCTTAGGGGATGGGGGGAATGTGGAGGTACTTAACCATAAGAGATGGTCTGTTATGCCATTGCATGATGGGGATAGGCCTAATATTATATATTTTTTAAATGATAACTTGCATTATGGCAAGTTTTGTCTTTACCACTAACAATTTTCTACTGCAATAGGTGATGGAGTAATGTTCATGGTTCCACTGGGAATCCCTAATGAAATTGAGATGCCTTTCAGATTGCTATTTGAAATATATTATTTTTAATACACCTGAAACTTCCAAGTAACATTGTCTCACAAGTGAAAATGTAAATACACCAATGATTAACATTGGTTAACATTTCTGCTAATTGTGTGTTTTGGGGACTTTTTAAAACTTGTCTGAGTTTACCTAAATACAGAATGCCATCTCCCTTGTGATCCTGTTATTGCCAAATACAATTTGGTATCCAGCCTTTAGGTAGCTCCCCAGTAGGGAACGGATGTAATGTATAATTGTATAAATAAAACCAACATTGTGAATAAAAAAAGGTCACTTATCATTGTTAATATTGTGAATTGTTCTACCCTACTTTTGGGGTAGATATTTGAAATAAATAATTCTCAGATTCTCCTAGGCTATTCTGTAGTCCTACTGAAGGGATAGGTTTCATATTGAGTGAATGGTTTCTTAGTGTTTGGACAATAAAATTCGTAGGTCATATGAGCATATCAGGCGCAACGTCAAATAACTGTCAATATTCTGAGGTACATTAAATGATATGTTTAGTTTTATTCTGGGAATACTTAAAATATAAATTATTTTTAACCACAGAAGCCATTTGATATAATGAATTTAAATTTGGTTGACTATTATGCTTAAGCAAGCAAAAAATAAAACTTGGCAACGGCTGCGTGTTAAACCAAAGAGTCTGGCTTAAAATTATAGACAGCTCTATTAGCATATTATAAATGCCATCATCCGTGATGCTCGGGGAATTGTAATTAAACTGCAGGGATAGTTGTTGTGAGGGTTGTGAAAGACAAAAATATGTACAATTATGTTTAATTAAGATTGTTAGAATAACAAGTACCCCATGCTTTACAATTGTTCTCAAAAACGAGTAATACGATTTTTGCTGCACTGTATGATATTGTTGGAAATTGACACATTACGTAAACGTGGTTGAAGAGGCCGCGCATGCGCATTCCAACGGGCACATTTTGCTAGCAGCAGCATCAGCAAGCTAAGCTAAGCTAAGTAAGCTACCATCCCTTACCATCTCAGCCAATATCGGTGGTTATATTCGGATGGCTAGTTTTTGCATTTAACATTGGATTATTTGTGTTTTATATATTTTTTTATTATAAAAAGGAAATATATGAATTTCACCATTCAACTCGTAGACAGAGCACTCGCTGAAAAAGAGTAAAATTAGCTAAATATGGAACAGAATACGGCCTAACCGGGTTAGCCATAGAACGTGCCTTGGGAGACACCAAGCACTAGCAAATGGTCACACAGCGGGTTAAAGGAGGCACGGAGGAAGCGAGATGGACCGAGGAAATACGCACTGCAAGTCAGACAAACCACCCCAAAATAAGGGCGATGCGTCTGCGTCTGCCCTGGACGTTGTTGATGGTAAGTGTCCATGTTAACACGATGTAAGAGTACCAGTTCATCATAGGCGGCCATGTCGTTAGGCTAGTTGGTTATGTGTGCAGGCCTCCACAACATGCAAAATGCCTTGTGTATATTCGTGGAATAGTACAATTAATCACTATTTTTTTAGCGCTGGATTTGTTGTCACTACTAACGACAATTTGTATTATCAAGCCTCGTTTAATGAAAACAACTCATGATACACAAGTTAAATGTTTTCTTTTACATTTCTAGCTTTGCTTAACGTTATGGATAAAATCTGAAAGAATGTAAGCAGTGGATTTGTGTAAGTTATAACTGTAGCCAAACGTGTTTAAGAGCAGACAACTATCACAAATGCACCCTGTATTTATGAGCAATAATGTATGACAGCTCTATCTCCTGATTTATTTAAAATGGATTTCATAAACACTGCTGGCGCAGTACTTTTGAAACAGTGTGCGGGTAAAACGTGAAATATGAAATGTCTGAATCCAATAACTATTCATGTTTTTATGTATTTATACAACAAGGAGCAGCAATAATTCCATTTCATTTCCTAAACACTTCATTGACTGTGAACAGATACTGTACTTTACTACTCTATTTTTGTTGCAACGCAACACTACGGCCTCGAGATTTGAAATATGAAATTTGCGGAAATTTGTGTTGAATGGAGGGAATAGATCTATATATTTTTACTGATATATATAAAGGTTATAACCATATTATGTACATCGATAATCATTTTGAATTCAATCTCAAGGCTGAATGATGTAGCCAGTTTGCTAAGAACCCAAGTTTATTGTTGACCTCGCCTGTGTTGAGATGTTAATAAGACTTTGGTTGAACTCCCATAGCTGCATCTTTGTTTTGTCCAACACAAATAACTGCATACGATCTGCCCTGGCTTGTTGGTTTCTCAAATAGTTCCTTCAAACAAACAACAAAAGTTTAATTTATGTTTGTATTCCACTTTGCATGAAATTTATAGTGTCATTTTAGCCCTTAATATGGAACACTTTCTGAAGTCATTTTGGGATTATTCACATGTTACACTAACATAACTGCTTGTTTGGATGACCTTGGATTCATGGTTATATATATGCAAATTAGATATATGCAGACAGGATCATGATTTATTGTTCATACACTTCTCTTTGTTAGGCTTTTAAGAACAGTAAAAAGACACAATTATTTCCCCTTTTCTTTAAGTTGCTCTGATCTGCTCCAATGTATACCCTTTTCTACTTCTAGGGGATGGGGATTTCTGCTGTCAGGATTGTGGAGAAGATTTTCAGGAGGAAGGAGCCTACTTGGACCATCTCCATCAACACTCTCAAGAAAACTGCCCTGTTGTGAAAGGCGATGGACAAAAAAATAGCTCATTGGTTCAATCAAATGACCTTGACTCCCACGTGTTAAAGCGGCATGGACTATCTCCCCAAATAGATATGGTCAATCAGAAAACTTCCTTGATGACAAAACAGCATGTTTATGAATGCTCTGACTGTGGAAAATCCTATGGGGTAATTGGCCACTTTCTCAATCATCAACGCTCACACAAGCAAGCTCCTAAATCAGTTTTTCATGAACTTGAGCAACTGAAGAAGAAGTCGTTTCAGTGTGAAACGTGTGGTCGTAGTTATTCACGTGCATCAGCACTTGATGCTCATCGCCGCTGTCATGAAGGAAACCTAGTAAGGTCACGGAACCAGGCCATAGTCGATGTTTTTCAGAATGAAGACCCGGTTGTGGAAAATGAACACACTGAAACCCATGCCATTGAGCCACTTGAAAACCTTTTTAAATGTTCATGTGGTAAAGCCTTCCCTGCCCTGTCACGCCTGAAAACCCACCAACGATTTAGTCGAAACACTCAATGTTCGCCAGAACAGCTTAAAGAGGTTAAAGATGTCAAAGATAAACCAAAGAAACTCTTTCACTGCAGTGAGTGTAAAAAGGATTTTAACAGACATATTGCCCTGGTCCAACATCAGCGCTGGCATGCTAATTCAGCTGAAGCTGCAAAAAAGTTTCCATGTGAAGAGTGTGGAAAGGTTTTCATGACGTTAACATTCTACTTTAAGCACCAGCGTTTGGTACATAGTGGCGAGACTCCCGCAAAATCATTCCTCCATCAAGTATGCCAGCTACAAAAGAAGGGTTTTGAATGCAAGGACTGTGGGTTAAAGTTTTCCCGGGCCTCAGCCCTTCAGTCCCATCAGCTTCAACACACCGATGTCTACAAAGACACAGAGAAGGAAGCCCAAAAGCCCTCTACTTCACTACCTCAACATACCATCATGGAAAGCAAACCAGAAGAAACCAACCAATTGGCAGCCATGGACGTTGACTTGACTGACAAGTTGGACAAAGGTATTGATTTGACCCAACACTTGGACGAAGAGGTCAATCTGCAGGATAGTTTTCAAAACTCTTTGACTGAAGTCTCCTATGTTATTGAAAGTGATGAAGATGCGGAGGGTTATGAAACCGGGGATTTTAATGTTGAGGTGATCAGCGATAGTGAATCTGAGGAGGATCCTTCCCGCAACTTACATCCTGACCTTGAGTTGCTGTGTGAATCAGATCAGGAGATCAAAGAGGAGTTGGAAGCTGAGGTTGAAGTTTCACCTACAAATCTGGTTTTAAAGCCAGGGATGGATCTAAAAATTGTACAAATAGACTTTGAGCATATGGAGCAACCCAGCACCCCAGAAATCTTTGACATGGATAAAAGTGCATCGGAAAAATTTGATTGCCCAGAGTGTCCGCGGTGGTTTTCTAGTGCTTCGTCCTTGAGGGTTCACAAAATGTGGCATGGAGTTCATAGGAAAAGGAGATGGACAGTAGGCCAGCATGAAACTAATAGTAAGGTGAAACGCAACGAGCACATACAAAAGCACAAGGATGAAAAACCTTTCAAAAGTGTCCCGGACCAGGTTGATGGACTAGAAAAAAGCTTATTTTGCAAAGATTGTGGGAAGTGGTTCAAACGCATGTCTTCCTTCATCTCTCATCAACAGAATCATCCTAAAAGAAAACCCTACCCATGTCTAGATTGTAACCTATCCTATGCACATGCAAGTGGCCTCTATAACCACAGGAAGAATTGCCAAGCTCAGAATAAAGAATTGGACCATGCTTCATTAAATGAAAAAGTGTTCAATCCAAAGAAAACACTTTTAGGCCCAAAGATTCATCATTGTGGGCAATGTGGTAAGGGTTTCTGGTCTTTAGGAGCGTACTCCCACCACAAGCAGAGTCCAGAGCTTTGCTTAGATTTAAGGCCGGGAAAGAGCCCTTCATCATGGAAATCAGCTCTAGGACGGCCCCGCTCTATCCGAAAGGTAGCATGTCCTGTCTGTGGTAGAAAATTCCGTCACAATGGCATTATGAAATCCCACATGCGGAAACATGAAGATGGGAATCATAAATGTGACTTGTGTAGCAGGTCCTTCCGTCTTTTCTCAAGCCTCCTCAGACATCAGGTTGTCCATACTGCTCACTTAATTCCTCCCCCTATTAAGTCCTTCCAGCATCAGGTTGAACAGGTGAAAAAGAATACATACAGCTGCCCCGACTGCGGGAAACTGTTCTCACGTGCCAAGGCCCTTCAGTTTCATATGAGAAGTCATGGATATGACACTGGGTACTCACCATCTTCACCGAAGTCCACTGTGACAATTGAGGCTCTTCAGTGCCCTACATGCCTTGCGCATTTTAACAATAAGTCCTCCTTACGAGCTCATCAAAAATTATGTATCAAAAGAGACCCTCAAGAAGTTGATGTTATAAGCACATCAGAAAATATGTTGAAGTGCTCCAGCTGCCCTGCTACTTTTAAGAGTTCTGTGACTTTCCAGGACCATATTAGGGAATGCAGAAAGATAACTTCAATTGGCGATGCAGAAGTCAAAAGAAAGGGAGTTACGGAGGAAGTAACTAATTCTTCAAAAGAAGAGGTGAGCTTAGATGAGAAAAAGTTGGGAAACCGTGTGGCCTCATCAAAAGTGAACCACTCTGGTCCATCTGATTTGAAATACAAATGTAAGGAATGTGAAAGAAGCTTTTCAGTGGTCGGAGCGCTGAATTTCCACAAAAGAATTCACCTCCAGGGTCACAAGTCAAATGCAAAAACGTCTTTGCCTCTTTTGCCTCTATCAATAACACCCAAAAAACAGGAAGAGCAAATTAAAAGGCCATTTTACTGTTCAGAGTGTGGACGGCGATTCTCTTCAAATTCAGCTCTTGGTACTCATAAAAGATGGCACACGGATAAGAAATTTGCAGGCTCTCTACAAAAAGATGATGAACCGGACATTGTTTCAAACCGGAAGATAGACGAAGGACCTTATCACTGCACCAAATGTGGCAAGAGCTTCTTCTACCTGTGTGTCCTCCGACGCCACCAGTTATATTACCCCCCCTGCCAGACCAAAAGTGAGCCACTGATTGATTCAAACATAAATTTAGACGGCAACAGCAAAAAGTCTGAGCCTACATTTTCATGTCCGCAATGTAATATGTCATTTGTACGTGGTTCACTTTTAGCTGCCCACTATGAACATCAGCATAGCAAGAAACATCCACATAGCAAAACGTCCTGTGACCCTGAACAAGAAAAATCAAAAAAAAATCCAGCAGCCAAAGTTGGCAAACCCCTTGATTCCCCTTCCTCAGTCCTCAAATCTAAGCTTCACCAGTGTCCTCATTGCAGCATGAACTTTACAAAGGCCAGAGGCCTTCGTGCACATAAATGGCAGGCCCATTCTCAGAGCAAAAAATCAAGTGTTGGCATTAAGCTAAGTAATGAATCTATCTCCTTGAGCTGTAAGCCTTTAAAAAAGGGAGATATTTCGCTGTTAAAAGTAAGTCATCCTGTTGCAAGTAAACCTACAGTTGCACAGAAAAAGGCCAGTGCTGGCAGAAGAAGGAAAAAGGGTAGATCTGGCCTCCCAGCTTTCAAATCCATACCTTGTCTTGACTGTGGAAAGAGATACAGCTCTGCTGGAGCTCTTTACAATCATAAGAAAGTGTGCCTGGAGTTTAAGAAGGAATTAAAGGTGCCCAAGCAAGAAATCCAGTTTCCTGAACCCGTGGCAGAACTTCCTGCAGCACTGGGTCGTCCATCTGAGTATACAGTGAAATGCCTTTTCAAGTGTGATAAGTGTGGAAAAGCTTTTCAGACAGAAGAACACTTGGTAGCTCATAAGATGAAGGCAAAAAGTCGGCCATATTGTTGTGCTCTCTGTTGCCATAGTTATTGGACTGAGACCCAACTGCAACAACACCTTGCTTGGCATGATGAGATTCGCCGACGTCTCCCAATCGAGCTTCGTTATAGACTGAGCACCGCTATGACCTCCAGACCTTCAAAACCTATTTTCCAATCTGCTGGCAAGAAAGACCACTCTCAGTCTTTGAATCAGAACTTGGCCAGTTGGTCACAAACTAGCCACAAATGCCAACATTGTGGTAAATCCTTTCTTTCACCATCGGCGTTACAGAGACATGAAGCTCAACATGGTGGCAATGGCTTGTTTCATTGCTCTTTTTGTCCAAGGACTTTCAGTGACATTCAGGACCTCATCGATCATCACCAGGAATGTATGGTTGATGGCAAAATGCAGAGAGATGACCCAGCTGCTGTTTCATCAGGAGATACAAATGGCCTTACTTGTTTTGAATGTGGAACTTCTTTTGCAGAAGAAGTCGAGTTGCAACAGCACTACATTGAGCATGCCCATGGAGCACATTAGACACACTTAACTGATAGGGATTTAGGTAAAATTGCATTTGATTGTAAAGGTATGCCTGTATATAATATTGGTAAGCTAAAGTTAGCCCTCAGATGATCCTTGTTAAGGTAATCAAACTGCAAATAATGAGTTTAGTTTTTTTTCTTGATATTACTTAATACTTTTAAAATGTCTAAGAATGAATAGTTAGCTTTTCCTTCTTAAATTCTCAGGCTGTTCTTCACACTGGACTGAAAACATAACATGCAAATTGAAATGTATTTTTTTTTCTTTCTAAGTTTGAACTAAAAGCATAAATTTGTATTAGACGGGTTGACATTTAAGGGATTATGTAATTTGTCATTTTGGGGAGTGCAATTTACATGCCTAAAAATGTATGTCCATCCATTGCATTTGATTAAATATAGGTAAATAAATATACATGCATATTGAAGGAACCCATTTATGCATGTTTCTGATTACCAAACTCCCCAGAAAGTGTAAAGCCAAGTTTGAAAAGTTCTTATTTCAATGCTTGAAAAAGATTTATTCGATTATTCGATTTTAAATATGCACAAGAGAAAACAGTAATTTAAAATAACCCTAAACACAATTATTATTTTTTTAAATTTATTATATTGATTGAAGAATTTTGTAAACAGTGCAAATAGAAAAAGTCGTTATTTTATTTCTTCATTCTCACAATTCTTAATACAGACTAAATTTGCTCTACATCCTCTGCTGTACAGTATATTTACAAGATTTCTGACATAAAAGCTGTACCTTTTCAATGTAATGTGTTGCGATACAATGCTAGGCTGACTAATTAGAAGAATTGTTTTAATTGCGGATAGTTTTCAGTGTTGTACCATTGGTTTAGTGAAAAGTAAAGTATTAATTAATATAGGAGCACAGTTCTGTTATTTTTTCTTCCCCAAAGGATCAAACGTGTGGCTTTTCATTCCTTCTTTTCAACTTAAGGAAAAAATGAAGAAAATAGTGAATAATAAATCTAAGATTTATTTGACTGAAATTGTTGTCTCGTTTTTGCAGAAAGTTGGTGTCATGCAAGCAAGTGCTAAAATAAATATAATTTAATTGCTGAGGTATGATTTTTGTGTCTGAGCCATGTAAAGGATAAGTCTGAAAATAAATTATGTACGAGAGATGGGATATTTCTTGGGTAGAAATGAAGCGTATTTCATGTCCTTTTAAAACAGATTTATTTATTCGACTAGCATTTGATTTCTATATATATACATATTTAATATATACGTACCTTACCGAGTGAGTATATAGGCCTTTATATCAGTTTTTACAATTTGTCATGCTATTTTAACACAGAGAAAAACGTTGTTACAAACGTATAAATACTTTTGAAATAAGTATATGTTCATAAAAACGTTGTTCTTTCGTCCTTGAGGACGAAAGAACAACCTTGCTAATATATGTTAAGAAAATGCGATGGGCTAATATGAGTTTGACAGCCGTCGCACATGAATCATTGCATTTAAACAGCGTTTAGGAAACAGGATCAAACAAAGCCTACGTCTGAGATCTAGTCAATGTAGCCAAAATAAGTAAGTAGATGTATAGGTTTTATAGGATGGTCAGGTGTTGTTGGTTTTTGGTTCTGGTATATTATATATAGATAAATAGGTGTTTAGATAGATATAGATACAGAAATATAGAGATAGATATGTATTATAGATAGATATGCATTATAGATAGATGGATGTGCGTGGAAAAAGAAAAGAAAAGAACTACAAGTTCCGCAAGCACTCGCTTGGATGAAGTGACGTCACGAGGCTCCAGCTGCCTGCTTGTGTTTGCTTTGTGCGAAACAAGAAGAAGAAGATGCTGGGCGGACAAGCCCTTCCAGGTAGAGTTCTGCTTGCTTCTTCTAGCATTCATACAGCCCACTTTATGTGGTCGTTGAAGCCAAGTGACATATATGTATATTCATAATAGGATTTTAAATCGGTAGCTAGCTAAGATGTGTTATCCACTTGAGGATGGTTGTGCCTTAACGACAGTTAGCTGTATCAGCTAGGCTAAAACCAGGTTTAAAATGATTGTTATTAGTGGGTGGCTTTAAACATGAAGCATTCTGGTGCTAGTTCAGATTCCACACTATCCAAAATGAAGGGCAAATGTACCAATTTATCTCGGTCATAATACTGTATGACATGGTTGTCTTTTAAACCAAGTATCTGGTCTAGTGCATTGTTAAGCTCATTCATTCCCTGACGTCGACGTAACGCAGTTACCCCTTTCAGGACCTATGCTGGCCAATATTTCAGCATGAATTTATGGGCAAATCCTAAAGTATAGGTACAGAAGTACCATACATTTCAATTGTATTTTTTACTCTGAATTTAGACTGTATCTGTTATACATTACAGAGACCTGATATTTCCAACCGTCTGGCTGATAAAACGGGAGTTCAACAACCATGCAAAGTCTTACTCAGACCTTGAAGACTGGACCAGAAGAACCATTGTCGCCACTGACAGAGTGTGATGCGATGATGCAACCAGGGGAAAGTGAAACAAATGTTCAATTATTATCTGAAATAGTTAACCAGCCACCGCACAGTGTCGGAGTCACACAAGAAAATGAGGAGGAGACACTGGAGGAGCCTGTAGGCGAACCCATGGTTGACACTGGGGGGCGGGAGATAGACCCTTCTCTTAACCCTGGTTCCCTTGAAGTAGCACCTGAACATAAACTTGCTTCAGCAAGTGATGTGGAAACGATGGGAAAGATTAAGGAAGCAAGTGATGGAAGAAGATATCTTTCATGCATGAAGAACAGAAGGAACCCTTTGCTGATGGAAATTCCTGAGTTAGACAGTTCTTCACTAATACTTGACTGTGAGTATTTCTTGTTGCAAGCACTCGTGCACTTTTGCACTAAGCATATTGGAAAAACATTTGAAAAGTCAATAATCGCATTCTAATGATAAAAGCTGCATATTTATTTGTTAAAATTTTTGTCTTTGCAATGTCCTGAATTAATCAGTAATCAAAAGTTATAATATTTTAATGTATATATAAGCATAATGTTTATCTTTTTAATTCTCTATTTTAGGCTTTCTCCTTGAATGAAAGGGCAGATGATATTTTGATTAGATAACATTCAATCTAAATCAGATCATATATTACCTTTAGGCCCAATTACATCATCAAAAATGTTTTTCCTCCTACTCACAAGCGCTGTCTGTCTATGACCCATTTATGCTTATAATAATATTGGTATAATTACCGGGTTAGGTCTCATGTTAAGGTTATTTGAATGAAAATACATAGAATAGTCTAACATTCTTGCTAACCAGAAAATGTCTTTCTCGTGTCCTGTCGGCTTCTAGCATCTCCACTCTCTCTGCAGTGCCGGCAGTGTCACATCATTTTCAACCACTACAAGTCAAAGGAGCGTCACCTGAGGAGCAACCATCCGCTGGAATACCAACAGTCTGCCCTGAAGAACACCCTGTTCACCTGCTACGTGTGTGACCACCACTTTGCTAACTCCACAGAGCTCATGACCCACCAGAAAGCTCACGTAGAGAAAAGACCTTACAAATGCCCAATATGTGGAGAGGCATTCTACAGGGTGTCAGAGCTCACTGGCCATAAGAAAATACATTTTGGGGAGGATGGTTATGCGTGCACAACCTGTGGAAAGGCATGCAAAACACTTACGTTACTGAAGTACCACCAGCGGAAGCACACCGGGGAGAAGCCGTATGCGTGTAAGGAGTGCGGGAAGAGGTTCGGCTTTTCTAAGGACGTCCGGAAGCACATGGAGTCACACTTGCAAGGACAAGAGGGAGAGGATGGAACCATTCCAACTCCTAAAGCACCGGGCAAGAAGATAAATAGTAATACAGGTACTACATTATTACAATATTACATTTCCACAAATTCAAATATAATGGATAAAGATAGATGTATGATACATTTACTTCATGGTGCTGTGAAAAAACAGTTCCTCTCTCTTTTCTCTATAGGTGCGTCTACAATAAAATACCCTTGTTCTCTATGCAAGGCTACTTTTAAGAGCATCAAAACCAGGTTATGCCACAATAAAAAGAAGCACAAGTTTTTACTTGACAAGACCACTGATGCCCTCCCACCAAAGTATCCTGTAAAGCAAGGTGGGCCCATTATAACGCCAATCTCGATCAGTCAATCAACATTTCTCCAAGTAGAGCCTCTTCAACAAGTCAATGCTAACATTGACACGGAGCAAATTCGCAAACTTATAGAGTCCATGGAGAACGTGCAGAGGGTGAATCAGGTTGTGATCCTGGGTCAGGTTCCGCCTCATATCCCAACACAGGGCCTGCAGTTCCCGGCACCAGGAGCCCCAATTTATTTGAATCCAACGCCCCCATCAATTGAACATTCCCAGACAGAGCATTCCAACTCTTTAGAAATGCACTTTGCAAGGGGCATGTGTAATTATATGGATCAAACTATTATATTAGAACCTATAACGCCTCCAAATGAAGGGTTGGAATATCCTTCATTCCAGGAGCTGGTTTTAAAAAGACAGAGTGAGGTTGCTGACCTCAAACTAAAACCGGAGGAAACCCTTGTAATGGAACTGACTTCTGCCTTGTTACCAGTTGCAGACTTGGAAAAATCAGAGTCTAGTCATCAACAGGAAGTGCCATCATCATCACTAGTACCTACCACAGAACTGGAGAAGAGTATGGATGAGGCTGTTAATGATCAAGATGAAATAACCCCCCCTGGTCAGCTACTGGTGCCCACAGTTGAGCTGGATAAGACCCCTTTGGAGGCAGTTCAAGAGGATCTGATCGATGGCCCTTTACCCCCAAAAGACAAATCAACTCAACTTCCATATGAAACCCCAAACAATCCTGAAGGAGAGGTCGCTTCACAGATACCAAAGGAAAGCATTGAACAGGCCCATTCTGTGATGGAGAGTATGCCAGTAGAGGATACACAAGAAACCCATTCTGTGATGGAGAGTATGCCAGTAGAAGAGACACAAGAAACCCATTCTGTGATGGAGATTATGCCAGTAGAAGAGACACAAGAAACCCATTCTGTGATGGAGAGTATGCCAGTAGAGGAGACACCTGAGCCCCATTCTTTGATGGAGAGCTTGCCAGTAGAGGAGACCCAAGAACATATTGAAAATGGCCAAAAAGGGGAGGAAACGCTAGAGCAGCCAACTGTAGAGAATCTTTCTTCACAAGAACAGGTCCCATTACAATCAGAGACCAAGCAGGTGGATAGTACTTTAGACTCAACTGTTAATGTTATGTCGGCTCAAGAATTGGTTAAGGTGCGAAAACGAAGACCGGCCAGGACTTTTGTTTATGAAGAGTATATCTATCAACAAATGGTGTCAACACGAAAGAGACATTTACATACTGGGGAGACGTCTGCTAAACAGCAACCAACAAAGAAAAGCCCCCATGTGATAGAATTTGGTCCAAAAAACAAAGAGAAGAAAAGAAACGAGAGGAAACGATCACAGTCATGCCAGTCAACCAAAGAGGTAAAAACTGGAAGCAAGATGTTTTTCACAAATATGTCAGAGAAGCCGGTAGCTCCAAAAAAGAATGGAAGAAAATCCACCAGAAAACATGTGCATTTATCTTCTCCAGAGGATAAATTTTCTAACCCTGTTGAAAACAAAGAGCAACAAGGTAAAGACAAAAAGACAAACAAATTGACCAAGAGAAAACAGGTGGTCACAGGCAACATTAGCAAAGAACATGAAGATTCCCCAGCACTAAAAAAGAACAAGATCAAAAAGGTTCCTTCCCCCAAATTAATTGATTTGAACATTAAGGAAAAGTGCAAGAAAGTCACAAAAGAGACGGACCCTAACACCCAGAACACAGAGATAATCAAGGGCTCTATAAATGTCCCCGCTCAAGAAATAACCCCAGATCCTTTTCTTTTACTAAAGGGTCATAAACAACCCCAGCTGAAAGTTTACAAATTGGATCCTTCTAAGGCAGCAGGGCAGACGCAGGAGTACACTCAGAGTCAGGAGGGTAATGAGGATGCCAATATGCTCTTACCTGTTGTCAGGAAAAGGGCTGGCCGACCCAAAAAGAATCAGAAAGCCTTTTCACTGCTGTCTTCTCTAGAGGTAAACGATCCATCTCCCACGACAGCCCATAAGCCTAAGACCACCAGAAAACGCAAGTCCTCTTTGAGGATTGAGACTGAGGGCGTGATAACGGCATCCAACTCCAAGCGGGCTTTAGAATGTAAAGACTGCGGAGAGAAGTTTAACAGTGTCTCCTCTCTTCAGGAACACAAGACAAGCATGCACATTGTGGAGAGCCCAGGCCTCACGTTCACAAATGGCAACTTATTCGAGGGTGTTTCTGGTTTAGTTCATCAACCTACAAAGAAGGCTGATGGAGTTATTGGGGAAGTCAGTGGTCCCTCATACTGGGATATAGAAGCTGAGACGAGAGAAGTGGCTTCGGAAGACAAAGAGTGCAGCGTGTCTTTCCCAGCCCTGAACCCATCACCTTCTTTGCCTATTACTGAGGCAGTTGAAGCTAGTGGATCTAAAGAAAAGACGCAAATTGCATCTGTTGCAGACATTACAGCTTTATTGGATGTAGCTAGGCAGCATAGAGAACCCTTGACTGGCACCCCTCTAGGTATACTTGTTAATGGGTCTCCTCAGGTGAATGGCCCTGGGGAAGATGGGTCTTTAGCGTCTGATCTGGGGCTCCCAACAAGGCCGACCAGTGAAGATGATGGCCTTATACGTCCTTTACATTATGACTGCGGAACTGAAATTAAGTTTACCGCAGAGGACGATGTGAAAGATGAAGTTCTTCTCGATGTAGATATAGTCACAGTCGGGGAGCAGAATGAGATGGATCCACCAGACTTTTCCCAACCTCTTCTAATTGGAGATGGTAATCGGGAAGTGGTCGACCCTGATGTTTCCAGTATTCAGATTAACAATGAAAAGATGACTGAAATAACTTTTCACAGTTCTTCCTCCTCCACAAATTCACTTGGGTTCAAGAAAGAACAGGACGTTGAAAGTGTTGTACAGAAGAGAGACAAATCTGTAGCGAGAGAAGTTGGAAGAGTGAGTAGCATAAGGGGAAGAGGAAGTGGGAGAAGAGAAGGTTCTAAAAGGGGTTTGATCTCAAGAAGAATAACAGACGGAGGCAATTTCTGGGGAAGAAAAGCTGATGAAGAACCGGGTGAATGTCAGATCATTTTCCAAAAATGTCCACTTACTGCAGACTCTGAATTAAACAAGCAAGACGACATCCACTCTGTTCAGCGTTCTCACTCTACACTTCAGAGTCCACAATTGGAGATCAACCAAGATATGCTCCCTGCTGCATGTGTGCCTCCTATGTGTTCCTCATTGGTTGATAAACAGTCTGAATTTGGAGTACAGCAAGATAAAGAGACCGATCAGTCTGCTATAGTCATACCTGAGAGGTTCGTCACTTCCCGACGGATGGAGACCGCTGACAAGAAGAGATGCCATTTAGCGGTAGTTATCATTCAAACATTCACAATAAGATCAGCTATATTTAATTACACCAGCTTCAGTGGCATATTGTCTCTTAACTTTGAATACTTGTGTTATCTTTCTTTCTATTCAGCGTGTTCCTGGTATGGTGTTAGGCCAAGTCTTGGATTCCGAAGAGATCAAGGTTGAGGATGGTTCATCCGGTATAAGGCCTGATCTTGTCAAGCAGGGAAAACACCTTATTCTAAGGGATCCTCCCGCTTCAGAAGACAACGTGATTATCCAGTGGAACGTTGAACAAATGGATTCTGAAAACATTCCTGGTACAGGTAAATACATTCAAGTGTAAATATGTATGTTCACACTTTATATAATATACATTTTATCTCTTTTAAGCATGTTTCTTAAGTATTATTTTGTAACATGTTTTGCGACATTACGCCACACTAGACAATTATTTTCCCATTCTGAACTGATGTTGTTGCAACCTAATTGTGACCTGGTGGTGCTGATATAACCTGAAGATATCCACAGGTACTTATCTCAAAAAGAAGCCACGCCTCATTCTACGAAGCTGCTTATAATAACTATGACAAATGACAACACTTCAAAAGCACTAAGTTTCACTACTCAGAGAATGCAACATTTTAATTTCAGAGACCGAGAGCCAAGCCAGTAGTCTGGCCCCAGACGTCCATACCAAACAATGCATCTTCTACCCAGTAAAAGAAGAAGAGAGAGAGGTTTTGCTATGCCCATCTCAGAGAGAAGATGGTGTAATTGCTTTGGAGCTGTTGAGTGGTGCCAGAGTTGACCATCAGACAGAAGGTTTGCATTTAAATAAGAATTCTGATGCTTATAAGATGCTTATAGCATCAAATAGCAACAAAAATAGAATCAAAGAAAAGAAGTACATTCTCTATTATTTTCAAGACGATAGTCTAGAGATTGAAAAGATTACCATTTCTAGAATCATTTTTCCAACCCAGTTCTTTTTTTTGGAACAGATGAAGATAACTTTTCCAGTGGGGACCATCAAGAAACGCGATCTGAGGATGTCTCTTTGAGCACTGACCCCAATGATTCTAATACAGCAATAGGTATACGTTCATAAAGTATATGCTTTTATTTAAAAAGGCCTTTAATTGGGGATATTTTTGGGTTTTTACAACTCAGTCTTAAAAAATGTTTAACAGTCTGGGTGGGGAACCATCGTAGTTGTCTCCTTGCTTCACTTAACCTCCGCTACCAATATAATCTACTTGTTTTACCAATTATGCCAAAGGACGTTTGAGGGGGGTGCCTGAGCCACGAACTGTAACTATGGCAATATATTAGTTTGTCGAACTAAAGGTCAGTGAAACACCATACAAGTACTTTATACTATCACAAACAGACCAAAGTGCTATATTGCTTTTGTTAAAAATTGTTGGCAGGTGCTTACATGCCAAATGCTTATAGGTAAAATCAGCAAAACATAGACTTTAGCGAATTATATGTTAATGGAGGTTTTAGTGAAGGAAAGACTGTTGTGATGGTTTGATCAACCAGACCGGTATTGTTCGCTTTAAAACTTCTTCTTAACCTTTCCTGTTAGCTCAGGGAGACATTGAAGAACCGGAAGATCGACATGTCCGCGAATTTCTCCTGCAAATTCCTGAAGAGGACGACTCTGATTTCGTTGAATACTGTGATCCCCTGCCTGCGCCAGAGGAACAAGCTGTGGCCTATTTGAACAGCCTTAAAAAAACAAACAAGGTTCAGCTGAATGAAAAGAGGTACAGCATAATCATTTAATTATTTTATTCAAACTTCAATTTCAATGTTAAATCCATCCCATTAAGTAGGTGTTCTATTAAAGGCATTACTACAATCCTATTTTATTCATAGCGTCAGAGGTATTTCTCTAGTATTCCATCTTTCTTTCTCTTTTGCTCAGCCTTCCAACTGCTGAAATCAATCAAGAGGACGTGAGGCAGCCAATTGATTTATTTTCCACCTACTTTGGGTGGGATACTTGGGGTGAAATTGCCCAGTGTACAAATTCAATGTCCAAAATGTTACACCTCACCACTGCTAAGGAGGTTGCACAGTTTGTTGGGATCCACATCGCAATGGGAACTCTAAAGGTTAGTGACCATACCACTGTTCTTGCATGATTTGCTTCTCCTAATGTGTGGCTTTGTGTGCATTCTTTTTTTTTCTGAATTAATTCATATTCATATTTTCCTTTTCTAGTTTCCTAGTTTGAAGCTCTACTGGCAGCACCCAACTAAAGTGTCTCTGATTGCTGATGCCATGCCCCTTTCACGCTTCCTTCAGCTCGCACACAAGATAAAATTAGCCCTCCCTGAAAAGGACTCAACTGGCAAGTTGGCGACTCAACAGACAAGTAAAAGACAAGTGTGTGACCTTCAAGATGTACAACCAACAATTCAGAGTTGTAGTAGTAGTATTAGTAGTAGAAGCAGTAATAGTCACAGTTTTAGCAGTAATGATGAGGTCCAAAATAGCTCTAAGAGGCACGGAGACGAGGCAAGCAACCATGATAATGAGATGAATCCACTCTGGAGGCTCCAGACAATATTACATCGTTTCGACGCTGGATGCCAGCTGCTGAAACCAGAAGAGGAGTATGCGGTGGATCAGTTCCCAATTCCTTTGTCAACAGGGAAAGAAAATGACAATGTTTCTCTGAATTGCACTGTATTTATTGGAGTTGGTGGTCTGATAACAAAATTGGAACTCGGAGTAAATCTCTCAGACAAAGAGGATGTAGTAGAAAGAATGGCCCAGAGGGATAGTCTGGTATATCTTTGCAGGCAGGAGCTATCTACCCCTGCAATGCTGGAGCGATTATTAAATGCTGGTGTTCATGGTGCCGGCAGGGTTGGAGGAGCCATAGGACAAATGGGGGATGAGTTTATCAGTTCTGATGGTAGACTGAGGTTGCGCCGGTCCAAGGGGGGCTTTGTCCTTTCAACTGCCATGAAGGAGGATCAAAACGTCTCAGAGCTTATTGAGAGCCTTGAGCGGTCCCAAATGTTGGTGTGTCTGAACAGAGATTTACATCACCTTTACCGAATCCCGCACACAGTCACCCGCTCAACTGGTTGGCCCCAAGGTGTGCTCTGGTTCCTGACAGATCTAGCCCTGGTCAATTCATGGCTTCTATACAGGCAGGGTCAGCGGACTGGGTCGGAACCCTTGACCCTTATGGCCTTCAGGCTGGAGGTCTCAAAGGCCTTGATTTTCTCTAGTGGCTTGGCCACCCAGGACTCTGTTCCCCCTCAGCCACCCTCTCAGAGTGCTTGTGTATTGACTGAAACCCCTAACCCTGATATGCGACAGGAGCGTTCCCTTCCGGATGCATCTATACGGTACGATGGTTCTGGCCACTGGCCAGAGCAGTTTGAGGTGGGAGAAGGTGGCAGGTGTCGCTTTGGAAACTGTAACAGAACATCTCAAGTGCTATGCCTTAAGTGTTGCGTCTTCCTTTGTATCTCACGTAATCACAACTGCTTCATGAAATTTCACAATCAACAGCGATGAGTTGATGAAAGGAATGATATATTATACCTGATGTGTTCTTCCAATGAGCCCCATACTGTGTATTTTAAGATTGTGACTTGAATATGAAGTTGATAAGTCTTTTTAATGGGATTTACCGTCTTAAATAGGGATTTTGCCTTTTAGTGCCACCTCCTGGATTTGTGTGTAAAGTAAAATGCTTTGAATGGGCTGTAATGTCCCAACAATTAGAAGGTTGAAAAAGTGATGTATATTGAGATACATTGGATAGAAATACGTGTTGAATTGGACTTGTTTGGTTTGGTTATTTAAAATGGTCTATATGCGATTCAAAAACAAGCTGGCTATACGTGTATATATGCTGGTTTATGTTTAAAATCGTAAAGCAAAACAATTAAACCTAGGTCAAGAAGCTATTTTCTTTTTGATACTTGTACAGTGCAACAAATACTTTATTTTAGTTCAGTGTTTTCATTTGTATTCCGAGAGGTTCATTGACACTTTCTAAGATTACGATATTCTTAGTTCCACGAATGTTCTGGGTTTACCGTTGAATGTGGTAACTTGAAATAAAATCAACAAAGTTTAATCTTGCCATTATGAATTGTTTGTATGATCTAACCTTGAGTGTGTTCAAAAGTGTAAACTGTTTCCAAACCGTCACGTGACCACTTAGGATCGTGGTGATATGGATATATTCAAAACATTTGAATGAGACTTTAATATGAATGGTTCAGCTTCTTAAGTCATTCAAATTAGGATGCCCCTTTGACAATATAGCCAGAAAACACTTGTACAATATTGTATGTAAAAATGTTTTTGAAAAAGTTTTCTGGGTCACGTGGTAAGAATGACCCATAGAACGTGAAAAACTAGAACATACTGTCGTCCATAGACTTGCATGAACGTAGATTTATTGGATATTGTTTTAAATTTGTATACCATTCCTTAACATAATTTAGCTATGAAAACCAAAAATGCCTCTTGGTTTGCAAGTCATTGTGATTAATATTCATTTTTTTCTCCACATATTATAATTACAGAACAAATCTGGCGTGTATTGTTTAACTCAATTCCACTTTATTTTTTAAGGCCTCCCAGTGTCATACGTACAGTTTGTTTTGAACATCTATTTATTTTAATCAAAAATCACTTGTGTTTTTGGTAACAAAATATCAAATACATAGGATTTTGGCAGCCATTTTAGTTGCACCAACGGGGCTTGTGGTGAGGAGCCGATCTATGCCTTCTAGTTCTGAGGCTGAACTCTCACAGTCCAACTGTCTGCCTTCAAACAAGCGGCTCGAGGTGAGCGGCCAATAGCACGATCTTTCTGCAAGGAATTAAGCGCCAAATATAGTCTTCTGAAAGTAGTTAGTGACAATTTCTCATAGATTATATTTGTAGCCCAGAACAAACTTTGTTTGGAAAATACACCAGAGCAGCCTCATTTGATCTGCCAATGGTTTCGTTCGATAAGAGGCTACATGCTAACGATATGCTAGGTAGCGGAATGGCTAAGAAATTACATGAATATGAAACACAACCCTGTTGTCTTTATTAACACAAACCGTATGCTTGAAAGATGTTTCATTATTCCGATTCAAACCTCCGTCGTGTTGTAAAAAGTTGTATTCAAGCTTTTAAATAGGGAATGCTAACATGCTAAAAATTAAGCTAGGGTAACTAGTTGAAGAGCATGCCACCTAACGGTGTCAACAATATTACAAGCTCGTATAATGTGTTTTAAAAAGCATAAATCATAGTGCTTCCTGTTATGTTTTAAAGTGTTACAGATTTGTGCTAAGCTATTGAAAAAAACTGGCAAGCTTTTGAAATGCATTGTCTTTTCACCCTGTAGGCTAACCTAGCATAACAACGGTGCACGTCTTTGGCACGTGAAATAATATTTTGCTTCATCTGATTCAGTACGCAGTTCACACCACCCAGTGCGCAATATGGATTCAGACATTTTGAACATAGAGGAGATCGTAATGGGACGGGGTCTGCCGGATCCAGCTCCGGAGGTTACACCTGCTAAGCCAGCAGAACCACATAAACCCATCTTCAAGCCGCCCCCTGCCCCTACAACTTGTGAGTGGTGTATTTGACCTACTGCTGGAAGTTTACGTTTCTTTTCTTCTTCCTTATTCTTTATTTAACCCATCTTCACTAAACTGTTCTTCTATGTTACAGATCAACATGATAACCTGCAGTGTTTTCAGTGCTTCATAACGTTCTGCAATGCCAAAGCAAAGGAACGCCACATGAAGAAAAGCCACCGTGAGGAGTACAAGCAACAGCTTCAGCAGGTAGGCGGCTGGATCATTCCGCATATGTGGTCAAACAATAGTGCTATTTTTTGAGGATATGTCCTTTGGAAGATCAATCAACCTTCTGGTGAATGTCATTCATTGCACCTTTTGTGACCCATAGATCTGGTTTGTCAGACTCCGTCCTTTGGGTCACACAGGGATCCAATAGCAAACCTTTGGGTAGAAAGTTAACGTGTTTTCTTTACCTACCTTCCCGGATCGCAACCGGCTTCTGAAGATAGGCTACCCATCCGAATGCATGTTCTTTTTTACACTTCGGGTTAGGTGGTTAATCCAAGTTTAAACACAATTTTTAATCCATTGAATATACCCCAAAGGTAGGTTTATGTTTTGGTTTACGATTGAACTCAAATAGGGTTGTTAGGCTGGCATCTTTCCTAGCCAACCATATAGGTACTGCAGACATTGTTACCACAAACCAATGACAGCAGCTGTGACATTTTAGGAATATAATATGGATTTATGTATGTGTATCACCTCGGTTAAACCAACTATCACGTCTGCTACAAACAGACATGCAGGCAGATCTGTAGCAGTTGTTGAACCTTCAGTTGCCGGTTGCTACCCTGGAAAATAGGTCAAAAACACATTCGCTTTCTACCGATCGGTTTGCTTTGGGATAAGATAACCGTTTGACCTAAAGGAAGGTTATGATAAAGTATGATTTTTCCTGTGCTGTAAAAAAAAAAAAAAACTGCCATTGTGTATTCAGCAACTTGGTTTGCTTTCTAACACGTGTTATTAAATAAGTTTTCTTATTTGCAAGTAATAACAAAATTAATAAAATATTTTTAAATTGCAAGTAACACCTACCATTATTTTTGGAAAAAGAACTTGGGATGTTTAATGATGTTCAAAACATATCTTGTGCCTTCTTGTGTTGACCCCAGGGAAATACATTGTTCACTTGCTACGTGTGCGACCGCAGCTTCCAGTCCTCTGAGGAGCTGACACAGCACCAGCCAACACACAGCAAGGAAGACAAGCCCTTCAAATGTGTTCACTGCAAGGAGAGCTTTCGAGTCTTTTCTGAGGTTGGTTTTGTGTTGAATGTGGCCTGACATTTTTTTTCAAGTAATTGTAGGGAACTAAAACTTGAGTCTTATTTTTGGCATTTATTATGTTGATATAATACTTTTCTCTTTTCAACTGCTGATTTTGTTTAATTTTGTTTCCCAGCTCACAACCCACAGACGGAACATGTGTCCAGAAAGGCAGTTTGTGTGCAAGGATTGTAACGAGACCTTCCGCAGCCCCGCCTTGCTGCGCACCCACCGCCTCGCTCAGCACCCCCGCCTGGACACGGAGGCCGGCGAGCAGACGGAGGACCCCACAAAGACGCATCGCTGTGGGAGGTGCAGCCAGGGCTTCGAGACAGAGTCAGAGCTGCTAGTCCACCAGGAGAAGTACTCTGCAGGCCAACACTGCAACGGAAACGCAGCCGCACTCAAGAAGCGCGGACGGCCTCCAAAGACGGAGAACCAAGCGGCCGCAGAGAAGAAGTTGAAGCGGGGGAAGGAAGAGGGTGAGGCTACAGAGGAAACGGGGAAGGGCAGCAGCACCGCAGAGTCTGGCACAGCTCCGGCCGAGGCAAAGCCCAAAGTAGCCGGGGCGAAGCGGGGCCGTCCTCCCAAGGCGGCTGCGGCGGCGGCGGCCGAGGACCAGACAACCGCCACAGAGGAGGCTCCGGCCGAGGAGGAGAAGAAAGCATCCGCGACCCCGCGTGAGCATCCCTGTCCCGAGTGTGAGCTCACGTTCCCCGCCCTGGCCCCACTCCGCGCCCACAAGAAGGAGAAGCACACCCCGAGGAAAGCCCACCCCTGCGAGGAGTGTGAGGAGAGTTTTGCCCGTCCTGAACAGCTAGAAGCCCACAAGTCTCGGGCCCACACAGAGGGCCGCTTCTCCTGTCCTACTTGTGGGAAAAGCTTCGGCCGCGAGCGCACCATGAAGGCCCACCAGAAGACCCATTCGGATGAGAACGCCGCGAGCCAAAGTGAAAAGAGATAAATAAGGGACGGGAGCGCTTTTCGTAAAAGTTAAGAGGGATTGTTGTTATCCTCTGTATTTTAGTCAGTCAGGGATATATATTTTTTTTAGCATAGGGAATCTGATTCTGAGAAGAGGATGTTTTTAGATGTACTTGGAGTGTTTGTTTTTTTTGTTCAGCATTTTGACATAATTGTCCCATTAGCTAGAGTTTGCATTGAGGTCTGTCACCAACTCCCCAGCTGTTCTTTCTGGATGCAGCAATGGACTATGTTAAAATGACGGTATACTAATTGAACACATTGAGGTTGCGGTTAGGGTTCTGAGAGTTTTTACATCATGTGCATATTTCCAATATAATCGAAAAAAAGTTGCACTTCATTACCCTAACTCCTAACCCATCAGTATGCCCAATTTGTTAACTCAAGATTTTCTTAATTTAAAAAAAAATTATGTGAATGGGCTTTTTTTTTAATTTGTAAGTTTGGCAGGTGTGTGTGTGTGTGTGTGTGTGTGTGTTATGACTTCTAAATTGACGGAAGTGTTACTGCTTTTGTTTTTTGTCATTTTTCAGAGATTCTGAATTGCATATTTTGGGTTATTTCCAGATCATAACTTAGTTTGTATTGTTTTTTTTGGTCCTGAGTTCATTTTGAGTTAAATTTTGGTTTTGGACAAATGTTAAATGAAAAATGTTGAGTTGTCTAATGTTAATGTCTTTTTTTAATCTATTATACTTCTATGCAGGAGCGTAGGAATGAGTTTAACATTGGGGGGGACACATCGGAAACCTGACGGATCCGATATAATTTTAGGTGGGACAAATGCGCCTGTCTCCAATATTAGAGGGGACACGTCCCCTCCGTCCCCCCCGGTTCCTACGCCCTTGCTTCTATGTATTGTCTTATGAATGCAAAACATGGATCTATGATGCCATAGAGTCCTTTTGAAGAGCTGCAAATCAAGTGTTCTTACGATGACTGGCTTGTTCTCCCCCAATGCGACTAATAAAACGAAAGGTTATCCCACAGGGATGCTTCAGAAAGTACTTTGCCTTGTGCTGTTTCACTGCCCTTGAGTCAATTTTGTGATGGATCCCTATTTTGCAGACTTCATATTAAGTTATATTACTTTAAGTCCCCCTTACCATAGTGAACACAGGGGTCTACGGCTCATGCAAGTTATCAATGAGACAAGTCAATGAGAGACTTAGTCGGGCAGGTCACGCCATCTGTCTGCTCTGTTGGCGCAACGCTGATATAAAAAGTTTTAGGAAAGAGGGCGTGTTGCTGCGCAGACCGAGCTCGCCCTCCACACACACCCTGGCGTTATACAAGTGTCCGAAAATCTAAACTTTATCTCGGACGTCGCAGACAACAGCTGCCCAGACAGAGCTCCACGTTCAAACCGCGCCGCTGTTGCACCTTGTCCATGACGTCAGACAACCCTGCTCATGAAATTAACTCCACTGCTGCGTTCGCAGCAGTGGAACGATCACAGTGTTTTGGGAAGAATGGCAAAAACATAGGATTTTACTATTTATTTCAGTAACAAGTGATAAAACAGTATAGATTACTATGTTGACGATCATATGAAAGACAATTCCCAACCAAATTAGCCATGGCGCTTCTCCATTGACCTGCACGGCACGGTAGAGGACGTCAAGAGTTTGTATCTGACCCGTGCCGTCACGTGTTGCCGTGTCACCGCTAATTGAACAAGAGGCTGCCTGCTTCACAGGTCTGGGCCCGGGAACCATCTCCAGGTGAGGTGCCCGTCTCAGTATGTTAAGTTACCAAGAGTTAAATCAACTTACTCTTACCAAGAGGCCAAATTTCATTCATATATCAGTGCCAATACAAAAATAACTAATAACAATACACCACACCATCAAAGCAAACTGCACTATGGTGCTTGTTGCACAACACATCAACCCAGTAATCCATATCTAACAATCGTGTACTGTTCTCTTCGTGGAGCCAGAAGTCCGGGTTCTGGCTGTGCCTCATTCCATCGTTTTGGCCTTCATTTGCAGTCTTGTTCCCAATGGAACACTTCCAACTGGTGTGGGCATCATAATGTCCGAGCCACATGAAGTCATCATAATTAAAGCCTGTTTTGGCCTCTTGCAGGTTCTGGAGGTCCTCTACATCGTCTATGGTGGCCAGGTCCACATCCCATAGCGAGCCATGGTGGCCCAGGAAGAGCCCTGCTGTAGGGGAAACC
This sequence comes from Pollachius pollachius, assembly GCF_949987615.1. NCBI lineage: Eukaryota > Metazoa > Chordata > Actinopteri > Gadiformes > Gadidae > Pollachius > Pollachius pollachius. Next base: position 37,650,033 of record NC_136934.1, read on the forward strand.
ATCATAGACAGACTGCACACACATGAATAGTTATTACAATACAATATTAGCCTGGGTTACAGACCCCCAGTGGCAATCAAAGGTGAAGGTGGAGAGAACCACAGCAGAGCAACAACTGCAAACAATCACAGCTTTGTGGCTAGATTTGCTTGTTGTTAATGGTGTGATATATGTGGAAATAACTCATCATATTACACAGACACTGGCATGCACACACACAGGCAGCATTGAATTAAGAAATCTAGAATCAGCACATAACAGAAAAGAACAAGTCTGACCTGAAAGACTCAGAAAGAGCAGTATGGTTTCCTGCATCTTGTAACAAAAAAACATTTCACTTCCTCAGATGAAATCTAATAATTACAACAATTGATTGCATGCATGACCATTACACACAGATAGAAGTTAATGTATTCATATAACTAGAAGCTTTATGGGCTCAAGAAAATAAATAAAGATCTGTTTGGAGGTCACCAAGTGTTTTGTCTTCCTTTTTTTGCGTTCTATCAGCTTTGTTATTAATTCAAACCCTTTGATGAGACTCTTGAGGAATGGCTGACTGTAGAACGTTACATATGTCTTACGTTTTAGTTGTCATATCGAATGCCATCCTATTTTTTTTTTTACTGAAGACAGATTTGCGTGTATCACGGCCTTCTCCAATCACGATCGAAAACGTGATTGGAGCTGACGGAGTGGACTTATCGTTTAATTTTGTGCAATACCCATAGACTATACAATAGGTGATACCCAAAGACTATAAAATAGGTAAATCCCATAAATTAGGTCAACCTGATAATACCCCTTGATATACATAAGGTAATACCACTCCAAGACACAATGTGGAATCAAGAGCCATTACATCCTCTTCTTTTCACGTTGTTTTTGTCACGGGAAGTTGTGCGTCATATCAACTGAGGTAATCCTTTTTTGTGTACCTTGTTTCAAGAGATTTCGTAATTCACCACTTCTGGATGTATCTCTAAGGTTTAGGTTTGGGAAAAATACGCAAGTGACCTTTCATTTGGTTCAAAAGTCCTGCGGTCCATTGTTCCAATCCATTGTTTAGGCATCAGTGGCTTCCTTAAACTGCCTCTCTCTTCACTGTCCCTTCGCAGCCAACATGCCCTTAGAGTACACCATCGATATCCAGCTCACAGAACTGGGTTTTCCCAATATTCTACAAACACCAGTAAGAGAGACCCCATGTCTGTTACCATCACAGTATGTGTCGTTATTGGGGAGTGAATCACAAACTACGATCCCAACTAAACCTACCATAAGGCAACAACTCGAAAACGATCCGTCGGTAACACGTGATAAATGCAGTTCGCCACATACTACGGACACGTCTGGGTCTTCTCAAGCACAAACAAAAGATGGCATGGACACCTCCAGCAGAGGCTCTGAAGATGCATATACCTTCTTTGTGCTGCCTCGCACCGCCGCAAAGCGCCCCAATGCAGTTGGCGTGAAGGAACCCTCTGGAGCTGAGACTACTAAACGTCTTGCTTATCAAGCAAATTATAAATCACACCAGGGTGCAAACAATGACCAAGAGGCGAAAGGGAACACGCAGGATGCAGAGGACGAGTCAGCAGACGACAGCGAAGTGTCCGAGGATTGTGATGAAGAGAGCCTCGGTGAAGACGAATATGGTATTGATTTTGGTATTCCATTTCTATGAACATCGAATTAGCATTAATGTTATAACGTTAAATATTTTCAACTAGCCTTTTACTCATTTAATGTTTTACTGCCTTTTCCTAGAGTTTGATGGCACAGGCGATTACAACTGTGGTCTTCAGCTGCCCTCCAACATGAAGCTGCAGGACCACATGAACAAACACACCGGTCAGCGGCCGCACTGTTGTGCAGAGTGTGGCAAACGGTTCTGCCAGCTCAACAACTATCGTGCTCATCTGAAGACCCACGCTGTAAAAGCACCCGAATTGGTCCTCACTCATCGGTGTCGCATCTGTCGGAAGTTATTTGAGTCGGATGAGAAGTTAAGGGGGCACCTTGAAACCACACACTTTGAAAAGGAGTTCTACGAGTGTGACTTGTGCAAGCTCGTGTTCATCGACCGGAAAAAGTGTGAGAAGCACATCGAAAGGCACAAGAGGACCCAGGGAGGTTTATCTCTCTGTGACACTTGTGGCCACAAATTCTCCAGCCAAAAGTCGCTCCAACGCCACCGTAACAGTAAGTGCCGGCGCAGCTTTGTCTGCACGGACTGCAACCAGACCTTCAGCAGGAAGAACGCCCTGCTGAAACACAGCTTCTCTCACGTCGGCCTGCTGCCCTACACGTGCTTACTGTGCAGCTGCCACTTCCGCCTGGCCCATCTGTATCGCCAGCACAACTGCGATCCTCGGCGCATCCACTGCGTGGCATGTCTGAAAGTGTTCGCCAGTCAGAGAGACTTCCAGCAGCACAAGAAGGACACGGGCTGCTGGGGGGACCAGGAGTCCAACGGTGACGAAATCCGCTGCCCGGAGTGTGGCAAGATTTTTGCCACGAAGGAGGAGCTCAAAAAGCACGGCAGCGCTCACCAGAGGATTCTGACCTGTGACGATTGTGGCAAAGGCTTCCGATCAGCCTTGCTCCTGATGTCCCACATGGGAGGGCACGTGGCGCAGTCCCCCTGCCTGTGCCAGCGTTGCGGCCGTGGCTTCATACACCAGTGTGACTACAACAGCCACCTGGAAAGATGTGGACTTGCACCGCTACCACCAGTAAGTTATTCATTTATATATATATACTGTATCTATATTATAAATTGTTTGTCTTTCACCTAAGTAGTTTCTCTTTCCTTTGCTCACTTTTGTGACTAACCTCTCGGATCATATCTTTTTCTAGATCGTTTCTAAGAAACGTGCCCAGAAGTCCACCGCTCAACCTGGTAATCCCACGCTTCCCCACTCTACTGAGCTGCCCATCACTACAAAAGCCTCCACAAGTTGGTGGGACCCAAGCAGCGATGTGGTCACCGTCTCCAACGGTGTCCCTCCTCCGTCACCAGAGGACACGGCTCAGGGCTCCTGGCGTCTAACCCTGGATAATCCTCCCCCTCTCGGTCTGAACCTGGTTCTGTTTGTCCCAGTCAACTCCACTCTAGCGTCTGGCCTAGTGCCCAAACTCCAGGAGACAGGACCGCCCGCTCTGATGGCCCTGGACGCAGCGGTGGGGCTACAGAAGATTATCATTGGTAAAATGAGGAGTTCTGTTGTGGGCTTGCCACTAGAGGTGGACGCCCCTCTGGATCTGGTCCTCAACAAGAAACTAGCACGTAATTATGGGGCGCCCCAAAATTTGTCTAACAGTGATTTGTCTAAAGTGAACCCTTTCATGCCTGCTGTTAGCATTAAAACAGAGGTGGTTGAGACGCCTACGGTTAGCATTGAAACGCCTGCAGTTGACATTACAACTCCTGTGGTCAGCATTAAAACATCTGCGGTTAGCATTGAAACGGAGGCGGTTAGCATTGAAACGGAGGCGGTTAGCATTGAAACACCTGCGCTTTGCACAAAATCAAGTGCAGTTAGCATAAAAACACCTGCAGTTAGAATTAAAACACCTGCAGTTAGCATCAAAACAGAGGCTCTCGAGCCTGCTGTTGGAGTTAAACCACCTGCTGGTAGCATTCAATTGGCAACCAAAGAGTGTTGGGTGGTCCTCAGAAAGTGGTCTGGGAAAACGCATGACATTACTGGAGATACATTCTCATGTGTTAATAGGAAGACAAATATACGAGAGAGTTTAGGTGATAAAGGCACACAGTAATACAAAGGCTACAGTAAAGTCAGAACCTTTGGGAACAGCTCGTTTTGTGATGTAAATGATTAAGGACGAGCCTGAGTTCCTTACTCCTATCTTTGATAAATTGCAGTCAGTCTAGCCAGGTCCAGAGCTTTACAAAAAGTGAAATGATCGAGGCACAGACATGTTATGCATATGGTGGCGGGTTTGACCAATAATAAACAGTATCTTGATTGATCAAAAGTATGTTTGAATGTAAAGAGGGTGTACCACAAACCACAACCAACATCCAAACTGGAGCACCTTCGAGCATACAATGGGGAACATATTCAATCAATAAATTCCTTTTTATGATTATTTTTCATTGGATCAGGATGTTTGCAAAGGATGCATGTGTCTCAAATTTTCTGCTCTTTGCTTTCTGTGTGTCTGTAAATGGACCGAAATTAAAACAACCCATCAGGATTATCTAGCATTTGTCCAGCCAACCAAGGTTTGGAACAGGAGTGTTTCCGATGTAACTACCTCTATTTTGTGTGCAACTCTCGACACCCATAGTCTCATAGGTTAGTAGCAAGCCATTACCACAGAAAAAGACAAACAATATTTGGCCAGACTTGGGATAAATGTAAAATGTCTTTGCATAAAAGATCTGAAGTTGATTTTGATGCACTGTACATATTATTGTGATGTAATTATAGTTCAATTTAACGACGGCCTGGACCAAACAGATATATTTATAACATTTAATATCCTATATTATCTTGTTTTTTACGCAAAAATATTTTGTAGGCCAATTTGGCAGCATACTTTTTAGACTCCTTCACTTTGACTTGAATTGGGTAATTTGAAACATATGATACCCAATACGGATATAAATGAAACAAGATAAGATAATAGGATTTAACAGTATTGTTATGTCTTGGTATTGTTATTTATTAAAATGTATTTATCGAGAATGCCGTTTCCTTACCTGAAGCACGAATATGTTTAAAAGATGAGTGAGTGCGTGTTTATTTTCTATAGATAGGTGCATCGAAAGCATAATTTATGTTTTATTAATTCCAGCTATGTCAAGTTAATACAATATTTATTCAAACCATACAACACACTTATCCTTTAAAGTACAATTTGCATTGCTGATACGCAAATAAGTCATTTAATTGTTAGTTTTCGGAGTCTGCAGAGTAAACAGATCTGAAAATCTGAAAGACTCGGGGTCACATGGTGAAAAGCCCCGGAACTAAACCTCTGCAAAGAATTTATTTTTTATTTTTTTAATGTAACGGTCATATGAGTGTGTGTGAATATTTTGTTCGCTAAAGCTCTTCTTTGCTTATCGGCAACGTACCTGCATCGAGACCACAACAAGGTTATTGATCCGTCGTGTGTTTTGCTCCATGGACAAAGACAAGCCCGCAGACGGCGTAAGCAGCCCTTCACCTTTTTGTTTGGAAATCGTGGCACATTTCTCTTAAAAGCGTATCCACATGATTCGCTAATATGAATTGCTATATTTATTAATATATACATGTAGTTAGCAGGTAGTGTTACAAATCAACATATTTAATTTATGGCATAATCAATATTAAAGCTATTTTTAATGAACAATCGATCCCTTCTTATTGCAGAATGGTCAGTGCTCCTGGTTTGAGATGCAACAGTTCATTGGTGACCTCATCACGTCTGGGAACTCTTCTAGTCAGTCTCTGAAGGAGCAGCATGATGTACTTCATGTCTCCTGGGGTTTGGCCGGAGGTGAATATCTGGGGCTGAAAGGACCAGCCCAAGACAAGTCAGATTTAGACCAAAACCGGCTGATGTTATCAGGGGCACCTGAGAGGAGGGCAGAGTTCAGAGACAGAAAGGAAGTTGAAAGTGAGTCATGAATATTTAAACAATGACTTTAAATTAAATATAAATACTTATAAACATTTAATAAAAGGTCATCTGAAGCAGCCTCCGTGTCATTTCATTGAAATAATTGTTCAGTATAAATAACGGCAGTCCATTCTTCTGTTCTTCACACACAGATGAGCTCCATGCGTGCACCTGCACCGGTTGCCCGTTTTCTACTTCTCCGCCTTCGTACGAGACTCTAAAGCCCAGAAAATCTCTGTACTCCCACGGGCAACCAGACAAAACATGCCTCAGTAAGACCCATGCCGGCCGCCCAGCCATGGATCTCAGCGCTTGCTTACCGGATGAGAACCAGGCAGAGCCCAGCAGCACCACCTCGTCCGATCTAAAGCCCCGCGCGTCGAGGAGGGAGGACAGAGAGCGTCATGCAGACTGCTCGTCCTCCTCCAGAGGTCTGGCGGGCTCCTTCCCACACTTCCCCATGTTTGCCTGCTTGTGTTGCCACGGCCTCCAGACCTGCGCTCAGCTATTAAGGCAGCAGGATGGCACGGACTCTGGCCTCCCTCATGGCAACGCACACGGCCATCACATCCACCATCACCACTGTCCGTTCTCCTCCTGCCTGCCCTGCCCTCCGCTGGCCCACTCGCACCCCCACGCAGCCCAGCTCCGGGGCCACTTCCCTTACCTGGGATGCCATCACTCTATCAGCGCCTGCCCGCAGCACTCCCACAAGCAGAACGTCCAGAAGCCCGGCCAGCCCAACCAGGAGGAAGGGGCCAGGGCCACCACCGCGTACCCCCCCTTCATGCACCCCTGCATGCACTGCTCGGCCGCGTTCCAGAGGCCGTCCCAGCTGCTGCAGCACCAGCGGTCCGAGCACTCCCAGAAGCCCGCCGGCTTCCTGTGCACCGAGTGCGGCAAGGCCTTCAACTCGCACAGCAACCTGCGCATCCACCAGAACGTGCACACCGGTGCGCGGCCCTACGCCTGCCCCGACTGCGGCAAGAGCTTCAGTCAGTCGGGCGCGCTGAAGATCCACAAGCGCATCCACACGGGCGAGCGGCCGTACTCCTGTGCCTTCTGCGGCCGTGGCTTCCCCCACCTGGCGGGGGTCCGGGCCCACCAGAGGACCCACACTGGGGAGAAGCCGTACCGCTGCGGCCTGTGCGGGAAGTGCTTCACCCAGTCGGGGGCTCTAAAAATCCACACCCGCATGCACACGGGCGAGCGGCCCTTCACCTGCGGGGTGTGCGAGAAGGGCTTCACCAACCTGGCGGCCATCCGCTTCCACTACCGGACGGTCCACGGGCTCACCTATGAGGGTGCCGGGAGGGCCGCGGCTGGGGCCCCGTACCGGGACCAGACCAACCCCGGATGTCCTTCCACCTCTGCGGGACGGCCACGGAGCAGTCAGCCCCCCGGCGGCCTGCTGGATAAGTGTAACCTGGCAGAGGGAGAGGGGTCCATGATGCCCAGAGGGACGGCCGCCCAGGGTGCATCGGGCAAGGCCCAGTCCGACAGAGCTAGCGGGCACAAGGAGGGTCAGATGTACGCATGTGAGGACTGTGGCCAGGGCTTTAAGGACGCGCCCTCCAGGAACAGACACCAGAATCTGGTTCACTACACTGAGGAGGGTCAGGAGGTCGGGCAGACTAAGGGTTAGTTATGAAGGAGAGGTGGCCGGGTGATGGTGGAGATGGACTTGAGAACCGTAATGAGGGAAAAGGTAGGTAAGTGTGAATAACATTGTTCTGTTGTTCAAAATGTGTTAGACTTTTACAAGGTGTCCCATTTCTGCCACACAAAAGAAAATGAATTGAAAAGGGGCATAATGTATAGTTGTATATGCATGTCTGGGGGCCTTTCAGTAAGAATGTTGTGGAATTTTAATTTATGAGTTTAATGATGGAAATACCAGCATTTTGAAGTACTCGTTTATTATATGAACGGGACATTGTTTGTTCAATTATAATTTATTTAAAATTAAGTAGTGGCTTTCTTGACACTTTATAACTGGTAAACAAACCAAACCCAATGGATGCCGAATCAATGCTGATTTTGTAGGTGTCACAAATGTTAAGTCACCATGTAGTCAACGTTTGAAGGGACAACCTATGCCATAAACATACCATACACACTTATTTGCCAACCAACCCGTTTTTAATGACTACATAAAAATTATTACAATGAGCGAAGCATTTAGCATGTGGCCTACAACTGTTGTTTTTTATGTCATTACTGTGTTTCCAAAACAACTGGATAGTCTAATGGTAAAGAGATGTGGCAGCAGCTTTGTAAATAATGAATGGGTCCCTCGAGCCTTTTGTAAGTATTATGTTTCTCTATTCTACCAAAATCGAAGGCTATCGGAGCATTTTATCCCTTGGAAGAAGACGGCTGCCTGCCTTCTTCTGTCCTCACGGAAGTACATGAACAGCGTAGTTTCAAAGAACACTCCGCTACTAATTATTATGGTCCTGAAAAAAGGACTATTTGTTCTGGGCGGCTGGCTTTCATTGCGTAAAATATCACCTTCTTTATCATGCCTTTTTGCGATTCTTTCGGTTTATCATATATTAAGAAAGCTTGTGTGCACACATTGGTCATTCGCTATATGTTTTTGAAATGACAATTTGAGAGGAACCAAGAAGTATGAGACAATCCTGTCAGCTCAATACTGCCGCTTAGTGTCACCCTGTAGTATATATGTATAGGAGTATTATACCACAGCATTGCATACATACAACCACATAGCCGCAATACATTTTTTACAACTTTTGATGTTTTATGTAAAAAAATGTTCAAATTAATCTTTATTCATTTTCAACGGTATGGCAATTTAATATTGAAGACAAAATGCTTGATGATTGTGACACATTTGAGGCATAGTCCTTATTCTTCATATTTTACTCATATCCCTTAGATTACATATTCTTTTTATATACAGTGCTGTATTCCGAGTTATTTAAAAGTGCGATGTGGATCAAACATTTTACCAATAAACAACATGTCTGAGGTTGCACTTTCTTTCCGATCAATGTTTGAAAAAGAAAATGCAGGACTGCACGACCTGATAGTAAATATTCATATCTGTATGGCTCTGAGATCACAGTTTACTATATGTCCCTCATTTTCGCAAAGTAAAAAACAAACATTAATAGATGAAACTAGGCTTTGGAGGTTCTGTGCTGTGCTGCCTTCTCACACTTCATACCAACATGTATAAAATATAGTTGTATTATAGTATATATCAGTATACTAACATATACTACTATATACTAACATACAGTAATACTGAAACGGCCCCCTGACTCAACCTCATGTCAACAATGTTCCATCGGCCCCGCCTCAGAGTCTTTCCTGCGGGTCCGTCCCAGCGGTTAGAGCAGTTCCTCGTACGTGTGCTGGGCCTGCGGTAAGGAGTACGGCTGCTGGGCCTGCAGTAAGGAGTACGGCTGCTGGGCCTGCGGTAAGGAGTACGGCTGCTCGGGCTCCGAGTACACCGCGCTGCTGGGCCGCGGCGCCGCGACCTGGTTGGACGGGGTGCAGTAGCCATTGGACAGCAGCCTGTGGGAGGGACAGTCATAGTGGGTGTGGTCGGGGGAGGCCCCGCCGCCGGTCGGGGGTGTTGGGGGGGGAGGGGGAAGCGTCGCCCTGAGTCTGTTGTCCCGTCCCGGGGCCCCCTGGGGCCGGGCCTGGTCCCTGGCCTCCGGGAGCTGCTCGCTGAACGGGGTGGCGTACTCCGGCTCGGGGGGGAGGGTCGCGGGGCCGTGGTTCCGGCTGAAGCTGAAGGCCGCCGTGAGACCCGGGTTCTGGCCGGGCCGGAACGTGGAGCCGAGAGTCTGGCCTCCCGCGGTAGGCTCAGCGTAGTCTGAGAGATAATAAGGAATACAATAGAGATCACATTTTTACACAGGGCTGGGGACTGTACCTCAATGGCCAGTGGTTGTGTTTGTGGGGGTCTTGGGGTCCGCCACCACCAGCCAAGAGGTCATGGGCAGCCTCCGGGAGGGAACTATTTTAATGAGACGCACTGGTCGGTGACTGTCCTGTTCATCACTGGGCGCTTCAGTGAAGGCCCCAGAGTGGTTGGGGTGGGTGTCGGGGGGGGGGGGGGGGGAATGTGAGTGCCCTTCATCGAGTTCCAATTAAAGGGCCTCTTTCAGAACGGCTCTGCGGACCGAAGAAAGGAATGTTTATACTGCAGCCGGGTGACAGCCCGCGCTGGGGGAGGAATGGACAGCCTGCCGAGAACTGTTCTCATGTCAGGCCTGGTCTGAGGAGCTGGTCATGACTGAGGCCGTTGGCGAGGGAAAGAGGAATGAAGTGAAGCTGAAACAGGACGGAGAATTCAAAATGGCTGGGCTGCTTAACATGGCCGCCAGTGACTCCACTTTGGGAATAAAATAATTATAATCTATGAATGGTACAGTACTGTTAACTACTATTGCCTGACCAAATGCCCACCGAATGCCTCCTGCTCAAGCAACAACGGGTTGGAAGGCAGTGTGGTTTTATATGGTTGGTCCAGTGTGTTCCGATAAGGACGGCCGTTTGTTTGTGTATTCTTACCGTTGAGCGGGGGGGCGGGTAACGTGTCTTGGTCACTTCTCTCCGCAGGGTTAAGAGCCTGAAGATTCTCCAGAGGGTAGGAGTTAAGCTCTGACTCACCGCCCGGGCTCTTCCTTTGGAGACTCTGGTGGTCAACTGGACCTGTGGATGGATACATACACAAACACACACACACACCACACACACGCACGCACAGTCACACAGAAACAAAGACACATCGGAATATAGTCGTCTTGGTCTGATGCCTTAAGAGATTAGCTAACATAATGCATTGGGTTAGCGGTATGAAGAAGAGGAAGTTACCTTTAGCGGTTGAGTACTTCTTCATTTGGGCATTTTTCTTCCTAATTAGACAAACACCCAAAAACACAATCAATGCTAATTGGTATTTGGACATTGTAATTGTTTAATTAGATGGCTGAATATATTTCATATTTAATTATATTATTATGAATTGAATGCGGTCAGTATTCACTCCGCCACACATGAATCAATCAACAATCAAACGGCAACAGGTACGGCTTTATTAAACACTACCTTCTCTTCAAACAGAACGCAGCCAACAGGCAGCAGCCACACAGGACCAGCGCCGAGACCACGCCCCCGACGACCGGCCCTGGCGGACTGGAGGCTGCAGAGAGAACCAGGCGCCCAGCGATGGATCGTTAGCATATTAAGTTAAACATAATGTTATCTGCACTCTGTATATATATTATATTGTATAAATTATCTAAGATGTTAATTGGAATAATATCTGCAATCAGAAAGAACACAATGTGGCAGGAAATGAAGATACATACTTGATACCACAGGAACCGTTTGTCCAGGGTTAACCGTGGTTGGTGGCGTCGTCAGGGCTTTGACACTGACCACGGGGGCGTCTGTTGGATCAGCTGTAGGAGCCATTTTGCATGTTTATTTAATTTGTTCTTATGTCTGTTAATAGTTGGGTATGTATTTGCAGACTACAACGTTGTGACCACTAGAGGGTAGTATGTACCTGGATTATGAGGTAACACTGCTCAAATGTTTTAAGGTAACAGGTGAACAGGAAGAGGAAGGAGCATTTGGGGTGGGAACATACGGTTGTTACCATAAGCGTTTAAACAATAGAATAATAATCAAGTAAATCTGTTAAACAGCATTTAATCTCACTCAGTCTTCTCATCATGGTTATCTAGGTTTTCTTCTTCCCGGTTACAAGTGACTGATTACATTTGAATTGAATCGGTATTCACAACATAATTAAGAACCCTAACCGAGGACAATGACTGCCTAAAGGATCCAGTGGATAAGGACGCTGCAAAGGATGCATTGGAGTATTGGAATCACCTTCAATCCAAGCACTATGAATCATCAAAGCTTAACATGATGGTATCTGCACTATGTATATATATATTATATGGTATAAGTTATCAAGATACTAATTTAAATAATATCTGCGATCAGAAAGAACACAATGTGGCAGGAAATGAAGTTACATACTTGTGTCTTTTACAGGAACAGTATGTCCAGTGGTAACCGTGGTGGGTGGCGTCGTCAGGGCTTTGACACTGACCACGGGGGTGTCTGTTGGATCAGCTGTAGGAGCCATTTTGCATGTTTATTTAATTTGTTCTTATGTCTGTTAATAGTTGCGTATGTATTTGCAGACTACAACGTTTAACCACTAGAGGGTAGTATGTACCTGGATTATGAGGTAACACTGCTCAAATGTTTTAAGGTGACAGGTGAACAGGAAGAGGAAGGAGCATTTTGGGCGGGAACATACGGTTGTTACCATAAGCGTTTAAACAATAGAATAATAATCAAGTAAATCTGTTAAACAGCATTTAATCTCACTCACTCTTCTCATCATGGTTATCTAGGTTATCTTCTTCACTGTTGCAAGTAACTATGTTGGTACATTTTAATTGGATCGGTAGTCCTTCACCACGAATCACGCTAGGCTGCAAATCTGAATGCAAGGTAAGAGAGGCACAGACGGATGAACCAACCTGTGCTTTTCTCTGGCTGAAACTGACTGAGGTAACGGTGGGAACCGGATGTAGACTAGACAACAATGTGTCTTTGTCTCCACAGACCACACTTACAGTAAGGCTCATCTGCAATGTTTAAAATATCACATGCCACTTCCTATGCTTGTATAAGTGTGAAAGCTGATGGATCAGCGCTTGTTCAAGATATTGCTGCTCGAGAGAAAAAATATGCAGAGAAACAGAAGAGGAACACCTTGACACTGCTGCAGAGAAATAAGATCACAGGCACTTCATACAAGCTTACTTTAAGCAGTTTTACTGCCACAACAGCCTTATTCAAATCCCTATGTGCATGTCCTAAAGAAAGCAAGCTTGCACATAACAAAGAACCAGGTCAACTCCACGAAGTCCAACACACTTTCTCCTCATTACAACCCATGCATATCTCTCCTAGGATGGCGAGAAACAACACAGTTTTCCGTGACCCTCAACAGAACCATATGAGCCATAATGTTCCGACAACTCATACCCCACATGGAAACATAGGACAGAATGTCAACAATATTCTTCAACAGCAAACTGAAATAACTGCCCAACTGGTTCAGCAACACCACTCAGCATCTCTTCCACCAAGAGCCATAACAGTATTCGTTAGTGACACCCTACAAAATGGGTCTTTTATCAGAGATTTAGAGCAAAGCCTTCTCTAAGGAATGTCTAATGATGAAGCTGAATTTAAATGGCACCAAATCCAGCATATTTCTTCATACAATGGGCCAGGAAGAACAATGTGAAAACCCTTATCTTGACTGATTTGAAGGTCTCAAGTTACGACTAGGACTGTAATCTCCCTGATGTCTATACCCAAGAGAGCATGACTGTCACCAAAGACAACATTGTGACTCGGGAAGACCTCAAACGATGGCCACATCCTGAAAAGAACAGGATGAGGCCCCAGTGTGTGGGGCCTTAGTGCCCCCTGCACCAGGGGCATGAACTGTTGATAAATGTGGAGACCCATTGGAACTAAATTGAATTCTGAAGACTTCTTGGAAATTAAGAAATTATTAGAAGGACCAGGTTTTCTCCTAAACAAGGCAGTAGATCGGCCAAAGTCAAGTACAGACCAACGGTATGTCTCAGTGGACACAGACTTCTAAAGAGGTACTATTATCAAATGCCTTCATCTGCAAGGACTAGCAAACTTGTTATTTCAGATTGGACCAAACGGAAAGAGTCGTTTGGTTTCATTGATTCGAGGATAACCTGAAATGAAACTGAGATGATGGAGAAAGTATATTTAAGCCTCTTCTTGCAAGGATAAGAATTCAAGCATACTTTCAAACAGAGTTGTAAAAGAGACGAAGAAAAGCACATCAAAGATTAAGGTTTACTCATTGACTCCAGATTATCTTTCCAAAGCAGAAACGGTCAGCATCCAGGAAATCTCGACTTTGGAAAAGTGGGAATCTTTTGTGAGGATATGCGGTGATATAAGCATCTGGACCCAGTGCTTCAGGATGAACTATTAAAGGAAGAAGGACGACTAAGGAAATCAGCTATGCTCAAAGGAGTAAAACCCCCCATCATTCAGTCAAAGGATCAACCCATATCTTAAATCACTTTAAAGCAGGCAAGTGGGCCATGCAGGACCAAATCCCATGATATCTCCTCTTCTTGAGAAATACTGGATCACCAATGCCAACTCAGCCAGCAGAAAGAGCATAGCTGACTGTTGTCTGCTGTTGCCTTCAAGAGAGTGGGAGAACAAATAATGGCCAGTTGAAAGTGTAGTAGAATGAGTTTATCTTTCAACCTTAGAAAGAGTTTCAGTTGTAATTTTAAGAGATAGCAACTTGTCAACTTTTTTTTTTATTTTGCTTGAATATGATAGGAGGGTATTTGCTTTCATAAAGAACACATTGTGGCAGGAAATGTATAAATATACATTACACTCTTGTTTCCCAAGAGCCGTTTTTCCAGTGCTAGACGTGCTGGGTTGTGTGGTCCTAGCTTTGACTTTGACCACAGGGGAGTCTGTTAGACCAGCATCAGAAACCGACACATCACCTGACTAGATCACCAGTACAGAACACCTTCTACATCTACCAGGATTGGACCAATAAAGGGAGAACAGGACGTGCACACCTGAGGTGGAGGAGAAGGCCTTTGAGGTATCTTTGACGAAGGGACATCCCAGCAGCCGGATCTCTGCTGAGGCTCTTTTCTCCCAGGCGATGGGCTTCAGCTGGATGAAGCGGGCCACCACGGGAGGGAACAGGCTGTTCAGCACCCTCTGGTGACCGTCGGAATAAGCCTCAAACACCTGAAACAATTTAGCACTTAGCTCACCTACAGAAGACACAACAGCTGACACTATGACAACATGGCTTTCTGAGAAATCATAAATGTGAAACTTGATCCCCAGACGTCCCTTGTTGGCTTGTCTTAGCTCAAGGTAAATTCAGTCAAATTCAGCGACGCGGTGGGAAACCATATGCATTCCCCCCCCTCCCCCCCAACAATGGAGTGTGGGTCCTGCAAACACGTTAAAGTGTCTCAAGTGAAAACACCTTAATGAGCTGCCATGGCAACAACACAACATTCTGTCTCTAACGTCTCTGGGCAGCACCCTGGCCACCACTCTGCTGACTGGATGAATAAGCCTCTACTGATGGTTAGATGGCAGCACACCGTCATTTCTTTCTCTTACCTTTTCTTCTTTGCTCAGTGCACCTTTGTAAGGCTTCCAGTCATCCCTGCCTTTGCGGAAATGCAGCGTGTAGGACTCTATGTAGAACCTCCCTGAACCTGTTGTTATTATACCTGAGAACAAGAGTGATTTCAATGGGCCATTGTTGTCGAACAAGAACAATTTGAATCACATTCGGCAAGACATTAAATATTATTATAATTATTGAATGAAATATTCAATGAAATATTGGTACTAACCAGTGACTTTTCTTTTAAAACCGAGGTCCAGCTCCACCCAGGGGTTCTTGTCGTCTGGTTCTGCTGTCCATGTTACCAACGGACCGGCCGGGTTCAGACCATTCCCCTGACCCCCGGCTCTCCCCAAATGAGAGGAGCTGTTCACGAGGGAAACGGTCAAGTTTCCGTTGCATTCTGTCAAGGAGGAGAGCGGAGGGTGAGCTCAGAGAGACGGATGAGCTGTACTTTGCTAGGTTTGGTAATAAAATAGGTGGAATTTGGTAATGAAGCTTTTGTATGTGCTTACCTTTGCCAAAGAGCAGTTTATATTGAGATAATGAACCGCTGGCAAAATAAAAAATGTAAAGGGTAAATATTCCTATGTTTAACCTAGTACCAGCCAGAAACGCATCATGAAATGTTACTTATAAATAATAATAGCAACCGTACGTTTCGGACAGGACTCCGTTGGCGAAGGTGGACTCGTAGAACCTAAGGCCTCTCCCCTGGGTGAGGTTGACGCGGCCCCCCAGGCTGTCCGACACCACCCCTCCATGGACCGCAGACAAGCAGATCAGCGATGTCTGCAGTAGAATACGGATTATAAATACATGTCCTGTAAGCTTTCTAATGACCCCTTATTAATAGTAACATTCACCTGGACTCAAGTTATATGCAACAAATTTAAAAGCAGCACTGGTCCCATTTCACGACTCACATGTCTGTAGCCTTGTTCAGAGTTTCCTTTAACTTCCCCAGGAACATCCTTACAGCCGGCAGGGCAGTACCCGCTGAGGAGCACAGAGACAGGTGAGAGACCTCCAGCAACGTCTACACTGGTCCTCAAGAACTTCATGGTAACTCACCTTAACTGATCAGAGGACAAACTTGTTCCAGTCATTTTGCAGGAAATAAGCTCTGAAATATGAAAACAGCAGGAAGTGAGTCTAAAGGAAGAGGAGGATTGGGTGATGCACAATGACAGAAATTCACACACACACACACACACACACACTGACCCTGACCTGTTTCATATATGAATAAATATACAGACACATGCTCTTGTCTATTAACTAGCTGTTTGGCTGCTGTGGGTATGGGAGTGGTGGTGGGAGAAGATAGACATCACATTTATAGTGAATCCTGAGCCAGCTCTCTCCATTCAGGAGAGGAATCCCACAATGCAGCAGACACATCAAAATAAGCGTGCAAGTATCAGCTGATGTTTATTTGGTTATTCTAACCTGGGTACTGGTCTGTTGTGTAGGACAACAGGAAGCCCCGACCAGAGTGGTGTCGGCCCGACCTGAAGATCACCGACGCTTCGTTGCTGCTAACCGACATATTCATCTCCGAAGCATTGAGACTCCCACACAGAGGCCCTGAGAACACACACACGCACGTATGCATGCACAATGAATTAATATCCACATACATACATACATCTGACAGAGCTATACACATGTGTTTATAGCTCTCACAGAAGCAGAACTTCAGCAAAGAAAGTGTTGTCCAGTGATGCTTGATACAGAAGACATGGCTGTAAAAGGATAGCTAGAATAAGGATAACTTGGTTTTGTAAAATGTGTGAGCCATTGGAATTTTTGAGTAAAAAAACGATCTGTTCAGCAGAAAGAGCTGAAGGATTCCATCTCCTTCCCCTACTTCTTCTATCTCTCTCATTCAGTACCTCGGTGTCTCCAGTCCAAACCTCCATGCCCTCAGGATATAAATAGATACACCTGGATGGGCGGGAGTTGACTCAGACATGTTTTTGTAATTCGTCTGTCGATGGAATGGAATGCGCTGTGTGAGTAAACGTCTGCATTGACCATGATCACGCGGCACGCCACACATTAATTAGTCAGGTATGAGCTGAGAGTGAAACATCCATCGAAGGATTTGAAATCACTTGGTTGAGTCATCATAGCGATTCAAGCTGTTTAGATATTTGGAATACATCAAGACACGACTACAGATCACCACAACGCTGATCTGAGCTGTGGGTTTATATCTTCTGGGGGCCCCTTGTGTGTGTTTGTGTGTGTTTGTGTGTGTGTGTGTGTTTACCTATGCTGGGGGACCTGTTGCTCGGGATGATCATGAGAGAGCCGTTGGTGCAGTTCACGCTTCCCTCGATGTCAAAGTCCCCAAAGAGGAGGCGTAATGTGCGGCCCTGCGGGACACGAAGCCTCCACGTACACGACCCATCCTGAGGATAGGTGCGTGGGTAGTTAGCTGAGGTCAGAGTGCCACTCTCTGGTCCAAGCTTTGTACGACTACAGCCATCACCTGGAATATGAAGCAAAGACACAAACACTGAATACGGGTGGGTACTTTAGGGGAAGAGACGCTTATAAACAACACTGAATACGGTTAACTGTAGGTGTAAGAGAGAGACGCTGATAACCAACACTAAATACTGATGTCCACCGTTTAGACCCAACAGGCCAAATACCATTCTGAATAAACTTAGTGCTTCTTTTACAAAATGTTGGCTAGGGTGTGCGATACATTATAACAAAAGTTTCATCTTATCATGATTCCTCTTGATTTTTTAATTGTTGCTTTGGTTTGGTTTTGGATCTATGTAGCATTAGATAGTGATATGAAATCATAGCTTCATGTTGTTCCTCTGTGGTTAAAGAAAGTCATACAATATTGTTGATTATTTGGTGGGAAAAGTTTTTCCAATTTGTTTGAGTGAGAAAATATATTGCAGTATCACTTTAGGATTAGCATCTTTGAGCTTCTATGTCTTTAAAATGTGTTCATAGCAGCGGTTTCATGTCTAAATATTATAGTGTAATAAACAGACAATTAAAGGCTTTGTTTACTCATCGGCTCCTTTTAGAAAGGTGAGTAACCATCTCTACTACGAGCACTGGGAACAGAGCCAGAGGCATAAGCACTTCCTGGATCTCAACCGCGAGACAGACCCACACATTGCCTGCTGGGAAACGGCTCACTAAACTACAGGATATGTTCACTCTGAGGGAACACCACAGGACATGTTCACTCTTAAGGGAACAATAGAGGACATGTTCACTCTTAAGGGAACACTAGGGGACATATTCACTCTAACATGTTCACTCTGAAGGAAGCACTAGAGGAAATGTTCACTCTGAAGGGAACCCTAGAGGACATGTTCACTCTGAAGGGAACACTAGAGGACATGGTCACTCTGACATGTTCACTCTGAAGGGAACAATAGAGATGTTCACTTAAGAGTATTGGATGGATTGGTTTTATGTAAATGTTATCTTAATCTAATCTGTTCACACGTGCTGATCTGGGTTAGACAGCCAGACTAGTGGAAGTGAAACACACTAATATTTATCCGGATGAGTCAGTTCTCTAGTGGGTCTGGTGGTAAGCGCTGTGGGGGTGGCATTTCAGAAAAACAACCACTGCACGTCTGACTAACAGCACCAAGACTGGGCAGTACGTCTGAAGAGGAAACCAACAACAAACCCTGGCCCATGATGCATTTCAACCCTGGCTGGGCTCCTACAGGAGGATGGGGTCAAGGAGAGGGTTGGGAGACCCTCCTCCGAGAATGGGGGAAAGCAACCGTTCAAACCGCGCTGTGAATGGGTCAACAGTCTGCTAGCTGTGTTCCCCTTTCCTCAGGTCCCCCAGCGATTGCCAACAGTCTGCTAGCTGTGTTCCCCTTTCCTCAGGTCCCCCAGCGATTGCCTGGAGATGCCGAAGCGACAAGCTGTCACCGTGGGCAACCGAGCGGGGGTCTGTGACACCTTCCGGGGGAACATTCCTTGCGTTGCTGTTGAAGGGGTTAGGAGGTCTTCCATTTATCAGTCAAACTACTTGTGTTATTTCATACATCCCACTCTACACCCAGCTCTTCCATCCAATTGTCATTAGTATGTGACCCTAAAATGTGCCCTTGTATCATTTGGGCCGAGTTCCTTCTTCCCTGCGAATCACAACCATGAACCATAATAACAAAATTACTTGTTGCTTTTTCCTTTAAGTTTTTTTGGTTTAATTATAACCTGAGTATAGGGTTCTCTCAGCAACCATTTGACTACAATCTTAGACATCTAGTGACTCGCTGCTGGCAGGTCCTCACAGGTCCACGAGTGAGGCAGACAGGATGTTCAACTGGGATGTCTGTCATTGCAAGTGCCTCATTCAATAGTACCACCACGTAACAACAATAATATTGGGGCGCCTGTTTCTCTCAGAAATATCAGTTGTACCACAGGTTTGGTTCTCAAACTAATTTATTTAGAACAAATCGGCTTCTCGGCCGTAATAACATCCGGTCGCAAATACACATAACATGCTCAACAGACCAAGGTATCATCTCTACACAGAGAAGGCAAGTAGGCTTTAATGTAAACTATTATGTGCTTCCTATTGACTATGGCTTGAAGAGGCCTTTCGGAAAAGGACACAATAATCTTGACACTGTATTGAAATCAGTGTATGCTTTGGGAAAGGGGAATGTAAAGTATACATGGATTATCTATGGAATGATGCCATGACATCATCATAGCCCTATATCCCACGTGTTAATTATGTTTTAATGTTAGTTGTGTTCACTATGTTAGTTGTGATTTATGTCATTATGTTGCCAGAGGTCCAGAAAGATTAAGCTATAAGAGAGTTCCTGTATTGTGGTTTAAATAGGCATTTCCCTTCCTTAAACAAAATGGGCTATCAAGTGATTGCAAAAATAAATGTTTTTTTATTAGCCAACTATGCCGATACACGTTATGTGTTATATCGGCTCAACTATTTACATTACATACTTTTAAAAACATCGATTGGTTGGATTAGGCTACGACACTCTTTGTAATAAAGCCAGCCAGCTTTAACACAGATTTGGCTTGACATCTTTAAACGAACTACGTATGATTAAAAATATTGAAGCATAATAAGAATATCAAGATGAGATGTTGCCCAGTCGTAAACATGTTTATTAAAGAATGTCAGCAAAATGGATATTCTTACCCTCCAGTCCATGGACGCTGAATCCACATAAAGTAAAAGCGATCCATAAACTCCTAACGACACACTTCACTGCGATCTGGTGGTTAGTGGTCCCAGCGGGCATGATGTCCAAAGTCCGGACCGAAAAGCAAGGTGTCCCACTCTCTCTGATACTAGTTCTGCAAAGTTACTCAAAACTACTGAATATTTACGATTGGATGAGGAACCAATTGGAATTTTTCTATTGGATATTCCGTCTGCCGATCTCTGGATGTTTAACGCCCCTCCTGCTGAAAATGAGGGCAAAAGTTGCAGAAAGAGCCAGCAGGGTCTCTACAGCGACTTTCTACAAACAAACTATTCAGGAATTTTTTAAAGAATCAGCAAAGTCTTCTTCTAATGAATGGCATTGGTTTTTTAATGTTACACCAATATTCAGCATAGTCAGCAAAGCATACGGGCACTTTTTCGCACACTTTGGTATCCTCAAATGTTACCCAAAATGTAATTTACCTCTCGCGCCATCTTCTGGTTAAATATTGGAACAACAAAAACAAACCAGACAGACGCAACTCGCGAGCAGAGTTGAATGGTACTAGTAACCCATAATTAGGATTCGATTTGTCGATCCATGTTCTACGCTTTAGGTTCACATAAAAGGGGCGTTTATCGCATCTAGTACTCACCTTTACAAAGTGGATAGATCAAGAGCAGTATATTTCACTCAGGAGGAACAGATGAGCATAATGAACTCATATGAGGAGTTCAATAAACAGATAACAGCTAGGGGCAACACAGTTGCACATATTAAGGCTGTAGTCAGTACTGTAAATTCATAAGTGAAAATATTCAGCATATTGTCTTAAAAAAACACTGCCAAATTGCAGAATTGTTCGCCATTAATCCCAATATTGAGGATGATTTCAAAATGCAAAAAGCAACGTCCAACATGCCTTATTCTATAATTTAGGGAATTCACTTTAAATACACACTTAGAAATGTATCGCATAAGACCTGAACGCCAGCGACCAGGGTTCAAATCTCGACGGTCCATATTCATGCCTTTTACCCTCATAGATGTGGCGCCAGCACGGCTTTGATAACATGGGTTCAAGTTCAAAATAAGCACATAAATATAACTCCTTATTACACGGCTCTTTGGTGGACTATTTCTCTGCTGATCAACACTACGAATGCTGGTAACAAATAAATTGTAAAAAGACACACCGTGTGAAGTTTTTTTTTTGTTTTGTCAAGTAGCTGTGTAATAAGCGGGATAATGTAAGGAACGTTGCCGGTCATTATCAAAAATAATCCCCTTCAGGGCGAAGCAAGACACCTCCGCTTCGCGTCAGTGTCCAGTTCGCCCTGTCGGGGCTTATTTTCCCGATAATAACCGGCGTTCTATACATTATCCCATTATACTTATTACAGGGCTCTTCTCAATTTCGTGGAACGCTCCGTTCACTTGCACCCTTCACAACTTCCGGCGGTGAATTATATTTGATAATTATATTTGATAATTCACCGTTGCTAAGCATATAATGACCGCTGTCAAGGAAAGTGGATTTTTTGCAGGTCCATGATTTTTTGCCGTCTTTCGTATCACTCCGCAAGTAGTCCGGTAACTTATCAACCCCAGCGTACTCAGTTGCTAAGCGACGCCAACGCCATAAGCCCCTTCAGGGCGAATGCCACCTTCAAAGCAGCTCGGAGGTTCGGAAGCGCTTAGGTGTCTTTAGTAAACATTCCGAAATAAGAGTGTTCAGGAAACGCACCTCAGAAGTTCGTAGGCTATTACATAAAACCGAAAAAAACGATTGTTCGTGAGACTAGACTTCATAACAAGAACAAGTATGGATGACCGCAGGGACCTCTTTGCGCTTCTTTGCTGAATCAGATGAATCAGTTATTAGAACTGCTTGCGATAGCTGAAAATGAGCAAGAATTTATCAGGTGATGTTGATAATTGTAAGCTATAATATATCGTAATGCAAATGTTAGAATGGGTGTTAACTTCGCCTCTTAGCGCTTGCGGCAAGTTAACTTTAGTCTATCAATGAAATGGGCAGCCATTGTTGTGACGTGATCTTGGCGGACTGGGGTAGCTTTACTTCCGCACTAAACTCTGAGCGAAAACTCAGACCCAACTGAGTGTTCAAGGCAGGGGCGTAGGAATGAGTTTAACATTGGGGGGGAAACCTGACAGATCCGGTATAATTTTTAGGTGGGACAAATGCGCCTGTCTCCGATATTGGAGGGGACACGTCCACTCCGTCCCCCCCGGTTTCTACGCCCTTGGTTCAAGGCACTTTCCTTCAATCTTAAGGTCCGAACCTCCGAAACTCCCGGAAACTCCAGCCGATTTGAAGCTTCGCGTAGGTGTCCGGATCGTCCTGTCGATACGGGCTCCGAGGTCCATGGGAACACCCAAAAATTTACATTTACATTTACATTTAGGGCATTTAGCAGACGCTTTTATCCAAAGCGACTTACAATAAGTCCATTTGTCATAAGAAGTGAAACAATATATCGCTGTCGGTACAATAAAGATGTTCATAGAACCAAGTGCAAGTATTACAATCGCTAGGCTAACCCATTCCCTGTGTAAAGCAACGATAGCAGCTACTGTAGATGCTACACAACTAAGTACCTTGAATAAGTGAAATGTGCAATTGCCAGGACGTACAACATTCAATGGTGGCTGTGCATTGGTTTCTATGCAGAGTCGAGGTGAACCCTGAACAGGTGAGTTTTGAGTCTTTTGCGGAAGCTGGTGAGCGACTCTGCGATCCTGACATCGGTAGGGAGCTCGTTCCACCACTGAGGTCCCAAAACAGAGAAAAGTTGTGACTTCGCTGATCGACCTTTGCTTGCTCTTAGCAATGGCGGTACCAGACGTCCAGCTGAGGTAGTTGAGAGAAGGGATCGAGCTGGGGTGTGTGGCTTTACTAATGCTTGGAGGTAGGCAGGGGCAGTTCCATCAACTGCCTTGTATGCCAGTACCATCATCTTGAATCTGATGCGAGCTATTACAGGGAGCCAGTGGAGGTCTCGGAAGAGGGGGGTTACATGTGAGAACTTTGGTAGGTTGAACACGAGGCGCGCTGCCGCATTCTGGATGCGCTGCAAGGGTTTAATCGCAGAGGCAGGGAGTCCAGCCAGGAGCGAGTTGCAGTAGTCGAGGCGGGAGATGACCAGTGATTGGACTAGAAGCTGAGCTGCTTCCCTTGTGAGGAAGGGCCGGATCCTGCGGATGTTGTAAAGTGCAAATCTGCAGGATCGGGCCACCGCAGTGATGTTTGCGGTGCAGCATAACTCATCAGCATAACAGCATAACTACACCAAGGTTTTTGGCAGTTGGAGAAGGAGATACAGTGATGTTCTCAACAGTGACCAGTAAGTCCATGTGTGGGCAATCTTTCCCTGGTATTAGGAGGAGCTCAGTCTTGTTGAGGTTAAGCCTCAGGTGATGGGCAGTTGTCCAAGTGCTGACTTCTGCCAGACATTCAGATATGCGTGTTGCAATCAGGGCTTTGTCAGATGAGGGAAAAGAGAGAAATAGCTGAGTGTCGTCAGCATAGCAGTGATAGGAAAAGCCGTGGGATGTAATTACAGAGCCCAGAGATCTGGTGTAGAGGGAGAACAGAAGAGGCCCCAGTACAGAGCCTTGAGGGACACCTGTATCAAGCGTGCAAGGTTTGGACAAGGAGCCATTCCATGTTACTTGATAAGTGCGATTCATCAGGTAGGATGTGAACCAGGAAAGGGCAGATTCAGCTATGCCAAGTTCGGCGAGAGTGGCGAGGAGGATCTGGTGGTTCACAGTGTCAAATGCTGCAGACAGGTCAAGGAGAATGAGAACCGATGAGAGGGACGAGGCTCTGGCCGTACGGAGGGACTCAGTCACCGTGAGGAGAGCCGTCTCAGTGGAGTGTACTTTTTTGAAGCCTGACTGGTGAGGGTCAAGTAGGTTGTAGGTTGATGAGAGATAGGAGGACAGTTGGTTAGCGACGGCACGTTCCAATGTTTTAGAGCGGAATGAAAGAAGAGATACCGGTCTGTAATTCTGGATGTCAGTGGTATCAAGGGTTGGTTTTTTGAGGAGAGGCTTTATTCTGGCAGTCTTGAAAGATGTTGGAACAATGCCAGAAGTGAGGGAGGAGTTAATAAGTGCGGTGAGAAATGGCAGGATGTTGTTTGACACAGCCTGGAGGAGGGAGGATGGGATAGTGTCCAGGGGCAGGTGGTGGCATGGTTAGATGTTATAATTCTGTTGACCTCGACTGAGGTGAGAGGGATGAATTGGGTAAAGGCAGAGGTGGGGGTGGGGGGAGGGAGGATGGTGGCAGTGATAAAAGAGGAGCTAATGTCCACAAATGGTGAAAACATTGTCACAGGAGGGGCTAGGAAGTTGCGCACGCCGATCTCACCCGATATACTTAGCTGAAAACCTGCGCCCGAACAGGTTTGGTCGACAGCATAAATGGTGCGTTCACATCGCTGGAAATTATGGGGAACACATTTTTGCGATGTCGGAAAGTTCTCGTGAACGACACCTCATGACGCTCTTATGATTCTACTTCTGTTCAGCTACTGGGGCCAGTTTTTGTGCCGCCCTCAAGATTTTCAGGGAGGTTTGGAGGTTCGGGCCTTAAGCTCGGAGGAAAGTGTGGAAGTAAAGCAACCCGAGTCCGCTGAGATCACGTCACAACAATGGCTGCTCATTTCATTGATAGACTAAAGTGAACTTGGAGCAAGCACCAGAGGCGAACTTAACACCCATTCTAACATTTGCATTATGATACATTATAGCTTACAATTATAAACATCACCTGATGAATTCTCGCTCATGTTCAACCATCCCAAGCAGTTCTAATAACTGATTCACCTGATTCAGCAAAGAAGTGCAAAGAGGTCCCTGTGGGCATCCATACTTGTAGTTGTTATGAAGTCCAGTCTCCAGAACGATCTGTTTTCCGGTTTTATGTCATAGCCTAAGAACTTCTGAGGGGCATTTCCTCAACACTCTTATTTCGGAAGAAGAGAAGGTTTACGTTAAGACACGTAAGAGCTTCCGAACCTCTGAGCTGTTTTGAAGGCAGCGTGAGTCACCATGGTCATACAGCAACTCTAAAAGAGATTGACTTTCGTGTCACAGCTAACCCAGGCTTTCAGCGCAACATACCTCGCTAACCCACTAATCGAGGTTCGTAGTACAGGGCACCATTTTGCATGTTTATTTAAATTTGTGCTTATGTCTGTAAATGGTACAACGTTTTGACCACTAGAGGGTAGTATGTACCTGGATTATGAAGTAACGCTGGTCAGGTGTTTTAAGTTAACAGGTGAACAGGAAGAGGAAGGAGCATTTTGGGCGGGAACATACAGTTGTTACCATAAGCGTTTGAACAATATAATAATAATCTATAAAGTAAATCTGTTAAACAGCATATAATCTCACTCACTCTTCTCATCATGGTAATCTAGGTTGTCTTCTTCCCCGTTGCAAGTGATTATGTTGTTTAATTTTAGCTTGATCGGTAGTCACTACATAATTAAGAACCCTAACCGAGGACAATGAATGTCTAAAGGATCCAGTGGATAAGGACGCTGCAAAGGATGTATTGGAGTATTGGAATCGCCCTCATCACAAGCACTACGAATGACCAAAGCTAACATGATGTTAAGCTTTGGTGATTGGATTGGTTTGCTTGTGTTTCGTTTGGGCACTTGATTGTTGGGATCACTGAATTTCAGGCCTATGCGGTTCCGAATGCAATGGGCTGTCAATTTGAGCAACGACCCCTAAAGCAAATCCAACCTGAACTGTCTGAGGTCAATTTTTAACGTTGTGAAAACGGATGTAGGACAAGACGACAGGGTGACTTTGTCTCCACAGAACACATAGATCAGTGTTCTTCACCACATGGCTGCTCTAGAGAAAAAACATGCTCAAGAAACAAGAGAAACACCTGTGCATGGAATATTATATATAATATTCCACATTAAGCTAAGATACTAATAAAAAGATGATGTGCAATCAGAAAGAACGCAATGTGGCAGGAAATGAAGATACATACTTGTGTGTTCCACAGGAACTGCATGTTTATTTATATTGATTAGGGTCTTTAAATAGTTGGATATGTATTTGACTACAATGTTTTGACCACTAGATGGTAGTATGTACCTGGATTATGTAGTAACGCTGGTCAGGTGTTTTAAGGTAACAGGTGAACAGGAAGAGGAAGGAGCATTTTTGGGCGGGAACATTTGGTTGTTAAGGTAACAGGTGAAGGGGAAGAGGAAGGAGCATTTTGGGTGGGAACATTTGGTTGTTACCATAAGCGTTTGAACAATAGAATAATAATCAAGTAAATCTGTTAATCAGATCGGTATTCACTACATGATTAAGAACCCTAACCGAGGGCATTGGCTGCTTAAAGGAACCAGAGGATAAGGACGCTTCAAAGGAGGCCTTGGAGCATTGGAATCGCCTTCATCACAAGCACTACGAATCACCAAAGCTTAACATGGTGTTTAACATGAGGTTATCTGCACTATGTATATATATTATATAGTATAAGTTATCTAAGATACTAATTTAAATAATATCTGCGATCATACTTGTGTGTTCCACAGGAACCGTTTGTCCAGGGTTAACCGTGGTTGGTGGCGTCGTCAGGGCTATGACACTGACCACGGGGGCGTCTGTTGGATTAGCTGTAGGAGCCATTTTGCATGTTTATTTAATTTGTTCTTATGTCTGTTAATGGTTGGGTATGTATTTGGAGACTAAAACGTTGTGACCACTAGAGGGTAGTATGTACCTGGATCATGCAGTTACACTGGTCAGGTGTTTTAAGGTAACAGGTGAACAGGAAGAGGAAGACAACAATAGGAAGACAACATTTGAACTATAGAAAAAAAATCAAGTTGGCCTAATTGTTAAACAGCATATAATCTCAATCACTCTTCTCGTCATGGCAAAAAGAAAAAGTTGTATTCTTCACCGTTGCAAGTGACTATTTTGATACATTTTAATTGCATCGTTAGTCACTACATATTTAAGAACCCTAACTGAGGAGAATGACTGCCTAAAGGATCCAGTGGATAAGGACGCTGCAAAGGATGCATTGGAGTAGGCCTATTGGAATCGCAAAGTCACAAGCACTACGAATCGCCAAAGCCAGGCTGCAAATCTGAAGGTAAGGTAAGAGAGGCACGGACAGATGGACCAAGCTGTGGTTTTCACTTGCCTAGAAGACTGGAGCTGCTTTGGTTGTTGTATGGGGTAGGTAAAAAACGCTGCATTTATGATTGAGATTGGAACAGTTGGACTGGTTTGCTTGTCTTTTGTAATGACACTTGATTGTTGGGATCACTGAATTTCAGGCCTATGTGGTTCCGACTGACATGTGCTGTCGATTTGAGCAACGACCCCCATTGAAAATACAAACTGAAACTGACAGGTCAATTTTTGACCGTGTGAAATGGTGGTAGGACTAGATGACAATCTGTCATTGTTTCCACAGATCACAGTTACAGTATAGCTCATCTGCAATGTCTAAAATATCACGTGCCTCTTCCTCTGCTCGCATAAGTGTGAAAGCTGATAGATAAGCGCTTCTTCACCACATGGCTGCTCGAGAAAAAAATAGGCTCAAGAAGCGGAAGAGGAACACCTTCATACTGCTGCAGAGAAATAAGATCACAGGAACTTCATACAAGCTTACTTTAACCAGTTTTACTGCCACAACAGCCTTATTCAAAATCCCTATGTGCACGTCCTAAAGGAAGCAAGCTTGCACAAACCGAAGAACCAGCTGAACTCCACGAAGTCCAACACACTTCTCCTCAGTACAACCCATGCATATCTCTCCCAGGACGGCGAGAAACAACACCGTTTCCCGGGCCGTAACCCTCAACAGAACCATATGAGCCATATTGTTCCGACAACTCGAACCTCACATGGAAACAGGACAGAACGTCAACAATTTCCTTCAACACTAAACTGAAATAACAAAATAATAATTCTGCCTATGATCTACCGTAGCTCAGGAGCTACAGGTCCATGTTCCCTGACTTTGTGGAAAGATGGGAATCTTTTGTGAGGATATGCGGTGATATCAGCATCTGGCCCCAGTGCTTCAGGATGAACTATTAAAGGAAGAAGGACGACTAAGGAAAGCAGCTATGCTCGAAGGAGTAAAACACCCCATCATTCAGTCAAAGGATCAACCCATATCTTAAATCACTTTAAAGCAGGCAAGTGGGCCGTGCAGGACCAAATCCCATGATATCTCTTCTTCTTGAGGAATACTGGATCACCAATGGCAACTCAGCCAGCAGAAAGAGCATAGCTGACTGTTGTCTGCTGTTGCCTTCAAGAGAGTTGGAGAACAAATAATGGCCATGTTGCCAGTTGAAAGTGTAGTAGAATGAGTTTATCTTTCAACCTTAGAAAGAGTTTCAGTTGTAATTTTTAGAGATAGCAACGCTTCAAGGGAGGCCTTGGAGTATTGGAACCGCCTTCATCACAAGCACTACAAATCACCAAAGCTTAACATGATGTTTAACATGAGGTTATCTGCACTATGTATATATATTATATAGTATAAGTTATCTAAGATACTCATTTAAATAGTATCTACAATCATACTTGTGTGTTCCACAGGAACCGTTTGTCCAGGGTTAACCGTGGTTGGTGGCGTCGTCAGGGCTTTGACACTGACCATGGGGGCATCTGTTGGATTAGCTGTAGAAGGCATTTTGCATGTTTATTTATATTTGTGCTTATGTCTGTAAATAGTTGGGTATGTATTTGGGGACTAAAACGTTGTGACCACTAGAGGGTAGTATGTACCTGGATCATGAAGTAACACTGGTCAGGTGTTTTAAGGTAACAGGTGGACAGGAAGAGGAAGACAACAATAGAATAATAAACAACATTTGAACTATAGAATAATAATCAAGTAACTGTTAAACATCATATAATCTCAATCACTCTTCTCGTCATGGTAATCTAGGTTGTCGTCTTCACCGTTGCAAGTGGATATTTTGGTACATTTTAATTGCATCGGTAGTCATTACATATTTAAGAACCCTAACCGAGGACAATGACTGCCTAAAGGATCCAGTGGATAAGGACGCTGCAAAGAATGCATTGGAGTATTGGAATCGCAAAGTCACAAGCACTACGAATCGCCAAAGCCAGGCTGCAAATCTGAAGGCAAGGTAAAAGAGGCACGGACGGATGGACCAAGCTGTGCTTTTCTCTGTCCCAGAAGACTGGAGCTGCATTGGTTGTTGTATGGGGTAGGTAAAAAACGCTGCATTTATGAATGAGATTGGAACGGTTGGACTGGTTTGCTTGTCTTTTGTCATGACACTTGATCGTTGGGATCACTGAATTCCAGGCCTATGCGGTTCCTACTGACATGTGCTTTCGATTTAAGCTTGTGCTTTTTTTCCCATTGAAAATACAGACTGAAACTGACAAGCCAATTTTTAACGGTGGGAAATGGTGGTAGGACTAGACGACAATGTGTCTTTGTTTCCACAGATCGCAATTACAGTATAACTCATCTGCAATGTCTAAAATGTCACGTGCCACTTCCTCTGCTAGCATAAGTGTGAAAGCTGATAGATCAGCGCTTCTTCACCACATGGCTGCTTGAGAGAAAAAAAATATGCTCAAGAAGCACAAGAGAAACACCTGTGCATGGAGCAGGGAATACTCAGAAGGATGAAGGTACAACTGGCAATATAAACTGAAATAGCAGCTACCAGTGCAAAGTTAGCCAGACTAATGCTAGTCAAGTGAGCAGTGCCAGAGGGGCACCGTCTGATGGCATGAATTCAAACTGCTGCAGAGAAATGAGATCACAGGCACTTAAAACAAGCTTATTTTTACCAGTTTTAAGGCCACACGGTCAACTCCTGTTCTTATGTCTGAACGGAGGCTGCAGAGAGAACCAGGTGCCCAACGATGGATCGTTATTATATTAAGTTCTACATGATGTTATCTGCACTATATGTAATAGTACTATACTATACCATACTGTATATAATATTCTATCATTTATCTAAGATACTAATAAAAAGAGGATGTGCAATCAGAAAGAACACATTGTGGCATTGTGGGAAATGTAGAAACATTCTTGAGTCTTTCAAAATAACTGTGTCACCAGTGGTACCCGCACTGGGTCATGTCATTGTGGCTTTGACTTTGACCACAGGGTCTGTTAAACCAGCTTCAGTACACAACACACCACGTGGCTAGAGCACCACTACAGACCTCTGTCTTTGTCAGCCAGGATTGGACCAATAAAGGGAGAACAGGATGTGCTCACCTGAGGTGGAGGAGAAGGTCTTGGAGGTATCCTTGCCGACGGGACATCCCAGCAGCTGGATCTCTGCTGAGGCTCTTTTCTCCCAGGCGATGGGCTTCAGCTGGATGAAGCGGGCCACCACGGGAGGGAACAGGCTGTTCAGCACCCTCTGGTGACCGTCGGAATAAGCCTCAAACACCTGAAACAATTTAGCACTTAGCTCACCTACAGAAGACACAACAGCTGACACTTTGACAACATGGCTTTCTGAGAAATCATAAATGTGAAACTTGATCCCCAGACGTCCCTTGTTGACTTGTCTTGGCTCAAGGTAAATTCAGTCAAATTCAGAGACGCGGTGGGAAACCATATGCATTCCCCCCCCTCCCCCCCAACAATGGAGTGTGGGTGCTGCAAACACGTTAAAGTGTCTCAAGTGAAAACACCTTAATGAGCTGCCATGGCAACAACACAACATTCTATCTCTAACGTCTCTGAGCAGCACCCTGGCCACCACTCTGCTGACTGGATGAATAACCCTCTACTGATGGTTAGAAGGCAGCACACCGTCAATTTCTTTCTCTTACCTTTTCTTCTTTGCTCAGTGCACCTTTGTAAGGCTTCCAGTCATCCCTGCCTTTGCGGAAATGCAGCGTGTAGGACTCTATATAGAACCTCCCTGAACCTGTTGTTATTATACCTGAGAACAAGAGTGATTTCAATGGGCCATTGTTGTCGAACAAGAACAATTTGAATCACATTCGGCAAGACATTAAATATTATTATAATTATTGAATGAAATATTAAATGAAATATTGGTACTAACCAGTGACTTTTCTTTTAAAACCGAGGTCCAGCTCCACCCAGGAGTTCTTGTCGTCTGGTTCTGCTGTCCATGTTACCAACGGACCGGCCGTGTTCAGACCATTCCCCTGACCCCCGGCTCTCCCCCAATGAGAGGAGCTGTTCACGAGGGAAACGGTCAAGTTTCCGTTGCATTCTGTCAAGGAAGAGAGCAGAGAGCAGAGGGTGAGCCCAGAGAGAAGGATGAGCTGTACTTTGCTAGGTTTGGTAATAAAATAGGTGGAATTTGGTAATGAAGCTTTTGTATGTGCTTACCTTTGCCAAAGAGCAGTTTATAGGGAGATAATGAACCGCTGGCAAAATAAAAAATGTAAAGGGTAAATATTCCTATGTTTAACCAAGTACCAGCCAGAAACGCATCATGAAATGTTACTTATAAATAATAATAGCGACCGTACGTTTTGGACAGGACTCCGTTGGCGAAGGTGGACTCGTAGAACCTAAGGCCTCTCCCCTGGGTGAGGTTGACGCGGCCCCCCAGGCTGTCCGACACCACCCCTCCATGGACCGCAGACAAGCAGATCAGCGATGTCTGCAGTAGAATACGGATTATAAATGCATGTCCTGTAAGCTTTCTAATGACCCCTTATTAATAGTAACATTCACCTGGACTCAAGTTATATGCAACAAATTTAAAAGCAGCACTGGTCCCATTTCACGACTCACATGTCTGTAGCCTTGTTCAGAGTTTCCTTTAACTTCCCCAGGAACATCCTTACAGCCGGCAGGGCAGTACCCGCTGAGGAGCACAGAGACAGGTGAGAGACCTCCAGCAACGTCTACACTGGTCCTCAAGAACTTCATGGTAACTCACCTTAACTGATCAGAGGACAAACTTGTTCCAGTCATTTTGCAGGAAATAAGCTCTGAAATATGAAAACAGCAGGAAGTGAGTCTAAAGGAAAAAAACATGGAGGATTGGGTGATGCACAATGACAGAAATTCACACACACACACACACACACACACACACACACACACACACACACACACACACACACACACACACACACACACTGACCCTGACCTGTTTCATATATGAATAAATATACAGGCACATGCTCTTGTCTATTAACTAGCTGTTTGGCTGCTGTGGGTATGGGTGGTGGGAGAAGATAGACATCACATTTATAGTGAATCCTGAGCCAGCTCTCTCCATTCAGGAGAGGAATCCCACAATGCAGCAGACACATCCAAATAAGCGTGCATAATAATGTGAACACAAACACACAGACCCATATACACACAGACATGACCCCAGCATGCACGCACGCACGCACACACACACACACACACACACACACACACACACACACACATACACACACACACACAGGTATCAGCTGATGTTTATTTGGTTATTCTAACCTGGGTACTGGTCTGTTGTGTAGGACAACGGGAAGCCCCGACCAGAGTGGTGTCGGCCCGACCTGAAGATCACCGACGCTTCGTTGCTGCTAACCGACATTTTCATCTCCGAAGCATTGAGCCTCCCACACAGAGGCCCTGAGAACACACACATGCACGTATGCATGCACAATGAATTAATATCCACATACATACATACATCTGACAGAGCTTTACACATGTGTTTATAGCTCTCACAGAAGCAGAACTTCAGCAAAGAAAGTGTTGTCCAGTGATGCTTGATACAGAAGACATGGCTGTAAAAGGATAGCTAGAATAACGATAACTTGGTTTTGTAAAACGTGTGAGCCATTGGAATTTTTGAGTAAAAAAACGATCTGTTCAGCAGAAAGAGCTGAAGGATTCCATCTCCTTCCCCTACTTCTTCTATCTCTCTCATTCAGTACCTCGGTGTCTCCAGTCCAAACCTCCATGCCCTCAGGATATAAATAGATACACCTGGATGGGCGGGAGTTGACTCAGACATGTTTTTGTAACTCGTCTGTCGATGAAATGGAATGCGCTGTGTGAGTAAACGTCTGCATTGACCATGATCACGCAGCACGCCACACATTAATTAGTCAGGTATGAGCTGAGAGTGAAACATCCATCGAAGGATTTCAAATCACTTGGTTGAGTCATCATAGCGATTCAAGCTGTTAAAATATTTGGAATACATCAAGACACGACTACAGATCACCACAACGCTGATCTGAGCTGTGAGTTTACCTCTGCTGAGGGCCCCTTGTGTGTGTTTGTGTGTGTGTGTGTGTTTACCTATGCTGGGGGACCCGTTGCTCGGGGTGATCACAAGAGAGCCATTGCTGCAGTTCACGCTTCCCTCGATGTCAAAGTCCCCAAAGATGAGGCGTAATGTGCGGCCCTGCGGGACACGAAGCCTCCATGTACACGACCCATCCTGGGGATAGGTGCGTGGGTAGTTAGCTGAGGTCAGGGTGCCACTCTCTGGTCCAAGCTTTGTATGCCCGCAGCCATCGCCTGGAATATGAAGCAATGACACAAACACTGAATACTGGTGTGTACTTTAGGGGAAGAGACGCTTATAACCAACACTGAATATGGTTAAATGAAGGTTGAGTGAGAAGATGTATTGCATTATCAGTTTATGATTGGTTTTGCTTTCATGTAGATGTACCCAGCGAAGGCAAGTAGGTTTAAAGGTAGTATACTCTGAGCTTTCGATCGACAATGGCTTGAAAAGGCCCTGCGGACATGGAAAAACTTCTGACTCTGTATTGACATCTGTGTAAGACGGTCCTCCAGAAAGCTGTGTGAAAGATTTATATTAAGTCAACACGGACAGATTGGAATGTTGCCATGACTTCATGTAGCCCTTTGAACCACTTTTTAATTCCGTATTAGCTTATAATAGTTGATGATGATGAATGATTTATGTAATTATGTTACAATGGGTCCAGAAAGACTTTGACATAATTTAGTTCCTGTTTTATGGCTCAAGTAGGCCTATTAATTACCCTTCCTTACATAAAATAGTAGGCTATACCAAGTGAATGCAATACTCATTAATTTGTATTAGCTAACCAGGCAAACATACAATTTGTATGTATATATATATATATATATGTATGTATGTATGTATGTATGTACAGTACCAGTCAAAAGGATACACCTTCTCATTCAATGGTTTTTATTATTTATTTTTTTTCAACATTGCAGATTAATATTGAATCCATCAAAACTATGAAGAAACACATATGGAATTATGTGGGAAACAAAAAAATGCTCCAGAATATGCTTTATATTTTACATTCTTCAAAGTAGCTACCTTTTGCTTTGATGACAGCTTTGCACACTCTTGGCATCCTTTCGATCAGTTTCATGAGGTAGTCACCTGAAATGGTTTTCCAACAGTCTTGAAGGAGTTCCCAGAGGTGCTGAGCACTTGTTGGCTGCTTTGCCTTCACTCTGCGGTCCAACTCATCCCAGACCATCTCTATTGGGTTTAGGTTGGGTGATTGTGGAGGCCAGGTCATCTGACGCAGCACTCCATCACTCTCCTTCTTGGTCAAATAGCCCTTGCACAGCCTGGAGGTGTGTTTGGGGTCATTGTCCTGTTGAAAAACAAATCCGGGTCCCACTAAGCGCAAACCAGATGGGATGGCATGTCGCTGTAGAATGCTAGGGTAGCCATGCTGGTTAAGTGTGCCCTGAATTTTGAATCAATCCCCAACAGTGTCACCAGCGAAGCACCCCCACACCATCACTCCTCCTCCTCCATGCTTCACGGTGGGACCACACATGAAGAAACCATCCGCTCAACTTTTCTGCGTCTTACAAAGACACGGCGGCTGGGACCAAAATTTTCCAATTTGGACTCAGACCAAAGTAGAGATTTCCATTGGTTTAAAGTCCACTCATTGTGTTCCTTGGCCCAAGCAAGTCTCTCCTTTTTGTTGCTCTTCCTCAGCAGTGGCTTCTTTGCAGCAATTCGACCATGAAGGCCTGATTCACACAGTCTCCTCTGAACAGTTGAAGCGGAGATGTGTCTGCTACTTCAACTCTGCCAAGCATTTATGTGGGCTCTAATCTGAGGTGCTGTTGATTTGCAGGTTCTGAGGCTGGTAACTCGAATTAACTTTTCCTCAGCAGCAGAGGTTGCTCTTGGTCATCCTGTCCTGGGGCGGTCTTCATGAGTGCCAGTTTCATTATAGCGTTTGATGGTTTTCGCCACTGCACTTGAGGATACATTCAAAGTTCTTGAAATAATTCGGATTGACTGACCTTCCTGTCTTAACGTAATGATGGACTGTCGTTTATCTTTACTTAATTGAGTAGTTCTTGCCATAATATGGATTTGAACTGAAGTCGAATAGGCCTTTTCGCTGTATAGAATTGCGCACCAAACCTGCCTCTGTACAGCACAACTGATGGTCTCAAACACATTAGAAGGCAAGAAATTCCACAAATTAACTCTTGACAAGGCACACCTCTTAACCATTAAACCATTCCAGGTGACTTTCATGAAGCTAATTGAAAGAATGTCAAGAGTGTGCAAGCTGTCATCAAAGCAAAAGGTGGCTACTTTGAAGAATGTAAAATATAAAACATATTCTGGTTTGTTGAGCATTTTTTTGTTTACCACATAATTACATATGTGTTCCTTCATAGTTTTGATGTCTTCAATATTAATCTGCAATGTTGAAAAAAAATAAAAAAATAAAAACCATTGAATGAGAAGGTGTCCAAACTTTTGACTGGTACTGTGTGTGTTATATCGGACTAATTACATAAACTATTTATATTGTATAGAAAAAGGTTGTAGTAATCAGTTTGATTAAGTTGCCTCACAACTTTTTACATTAAAGCCAACCAGCTTTAACACAGAGAGGGCTTCATATCTTTAAACGACATCTAAATATGATTTAAAAAAAGTTAGCATAATAAGATGACCAAGACGAGATGTTGCCCAGTGGTAAACATCTTGAGTTTGTGTGTGTCTAAATAAAAGAATGTAAACAAAATATTTATTCTTACCCTCCAGTCCATGGACGCTTGTTAATCCACAGAAAGTCAAAGCGATCCATAAACTCCTAACGATACAATTCACTCCGTTCTGGTAGTTTTTTGTCCCAGCGGGCATGATGTCCAAAGTCTGAACCGAGAAGCAAGGTGCCTCACTCTCTCTGATGCTAGTTCTGCAAAGTTACTCAAAACTTGGATGATATCTCTGAATGTTTATCGCCCCTCCTTCTGAATATAAACGCAAAAGATGCAGAACCAGAACACCAGAGTCTCTACAGCGACAATAACTAATAACAAACTATGAAGGGTTAGTGAATGGCATACGTTTGTTAATGTAGTAAAATGGTCAGCCTAGTCAGTAATATACTTTGGCATACTTCTGTATCCTCAGATTTGACCCAAAATGTAATGTCACTGCCGCACTATCTTCTGGTGAAATATGGAACAACAAAAACAGCGCCAGCAGGTCCAGTGAAAATAGACAATAAATAATTTGGCAACACTTTCGTGCATGCGAGACAATATACATATTGACCTACATAAAGTTGACCGATTTAGAAAATGTCAAAAGGTAATGGTAGTAATTGTCTTTATAGTTTTCCCGATTATAGGAACGTTTACGTGTCGCTCTCTATCAGTCCAGCAGGCGATGCACTCACACCACAGCAGTTCGACCGATTTACGCATCGTTTGCGAGCTAACGCTTCTGGACCAAGACTTCAAAGCCTCGGAAACTGTTCTATTGTGTTCTATTCTTTTTTTTCTCTTCTATTTTGTTGTCTCTCCTTTTCTCTGGTCAAGACTGTGGACCAGAGAAAATAAGAGAGAGGCCACCAGAGTCTGGAGCAGAGACAAGCAGAGACAGACCACCAGAATCTGGAGCAGAGACAAGGAGAGACAGACCACCAGAATCTGGAGCAGAGAGGAAGCCACCCAGAAGACAGCCTGACTCACAACCCGCTCTGTGGTAAGGTGATTTTGGTTAAGGTGTTGTGTGGATTCAATAAGGTTATGATTCACACATCACATCACATCACATCACATCACATCACATCACATCACATCATTTCACATCATGTTAATCGACCCATTCAATCATCAAACTTCATTAACACAGTGCTTTTCAAGCTAAACAGCAAACAAACAAAGGGGCTTCAGAAGGGAAACAACAAATCAAGGACAAGAGGTGTAAAACACCTACATCACAGGGCTATGGCGAGGAACAGAGACAATCACACATTCATTGAGTAGAAAAAAGCGAACTAAAAGGGAACGTTGTCACATGCATATCATTTCACATGAAATCACATTAACAAGTGCGATATGTAAGGAATAAACCAGGGCAGGGTGTCCTGTTATTGTAAAATGATGTCCGATGAGGTTGGGGATGCTGCCGGGGTGAAGACGAGGCTGCTCAGCATCGCTGATGCAGGGGTCGGTTCCGCGGGGCTGTGAGCGTATGGGTTCCGCGTTGACAAGGAACCATCTGGTTGGTATTTGTATGTGACCGTTGTTGTTAATGATGGATTTTTAAAGGATTGATTCAGAGCTGTTTAAAGACAGAGGTGTCCAGTTATGAACGAATCAGGATCAAGTATTTAACAATGATGTGGTATAACATATGAGGTAATCCTAACACTGTATGTTCTGCTGTTAGGTCTCTGATATAAGGACAGGGGACCAGGACACACACACACACACACACACACACACACACACACACACACACACACACACACACACACACACACACACACACACACACACACACACACACACACACACACATGATCCTATGTCTGATGTCAGAGTTTTGCCAACAGAAAACATTTGATTAGAGGTGGGAAAAACAATTTACCTTCAGCTATCGGGTACCTCTTTGTTTATGCCTATTTCATCCTAATTAGACAAACACACAAAAACACAATCAATGCAACTTGGTATTCAGAACTATTAATATGTAGTTGGATGACTTAATATATTTCATGATTACATTATTATGAATTTAATGTGATCATTATTCACTCTTCACTATTGCCCAGTGTGTTTGTACCTTTGAACATGACACAAACAAACAACAGGTTTACCTTTATTTAACACCACCTTCTCTTCAACCAGAATCCAGCCGTCAGGCAGCAGCCACACAGGACCAGCCCCGAGACCACCCCCACTGCAACCAGCAATGACGGAACGAAGCCTGCTGAGAGAACCAGGCACCCAACGATGGATCGTTATTATATATACTAGAGTTTTCGCGCACGCATTGCGCGCACTCAACCTCTAGTTGTAATTCAACCCATAGCAATAATGTGGAAACCCCAGTCGATAATGTAACAAATTTCTGAGCGCATAATATAATAATATTTTGCCTTTAATTTTACAACGTCTAACATTCGTTCACCAAAAATTACTCTTAAAAGCAGTGTCAACATTTTAATATTTTTTAACCATTCAGCGAACAAAAGGCCGTGGGTTGATTATCATTTAGGGGGCCACTAAATGACATGCAGAAGCGTCATCAACACGCCCACTTAAGTGGTGTGAGAAATACTGAATACCACATATAAGCTAATTTAAATTTCCTACAGAGAAAATACTACCTCAGGGGTAGTATTATTCAGGAGATTTACAGGGTACAAATGTCAGGATATGTTGTTCACACATACGGCCCATCAGGAGAATATCAGGACTTACACGTGTGTCTGAAAGCAGCTAGTGTGTGAGCTTTTGATTACATTATAAAATTAGTCAATTTATGGTAACAGGGCTAATTGTTCAATGGAAAGTGTAGTATTCTATGCATGCAAATCAATTATTAAATAGCTTTTACTGTTATTCAGGGCTGAAAAGTGCATTGACATTTTAAAATGCAAGGCAACTACTATTGGTTAGTTGAAAATAATAATCATCATTGAGACTAAACATCTCTTCCAGTGTCCTGGCCAAGACATGCATCAGTAGCCTACAGTCACACATAGCACACAGACAAAACATAGGAAAAGATATAATCGCAAGCGGTGATTAACGGGGTCCGAGCAAAATTAAAAGTCAAGAACACACTAATGCCGGAAGAACACACTAATGCTGGAAGATATATAAATAAAAGAAAACTCCAAGCACACATTTCTCAAGTGAATTAAGGGCTTTCTTCAAAGCATATACCTGAAAAATCTTTGAATTTCTGGGGAAATTAAACATTTGTAGTCAAGAACACTAACGAAAGAAATATAAACATGACAGAGTTAATTATGAAGGGGACCAGTTAATTATGAAGGGGTAAAATAAAACCACTTAAACAGTCGGCAGGGGGGAGGGGGGGATATCAATATCGCAAGACATTTGGGGAGGGACTCCAACCCAGATTCTAGTCAATTTCTATTTTAGGACTCTAATTCTATTCTTGGACTCTATTCTAGGACTCTAACCCAGATTCTAGGACTCTAACCCAGACACACGTTGGGACTCTAACCACAAACCAAAGGCCTTTCTCTGGGACTCCAACCCGACCTAAAAGAACTTGGTCCTTTCTCTGGGACTCCAACCCGACCTAAAGGAACTTGGTCCTTTCTCTGGGACTCCAACCCGACCTAAAGGAACTTGGTCCTTTCTCTGGGACTCCAACCCGACCTAAAGGAACTTGGTCCTTTCTTGGACTCCAACCCAGATTCTAGGACTCTAATCCAGACAGAACTTGGGTCTCAAACCCATATCCTTTCTCTCTGGTATCAGATCATATATCTTTCTGGTAAAAATAGAAAATAAAGGGAAAGTTAAAAAGGCATTTTAGTAATAAAATAGAAAATAAAGGCAAAGTTAAAAAAGCTTTTTAGAAAGTGCAATGTATTTAAGATTTAGCAGAAAGCTAAAGCAAACAAAAGTCTTCAGTTGTTTTAAAGGTGCTCAGAGTTGGGGCAAGTCTTAAATCCTCAGGGAGTTTATTCCAGCTATTTGTGGCATGGTAACTAAATCCTGCTTTCCCATATTTCGTGTTTACTCTGGGGATAATTAACAGATTGGTCTCAGAAGATCTTAGTGGTCTAGAGGGCTTATGTAGTGGAAGCATATCAGTTAAATATTTTGGGCCTAAACCATGTAGGGATTTATAGGTTAGCAACCTGATTTTAAAATAAATTCTCTGACCTACAGGAAGCCAGTGTAAGGATTTAAGAATTGGTGTAATATGTTCAAATTTTTTGGTCTTTGTTAGAACTCTAGCAGCAGAATTCTGAAGAAGCTGAAACTTCCTTAGAGTTTGTTTTGGGAGAACTGTAAGGAGACCATTGCAGTAATCAAGCTTAGTAGTGATAAAGGCATGTACATTTTTTGTAAGTCTTCGGTGGACATGAGCCCTCTAAGTCTTGCTACATTTTTAAGGTGATAATATGCAGATTTTGTAAC
This sequence comes from Pollachius pollachius, assembly GCF_949987615.1. Taxonomy (NCBI): domain Eukaryota; kingdom Metazoa; phylum Chordata; class Actinopteri; order Gadiformes; family Gadidae; genus Pollachius; species Pollachius pollachius. The sequence continues at coordinate 37,690,606 of NC_136934.1, forward strand.
TGATTTGATGTGACTGTCGAAATGTAAATCGGAATCCATAATAACCCCTAGATTTCCTGCTTTGATTGAGGTTTTCAGGGACAGAGAGTGAAGGTGTTGGGTTACTTTAAGCCTCCCGTTTTAGCACCAAATACAATTATCTCTGTTTTTTCCTCATTTAGTTGAAGGAAATTTCTTTCACTTGCTCAATGCAGTGGCACAGCAGATCTATGGGCCGATGGTCATTTGGTGATAGCGTTACATAGATTTGCGTGTCGTCAGCATAGCAATGATGGTCAATATTGTTATTTTGCATGATTTGCCCCAGTGGGAGCATGTACACGGTGAATAAAGAGGGTCCTAAGATCAAAACCTTGTGGGACTCCACATGTCGCGTTGGTTGATTCTGATAAAAAGTCGCCAATGAAACAAAGTAGTTACTATTTTGTAGGTAGGACCTGAACCAACCAGACTGTGCCTGAAAGCCCCACCCAGTTTTCAAACCTGTCCAAAAGTATTGTATGGTCTATAGTGTCGAATGCAGCAGTGAGGTCTAGTAGCATTAGTATTGAGGTTTTTCCAGAGTTTGTGTTAAGACGGATGTCGTTTACAACTTTAATAAGGGCGGTCTTAGTGCTGTGCAGGGGTCGAAATCCTAATTGGAAGGTGTCATAGCAACCAGTTGATGCCAGTAAGTGATTAAGTTGCTGGAGGACAACTTTCTCAATGATTTTACTTATGAAGGGTAGACTTGATATTGGTCTGTAGTTGTTATTAATAGAGGCATCTAGGCTCCGCTTTTTTTTTAAAAGGTTTAGTAACTGCAGTTTTCAAGGCTTTTGGGAAATTGCCTGACTGGAGAGAGTTGTTAACTATCTGCAATGTGTCTATTGCTAGGCAGTCAAAAACATTCTTAAAGAGGTTGGTAGGTAAAGTATCAAGGCAACAGGTGGATGGCTTTAGTTGTGTCGCAGTTTCCACAAGAGTTTTAGAGTTTATAACATTAAAGCATGCCATCCTTGCCACGCTACTTTTGCCTGAACAGGGTTGTAGTCCAACATTTTTGTTTGAAGTGGAGATATTGATGGCGCGTCTGATGCCTTCAATTTTATCAGTATAAAAAGCTGCAAACTCATTGCATTTCTGCGTGGAATGGAGATCAGATGGAATTTGTGTTGGGGGGTTGGTCAGTCTGTCAACAGTTGCAAATAGGGTTTTTGCATTATTAGTATTGGTTTTAATGATATTGGAGAAAAATGTTTCTGTAGCACATTTTAAGTCTAAATTGTAGGCACGGAGGCTCTCTTTATAGATATCATGGTGAATATGAAGTTTTGTTTTACGCCAGATGCGTACAAATCTGTTAAATCTCACTCACTCTTCTCATCATGGTAATCTAGGTTGTCTTCTTCCCCGTTGCAAGTGACTAGGCTGTTACATTTTAGTTGGATTGGTAGTCACTACATAATTAAGAACCCTAACCGAGGACAATGACTGCCTAAAGGGTCCAGTGGATAAGGACGCTGCAAAGGATGCATTGAAGTATTGGAATTGCCTTCATCAGAAGCACTACGAATCACCAAAGCTAGGCTGCAAATCAAGGCAAGGCACAGACGGATAAATCAAGCTTTGCTTTTCTCTGGCCCAGACGTCTGGAGCTGTTCTTAGTTGTTGTACAGGGTTTGGTTTTGGTTGGAAAAAATGCTGAATCTATCTAATGAGATTGGAACAGTTGGACTGGTTTGCTTGTGTTTTGTATTGACATTTGATCGTTGAGATCACTGAATTTCAGGCCTATGCTGTCGATTTGAGCAACGACCCCCATTGAAAAGCCAAACTAAAACTCTGTCTGAGGTCAATTTTGAACGTTGTGAAAACGGATGTAGGACAAGACCACAGTGTGTCTTTTTCTCCACAAATCGCAATTATAACTCATCTGCAATCTCTAATATGTCAAGTTAAGTTGACATATGCATGATATATATAGCACTATAGTACTAAACTATACCATACATGTATATATATATATATAGAGAGAGAGAGATCACGAGAGAGCCATTGGTGCAGTTCACGCTTCCCTCGATGTCAAAGTCCCCAAAGAGGAGGCGTAATGTGCGGCCCTGCGGGACACGAAGCCTTCACGTACACGACCCATCCTGGGGATAGGTGCCTGGGCAGTTAGCTGAGGTCAGGGTGCCATTCTCTGATCCAAGCTTTGTATCCCCGCAGCCATCGCCTGGAATATGAAGCAAAGACACAAACACTGAATACTGGTGTGTACTTTAGGGGAAGAGACATTTATAACCAACACTGAATATGGTTAAATGTAGGGGGAAGAGAGACGCTGATAACCAGCACTGAATACTGGTGGGTACCATGAAGGGAAGAGACGCTAATACCCAACAGTGAACACTGTGTACTGTAGGGGGAAGAGATGTTTATCACCAGCACTGTATATTGGTGTGTACCGTTTAGAACCAACAGGCCATATATGATTCTGGATTTGGTTAGTTGGAAGTGCTTCTTTTTATAAAAAGGCGTGTATGATGTATGATTCATAGCATAACATTAGTTGCAGCTTATCATAATTCCTGTGTTGTTCCAAGTGTTGGAAAGGAGCAATCAAAGTGATATCAACCAAGAAATACAAAATTTGAGACCTTCATATTGATGCTATTCTGTTAAAGGTTAAATGGAAAAATTGTCAATAGACAGAAAGAGAAATCATCACAACATTGTTGTGGGTGGTTTCCCATCTTGGTAGTTTTAAAGGTAGGCTACTCAGAGCTTCCGATCGACAATGGGTTGAAAAGGCCCTGTGGACATGGAAACACTACTCTGACTCTGTATTGACGTCTGTGTAAGACGGTCCTTCAGAAAGCTGTGTGAAACATACATATTAAGTCAACATGGACAGATATCAACTGAATGTTGCCATGACATCATGTAGCCCTTTGAACCACTTGTTAATTCTGTATTAGTTTATATTAGTTATGATTTATGTAATTATGTTACAATGGGTCCAGAAAGAGGATGACATAATATAGTTCCTGTATTATGGCATAGTGGCAAGTATTAATTTCCCTTCCTTACATAAAATAGTAGGCTATACCAAGTGAATGCAATGCTCAATGTTTAGCTAACTAGGCAAACACACACACATATATATATATATATATATATATATATATATATATATATATATATATATATATATATTATACAACACAACCTTTAATATTAAAGCCAACTAGCTTTCAAACAGATGGGCTGTATATCTTTAAACGACTATCTAAATATTATTTCAAAAAGTTAGCATAATAAGAAAATCAGGACGAGATGTTGCCCAGTGGTAAACGTCTTGAGTCTAAATAAAATAATGTAAACAAAATATATATTCTTACCCTCCTGTCCATGGACGTTTAATCCAAAGAAAGTAAAAGCGATCCATAAACTCCTAATGACACACTTGTGGTTTTGGGCGGGCATGATGTCCAAAGTCTAGACCGAGAAGCAAGGTGCGTTGCTCTATCTGATTCTAGTTCTGCAAAGTTACTCAAAACTACTTAATATGAACTATTGGATGAGATCTCTGGATCTTTAACGCCCCTCCTTCTGAATATGAAGGCAAAAGTTGCAGAAACAGAACACCAGAGTCTCTACAGCGACTATAACTAATAACAACCAAATTAGGTTTTTCGTGGCATACGTTTGTTAATGTAATAAAAGGGTCAGCGTAGTCAGTATACTTTCGCATACTTTGGTATCACTCATATTCTACCCAAAATAAATTGTACCTTGTGCGCCATCTGGTAAAATGTGGGAACAACAAAAGAAAACCACGCAACATAAGGTCCAGAGAAAACACCAAAGAAATAATATGGCAAGTTATTTGCTTGAGTAAAAATCTATTTATAGTGGTCTGCATACAGTTGAAACATTTAAAAACATATACATTCTGAATGGTAGAAAGATTAGACTTTATAATATTCCCCCATTTGCGGATCGTTTACCGCGCTTGTTAACTTTTCGGTCGTGTCGGCCTCTGTCGCACAGCCGCTCGAGCAGGCAATGCACTCACACCACGGCAGTTCGACCGATTTACGCATCGCGTGCGAGCTAACGCTTCTCGTGACAGATGCTTCGCAGGCAAATACCGCCTTCATTGCAGGAACTGTGACGAGGCAGCACGGGCGCAAGCTCTCCCAGTTCTCTACACGCGAAGGATGTGTTGTTCCTCGCTTTGAAACGGTAGGTCAGCACTCCAACATTGAGTTTTGTCGTGTACAATACTTGCAGGAGTTTGTGTAAATTTGTTTTGATCTCGTATTGTTTTCTGCAACCGCAGCGCTTAAAGGGTTAAGCTATGTTGGTGTGTGATTGCCGTTGGAAAGGGTGTGCGTGATGCCGCGCCAGCACACGTCAGAATGAGCGGCTGTAGGCACGCGATCGGATCTGTAGGAGTTTGCTTAATAAGGACGTTTCTAGGCTTTAAAGGCTTGGTCCATTCAGCTTACTTATCTCTACCGTTGGTTGTCCAATAGATTTATTATCTATTCTGTTGTGTTCTATTCTGTATTTTTTATTATAGGCTTATTATGTTTTTTTTCTGTTGTGTTATAATCTGTTCTGTTCTATTCTGTTCTATTCATTATATTACATTATTTTCTATTACTATGCAGCCCCTTAATATAACGAGCTGGTTGGTGGAAATGTCATTATTTCAGCAGGTCAAGTGACTTCTCTAATAGTCTATAACCTTAAATGCATTAAAAATTTCCAACAGTGCTTTATTTTCTTATTATGTAGTAGGCTAGAATTTTTTCTTGTGGGAAAACTTAACACACTTTGTAAAAACTCTTCAGCACCTTATAGGCTATTAATGTTAGTCTGGATACGAGTAATAGTTGTCACACGTAAGGTCATATTAATAGTATTACTATGTAAACCAGTGTCCCTTTATCTCACCTTCTACTGCGGATCATATCCGCTGCCCATCGAGTAGGGTCAGTATAACGGACCGTAGATCCTTCGTTTCATGTCAGCAGGAAGGCGTTCTGGTCCGATTCTGTGGGTCGCACAAGCTCTGTGTCGATCACGCTCACGCTCTGGGCTGCAATAGGGAGGATGGCGGGAGTGGAGCTCACTCTGTCTTCAGGGGACGTAACGGTGCTGAAGGAGGAGGTGGAGGAGGAGGAGAAGAAGAGAGAGGAGGAGGACATCCAGAAAACTCAAGTTATTCTGCAACTGCATCCAGGCCTCCACAGGTAATGACAACCTCATTGATTTAAGTCAGATGAGCTGTCAGTTTGATTCGTTTTGCAACATCATAAATATTGAACACATGTTAATGCATTTCTTCTCACATTGATATCACCATTGTCTTTCTGCACTGATGCAAACTCAGCTAAATAGGAATAAGCAACAGTATATCTCTATAATATGAAATGTTGTTACATGAAGGATTCTGTCGCCATCTACAGGCTGAACGATGACATGAGCACTACAGTCTTGGCAATACAGGCGTACCATGGTAAGACATCATCCATACTCCTCTATGAACTATGGAACATATTGTTTACATCGGTTACCTTGCATGCAACATAACCATCAATGCACATTGTATTATATCATAACTCTGGATCACCTCAGGATCCTATGACTCCGCCCAAGGAGAGGAAATAGAATATGGCTACCCGATCACCTGTGGAGAAAGCAGAGCGGTCCTGCTCTTCAAGAAGTTTGTGTGTCCTGGAATCAACGTTAGGTGTGTGAAGGTAGGTCCCGGCAAATGTGGAAGTTACCCAAACAGACCCCTTGTCAGAAATGATCTATTTTCTCAGTATCATATTTGGACCAAAACCTGAACCAAACAATGGTTATCTGCATCTTGCCCCCTTTTTGTGTGAATGAAAGATATGATGTGACTATCTGTGTGGTCCTCCCTCCAGTTCCATGATCAGCTCATCAGCCCCAAGCAGTTTGTCCACCTGGCGGGGAAGGCCACCCTCAAGGACTGGAAGAGGGCCATCAGGTTGGGGGGTGTAATGTTGAGGTACCTGCTTTATTTACCTGTTGACTAATGTTGAGGGTGTAATGTTGAGATACCTGCTTTATTTACCTGTTGACTGAAATTGAGGGTGTAATGTTGAGGTACAGCCTGCTTTATTTACCTGTTGACTAATGTTGAGGGTGTAATGTTGAGGTACCTGCTTTATTTACCTGTTGACTGATATTGAGGGTGTAATGTTGAGGTACAGCCTGCTTTATTTACCTGTTGACTGATATTGAGGGTGTAATGTTGAGGTACCTGCTTTATTTACCTGTTGACTAATGTTGAGGGTGTAATGTTGAGGTATAGCCTGCTTTATTTACCTGTTGACTAATGTTGAGGGTGTAATGTTGAGGTACAGCCTGCTTTATTTACCTGTTGACTGATATTAAAGATATAATGTTGAGGGATAGCCTGCTTTATTCACATGTTTACTTATATTAAGGGTATAATGTTGTGGTATTACCTGCCTTATTTACATGTCTGCTTTTAAGGGTGTTATGCTGCGGTATAGCCTGCTTTATTTACATGTCTTCTATTAAGGGGGTAATGTTGAGGTACAGCCTTCTTTATATACCTGTTTATGTTGGTTATTTACTTTAGTTAGTATTTAGTTATTTACACATCCAAAGTGACTGACAGTGAGTTCAGATACAGGTCATAAAGGAGGAAGTAGGGGTTAGGGCTTGTGTTATGAATCTCTCTAACCAGGGTAAATATAATATCGCATCACATGATTTTATCCCAGTGATTTAATTGGTTCTTGCTCAAGGGGTTCGTCTGGGTGGGAGCTTGCCAGTAAATTCCTGAGCTAGCGTGGGAGTGACATTATTGTGGTATGGATCTAATAACACCCAGAACAATCTGCCAAGCGGCGCGTTTCTCCCTTCTTCATGTTGGCACTTGTTTGTTCTGTCCTGTGTTTAAACCTACTCTTCAGCTCGACAATGCCAGTGTTTCTCTCCAGGTGGATTGGTGGATGGTGGATTTAAAATACAAAATCACAAACTATTCAGAATACTTTGAATTTACTTCATATTATTATCATAACACCAGTGATAACAACAACTTATACAAGTTGACCCACTGTATGACTCTATTTGCAACCATCTTGTATCCTTTACAGGAGAATGATGCATTCCGGCCAGATCGATTTCTACCAGCACGCCGCTGTGTGTACCAACACCTGCCGCAGCACTAAGTCTGATGTGGTGGTCGACGGTACAGGGCTCTCCCCAGGACGCCCCTGGCAGCGTCCCACCTACACCATGGCCTCCCAGGGTCTGGGAGCACAGCCGGGGCCCCTGCAAGGTCCCCTTACTTTTCAATTAACTTTCAGTTTCTATAAAACGCAAGAAATGGATTGATCTGACATTATTAAAAGATAGGAATCTTTGTTAATCTGCTGATAAATGTGACGAAACAGAGGCGAGCTAAACTTGAAAAGAAGAATTCGCCATCACTTGCATTCAGCCGTCTTTGATGCTGCACCGCATCCCTCTGAGACTTCTGAGCTGCCAGATTAACATCTCTGGATAATACAGACTATTCTTTGACCTTGGTGCTGTTCCCTAAGCTGAGCAGTTCACAGGCTGCACCCAGCCTACTTTACAGATCTCGGGTTGGACTAACCTGCATTATTCAGCAAGAATCAATGATGGGAGAAGTTTTGAGGGGGTGTTCACTAGTTGTTCATTACTCTTCTCATGACAGGAGACATTGTTAATGGTATATACCCAGCTGTGGAGCAGAAGTTCACCATGACGTCCAAGTTGAGTTCTGGTCTGCTTCTCCCTGCGAGTCCATCCAACGGACTGATCAACAGAAGGAAGAGGCTTCATGCACCTGGTCAGTTCTTAGATAGAAGTGTATTAATTTAAATGCACACAAACATGCTCGCACACTGGACACACACACACACAATCAGGATTTAATCAATGATCTAGCATTATTCTGCCACCGTTAGATGGTTTTTGGAGCTTCTGGAAGGCCGTGGCAAACAGTGGGCTGATGAGCAAGGTCCTGTCCAGCATCCAGACCCAGCTGGAGGCCGCCCTCACAGGCCTGGACCTCCGCATGAGAGAAGCTCAACTCCAGGCCAGAGGTGAGATCTGACGCGGTGATCCAGAGAATCCCTCTGCTATAAAAAAAGAATCAATCAGTTGTCCTTAAGATGGACTCCTGCAGAATATTATGAATATTCTAAAGCATAACATAAGGATTCATGTTTTTGTGCTCTATATTCATATCCATGTTATTCGTTTACGGAAGTTGAAACATGTTGTGAGATGGGTCTTGGAAAATGTTTTTATTGTTGATGGAGATGAAGGTTTTGGCACATATACAATATGCACAGGAGATGGTAGGTAAGCAAGTTGCCATTTGTATTGACTTTCATCAGATGCCACGATGCTCCACTCCCTTTGTGAGATGCTTGGGCTGCTTGACTCGGTGGAGAACGCTCTGGACCAGAGACATGCAGAGACAGACCAACAGAATCTGGACCAGAGACAAGGAGAGACAGACCACCAGAGTCTGGAGCAGAGAGGAAGCCACCCAGAAGACAGCCTGACTCACAACCCACTCTGTGGTAAGGTGATTTTGGTTAGAGGTGTTGTATGGATTAAACAAGGTTATGATTCACATATCACATCACATCATTTCACATCATGTCAGTTGATCACTCAATCAATCATTCAAGCATCCAACTTTATTATATAATGTCAAAAGACAAAAGTGTCCCGTTGTTGACCAATCAGAATGAAGTATTTGACAATGCTGTGGCATAACATATAATATCCTCGTGACACTGTATGTTCTGTTGTTAAGTCTCTGGCCCAAAGACAGGGGACCAGGGGAGGTGTTTTGAAGAGGCCGTCTCCAACCTAAACTTGTCTTCAAAGCGGATGCTGGGACAGCACCATCCCCTCAGCCGGGCTCAGACCCCCCACCGCGCTTCACCTGGGGTCCCCACCAAGCGAATCATCGGGTCTCTTCCGGAACCAGGAGCACCGCCGCAAGACCTGGTCCGGCTCACCCCCAAGCCCCTCTCCCACATCGCCCCCACCCTCCCCAGGGTGCGGCGCCACACCGCGGGGGTCATACACAGGGTGGGGAGGGGGGGCGGACACGGACAGATGGCCGCACCGGGGGGAGGGTACGAGGGCACGGACAGGGGTAGGGTTCTGAGCAGTCCACCGAGGGAAGGGAATGGAGAGAAACATGGCACAGCAGGGGGCCACAGAGATGCCGCCATGAGATCTACGTCGGGGAAAGACGGCCACGTCTTCCGGAGGGGGGAGCTAGTGTCCTGGGAGAGGGGTCATGGAGACGGAGACGGGGCTGCAGCGAGGAAACGGGCGTCAAAGAAACAGAAAAGGCAGCGATGACCGTCGACGTGAAGGGGTGTGTGTAGCGGTGTGCGTGGGGGCCGGGAGCGCATGTTCGGATAACATAGGCACTAGGACACCTTGTAGGGCTGCTCTTCCCCTCAAACAGACTGGCAGAAGAGATGGTTTCTCTCTTGTAGTGTTATCTTGTAGTGTTATCATTCTTTTCTAAATGATAACAGATTTTATAGAGTAAAAGCTACATTAAGTTAAACGCCGGAAAATGTAGCAAAAGTGGCAAAGTTGTGAAGATCACTTTAATGTCCTTAATTTAATGTCCTTAATAATTTAACAACACAAGAAGTCCAGATTAAGGTTTTTGCTTCATTATTGCACATTGTGGATAGCAATACATTATGGTATTTTTTATCTTTATTTTAAATTACGGTCTTTATAGGGGGTTTATTAATATACTTGTGTTTATATAAACTAAAAGAAATGAACCTAAGTAATAACCTTACCTCCATATGCAGCTATATTTATAAATTACGTGAGATTATGCTGATGTCTTGTCCCAATTGTAGTATTCTCCCTTTATTTCTTATTTTACAATCTCTATTTGATTCAAATGTAGTCCTATGTAAAGTAGAGGAAAAATTTAAATCTTACTTTAAGTTTTTGATTTAGTTTGACTAAGGGAATAATATAATGTGTAATTAGTTTGTAAGCTTGACCTATTGTACCTATGCACCCAGCATTTACTGCCAAATTCTACAGTTTAGGGTTACAATCAGCATACGTGTTCAGTACTCTACGATGACCAGCAAAGGGGCTCTTGTCTGAATCAGGGAAACTTTTGCACTACTTGACTTTAGGCACATGACGGTTCTTTTCCTTGTCTTTGCTATTAAACCTTGCATATAAAATATGTCCTGTATAGTTGTTATACCAGATTAAATTGCAACAATAAATGACCAAGTGCTCCTCTGAAACCAAGGAATAGGTTACTGGATGAAATATGAAATGCACTTTGAAATGGTGACTTTTGGTGAACTTTTTTAAAGATATATGCTAGAACAAAATCGACATAGTTTGTTTAAACGTTGGTCCTACCATAAGCGTCATACGAGCCATGCTTTGGTCCTATCTGATTGCTTTGCTTATCACGGCCTTGAGTTGTCTTGAACGATACTGAGCCCATCCATGTTAACTCTCCTTTCCTTTGGATCAATATATTTTTTAATGCACAGCATCATCTCTTGCATTATAAGGTTATCCCATTTAATTGGCATGGATAAAATGACGCTTCATCTTAAAATCTATTGGAACAGTATATGCCCTGAACGAGACAGACAATTTGGATCACCCTGGATCATGGAGGTGTGATTGCACTTGTATGTTTGAGAAAGACGTTTTCCTTATTTGTTAAATTAAGTAATTTGCAAGGCAGTAGGCCTACATCGTTCATCATCTATGATGACATTCACGCGGAAATACACAAGTGTATAGGTCCGTCTCACTGCAGGACAATGTGTTTATTCGCTCACGCCTCTTAACCGAATCTCTACAATCTCCTGCTCACATGGGAACACGGCGTGCGTAACGCCCTCATGATCCAATTGAGCCATCGTTATTTCTGTCAACGACACCGGTTCCAACAATATGTTGGATCATTCCCTTTGGCCATAAAGCAGGGCGCAGCAGATGAAGGTGTCTCATTTCAATGCTCTGTTCAATCACGTGGTTGTGTGGGGTGAATGCTCAAGTAATTTATGACCAAATAAAACAGCTAGGATGTTCAATTGGAATAGAATATATATATTTTTATATATTTTATTACATATTATTACAACGCATATATATGTATATATATTCACATTTTTATTATATATATTTATATTATATGTTTATTTAATAATATATATTTAATATATATAAAAATACTAAATATATATATTATCTATATATATACTATATATATAATATCATATATCATATTATCATATCATATTATAATATATTATGCTCACATTTTAAAAGACCATTAATTCAAAACATAAATTATTGCACACAAATAATGCATAGGATCAGCATTATTCGATTTTTGACAGTCTTGGAATTTCCAATGCTCCATCGCATCCATGTCGCTGATACGAGTGGGGTTAAAGTTTCTTCATACTAGACAGCATCACTTGGGGGCGCCAATATCCCACCATTTCATCTGTGGAGCGTAGAGAGAGAAAAAGTGTTTACACTGACGTCAGTTAGCAGGACTAGCACTGCCCCGTTCGGTTCAGTGTCTCTCAACTCCGCACACCAAGAAGTCTGTAATAGATGATAGATGTACTTCATATTACATTTTCCACGTGCCGGACCTTAAGGAGTCACTGAAATGAATTCTTGTGCACGTTGGAAATGGACTAAAACTGCAAAATGAACACTTGCGCGTTTTTGCTGATTTTGACTGTTCAAATCTACGCTGATGGCATCGAGGGGCCAACAGGTAAGACTTATATGCTTGATCTCAAACTCGGGGAAGTTTGGTAGCTGGATCACTGATCAATTATCTTCGAGGAAGCACTTCTCACTGGGTTAACAACTTTGTGTCGCTAAGAGTCTACAAGGTCCTGGTGCCAAGGTCCTGCCTGAAATAATGACACAATGAATAGGTACAACGGTCTGTCTGGCATATCCTGGCAACTGTATCTCTAACTTAAATCAAAGCGTCTCTAACTTTATATTATCAAACAAAGAGGTAGCACTGGTGCTCACTTTGGGGAGGTTACGGCTGGTACCTACTGGGCAGAAGCGCGCTCCCCTTCCTCCCAGCGGAATGCACTGCATTGTCTTGTGTTCGTTCAGGCTCACCTTTAAATGGACTGGCGATGGTGATATATGTGATGGGATATGAAACACGTTTTCACTGAACTTGCACACTTTATAAAAGTGCGCAATACATTTGTCATTCTGTCATTCTTGCATTTCAACATTTTGCAACTAAATTGTGCTATTTGGGGAGACGGAGTTGAATGTACCTCTAATATGCGCATGTGTGTGCAACAATATTTCCCGTACTGCTACATGGTGATTTATAGCTGTGATTAATAGCTGGTCTACGATGTTTATTTTGGTCTAAGGTTATTCCAAATTTTATTTACAGTACTGTCTTTATTTTCATATTTTAATTCAATTATATTCTTACAATTTAATGATATCCAGGGAAATATTTCTAAATTCAGACAGCACAATTACTGATTTGAGTCCATTTTACCAATGAAAATATAAAAGGTGTTTCAGCTTCTTTGATATTTTATTCTGATCAAATTAGAACATTTCGATACAGCCATTTTCTATTGATCTCACGTCTCCCACACGCACGCACGTACGCACGAATTTATACACCCAAACACACACACACACACACACACACACACACACACACACACACACACACACACACACACACACACACACACACACACACACACACTTTTATATCTGAGTGAAAGGGTTTTGGCTATATGCCAGGTACAAAATGTTGCCTTGATATTATAAAAACAGGGCTTTAACTTAGACATTTGATATTTGCAAAAAAAATCTCCAAAGCAGTTATTCGACTTATTTCTAAGCCTGTGTTATTCTAAGCAAGATCTGAGTTCCAGGTCTTGTTGCTCATTGATGTAGTGCTCTGTGCTGTGACCAGCGTCCTTCATCTGGAGATGTGTTATCAAAGATCATGGCAGCAGATTTACCAGGTGAATGTGTCTTCTTAGAAAGACAAGTGGAGCAGATCATTAAAAGGAATGGGCAGAGACACAAGACGGATCTCATCACTGAGTTCATTAAACGTGCTCAGTGGAACAGCGGTTCTTCAGTAAGGATCGGTGAGATAATGTCAACCAAATGAACATGCTGTTGGTTATTTAGTTGGGTTGCTGGGGCGTTGCGAGCCCCACCATCTGGGCTATTACCCTCCCATTAGCCAATCCAAGCTCTGGATGGCATTTTTGGTGAATTAAGGCTCATCCCCGAAACTCACACATAACTTCCGTGGGAACGCTATCACACAGAAGGTGTCTCACTGTTAGCCTTGGTGAGAACATCAACAGACAGAAGTTATCTTAACCTCGGTGAGAACAGCAACAGACAGAAGGTATCTTAACCTCTGTGAGAACAGCAAAAGACAGAAGGTATTTGAACCTCGCTGAGAACAGCGGCACGCAGACATTCACTCAATCCAGCCTTTTGCACAACTCAGGGCCATTGTGCCAGTCAAATTGAAATAAATTATTTCCATATCGAGCGTCTTTTCTACAGTCTCGTCTGTGAGGATAATGAAAAGGTTTTGTCTGTCCTACTTTGAACTGAAGCTGGGTCATGGAAACCAATCGTACCTCCTTCTCTGTTCAACAACCTGTGTCAGATAGGAAGGATCCTGGCCACCCTTTCCTTATTTCAATGCTGCAAATCCTAGTCTGATGCTTGTACATCTCTTTGCTTCCCGATGGGAATGGCAAGGATTTTTCGCTGGCCATCTGTCCGCTCACTGTTACTGTAGAGTACCATGGTCTGGAGTGACGTCATCCGGGCTGATTGTGCTGTGTCACAAATCAAACGTTCTAGCGCCAGACAATGCTAAAGCCTGATGTTCCGTCCATGACTGACCTTTAGGGAAGGCGAATGAAGAGAGAATGGAAGGGAAGGGAGGAAGGAAGCTAGGAAGTTTTTAAGGAAGTATGGGTGGAGAATTATTTATAAAATGTGTGCTGTTTGTTCAGCATAATATCAATGGCATGATTAAAAATATGTACATTTGCATGTGTTATTGTTCTGGTAGCACAGTTCATCACTGAAATAGTTGGTTAATTAACAGTGAGCTGGATGCAGATTTCAAGCACAACTACTTAGTAATGAAGCACACTGTTGAAGTTGTTTTTGGATGGTAATGTGCTACAGATATGGTGGTTAAGCCAGGCCACAAGGCCAGTACTGTGGGTAGAGAGTGAGAGGCGGGCTGGATTGGTCCTAAATGTTCTCCTGAAGAAATGGCTGGTTTCCATCTTAGTGGGAGTCTGGGCAATATGACAGAAATCTGTCCCAAAAAAAAAGACACAGCAGGAAGTATCTGAAAAATTGAGAAAATGGCGATAGGGATAGAGAGGGTGTGAAAGAATGGGAGATTGATAGGTTACACAGATCATCACCCACTGTTGGTTTTTCTTTCTTTTTTTGTCTAGCAGAGACTAAAGCTGGATTTTCTGTGGCCCATGGGTGGTGTCCATTTTGCCTTGAGCAGTTCTGTGTGATTAGGCGTTTGAGGAGAGGAGTGGTCACTCTGCAGCCTGTTTGCTGACCTCCCTCGCTCTGATCTTTCGCTGCGCCGGGAGTTGTGGAGGAACGCCAGTTCCCGACTGGCTCACTCCTTTTGCCGACCTGGAATATGAAACTATCCATCTGTATGTTCAGAGAATTGTACCAGATGCCAGGGCCCTGGTTTGTGTGCCCTCTCCCTGTGAGCTCAGGCGTAGCCAATTGGCAAGCATGTCTCAAAACTATAGTTTCATTTGTTAAAGCTTATGAGATTTGTCCTTTTCATTTATATGTCTATTTATGTCCGCAGACATTTGTGTTTAATATAGAAGCAGTTGGCTATGTTTTATTCAGCCATAGTGCCTGTGTATGCTTCTCCTTCGCCGCTCTTTCCTCCCCTTCGTCTTCCTGCTGGTTGTAATTGGCTGTGCGAGGTAGTGGTTGAGCATGTCTGAGTCCTCTTGACTCGTCTGCTTGCTCTGCAGAAAGGTCAAGCGCTGGGTGGTGAGCATGTTTGTGTGGCCGAGGCAAAGTGCCTCTGGAGGTCTCCTGAGTCGAGGGCATGCCTTCCACACGATCACGTCCGTGTCTCCTCCAGAGGGGGGGCCCAGCCTTCACCTCCCTCCCTTAGCCTCTCCCTTGCTCTCTTAGCCTTACTCACCCTTAGCCTCACCCACCCTTAGCCTCACTCACCCTTAGCCTCACCCACCCTTAGCCTCACTCACCCTTAGCCTCACCCACCCTTAGCCTCACTCACCCTTAGCCTCACTCACCCTTAGCCTCACCCACCCTTAGCCTCATTCACCCATAGCCTGACTCACCCTTAGCCTGACTCTCCCTTAGCCTCTCCTAGCTCTCTTAGCCTCCCTCACCCTTAGCATCACCCACCCTTAGCCTCACTCACCCTTAGCCTCATTCACCCATAGCCTGACTCACCCTTAGCCTCTCCCTAGCTCTCTTAGTCTCCCTCACCCTTAGCATCACTCACTCTTATCCTCACTCACCCTTAGTCTCTCCCTTGCTCTCTAAGCCTCTCCCTCTCTTAGCCTTATTCTCTCTTAGCCTCTCCCTTGCAAAGCATCTCCCTCCCTTAGCCTTTCACTCTCTCTCTAAGCTTCTCCCTTGCTCTCTAAGACTTATTCTCTCTCAGCCTCTCTCTCTTAGCCTCTCCCTTGCAAAGCCTCTCCCTCCCATTATCCTCTCCCTCTCTCTCTTAGCCTCTCCCTTGCTCTCTTAGCCTCACTCACATTCAGCCTCTCCTCTCTCTCTGAGATTCTCCCTCTCTCTCTTAGCATCTCTCTTGCTCTCTTAGCCTCCTTCCCATTTAGCCTCTCCCTCTCTCTCTTAGCCTCTCCTTCTCTCTCTTTGCCTCTCCAGCTCTCTCTTAGAATCTCTCTCTCCTCTCTTAGCCTCTCCCTCTCCTTCTCAGCCTCTCCCTCTCTCTCTTAGCCTCACTGACATTTAGCCTCTCCCTCTCTCTCTTAGCCTCACTCACATTTAGCCTCTCCCTCTCTCTCTTAGCCTCACTCACATTTAGCCTCTCCCTCTCTCTCTTAGCCTCACTCACATTTAGCCTCTCCCTCTCTCTCTTAGCCTCACTCACATTTAGCCTCTCCCTCTCTCTCTTAGCTTCTACTTCTCTTTCTTAGCCTGCTCTGCCATAGCAGGGGGCCGTGGCTATTTCAGGAAGCTAACACAAAGCTCTTGAAAGGGGCCACTCTAAGAGACAGTGAGGCAGTATAATTACACCTGACACTTATTATCCAGAGCATTATTAAGGTCAGGAATCACGACCGGTCCATAGGGCCCACGAGTGGAGAGCCACAAAACTAATTTTGGTCCTTTAGAAAAGAGCTAAGTGAGCATGCAACATTAGACACTGAGGCGTAGACGTTATTGTGGCGTCACTTGACCTATGCACATTTTCCTATTGTGGGTCAAGATTGGTGGCTGAGCATTGAGGTGAACGGAGCTAATCAGCATGCTGTGTGTAGTATCCATTGAGACTCAAGGCCTGTGTAAGAAGTATGTCCTTGTGCTTCCATTTCATATGGAGACGGAGATCCTGTAATTCTGCTCTATTGTTCTTGACCATGTTAGTTATTTAATGTAAATTACTCCCTTATTATAATTCGTTAGCATCAAATTTTTGTAGGGAGGCCTTTTCATTTCACAGTACTATTTCTCATGCTGAGCCATATGCTGTCAATGTTTACAGCAGATTGTACAAAGATATTAAAAAGTGTGTGTGTGTTTTAGCATGTGCGTGTGTCTGTGCCGGTGTGTGTGTGTGTGTCAGTAAACACTGTGAAGTCAGCAACAAAAGTCAGGGAAGATCTGCGCGGCAGGCGGGTCATCTGCTGTCTGATCAGACGGCTCAGAATCTGTTCAGGTGCTTGTGTTGTGGCCCCGGGGCCCCTGAGTCCCTCGCTGGCCAGGCAGAGTTCCCCTTTGTCCCTAGAACTATGTGTAGCCAGTGGCCGGCGTGGCCGTTAGCCTGTCCTCCCTCCTGCTGGCGTCACAGAGCCATGCTCTCATCCGACTCAGGTGATCATAATGTAATATCATTCTTTCAAGTCACTTTACTTAGATTCATCAAAGTGGCGCCTGGTGTGACCCCAGGCTTTTCAAGTAGTGCTGGGAATCCAGCGTCCAGGCATCGTTTTAGGGGGAGGACTGGCTGCTGGGTTTTACTCAGGTGGGATGTTTCCAATATTGTTCCGAGCAAGGCACAGATGCCTCTGAAAATCCCCTCCAACATCAAAGAACCAGTTAGACAGGCTTATTACCATACACTGTTTTATACATTACAAAAGCGGCCGTCTGAGTAATTGTGCGATGAACGTTTTTGAAAGCAAGTACTCCAAACACTGTACTATTATTAAATGGATAATGTAAAACCGGGAAGGTACCGGTTAACAGAGACAACACATTTCTTGCAACTCCAGAATAGTGTGTTTGCCTGGATCAGCTCTGCCTGAGTGTGGAGCGCGAGAGGGAACACGAGGAGAGGCAGCGGCTGGGAGTTGCCGCCGAGCTAGCGTTTCTTTATGTGCCTCCCTGAGGTAGCGAGCTTCAATATGCAGAAAGTGGGTCTGCAAGACTGATGCTGTAACGGCTGCTCCCGGTCCCCACCCGGAGGAGAGCGGCTCTGCTCTGAGCTTTATTTTTAGCCATCGGCGTCGTTCACTTCGTTACAGTCGTGTTTCCGCAGGAGCACGGGCACGTCCGCAGTCCCTCTGTTCCTCGGGTGAACAGCGGCGTTCCGGACCGGCGTGCCCGCTGGAGCCACGTCAAGTTCTGACCTGTCGCGCAAGATATCTGTTGCATGGAATTTGAACCCCCTCGCGTTCCACAGGAAGTCAAAACAGCCCGCTCAGATCTATTCTTCTCCCGCCAGCTCCGTAATGGAAGCAGGTGTGTGTTGGTTTTGTGCAGTGATGCCTGCCACCTCAAACAAAGCTTTACTTCCTGTCTTACCGATGCGGCCCTTTAGGCAAAGACATCTCCTCTCCTAGGTCCTCGACGGGTACTCCTATCAGCTCCAGACTTATCTCCCAACGCCGCACACGCCTTCCCTCCTAAATGAACACAATGACATGGCACGGAGCTGTGAGGGACCTTCGATACACTGCAACTATGTGCTGCCAAACTGTATAATTTCAGTGGTGATTGACCACTTGCATCGCTCTTACCTGGAAACACTCTCCGCCCTGTACCCTTCAATTGACTTCCCCATGAAACGAGAGCCTCCTGTCTTTGTCTTGCAAGGCATCTGACACTTTGTGTACCTGTGACCGCTTGGAAACAAGGAAAGGCAGGTTCTGACAGCGGGAGCCATTATAGACTGTGATTATAGGCTGTCGCTGTATGATGAGTCTGCTACTAAGTCACTGTCGCCAGATTGTACCTATATAAACCTGGAGATAGGGAGAGGCTATAGTTTAGATATTATAGTCAGCCATTGTTAATATGTCAATTATTAACAATACGCCGTAGTGAATACAGTAGGTAAAAGTACATTTTAAATTCTGGTCGATTAGTCAATAGTAACATCTATAGTAGCCAGTCCCAGCAATCTGCAGTCTACATAATCTCAGCCCACTTGAAGTAGCCTGTTTAGTGATGGTAGTAAAGTGGGTTCAGGAACTCTACACCTGCTGGCTCTGTTCTGATTCAGCTGCTGAAGGGAAACGATTGAACAAAAAGGGAGATCTATTGATCCCCCCCCCCCCCCCCCGGCCATCTCAGCATCGACGGTGACAGACCCATGGATCCACCAGAGTAGTCTGTCAAAAACACTGGTTTTGATTCGTGGTGTGATGTGTGCCATGTCGTCCTTAGATTAATGCATGACGGACATGTGGGAGGCCGTGCCCCACTTTCCTCCATCTCCCTCGTGAGGAACGATGGCCGATTGCACCGATGCAGTCAATGTGGAACGTCTGCGGCCCAGACACGGCCGATTGCACTGAGCCCCGGTCATGTTATTTCATTATTTTTTCCTTCTCCTTGACAAGGGGGGCAGTGTTGCCTTGGGACTAATGGATGAATGAACGCACTGCCAGTGTATTAACACACTGGGAGTCAGCGAGACTGGGGCTGCTAATCAGGAGCGATGGCGCCAGTGAACTGCTTTTACCTTCGGTCAGCAGCAACCGCTCTGTTAATTGGTATGATGTAAAGTCTGCTGTTTGCTCTTCTGCGGCTCTGCCACTGAAGTATGAGTACATGGCCGCTGTCTCAGGGCTCATCCGCATTCCATAAGTCAGGGTGCAGATGTGGAATGGCTTTGGCAGAGCGGTGAATTACTGCCACCCGGCAGAGCAACCGCGGCCCCTCGGGGGTCCATCGATCCGTTCGTCTGCCATCGTGTCCCAGGGAGACGACCAATCTCCCCACACCGTCTCCCTGAAAGAAAAAGAATCCTGCTTTTTTTTTTTCTTCCATTCCAGTCTGCACGGTTCATCCCACAGGCTTGAGGGGAGGGGGGTGGGTGGGTGGGGGGCTGGGGGGGATAGAAAGAGAGACAGAGAGACAGACAGACAGAGAGAGAGAGAGGGGAGCAGGTGATCCCTCCGGGAGACATCATGGGATTAAAGGGGGAGGGGAGGGGAGGGGGGGTGCAGGCTGCGTGGTCCCAAGCTGGGTGAGAAACGCAGCGTCGGCCTTTGATGTCAGCCTCCATGGTAGACTGAAGTCAGCATCGTTGGTTGGTCTAGAAATTATTGAAGAAGACAGAAAATCGGAAGAAATGCCCGGACGCCCAGAGCCGCAGTAGCAATGAAAATGCAAGAAAAATGCAAATTGTGGATTATGGGTATTGCCGCTATGGGTGGCCACGTGTGTTTGTGTGAGCATATGGAAAGAGGCGTATGGCTGATTGTCGCCACCTGATTATAAGTAAATATTTGCAGAGCTCCACGGGCACGTTTGAACGTATAAATCAAAGTCATGTGTGGTGGGTTTGTTTGTGTAATTTTTGTAACAGTGTTAACATTTTAGTAGAGATAAATTAGCATAACATCCATATCCATCCCATGAAAAACGCAACCCTGCTAATATGAAAGCAACTCTGCTCTGGCCATTGAAACCAACAGATAAGAAAGAGTGTGTGTGTGTGTGTGTGTGTGTGTGTGTGTGTGTGTGTGTGTGTGTTTGTGAGTACCAAATGACCATGTGTGTGTGGGAGTGTGTATGAGTGAGAAACAAAGTACCCAGTGTGTGTGTGTGTGTGTGTGTGTGTGTGTGTGTGTGTGTGTGTGAGTGAGTACCAAATTACCAAGTGTGTGTGTGGCAGTGTGTGCGAGACCTCGTCGCAGGTCTGTGACTTGGCCCTTCGTCTGCGGTCTGCTGGGTAATTAAGGAACAGCTTAGTGCTGGATTACGCCTGATCACCACCGGGGACGGGGTGAGGAGGCATCCGGCTAATGCTGGTTCATATGGCTAATACTGCTGGTTCATATGGCTAATACTGCTGGTTGATATGGCTCATACTGCTGGTTATTATGTCTAATACTGCTGGTTCATATGGCTCATACTGCTGTTTGATATGGCTCGTACTGCTGGTTCATATGGCTAATACTGCTGGTTGATATGGCTCATACTGCATGTTGATATGGCTCATACTGCTGGTTGATATGGCTCATACTGCTGGTTGATATGGCTCATACTGCTGGTTGATATGGCTAATACTGCTGGTTGATATGGCTCATACTGCTGGTTCATATGGCTAATACTGCTGGTTGATATGGCCCATACTGCTGGTTCATATGGCTAATACTGCTGGTTCATATGGCTCATACTGCTGGTTCATATGGCTTGTACTGCTGGTTGATATGTCTAATACTGCTGGTTACTATTGCTAATACCACTGGTTATTATGGATAATACTGCTGTTTATTATTGTTAATACTACTGGTTATTATGGCTTATTGCACGGTTCTTCTTGATGCTGTAGAATGCTCCGGTCACATGCATGGGCCTTCCCGACATCCGGCGGTCAATTCATTTTTGATAATTGACTGTTGCTAAGCATAATTGACCACTGTCAAGGAAAGGGATTTTTTTTGCCTCTGATTCAGGTCTTTCGTATCACTACGTAAGTAGTCCGGTAACTTAACATCCCCAGCGTATTCGGCTACTAAGCGACGTCCACCTCTTTGGCAAACTATTTCTCCGCTGATCAACACTACGAATGATAGCAAATAAATTGTACATGACACAATGGTGAAGTAATTTTTTAGTTTTGGCAAGTACCCATGTTATCAGCGGGATAATGTATAGAACGCCGTCAAGCAAGGCACCTCCGCTTTGCACTGTCTGGGCTTTTTTTCCCTATAATTACCGGCGTTCTATACATTATCCCTTACTTATACTACTGGTTATTATGGCTAATACTGCTTGTTATTACTGCTCATACTACTGTATAATGTGGCTTATACTACTGGTTTATATTGCTAATAATAGTGGTTATTATGGCTAATACTACTGGTTGTTATGGATATCACTGCTGGTTATTATGGCTCTACTATTTCTGGTTATTATAGATTATACTGCTGGTATTACGGCTAATACTACTGGTTATTATGGCTAATACCGCTGGTTATTATGGCTAATGCCGCTGGTTATCATTGTCTATACTACCTGGTATCTTGGCGGATACTATTGGTTAGCACCAATATCATGAGTATCAACATCAATGTGACGACCTTGATGTCGATATCGATGTCTGCCTTTGTTTTGTTTGGCAGCACTGCTACACTACTCTATGTTGTGCAATGTACATTTTTAGCTTTAGCTGTTATCCTCACATATTCTCACAGATTTTCATAATTTTTCTCCAACTCATTAGATCACACTTCCCTGTGTTCACCCCGGAGGTATTTCATCGAGTGGTGGGCTCGGCGTGATGTACACCACCAGCGCGCTGGCTCTGGTGTTTGTGTGAAGACATACATGGAGTCTCTCTCTCTCCCACATACACAGAGAGCATGTTGGCTCTCTCTCTCTCTCTCTCTCTCTCTCTCTCTCTCTCTCTCTCTCTCTCTCTCTCTCTCTCTCTCTCTCTCTCTCTCTCTCTCTCTCTCTCTCTCTCTCTCTCTCTCTCCCTCTCTCCCTCTCTCACACACAAAAACACACACAGATACACACACACACTTAGTATTTCAGAGATATTTTAGCAGAATGTAATTAATGTTCTCATTAACGGAGTGAAGGAGCTGTAAGGCAGAACTAAATGTCTGAGACCCCAGGGGTGTCTGTTGGAGGAGGCCCTTTACTGCTACACAAATTGGCTGTTTCCTGAAATGGATCGGCGTTGAGACACAAAAGGTTGCAGGACAGTGCTTTCCCCTAGCTAGAGCAGGCTGTTATCGGCCATTCGCAGCCGAGGGAACCCGTTCGCTGGAGCTGCTCGCTCACCTCCTTCAGGGGAGACATTTGTTTCTTCTTCTTCTTCTTCTTCTTCTTCTTTTTCTTGTTTTTCTTTTTCTTCTTCCTCTTCTTTTCCTTCTTTTTAGGATATGAAACCAGCATTAAAGAGACGACCAGCAGCGATGAAGTGTTTTTTATCCACACTCAGAAAGGTTAGACGACTTCACTGCTTATAAAACAGGATTTGCTGCAGAGCCCTGGGAGCTCCAGGAAGGTAGCCTGGCTGTTGCCAGACCAAGCTCAATCGTAGATTGCACGTTGGTCTGGGGAAGCTACTGTCATTTTCTTCAGCAAAAGAGTCCTGATCAATGGGCCTAGTTCAAATGACTCTGTACGCAATTGGCTGCTTGCCGTCGCTTCCCTTGTCGTCATTGTGTTAAACCAGCCAATAGCGCGCCAGGGGGAAAAGCCAGCTTGGTGATTGGCTCCCGCAAAAATGTATCGAAACTAGAACGAAATGTATTGCTCTTCTCCAGACCCTTCTGCAGGGCGAACTCAAATCGCCAGCAGAATGGGCGGGGCTACCCAGTCTACCAGGAAGGAAAATATTGTTGACATTAATTGTCCAAGGAACCGCTCTACCTTCCCCAACAGTATGCAGGTTTTACCTTTTTTGAGAGGAAGTGGGCAGGGGCATTTTTAAAGATAATCCTGCCACAGGTTTGAGCAACTAGGAGGCCCAGCATTGTCACCACGTCATCGCGCTGCCAGAACACAAGACAGGAATGCTTTTCCTAATTCTTGATTCTCCTTTCAGAGTCAGGGCCTGACACTTTAAGCCCATCTCTGTCGGTTAAGGCAAGCGGAGCACCTGGGAGTGGGATTTCATTGGAAGTGGTTGTGGTGCTGCTGGTGGCTCAGAGACGTACTCTGCCTCAGAAGAATTAGCTGCTCTTTACCTCCCAGATGAGGCCCTCTCTGCTTTGCTTTCTGTCTGCTAGTTTGGGTCCCTCCCCCGTTCTGGGGTGTGGGGGAGAGAGAGGGAGATAGAGGAGGGAGGGGTAGATCCATTTAGTAGTGAGAGCATGGAACTGTGGTTTTATCACTTAGTTCCCCTGACGCCAGCTGCCTTTGCTGACAGATTTAAGATTGGAATGTCTATCTGTCTGTATGTCTGCCCGCCTGTTTTTCTGTCTCTCTCCCTGAATTGGAAAAATTGGAAAAATAACATTTTATTTTTCAGCCCATTCGGATAAATTTCCTTTACACTGTGGGTGCCACCACTTCTATCTTCTATATGTTTGGGGTGGAATTAGAACAAAGCCTGAAAAAAGATGGATATAGGCCAGCGTGAGTAGAGGAGGTGTGATGGGACCTGTGATCATGAACTCTTCACAGTTAAATGCTTTTAGAAATGCTTTCTAGAAAAATACCTCCTCTCAAAATTTGACACTGAGGGGAGGTGTGTCTCACCAAGCTTGGAAACACCCTGGATCTCATTTCAAACTATTAATATCCTACAACCCTCGTTCTTGGGCTGGGGAGATAAAGAGATATAGAAAGAGGTGCCATTGTTATAGAAACCTCTCTCTCTCTCTCTCTCTCGGTCTCTCCCTCTCTCTGACCTTGTCCTGCTAAGCCGTAGGACAGCTCGGGGAGTGTCTTCATGGCCCATTTTGTGTGTGTGTGTGTGTGTGTGTGTGTGTGTGTGTGTGTGTGTGTGTGTGTGTGTGTGTGTGTGTGTGTGTGTGTGTGTGTGGGTGGGTGGGTGGGTGGGTGGGTGGGTGGGTGGGTGGGTGGAGGTAAGCTCCAGTATATCCTACCAGATATTTGTTTGTCCGAGTGTGTGTCTGCCTATACTGGGATAGAGGTAAGTTGTGTGTTTGTGTTGAGGTTTCTAGCAAGAAGATGTGTTACGTTTGTGTGTGTTTGTGAGACAGCCCGCGGGGTGTATGGTCAGGCAGGTAACTCTATCAATCAGCTCCTGCTGAACATTAACTCAATTACACTAACGTGTTTTCATGGCAACTGCAGCGCACAGGGCTCATAGCACACCTGGAAATAAAGATGTTTTTTTGTGTGTGTGTGTGTGTGTGTGTGTGTTTGTGCCTGTGCCTTTGTGTTTGAGGAATGGTTAATTGACACACCTGGGATCTCTGGTCTTCAATCTGGAAAGGGAACCCCAGATAACGAGTATTCTGGGATGGAGTTGCAACACTATGACAGTTTCATAAGTTTCACAAACATCCGATACACATACACACACAAATGATATGTATGGGAAGTGTGTGTAGTCCAAGCAGGAGATACCAGTTTCAAAATAAAGTAATATTTGTTCAAATGAAAACATATCAAATACACACTTATCAAATGTTATTGAGAGTGTATTCTCACAAATTAGGCATTCAAATGTAATATAATGATTATATTCTAAAATATGATTAACTCAAATCTCAATGAACTGGGCTTTTCACTTTATGGCCTCATTTTTGTTTCAACCAACTCTGTTGCTGCGTTAATGGTGGGCTCAGACAGCAGTTATTTTAAACTGGCCTGAAGTCTATGTAAAGGTTTCAAACACCAAGACTGACCACTTTAGAAATACACTTGTTAAAATCCCCTTCTGAACGCATCACCGACCATTGGATGAGTTTTCTCTGGTCGAATATCCCCGTAACGCAACGGGATACAAGCCGTCGGAACTGTGCCGTCTCCCCCCAGGAGTTGTGCTGTTAGGCTTTAATATAGTAGGACTGCTGGATCCCACACGAACGAGAGTGGTGCTCTCAGGGCTTGATGGTTCACCAGAGCTTCATACTGCAAGCCCTTGCTCTCCCACATGAGCCAGCTAGCGTTAGCCTCCGCTAACCTCTGAAATTGATCTCCAGGACCCTTGTAGATTTATATACTTGAATATTTATATATTCATACCGTACTCCTGCTTTCTCTTCTCCCTCAGGATAGATATATATCTAATATATACTTAATCTTCTCCCTCAGGAGAAATATATTGCCTGTATATCTACTCTCCTCCTGTGGCCCAGTGGGGAGGCAGTGGGTGAGATAAGGTTCTATCAGCCGAATAAAGCAGAGAACAATGTGTGGTTCTCCTTATCTCCATCATGCCTATTTAGGCTGCTGTCCCTTTCTCCTTTCTCTGTGTCTTTATTGAACAAAATGAGCAGGAATGTTGTGTCTTCAGGGCCAGTCAGATTAGAGTTGTCTAAGCCCTCTGTTTGACTCTGTGTGACTCAGATTAAATACTTTCAATCGTCACGGGACTCACACTGGGGGCTGCTTCCACCAACAGCCTTTCCTTTTAGAACCCTAATGGAGCCGCGTCTGTGTCAGCACTTACCTGTTGAAATACCCCAACATGTTCTCATTCAGCACCCGATTGATTGGGCCTAGTGTGTGTGTGTGTGTGTGTGTGTGTGTGTGTGCGTGTGTGTGTGTGTGTGTGTGTGTGTGTGTGTGTGTGTGCAAAAATATATTTCCAGGCTTCTCTAATACAGCATTCATAAGCATGGCTTCAGCCCCTAAGTACGCTCTTAAGTGTCCCTGGCATCCTGAAAACCAATTTCTTTGACGTAAAAAACTCTCCCTACACACACACACACACACACACACACACACACACACACACACACACACACACACACACACACACACACACACACACACGTCATCTTGTCAGCTCCTGGGCTGGCGTCCTGGTCAAGGTGAGGGAGTGTGGAGGAGGGGCAATGTGAGGGTAGGGGAGACGTGAGGGGAGACTTGAGGGAGGGAAGACATGAGGGGAGACGGGAGGGGAGGGGAGACTGGAGGGGAGGGGAGACAGGAGGGGAGGGGAGATATGACGGGAGGGGAGACGGGAGGGGAGAGGAGATATGAGGGGAGACTGGAGGGGAGGGAGGGGAGAGGAGGGGAGATTTGAGTGGAGGGGATACTTGAGGAGAGATGTGAGGGGAGAGGAGGAGAGATGGGAGAGGAGATGTGGGTGGAGAGGAGCCATCAGAGAGCCGAATGTCTCATGTAGAGCAGCACTGATACGTCAGCTCATAGCTGGTCTCAGCTGTCAGCTCTCTCCTCACTCCTCACCACTGATAACTCACTCCTCATTCCTCACAGTCCAAAATGTCTCTGTGGAGACTGACCTCACGAGACTTCAGTCTCTCGGACTCCAGATATTAAAATGAAGTGAAATGAACCCGGGAGGAGTTCTGCCACAAAGTAAAAGTATCAGTGCATGGTTATTCAACGCCCCAAAGGCAGGTTACCACCTCACGCACCGGTGTATATTACCACCCCCCAACGGGACGATTTCACAGATTACTGCTTTTGCATTGTGTTAAGTTTCCTCCCGCTGCATCCTGTCGGGTGGCGAGGGTGTTAGCGTGGTTCAGACGGAGGCAGACAGATCATTAGTGGTTGCACCAGCAGCTGGGCTGTGTTTTCACTGCTATCAAATGTTGTTTGGTCTCTGGTACAGGCAGGGTGGAGCGGCTTCCTGGGGCAAGTCCACGCTTGTTGACTCAGCTTTGTTGTTTTTTTCTGTTGCAGAGAAAACACCTGCCCTCTTTCCATTGTCTTCTGCTAACAGTCATATCGAGGGAGAAAAAAACACCATGGATCTGTTTTTTTCGCACACCGGTTTGGATAAAGGTCAGAGAAAGCAGAACATGTTTTTGCTTTCTCTGTAAACCGAAGGGAGAGTGGCACAGAGGAGCGCCCGAAAGAGTGGCCATCTTCCTTGAAACAGGGCCAAACCATGGGGATCCTTCTTCTTGATTGCATATTATGGAAGCACATGTTTGAAAAGCTTACAGCGTTCTATTCTTCTCACTGACTAGTAGGAGACTTATTTAGTATTTCACCGGAACCTTAACATCACTATAGGAAGTCGATGCAAGCTGGGTTCACGACCAGTTCCAGACCTTGAAGACAAAATGGGTCACAGGCCCAAAACGGTTGGAATCCACTGGCTTCTGCATTCCCCAGGAGGGAGGCAGAGTGTGTGGACGTTTCATAAACAAATGGAAGCCAGTGTCATCAGACGCATGACTCGTCTCCATGTGCTCCACTAGTCAGTAACGGGGAGAATTCCTCCTCCTCTCCAGGGCCCTTGCCTTTCCCCTCTTCTCTTTGTTCTGGTGTCTTTGTGTGTATTTTCTTTTGCTCCGCTCTCCATTCCGTTTGTAGTTGCCCTGAACAACGGCTCACTGTGTTCTGCTGGAATGAGGGCTAGGTATGTTGAAGGCTTTAAAAGGTTCTGTGGAAACTTGTCCAACTCACTGTCTTGTATCCAGCCGTGACCTCGCACTTCACACTTGCTCACTTTATCTGCAGTCTCTTCCCCCCCGTGGGGTCTGTTGCTGCCTCGTCTGAAACCTCCAATCAGCTGCAGCCGGGACCCAGCAGGGCCCCAGCAGGGCCCCAGAAGGGCCCCAGAAGGGCCCCAGCCAGGTCGCTAGGGGGACCGGGGATGCAGCCCGGCCCGACTGCAGCCCAGCAAGGCCATGTTGCTACAGCGTCACTCAAGTGACAGACTGTTCTGCTCCACTGCACTGTGTGTGTGTGTGTGTGTGTGTGTGTGTGTGTGTGTGTGTGTGTGAGTGTGTGTGTATGTGTGTGAGCATGGTTGTGTTTCAGAGAATGTGAGTGTGTGTGTGTGTGTGTGTGTGTGTGTGTGTGTGTGTGTGTGTGTGTGTGTGTGTGTGTGTTTATGTGTGTGTGTGTATAAGGTTGTGTACCAGGGTATTAGTGTGTGTGTGTAATGTGTGTGAGCATGGTTGTGTGTCAGAGAATGTGAGTTTGTTTCTGTGTGTGTGTGTGTGTGTGTGTTTGTGTGTGTGTGCATAAGGTTGTGTACCAGGGTATTTGTGTGTATATGTGTGTGTGGGTGGGTGGGTGTGTCAGACAAGCAGGGTTAGAGATCCAGGGGTCAGTGGATTGAGTATTACTTATGAAATAGCATAAAACACAACATACAACATATAACAGGCAGCATAACCTACAGCATTCTGCATTATCTACAACCGTTAGCGGACAGAGGATGAGGTATCAGATTAAACTGAAAGAAAATGTGTGTGTGATAATTGTACTTGTAAAACATGTAAAATATTTTCTATCAAGGCTGTCATGGTCCTGACTGCTGCTTTGTTTGCCTTCTGAACCCGTGACTTTATGCAAAGGATGAAAGTACCTCCATATATGGGCTGGGTCTCTTGAGAGGATGTGGTGTTGTTTGTGATGCATGGTAGATTGTTGGGCTGCTGGCCCTCTTCATACTGGAGCACAGAGTCCCAGGGCTGCTCTGTCCGCAGCTAGCCACACATCCATCACACACTGGTCCTTCTGGTTTATGGTAGGGATGTAGGCTCTGACACACTCACATGCACACACACACACACACACACACACACACACACACACACACACACACACACACACACACACACACACACACACACACACACACACACACACTCTATTCATACATTTGATCAAATAAAAAACGTATGTACAGCAGAGAGCTAGTATAGAAGACATTGTGATATAGTTCTAATAAAAACTGGATAAAGACATTCTCACAGTTTGGAAATCACACACACACACATAATTTGAAGTTTAAAATCAATGTGTCCAATCGGTAACTGCGTATTAGCCAGTTAATCTCAGTACAAATGGTAATTAGAGTGTTGTGAGCCCTGAAGTTGGTATTGTTTGTTTGCTAATGCGGTTCCTGTTCTGTCTCTGTGTGTGTGTGTGTGTGTGTGTGTGTGTGTGTGTGTGTGTGTGTGTGTGTGTGTGTGTGTGTGTTATACACCGTGCTCAGGATCAGCTCTCTGGCTTTATATTGATACTGTTGATATTTAGCATTCATTCTTTATTCTATAATTCGCTGGGTTCTCGCCGAACATTTGTTAACATATCAGCATACAAACAATCAATTGCTAGATTGCTGGCATTCATAATGTGCAAATGTGCATGGAATCTCAAAAACACCCTCCCCCCACAAACACACACACAAGCACAAGCACAAACACACACAGACTAAAGACATTGATGCTGGTGATGTGCCATACAATTTAACATAATTGTTCTCATGTGATTATCCTGTCTGGCCCTGGGCTGTCTTCTGCTCATATTGCAGCACTCCTTCTATTACCCAGCCAACTACTCCTTGTATCACAGCAACGGTTACCTTTCCATTCAACTTCAACGACCAATCAAAGGCAGTATGCTAATTTCTTCATGTAGGTGTGTCTTCCTCTCCCTGTTAAGAACAATACCCGTGTGGGTGTACAAACCATAGCAACCGCCTTTCCTGGCTTCATTACAACATCCCTAACCGATAACCAAATGACTTCCTTGTGCTGATTCTGCCAAAGTGCATTCAGCGTGCGTGCGCCGAATGTAGACGATATTGCACTTTGGTCTTTTGGCATCACTGAGTTGTGGACAACATAACAGTGTTCCCATACTTCAGAAAAGGTCTTATCACAAAGACCAGAGTGCTGAGCTGCCATTGTTTACTTTCGTAGTGGGCTAACTCTAAATGTCTGAGGTAGAATTTGGAACCAAGAGGTCATTTTGTCAAATTGTATTGGTATCAAATGTTTTAGTGAAGCCAGGAGAGATGGTGACGATGGTTTGATTACCTAGACCAGTATTGTCCATTAAGTTTCAGACATGTGAAGTCGTAACAGAAGGTCACCTGCAGGGTCAGCTCAGATATTAAATGTCCTGATTTTAACGAGTTGGAGAGTAAAGCCTGAACCTGCTTGATGTGCAGGTATTTCTTTAGCCATTCTACTGAACCAAACCCACAGTGTTTACATTGAGACTCATATCCCATTAGGGTGTAGCCATGTCTAGAGTATTGACTCATGTCAATACAGTTAGGCCTGTATTCATGCATGTAAACTAACTGCCACACTCATCTGACAACTTTTTTTTTATCATCTTTTGATTTCTTGTTCAGAATGTATATGTTGAGAAGAACATCTAAATTATGGTATTTACAGTATGTACATGTACTATAACATGTGCAAGAAAAAAGCTTCACCGTGAGAGACAAAGTCATGGCTCAAACCTGCACATTGTGTGCTTAAGTTAATGCTGATAGACTTGTTTACTGTCATCAGAGCCATTACGGGGAATTCTAAACCTGTCCACACATTGATCGGGTTTTACAAATAACTGCCTCGAAGGTAGACTATCCCTCCCTCGTGTCTTAATCATGCCTTGTCAATCATTAACTTGGAGGTATAAACATGACCAGATAATCAATAATTTATCCCAGTGCAACAGATCTATCATCTTCCTTCTTTCTTGTTCTCTTTCATCCATCCGTGCCCTCTGAAGGTAGTGGTATTTCTCTGTCTGCCTGACAGAGCAAGAGCAATGTCAATAACACATTTGTAGTCCTGGCGACGCAACAGAGAGCGTTCTAGGGTCCTCAGCGTTCATCATTGGCTTATTACACATATCTTTGTCTCCGATCGACCTGTGTGGCTCCCTCACTACTGCAGATCACTTCCTCCTACCTCCTCCTCTCCTGGTCTAGGGCTGTGCGGTTATTTTACCTTGTCTATCCTGGTGACAACGCTGCAGTTGATACATAGAAGTGGCATGCTGAGTGACAGCAGATTTGTCTTCCTGAGGTTCCCCCTGCTGCCTATGCCTTGGAGATGCGATGACCCACTTTTATTTTTTTCAATGAAGTGATGAGAGGAGTGAACTGTGAATGAGCGTCTTGGGAGAGCGAGAGATGTGTGCATTCTGGTTCCTAGGATGGTTGCATCAGACTGCGTCTAGATTGCAAGGGCTCAATTGAGCATGGGTATATGTCATTAATGATACCTCCTGTTCTCAACTCATGGCGGGGGAACGCATGCTTCTTTCAAGCCTCAACTGTGCCAGATATAATCACCTTGTGTTTTTTTGTTATTTTTTGTTCTCAGTCGGTGCAGTGTGGAGAACGGGTTGAGGGTGGTTATAACAACTGTGAATCCATCACTGCCGAAGAACATCGGTAACAAAGGAAGGCACCTTAAATCTACAACTCAGAGACAATTAGACATTGGAAGATGCCTTGCTATAAATGTGCCAAAAATTAATTGTTCACAGTACATACAGTTCTGTGATATATCTGAGATATGGTTTCTATTGTGACTGTTTGATTATGTAGCGACCTATCAGGGGGGTATTGTGTTGAAATAATGTATTCATTCATGCTCTACACAATTCAACGAGTTGTGTAGTCAAAACACTACCTCATTGTTGTGTACAAAGTATCTAGTGTCGTTCAAATAGATTAAATGTTGTTGTTGTGCTATATTTAGAGGTGATCGGTCCAGTTACTGGCAAAGGTTAAAGGGATTTGTATTTAGGATACAGCTTTCATTTAGCCTTCTTTGACTTGATTCAACATCAGACAAATAACAAGTCAGTGTTGTAGCCTTTAAAGCTTTACAATTCTCTACCCAAAATTATAGTTGTCTGCTGACCATATTTTGTGAATTTTATAATTAATGCTGATTGAATGTACACATACATTAAATAAATATATGTTAAAAACAACATTATATATATAGGTATGTATATATATATATATATATATATATATATATATATATATATATATATATATATATATATATATATATATATATATATAGTTATATATATATATATATATAGTTATTTATTTTCATAGAAAATATCATTTAAAATATTCAGAGCTGAAAATGAACGATTATGACTTTTCAGGCATGTAAACAAGGTCTGTGATTGTGGCCATTTTTTGTCAGCTTTGGGGGAGGGAATAATTTGCTCTCTGACAGCGAAAGTGTCATTTCGAGAGGTCTGCTCCACCAATTACCTTCCCAACTCTGCCTGCTTGGCTGGACCCGAGACACAACTGTAATTACCGCTGATAATGGGCAACAAGGGATAGACTAACACGAGCCAACAAAGAATGGCAAGTGTCAAACAGGTATGCATTTACATTTGTAAGGGACTCTCACCTCCTCTGCATACTGACGCTGTGGAAACAGACTGCTCAAGGTAATGGTTCATTTGAAGGTAAATCTGTGAACAGTTAAAGAAAAAAAATGCAATCAGGCTCTCTATTTCTGAAACAGTAATTTGTTCAAAAAATTGTTTGCTTTATAAATACATATATGTAGGCCTTACTGAACATCAGTTTAACCATGTGACGAGGAACAGCCAGGGTCTCAGTATTTCACGAGGTCCTAGTCTTCCCGATAGACCTAGTAAGGCTATCTCCAAATGGAGCCTTTTCGGAGTTGTGTTATCTGATGTGTAGTCCACACATTCAACAGCTAAAAAGACATTTGTTTGTTGGTTGCTGAAATGTATTTATTTTTGTGAAAATTGATCAACTATGGTTGGCATGGTAAGAAATAATAATGTAAATAGTGGAGAAATAGAGAATGGCACTGTTTTTTACAGGCTATTCCAAGTTGAGGTATTAACGGATTGAGTTTTGAAAGAAACATTTGAGCAAAGCACCGTAATACAAAAACATTGACCTTTGGCAACACCAACTGTTCACTTGTTCCAACAAATCATTATTATTATTATTCTATGCAAAGTAAAGGAATTATCCCAATGGTCCTATTTTGCAATCACAAAAGTATGTGATTTTTTGATGTTTCTTCCTTCAGTAGTTTATTTCCATGAGAGATTTAAATAATGCTCGGAAAACCTTTTTAATCATCTAGGGATTACAGTTTCTCGGATGATGTGCCGACATCAGAATCCAAATCAGTGACCTGTATATATTCATCGTAAGAGGAATGGTATTCTGAAAAGTCTGCCGAGGTTTCTTTGAAATTGCTTGTGATTATTAGGCTTCATTTGCTTTCTCTCAAATCATAACTTTTTCTTCTGACTCAACCCTGATGGCGCTCGCTAATTTTTGTATGGGCCCACAAGTCTGTGCTTGCTCATGACTGACAAACATCTCCCCAATTCCCATTCTCCCAGAAGACACATGGTTTGACTTTGGCTGAGAATAGCAGCTCCTTAGGGCTCACTTTCTGCACATTGCAGTACATCATGAGTATTCCTTTGATCTTAATAATGAAACAGTGGCTGTGGCCGGGACAGAGCCAGGTTAGGCTGATGCTGCTTTGAGGCTGTTGTGTTTTTTTTTGGCCAATCCTTAGAAAAGATTGCTTTGTGCTGTACATCAGAGGTTATTTATTTGATTAACAACAAACATTTTACACTGAGTTTACTTTAGGCTTCAAAGGCCTAACAGATTATCATTTCAATCACAGCTTGGTGTTGGGGTATTGATTTCGGGAGCGAGAGAGAGGGAGAGAGGAAGAGAGTAACCTCAGATATTAATGTGAAATTGATTAACAGGACAACTCTGCAGACCTTGGTGGATAGGCCTGCATACTTGTTTGTGTTTGGGATTTAACACGTTGTTTGAATATCAAAATCGAGGATGAGAAAAACAAGGGAATAGAAGAGGTGACACTGCATCGATGAACACTGGAATGGAAACTTCAAATCTCCAATGTGAGTGCTCAGGCACACATTAGCCCTACACCATGTGATCCTCTTGAGGTTAAGAAACCATTACGGGCAGCACAATCTGTGGGAACAACAGGAAAAGTGTTTCTGGACCGCATTGTGTTGCTTCTGTCCAGCTCCAATTAAGAAGATGCTGAGGTTACACTATCACCTCCGCCCAGTTGTTCCCCCGCCCCCCTCCTCTGTGCTCAGGTCCTAAAGTCAGCCTCATTCTAGAGGTGACCCCCTGCTCCTCGATGAAGTTATGAATCACCCTGCTAATCCTTGTTGACAAGGAGTCCAAGTGTGAGTGGTGAAGCCAACTTCTGCAGCATGTCATCCGCTAACAGATGGCATAAATCATTCTCTTAAACGCCGCATTAAGTATTAATCATTCTCAGCCCTGTCACTGTCACACCGCTCGGTGGGCCGCAGGCGTGCAAAGTGTGATTAATGGAGGTGCAGTCTTAAGAAGTCACGTTCCAATCACCACCCCTTTTTACCCAGGATCCCCGACCCACGTCGGCAATCTGACGGGGCACCTGGACTTCCACCGCGTCGACCTCCGAGAAGTGATCGGAGAGGAACTGAGGACCATCTGCTCCGCTTCCCGCCGCGGTTTTCTACCCCGGCCATGGCGGAAGAACGGGTCGTTTTTTTGTTCTTCTGAGGGCTGATGGGATTTTTTATATGTCCGTCCAGATGTGATTTTACTACGTCTCTCAGTGACTAATTACATTGTCGTGATTACACAATGCCTGGGAGAATATAAAATTACCTAAGAGAAGCTCAAACCTCAGGACTGTGCAAGGATTTAACGTGGATTCGTTTTTTGTGGCAAACATTTCCAGAAAATGGTGTTTTTCTCCATTGCAATGGCTTACATTTACGGTTTCCTGTGATGCCTCTGTTCCTCTTTCTCTGTGTTCTTGGCTGTGAAATCCCCAGTGAGATACTTCTTAGGCCTGGTAGCCTAACTAACTTGGTGGGTTTATACGTGCTGTCACTCAGCCTGAGCTTATAAAGCTCTCCTCTTATCCTCACATTTCAATATGTGCTGTCCCTGGTATGTTAATTGCGCTCAATTATAGTTTTGTTTTGACCTCAGATCACTCATTCACTCTGTTCTATTTTAATTTATTCCTCCTATATGATCCCAGTACTCTCTCCCTTAAAGTAAAATAGCAAGTTGCTGGTTTCAGGAGTCTCAATGATATTCTCATCCCCATTGCACGGCATTGCCTCCATTGCCCCTTTTGTTGCGTATCCTTCTCTCACTGAGCCTGGCTCTTTAATGTGATGTTGATGCAGTGGGAACCGCGGCTAGAAGTGCTCTCGCTCCTTGCTAGGCCCTGTCTGGGCCTTCTGCATTCCATTTGTCTTAGCTCCAGGCTCCCGGCCTTGCTTCAACCCCACCATCGTACAACCCTCCCCCCTCCCACCCTCTCCTCTCTCACATTTTCTGCTTGGGTATTAAAGCCTGACCCCAGTCAATGTGGTTTTGGCGAACTGTGAGGAAGTGAGATACATGGCAGGACGCTGTAGAGAGAGAGCAGTACAGCACATTAGAATGGAAACATATCGGTGGCTGAGCCTCCTTCCTCACTGGGCCTGGAAACAACATCAAGACCTCTGCTGTCCGTGGAAATGCTGATGGAGGGTGATATGGGGAGGAGAAGACACGGCGTCTTAGCTCATTTTTCCACCAAATGGCTTCATACAGAGATGCTGACAAGGTGGCGGTGTGCGTGCGCTCGGCTCAGAATCACTAACTTGCCGAGTGTTTTTAGATGCAGGGCTATTAAGGCAGAGGGGGTCCATAACTCCTGATTAAAGACGTCTCCTCAGGGCTCCGCTTAGATTCTAGGGCAGCATTCTCAGCCCCGCTGGTTAACCCTGTGTGTCGGAGCAGAGTGAGATGTACCAACTCAGGGTTCCCAGATGAAAGGGCCAACGGCAAACCAGCGTTTTATGAATACTTGTTTTTCTTACACTTTGACTGAAGTCGTGCAGGGAGAATTTCGTTTTTTGGTGTGACACAGCAACCACAGATTACATATTTTCTACAAGGAACAACATGGGGGCTAATTCATCCTGGATGTGTCACTCAAACATGCGCGGTGGTAACACACATACACACGCACACACGCACGCACAAACACACATTCAAAAATAACCCATTCACACACAGACTACCACCACGTAGAACCTTAAATGGCTGCTTCTGTTTGCATTTACAAAGAGGAGTCAGAGCTCACCTGTGTTCAAAGATGCGATGAAATTGCAATTTCACAGAACTCAGCAGACAACAACGGTGGGCCAATTGCGACGTAATTAGATTTATAATTAGGGGTGGCAATACATCCCTCAACCATTCCTCTCTGAATATAAGCGAGACAGATGCATGTTGCGCAGAAAATGTGAGATTGAACCACGGGGCGCGGCGCCTTTATGAAGGCAAGCGGTGAAATGGGGAAAGGAAGTGTATTACTGAAACAAGAACAGAAATAGGGCGTCTGCATGCGTCGCTACGTGTCACCTGGTCCACCTTTCATCTTCACATTAAGACGCTGCGAGATTAAACCGCTTAACTGTTTTGGAGCCCCGCTGTAATGAGGCTGTTATACGGCCAGCAGAATGACTAGGAGGGCAGCGGCCCATTAGAGAGCATATTATGAACGTGGGCTGTTCATTATAGCAATTAAAATATATAGGCTATAGCTAATAAAACCAAAACTTTAGAGAACAGATTATTTTTTATTGCATACACAATGTAATTTGCTCTGTTTAGTTTGTTTGTATCACAGTTGCTGCACATTAAGCTGTTTTTCAAACCTCATTAACGTCCATTCACGTGTTTTATGTTTTAAATGAGCTATACTCATTTCATTTAGATTGTTTTCCTGTGGTTCCAAAATGTATCACTCGTGCATGACTCCACGTACACTAATGTGGACAGATCCGTCCCAGAAGGAGGACATTGTGTAATGAATTGCATTGGTTAGAGTAGGCTACGTGGATCTTTCTAAGGCAAAATTAATTATTTTACGCTAAGTAAATCAGAGTAGCCAAAGATCATTGCTATCTCATATCATCACCGCGAGCATGCCGAGCATTCATCAATTAAGCAGGGATGTAGCTATCAGATGTTTATTCTAAGTATCACTGAGCATAAAATAAGAAGAAATTTAACAATTAATTTAAGAAAGCGTTAAAGGGGACATATTTTGAAAACAACACTTTTCCTGGGATTTGGGGTACTGTTTTGGGTCTCTGGTGCTCCCACACGCATACAAACTTTGAAAAAAGTCTGTACATGATTTTTTGAGTGAGATATGCATTTCTGAAAGTACCCCGCCTACAGTTACCAAACGAGCAAGTCTGTTTCGGCGCCCCCTCCTAGGTAGGAAGGGGGCACAGTTGAATATTACCTTCCACTTCCCAGTCCCCTCCAATCAGAGCATAGCTGAGATTTTGTGCCCATCGGACGAGCAGCTCCGGGCGGGGGGAACTCGGCGGCAGCTCAGCTACGGGAGTACAATCCCTCTCTCTGCCGGCGGCACCGCCGAAGCTGCCGGACTGCCGCCGAGCTACCCCCGCCGGACTTTTCAGCTCCCGGAGGACACCCGCCGGAAAGCTTCGGCGGCAGTTCAGCTCCCGGAGTACACTGCCGGAGCTGCTGGACTGCCCCGGATGGCTTCGACGGCGGCTGGACTGATCCGGTGGTGCCGCCGAAACTTCGTCGGCAGTCCGGCAGCTCCGGCGCGGGGAGCTCGGCGACAATCCCTTCTCCTCCATGCTGTGGTTCAGTCTGACAGCTTATTGGTCAATGGGCAGCAGCTCATTTGCATTAAAGCTACAGACACCAGAAACAGCACATTCTGAAGGGACTGAAACAGAGGGGAATAGTGGTAGGCGAGATTTTTTTTCCTAAAAGCTATTTCCAGCAAACAGCTTCAAAAACATGTTTTCTGGAACTCAAATACTATGTTTACTTGTTGTGAAAACGCCATAATATGTCTCCTTTAAATTGCATATTTTATAGCAACAATGCAGCTACAAGGTAAAGTTTGGAAAACAAACTGATATGAAGCCATGCTCATTCGAAATAATTGTCATTACACGGCTTTAACATACTGGAATGTTAATGTTCTTATAGGCTTGTATTACGAACTATGACATATTGCCCTGCTAGGTTCTTTCTCAAACAAGAAAAAACAACAAGGACGTCTTAATAATAATAACAATAATGATATACAATCGTAATAACAGTGAACAATAGGTTGTTCTCCTCTTAGGGCTATTCTGAGAGGTTCTATGCTCACTTTATGCAGCCCTCCCCCTAGTCCACAGCTGTTGCTGGACACGTGAAGGGAAGATGTTGGGTTCTGAAGAGGGTTTCACTGACCGGGTGACCCTCATGGGCCAGAGTACAGCTGCTGGAGTGACTGCAGCTGCCAGCTTGCTTTGGCCTGGTTAGTAGGGTGGGAATCTCTTGGCACCTCACGATTCGATTTGATTCCGATTCAGAGGTCAACGATTCGATTCTAAAACGATTATTGATGCATCTCGAAGCAATTTTTTTGTGTACATTTCCATGCGGGATTTTCAAAAAAAATATCTATACATCTGAATTTGCTACTCAGAGTTTGCATATTACTTCCTACTTTTGTGATGATCATTAAAGAAATCAACTGATTAATTACCTTATCTAATACTTTATTAGAGAAAAATCTTTTGTCACAAATATGACTTTCTATGAACAATGCAATAATCAATGCAGCTTGCATTACAACACACTATGGAAGTAGGTAAAAAATGAACAGATTTAGTTTTCTTTTCTTTCCAATCTTCCTTTTCTATGTCATTAAAGAAAAAGCTGCTCTTTGTCAATTATAAGAATAAGAACTTGTTCGTCGTTCTTGTTTCTGGCTGTGAGTTTGCGTGCATGCTTTGTGTAGGCTGAATCGCAATCGTGTCCAGACAAATCAGATTGGCCAATACACATTGAAGATAAATTAAATAATTTTAAAACTACTCAAATTATCCCTCTCTGTCGAACAGAATGTTGCAAGAGGCGAACAAATGTAATAATAAAATTCTGATTATTAAGTTATCTGAATCGAGATGGAATCTTTCTACACAGAATTGCGATGCATCGAAGAATCTATTATTTTTCCCACCCCTACTGGTTGGTGCTGAGGATGCCCCCTCATCTCATACTGTGGAGACCAGGAGGGCAGAACATGTCTGTCACGACCAGATGACAGGTGGATGCACATTAAGTCAACACTGGGCACATGCCAGCTACCTGATATTAACCCAGAAAACACTTTTCGCCTCTAACTAGAAGATGGATTGAAGGTTGATGTCTTCTTCGCCAGGTGCCAAATGCTTTTTATAAATGTATACCTTTTATGAAGAGGTATTACTGAAAAGAGCAACTGGCATCCCTCTCTATATCATATCAGGATGACAGATATTAAGCTTGGCATCTTCTATATCTGTCTATCTACTCTGTGGCTAAATAAGTGCAGTGTCCAATCTAAAGGTTCCTACCTTAAGACGAGCCATATTTGTGTCAATAAGACTTTCAAAGATTAAAGAATATCTTTATTAAAAAATGTTATCTCTTTTGAAATGTCATACGCAAAAGCCATTCCTTTTTTGCCGGTAGTGATATCTGGATGTTTTAAGATAAACTTAAGTTGTCCAATACTCATAATACTCTCAGAAGCTGCATTGATTCCCCAGGAGTGAGTTATATTGATATTAAATGAGGCTCTTTAGTTTGGTGAGATGTTTTTTTTGTGATCACACATCACAACACAATAAAGAAACCATTGATCCCGCCTGAGGTCTGAGTGTTGTTCTCAAGTTTTATATTTCAACACTTTCTTAAATGGAAAACTAAATAAACCAAGGCTTTTAAAGTGCTTTTCAACCATGATAAGTTACCACATAAGCAACACAAAGAACCTCCCATCAAGACAATATGTTTCTTCAGTTAAACTTTAAGCGGTTTTCAAGTATCCCTGGTTCAGCCTGACCTAGTGGAGAGCCTCAGCGATATGTTCTGCCCTCTGTAACACGCCTGGGTGGCTGTGCTACAGGAACACAGCCACGGGATATTTGCCACTCTTGGTGGGAATTGTTTCTGGAATGGAAGCCACCGGATTAATTTGCTTCATTTTGTTCCTGGTTAATGCTGACAGCTAACCACTCAGAACACTCATCCCGGTTCACAGTCAAATTCACTCGTTTCAAAACTTCTCGCATTCTTCAAAACCCATAAAATAAAATAAAAATAAAAATAATACTGTAAATAGAGTATTGACTGCCAAGTTATCAACTAAGAGGTAAAAACACCCCGATAATAAAAAGGCCATTGCTGGCTTTTCCCTGTGTGACTCAGTGGAAGTTAAGCCTAAGCACATTTTCCCATATCTAAATCTTACTTAGGCATGAATGGGGGTGTTTGGGTCCATTTTTAAACCTCTGCAGCACCCACCACCCGCCTATTTCTTATTTGGCTCTCTATCCACATGTCTTGGCAGACTATCTTGGCAGACCCCCCCCTGGGACCCAAGTTCCCCTGGTGATCAAGTGAGCCAGAGTAGAAAGCTCCTCCTAGGTGCTTCCCATACTCCACTCTCTGCAGCCTCCTCCTCTCTTGTTTATTTCTGTCTGTTTGGATGAATTAGGACTCAGCAGTGGGGTGCCGGTAGTCTCCTACCGTCAGGGTCTCCTATCGTCAGGTTCTTCACACATACACTGTCATATTTTGTACCTCATGAAACTTCACGGTATGTCCGTCGAGTCTACGGGACACGTTCTGAGCCACTGGTGAACAAGAATATGAATTCTTTCCATACGGTTAAGAATATTATGAAGATTATAAATTAATTCCATATGGGGACATCCCAGGAAGCTTCACGTGGGACTTCAAAGGGCTGAGGCTGAAGTGTGGCTAATCTCTTTCAAATCATTTTTTTGTTCTTGTCATCTTCTGCTAACATGACTGGAACACGGCCCGCTCCCTGTCCTCCTTTTCAAGCGGCTGCCGTCTTGCCGTCTCGCCACTTTCCTCTTCCTCTCGCCTCACTGGAACTCCAACCGCCCCTCAGGATCCCACTGATCAACATTCAAGAGAACACTTATGCTGCTACTCCTCTGTGTCCAGAGCGATGCAGGCTAAAGCATCAACACCACACATCTCCCGCCAGCCGCGTGCCTTGGATAAAACAATGTCCACCGGGTGATTGGTGGAGTGTCAGCCGTCTGTAATGGAGCAGGTCTCCTGAGTAGGAGTTGAACGTTTGACATTTCTAATTCTGTCTGCCTTAAGGGCAACTGAACTTGGGAGTGCGTCTTTCAGAATAATTTTCTGTCTCCGGAGCACTGCGTTTCTCAGGGCAAACCTTTTGAAGTCAGGTCAGCTGACTGGAGGCTTGAGCAATCAGAAGTTCTTGCAGTTTTTACCACAGCAGACACCATGGATGGTGTCTGGGTCTGGTTTTTTCCTGATAGAAGTAAATCTGCTGGTCCCAGCTGCAATGAAATGGATGCACAGCATCACGCTGTAGACAGGTGGCAGCTGCTGTGGGAAGTTAGTCCTTAGCCAACCATACAGCAATGTCCTCATAAGAGCAGCCCTTATGCTGGGTGAGCGGGGTTGGAGGTTTAGAGGGTCGGAGGTTTAGAGATTTGGAGGTTTGGGGGTTTAAATGTTTGTAGGTTAAGAGGTTTGGAGGTTTAGAGGTTTGGAGGGATGGAGGTTTAGAGGTCTGGGGGTTTAGAGGGCTGGAGGTCTAAAGGTTTAGAGGTCTGGAGGTTTTGAGGTCTGGAGGTTTAGAAGTTTAGAGGTTTTGAGGTTTTCTTACCTTGAAAAGACCAGATGAGACAGTTTAACAAGTATTAGAAGGAGAGGAAAATGTAAAAGGTGAATGAGGCGACCGCTTTAGTTCCCATTTCGTTTTTTATTGGCTAATAACATGTCAGAAGCATTCCATTATTTATGAAATGCTGACCTTTATGTGTAAAAAGATTGTGAAGAGTTTTTTTCTTTTCCGGCAGGTAGTGTATTTATTTTAATCCAGGGTGTTGGAGCATGTCCATCAAAAACACACAAAGGTTTCCTAGGATCCAAAGTTCTCTTCTCTCTTCCTCTTTTTTCCTTGCTGATTTCCTTGCAGACATTGTGACAAATATTGAAGGACACGTTAGATTGCCTTTGTTGATACTCAAAGGAATAATGCAAGAATCGCAATTGGAAGAAATACATCTATTCTGCAAAATGCGATTGTTGTTGCAAAATTCTCACAATTGCATATTTTGCTGTAAAAATATATATTTTTAAAATACCTTGAGTATATATAAAATGCAACAAAAAAAACAACGCATCATGCCAGCAACAACATTTTTCCTTCACCACAGTGAGAAAAGCATTTCCTTTCTGGTGTAAGCAACATTGTGTTTGAGGCTTTTTATTTTTAAAGTGGTACCAATGAGCATTCAGAGGGAGCAAGCGACTGGGTAGGTGGTCTAACAAGATGGAGCCCTGATGTGTTTCCCGTGTTGGAGGGAACGATAGTTAAAAAGTATAGTCATATAGATGCATTTGACCAAACACAGGTTGTGTTGCTGTGTTCGTTTGGCGAGTTGAGCAAACAAAGTCCTGCATCTCAGCAAGCGAGCCGAGGGTTGCACGTTTATACGATAACCGGAGTTCACACAGGATCTGTATTCGCAGGTGCTGCTCTTCACACATACGAGACTTCGAATTGGAATTACTCAGTAGCAATTACTCAGGAGTAATTGCAGTTAAATCACACACACGCATACATACACACGCATACACAAACACATACACACGCTTACACAAACACATACACATACACATACACACAAGCACACAACCCATTCACTGAGCTTGAAGGTCCTCTTTAATGTGAGCTGAATTAGCCTTAGGACCCCATACGAAGCAGGGTTAATACCTTGCTATGAAGGAGGATTTAGAAAAGAGGTTGATTATCTCTAAAGGTGTCTTTTGTCTAGTGAACCCTAAATGGCGTGTTAATACATACGCTAAGGGTGTAAGCGTGTGACGTGAAGCAGTCGGCTCCCTACTGCGAATCACAGCGTTATTCTTTTCTTTTAATGCATACTATGATCTTTTTCGCTGTTTGAATCAATGTGTTTGCCGATCTGGTCCGATCAGTTTCAGCCATCGGAGGGAATCCGATTGGTTCCATCTCCAAATGGTAGCTGGATGTCAGGCAGCGATGAGTTCAGGAAACGCAACTAGATCCTTTTTTAAAAAAACGAAATAAATAATGAGTCTATATCAAATATAAAATTGAGGCACAGGAACGTGAGGAAGAGAACCTATAGTTAACGGGAGTGATCGTCACTGTCATCGCAACCTCGCCTCACCCTTCCTCAACTGCCAAGAGCAGAAAACACACAGATGATAAAGCATGTCTCTTCTCTTTTTGTTCCTTGGAGAGAAAGTCAGTGTGTGGTCTTTTTCTCTCTCTGTCTGCGTGTCCTTGAATCCTCCCCCCCCCTCCCCGTGATAGAGATGGTGCTTAAAGAAAGGAAACCATGCTGATTACTGTTCTGGAACGTCTACAACTTCTGGAAGCTTTCAACATCAAGCGGCCACGCGTGAAGGGAAGCCCGTACCTTTTATAAAACCAGTGCAAAAAATAATAATTTGCAGAAGAAAACTGCCACCTGGATCTCAGTGGGCTGTATTTCTTTTTTTCACACCCTTGTTACCCACCCACATCTATGTACTAAACCGGCACCAGCCCATAACACAATCAGTTATTTGACATTTTTTGTATCTGTATC
Source organism: Pollachius pollachius (assembly GCF_949987615.1). NCBI lineage: Eukaryota > Metazoa > Chordata > Actinopteri > Gadiformes > Gadidae > Pollachius > Pollachius pollachius. The sequence continues at coordinate 37,734,565 of NC_136934.1, forward strand.
CCACTTTCCTGAAGAATATTCGATTTTTTTCTATCTACTACTTTACATAGCCCCGCTGCTGCCATTATGCTCCGACGTTTCCCTTTTCAATCAACTTCCTGGTCGTCCCGTGCCTCAGCGAGGTGTTCGCCACCAGGGGTTGAGTTATTAACGTCTCGGAGGGGAGAGATGATTTCATTGCGTATTCAGGAGCGGGGATGGATGGCTTACAGAAGTCGCCAGGGGACTGTGTGGAGGAGAGCCTCATGTAGAGAATAATAAATATATAATATATATATTATAAATACACTTGTCTCCTGCCTGATGTACTGAGCCTCACTGCAGCAATGCAAATCAGCCCTCTGTTCTCTCTTAACGGCCTCCTCCTCAGTCACTCCCTCCTTGATGGGGCTATATGCTCCCCCTCTCTCCCCCCTAGATGGGGTTAGATGCTCCGTCTCTTCCCCCCCCCCCCCTGGATGGGGCTGTATGCTCCCTCTCTGTCCCTCCTGGATGGGGCTATATGCTCCCTCTCTCTCCCTTCTGGATGGGGCTGTATGCTCCCTCTCTCTCCACCCTGGATGGGGCTAGATGCTCCATCTCTCCCCCCTAGATGGGGTTAGATGCTCCGTCTCTTCCCCCCCCCCCCCCTGGATGGGGCTGTATGCTCCCTCTCTGTCCCTCCTGGATGGGGCTAGATGCTCCCTCTCCCCCCCCTGGATGGGGCTATATGCTCCCTCTCTCCCTCCTGGATGGGGCTAGATGCTCCCTCTCTCCCCCCTGGATGGGGCTATATGCTCCCTCTCTCCCTCCTGGATGGGGCTATATGCTCCCTCTCCCCCCTGGATGGGGCTATATGCTCCCTCTCTCCCCCCTGGATGGGGCTATATGCTCCCTCTCTCCCTCCTGGATGGGGCTATATGCTCCCTCTCTCCCTCCTGGATGGGGCTATATGCTCCCTCTCTCTCCCTCCTGGATGGGGCTAGATGCTCCCTCTCTCCCCCCTGGATGGGGCTATATGCTCCCTCTCTCCCTCCTGGATGGGGCTATATGCTCCCTCTCCCCCCTGGATGGGGCTATATGCTCCCTCTCTCCCCCCTGGATGGGGCTATATGCTCCCTCTCTCTCCCTTCTGGATGGGGCTATATGCTCCCTCTCTCCCTCCTGGATGGGGCTATATGCTCCCTCTCTCTCCCTCCTGGATGGGGCTAGATGCTCCCTCTCTCCCCCCTGGATGGGGCTATATGCTCCCTCTCCCCCCTGGATGGGGCTAGATGCTCCCTCTCTCCCCCCTGGATGGGGCTAGATGCTCCCTCTCTCTCCCTCCTGGATGGGGCTAGATGCTCCCTCTCTCCCCCCTGGATGGGGCTATATGCTCCCTCTCTCCCTCCTGGATGGGGCTATATGCTCCCTCTCTCCCCCCTGGATGGGGCTATATGCTCCCTCTCTCCCTCCTGGATGGGGCTATATGCTCCCTCTCTCCCCCCTGGATGGGGCTATATGCTCCCTCTCCCCCCTGGATGGGGCTATATGCTCCCTCTCTCTCCAGACTGAGATGGGCTGTCTGGGTAAAGTGGTGCTCAGGTGTGGTGAGTGTTCCCACAGAACCACGAGCGCCCGGCCCCCCGCAGGAAGCTGATGCTATCAGCGTCTGCACATCCTGCTCCAGGGGGTTCATTACCACCCTGGATCCTGATAAGGGGAGCCGAGGTCACCGTGACATTCCAGCGCTGCGGAGTGTGGATTGGAACTTGCATATTGTGCATTTTTCATTATTTTCTTTTCAAAATGTCTGCAGAAAAAAAGAATATCTTTAATAACCTTATCTTATTTTGGACTTTACTCTGGTAACAGTGTTTGTGTGTCTGTGTCTGTGTGTGTGTGTGTGTGTGTGTGTGTGTGTGTGTGTGTGTGTGTGTGTGTGTGTGTGTGTGTGTGTGTGTGTGTGTGTGTGTGTGTGGTCGGATGGGAGGGGGCGTGTTTTTAAAGGGAGCAATTCATTGCAATTCATCTAAGTGGTAAAGTTCTTGACGTAATTTCCCTTTAAATCAGCTTAGGCTTTTGTCACACGCAGGCTTAAATGCGGGGGATAAACAGAGATGTGGGAAAACCCTAATGAGAGAGCAGAGCACAGGAGGCCCAATGCATCCCAAAGTCTAATGGGGAGAACTTCCATGACACACATTCCTGATTAAATTCATTTATAACAAGTAGGGTACACTTTTACACACGTTGCCTTGCCTCGCAGTGCCTGCCTGAGGGCTGCACGAGACAAGCGGCCTAAAAATACTACTTTTGTTCATTCATTTATACTACCAAGTTGTGTACTATTCTCGTTTTTATGTTGTATCGCTGTGTGTGAGTGAGCCATTGGAAGAGATGGTTTATATATTGAATATGTTTACCTTTGACCAGTGTGTAAACGTATAACCTTTACCGCTGTGTAAATTGATAACTTTTTACCAGTGTACTAGTAATCTTTACATTTTACCACTGTGTAATCTGTACCTTTCACCAGTGTGTGATCTGTAACTCTTACCATGTGTAAATGTGTAACCTTTTATCATGTGTAAATTAATACAATTTTAACAGTGTGTAAACTTGTTTCCTTTGACCAGTGTGTAAATGTATACCCTTTTAACAGAGTGCACAATTACATTTGAAGTTTCTGTAGCTCTTATTGCATGCACGTTTATTCCAAATTAATGACATGAAAAAAAGGCAGCATTATAAATCAATCAAGCCTAATTTAAAAAATGTATATATTTGTCTTGCTGCCCTTACACAGTAAAAAATAAGTGTAGGGGATCTGTTTCAAAGTCTGCTCATAGACCACCAAACTGGGGCTGGGGGGCGGTCGGGGGCAGGGGTTATTAATTCAATTGCGTAATTTGTTTATGAAGAAAAAAATGCAAATGAAAAAAAATATATTGCTTGACTTTATTCTATTAAGAATCTTTTGTAATTTGCCAATGAAAAGCTTGCCACAGATATAATATCGGAGCACGGCACGCTGGGAAGTCGTTATTGTTGCATTATGAAGCGGCGGCCTTGCCTCGTGAGCTTTCTTTGTTACTCTTAAGGATTCCAAACTGAACAGCACACACCAGGTTGTATCATTCATAGAGCCTGTCCGTATAAAACAGGGATTTGATGATGTTCTCCGGGGGATGTCCCCTAACTTACTGCTTGCTTGCTGCTTAAAATATGAATATTATATTAAGAATAGCTTTCTTCATCTCTTCGTGAAATATATGTAGATAACGAATTTTATCTAAAATAATTTCAAAAACAAAAACAAAAACATGCTTGATGGATGTGAAATATATTGGGTGCTGTATACAGCAATAAATATAACTGTAATGTTAGGTGGAGTGTTAAGATAACACATTTACACGTCACCCCTCCACAGCCAATATATATATATGCAATTAAAACACAAAATAAATCTATTTATGTGCTTAGTAGAGCCTTTGCCGAGACAGGGGAAATGAGAGATGTGATCTTGATTGGTTTTCTCTGTAGTGCTTGTATCTCCAGGTGGTACAACCCTAGCCCACCGGAACAACCTAACATAGGTTAGGTAGGTAGTCATTCATCTGTTCCCCGCAGGCTGCTCAACGTTACACCAACGCTGCAGTTGGTAAACAAAACGGTTAATTAGGCTTTTATGTATGTGGTCAAGACATCTCAAATTCATTGGATGTTGTGTCCAGAATGTTATTACCTTGACAGCCAATGCAACAGAAAGAGTTTGTTTATCATCCACCACACAACGACTCCTGTAAACGGTTGTACTGGTGTGGCCGCGGAGTAGATCCAGTGCCGAGATGAGTCTGACCTCCGTCGTGGGAAGGCTCAGTATCCATTTTGTTGCGGAGATGACATTCCCTGACGTAGCGGGCCTCACTCCATTCTTAGCGCCGGGGAAACGATGAGCCTCGTGGAGGAGAGGAGTTCACGGCGGGTTCCATTTACAGACGCGGCGGGGGATAATAAAGTGCAAGCGGTTGGATGTGTCAGGTGCTGTATCTCCCGCTCCTCTTTTAGAAATAGATCCCAGTGTGGGACAATTAACCCCTGGCCCCCGAACAGCGGATCTGGGCGGCAACCGCCCCGCTCAGGGCAATACATCAAACCCCAGGAGGAGCAGCTACCCCCCCCTCTCTGGGCCGGCTGTTGCTGTTGCTGCTGCTGCTGCTGCTGCTATTGATGAGCTGGTCTCCTGGGATGTGGAGCTCCGGGTCTCTTGATTCTACCTCGGAGGGTGGTGATGGACGGGGGGGGGACGTGGGGACGGGTGGTAGTGTATATTGGATTTGGTTGTTTTTGCGTCTACTTGAATAACTCTGCAGCGTGTAGGTCGGCGGAGCAGTGGTTTACCTACACTCCAGTTCTGCCGGCTGGTGTTTGAAGAGCATGGAGTCCTTCACTTCACGTCTATCTTTAATGTGTTTACCTATTTGCCCGCGATTATGCTACATATATTTATCCCTCATATTAATATGACCTATTTTTGAAAGCAATATTAGCATAATCCCGGTAAGGGTCCTGAGGATTGTAATCATGTTGATGGATGGGTGGTGCTGACAGGTGGTGACAGGTGGGGACACATTTTGCTGCTCGTCCGCGTGGCGTCACGGTGACTCAATTTATTTAATGGCAGATTAGGGAGGAGGAATTAACAGCAATAATAAAGCGGGAGACACAAGATAGGGGCACCTTCAGGTCCCGTCTCTGATTAACCCCGTCAGTAGTTTGACATCTCTGCTCGACGATGTCCGCCGGACTGGACTGAATCCGGCCCGGCCGCCGGAACCTCCCGCAGTTTTGTTGCATATTGCTCGCAATGCAGCTTATGTGAGAGATGGCAACAGATGCAGGAGCAGCTGCAGAAACACTTTATCCATCGCCTCAAGGGGCACAAAGCTACAGCCATTAGATATAGGGATAATTTTTTTAAATTAGTTTTTTTTTGCGCCTGGAATGTTGTGCGGTTTGTGATGTATTATAATAATGACCGTGTTCCCCAGGGCTATTACTATTTGATTTGGCCCAGTGTGTATGCACATTAGTTTGTGGGTTGTTGTGTTTGTGTGAATGTGTGTGTGTATACACATTAGCCTGTGGGTTGTTTTTTGGTGTGTTGTATGCACATTAGTGTGTGTGTGAGTGTGTGTGTCTGTGTGTGTTTGTGTACTCATATTAGCTTGTGTGTGTGTGTGTGTGTGTATCTGCTGTAGGGTGTTTCTGTGTGCAAAGCTTTAGTGGGTGTTCGGGGTTATTGGAGCTCGTTTGATTTGTTGTCAGGTGAAAGCGCTTCCCCGTGTTTCATGTGGGGAGATTCATGGCAGTCTTCCTGAGCAGCGAGAGCAAAATGTTACGTATTTCAAGCACACATGCATTTTTCCCACCAGCCGTACCTATTCAATAATCCAAAGTGTTTGTGTCTCGATTTTAGCGGCCGGCTGCACCTTTGACGAGGACTCTGACCCCAACCTGTGTGACCTCACCCAGGGGGAGGAGGATGACTTTGATTGGCAGCTCTTCAGGACCCACAATGCACCTCACGCCAGCGCTGACCTCCTACGGGGTAAGAACACTGCTCTCCCATTCGTTGGCAACTTTGATAGTCATCTGTTGTGCCTCTAACAAAGTTAGTGTTGCGGAATGGTGTCCACACTCTCCCCACCTGTGAAGTTCTGTTCTCTAGAATGAGTTAATAACTAAGGGCATGAACTCCTAATCATGTATAAAATGAATATGAAGAGTCTTGGTTGATCAGTGGTGGGCGACTGACTTAAAAAATAACACTTGATTTCATAGATATCATTCCTCAACGGTAACACTTTAAAAGTAAGGGGACATTGACCATTAACAAATAATAGTTGCACCAATAGTAGCAGTGATAGGCATTGTTATAGTTATTATAATAACTAACCCTAGTCCTGAAAAATACATAAACAATAAATTAAAGGGTTGAAGATAGTGTGCCAGTGCCACCAGAGCACACTTATTACTGCAAGAAGGCCATGGCCAGTAGGGAACAGTGGAAAGAAAGATTCATCAACACTGCTGCCGTCCTCGTGTGTTTATTTAGCAAACACAAATTAACCCAAAAAATCACAAAATCAACAGTCCCCCAACTCCGGAGAAACCCCTCATACCCCCCACCCACTCCAGAGACCATCGGATGCTTAGTAAACAACATTTACCCACCGGGATCCTTTTCACCTGCCAGACTATGGACGTGGTGCATTAGCTGCTTCCTCCTCTCCTAGTTATTAACTCAATCCAAGAAGAAAAAGACAAAGACTATTTTCTATCTTCCTCAGTGAGTGTCGCCCATGGATCCTCCTCCATTAATGCTCTGCAGGTGCAGGACTCCGCTGGGACTTAGCATTCCTGGGCGTCCGTCCGCTATAGCTGATCCACCACTTGATCAACGATGAGCATTACAGAAGGAAGGAGATGGCTTGGACAACGATGGAGTGCAAGAGAGAGAGAGAGAGAGAGAGAGAGAGAGAGAGAGAGAGAGAGAGAGAGAGAGAGAGAGAGAGAGAGAGAGAGAGAGAGAGAGAGAGAGAGAGAGAGAGAGAGAGAGAGAGAGAGAGAGAGAGAGAGAGAGAGAGAGCGCTCATGTTGCGTATTCTCGATCATGATCATCATCCCTGATTGCAACATGCCTCTCAGAAAAGAATCACACCAAAATTAGATAATAGATAGAATAGGCAACATGACAAATACACAGAGGACACACAAGAGGATTATAATGAGGTAACCTAAAGATGACACGATGTAATAAACCGAGCAGGGGATGATATAATTACGTGTCTCGTTTATGATTAAATATTAAACATTGACGATCCCTCGAGGTGCACCTCAAGATGAACACGGAGGTAGATTTCACAAGTGTCAACTCCCCTCACGGAAAATAATTTCTCTAAAATGCAGGCATGAGGGAAGTGTCGGGATTTATGGCTATCCGAGTCCCTCTTGTCTGCAGGCTCACATCCACAATAAATCCCTCACTGATAAATCTTCCACCTAACTCTTATCTTAAACTGTTGGACTGCCCTCTGTTCACCTTTTGTATCATCAGCATTCAAGTCAGAATCTCCCTGCATGCCGCGGAGCCGAATCAGGTCAGGCGACAAGATAATGAGTACTGTTCCCTGTGGGTTTAATTAAAACCCGCTGTCACAGTGGGAAACATTTGTGGCTATCTTGGGGAATTCAGTGAAACGGAATAACGCAGGTTGGATTCAGCAAATTATGAGACTCAATGTAATTGCTCACTGTTGACTAACTGTAAAGAGAAGCGGACATATAGTCAATATGATTTGCCATCACTGCTTTGTTTAGTCTCAGGCGGGAGGAATCCTTCAGTTCCGCTCCATTATGACTTTCTCGCGGTGTAAAATACGCCACGGGCGATATTACACACTTTTATTTTACCCTTGCCTAATCCCCGCTGTGTTGACTTGTGGGTGTGTATCACACTGGGACGCCCACTATCAGTCATCTGGGCCACCGAGGTGGGGATAACTTGTGTTTACGAGATAAGGCTATTTACATTGGGCCAGAATTAACTTTCTGCAGCGGAAAATTGGTATCAGGGGAAGATTAGTAAACACAGCAGAGATAGCGGCGGAGCGTCGCTCCCAGGAGAAATTAGAGACGATGTTTCCAATGAAAAGGGAAATGTGGCTGCAGGAGGAAGACAAGAGGGCCTGAAACGCAGCGCTGCGGCCCCCGGAACATTCTCCCACTTAAACCCATTTTTTTCTCACGAATTTGAATTGCATATCGCAAGTCCCCTTTCGGTTCCTCGTGCCCCTTTTCTTCTTTAATTAGACAAGGGTTTCCCGGGATGCTGACCTTGCGGAGAAGGATGTGTCTGTGTGTCGAACTTCTGCCTCTCTCAGACGTGACGCCCGCAAGTGTTCTCGTGGCGGTTTTCATAATAATCAGAGTCCGTCCACGACTCCATGCGGGCCCCTGGGAGAACGGCCCGTGAAGGCCCCTCAGACAAATACATTTCAGAACCAATTAAAAGGAACATGTGTTTATTCTCCTAATGCTAGACTGTACCCATAATAATGACCAATACACTCTCAAACTCACCAAACTCCTACGAATAAATGAATAAGTTAAGAAGTACAAATTTAGTGCAGGAATAAATGAAATTATAAGATAAAATGTAATCCGAGTTCTACCATGCGAGCAGAAAAAACATTTGATTTAAAATAACTATTATTATCACAGCAAGGTTACTTGGCTGTATCTCCGCACAGGAATTCGGCCCTGATACTGAGCAAGGAGCCCTTTATTTTCTAATTAATGTCCTTGGTAGACATGTGGTCGCTTCGTCTGAAGTGTTTAGTGTCTGGAGTATCTATGTAGTCTAAGGCCGGAGGGTGGGTGTAATATTGCCGTAAATCTTTGTTTTTGACCTGTATTACCCTCATCAAAGTCTGGGAACTAGAAGAATCTCAAAACTCATGTTTTATTTGTTCTGGCAGATGGCCAGACCCCCGTCCTGTTCAGACAGATTCCCAGCTGACCTGGAGCCGGACTGGCCAATCAGAACCGTTGATCAAACATTTGAGGCGGGTTTGATATGATGACTGAACAGAGAAGTGCCATTGAGGCATTTTTGTAACCAAGATGGCTGCCACTGTTGTGAGAATGGACCGTATATTTTCTCTAAAATAACAACAAACAACGGCACTTAAGGCTTTTGTTGATAAGAAAGTTGTGATAACTGTTCCTCTGACAGGATTTGATAAAAGTTTAATTTCAGCTCAGCACTACGTCACACATATCGTTACTCTGATTGGTTGCAAGTCTATCCAATTGCGTCCACAGGCATTTTGGTCTGCGTCTGTTGATAACATCCCTTGGTTCCAGACTAATTTGCATTTGTCGGCTAGCAGACACATACTGTTAGAGACTTATGCGATATCTTCTGATAGGGAAGAATGTGGGGAAGAATGTGGCGACAAGGAGTAGATTGTAGGAATTTCTCTGCATCGGCTTCAGCCGCTGTATCCATAGAGCTGAGTTTGTAGATCGTCTTCATAGTCACCACCACCCACCATCACCATCCACTTATTATTTATACTACAGTCAACGAGAACAGATTCCTACAGAGGGACCATAATTACGAGTAGAAGTGTCAGGTTAGATGATGTCTGGTGACACAATCTCACCGTTTACTGAGCCTTGTAGTTTAGAGGCAGTAGACCGTGACTAATACAGCCTCTCCGCCCGCTACCTCATTTACACACGTACAGAAACATAGATAAACAGGAAAAAGGCTGAAACCGCCACAACATAAAACAGCCTGTTTGTGTGCGGTGGCTTCCTAATGTGTGTCAGTGTGAGGTCACACCTTGAGGGCCTGTAAACCCACAAGGTTGTTGTTACTGATGAGGGCTGAAAACATAATTAAAGCCTAGGCAGCACAAACAACACGCTGGTCAAGTAGACTTTCTATGGGAAGCACCCATGTGGGCGCGCACACACACGCACACATGCGTATGCATGTGTGCGTGTGTGCATATGCATATGTGCGTATGCACGCACAAACACACCAATACTCAAACAAACTTTCTCCATCACTGTAACCGCCCTCTGAAACTATCTGCCGGCTGATATCAAATCAGCTGAGTCAGTTTTTCTTTTTTAAATAGGCTAAAAACATTTTTATTTACTTGCCTACAGCACTTGATGCATTGTACTTCGTATTTATGTATCCCCTTAATTTATGCTCTTAATACATTTATATTTATTTTGTTTGCATTTTTTGTGGATGCACTTTCACTGCAAAATAATCTGTTCCGCACTTTGGAATAAATATGGTTGGCTTTTTATGCTTTATAAATAAACTTGAACAAACAGCTACTTCGTTGGCTCCGCTGGAGAGCAGAGGGGACGGGAAAAGCATCTCTTATTCTCTTATGCAAGTGGATTACAAAATGGACTGTTTACTCATGAAGATGTGTATTTATATCTTCCTCCTTGTCCTAGCGTTGCATCGGAATGGTCTGATGTGCGGAGAACGCTCCCACTTGCATGCTTGAGCGGACGAGGCCAGTGTCATTTCTAATGCCCACATCCCCGTAAAATAACCGAGAGCTTTAACATATAACAGTGAGGGACGATTATGTGTGTGAGGCGTTTTAAGGTTTATTTGAATCCTCTATCTTAACAGAGATGTCTGAGGAGGAGTAGGATGTTGGTATTAATCATGTGGACGTTGCTGCTAACCAAAGCAGCAGAAAGGCTCTCGGACCGTTCTGAGATAACAATAGGCGCGGTAGGCTCACGGCATACATAGTGGCACGGGGTCGCAGAATATAGAGGCAAAATTAAACGTCTAGGGTTAAAGACAAATAAAGATACACACATACGTCTCCATTGCTCCCAGGAGGATGCTTTACCCTATCGTGTTGGCAGTGACGTGAACTTGAGGTTTGTCTAACTATACATGTGGATCTTGTCGCAAATCAAAACTGGTGCGCAATTGCTTACCAACAGCGTTTGAGAGGAATATGAAATTCTTATTGGGCAAGCTCCGCAAATTGATGCTTGTTCAATTCCAGGTTTTGGGACGTTGGATACTCTTGAAACAAGTAAATGTGTTGTCACTAACGCCGACTCTGATTGGTTGGGCCCCCGGCGTGAATGAAGCCATCAAGGAATCACTCCTCTTCCTCTATGACGTCATTTCCTCAGTCTTTTAGAATCACTCCTTCCACTCCATGAAGTCAGTTCCTTAATCTTAATGAATCACTCTCCTCCCACTCCAAAGTTCATCAGGAATACACATAGCCACAAAGACCTGTTCATCAGGAACATATATAGCGATAGAGACATGTGCATCAGGAACATATATAGCCATAGAGACATGTTCATCAGGAACATCCATAGCCATAGAGACATGTGCATCAGGAACATATATAGCCTTGTAGACATGTGCATCAGGAACATACATTATTGCTTCTAGCCATGTCTTCACAAAAATAAAATCATTACCATTCTGAATGTCTTGAACAACAAAAACATTAGATTTTTTATCTTTGAATATTTCAGTACACAAAGTCCTTAAATAACTAATAAGGTGTGTTCATAATGCGCTGGTATTTACAAATCCATATTGATCCTGTGCATAGTCCGTATTTAATCTCATATCTGCATCCAAGCATGCAGAGTTACGACAGATCGCGAAGCAGCAGTCACAGATCAAGCCATCGTAGATCTGGGGAAGGCACAGCGGGCAGTCAGAGAAATAATCACTCCCTGGGATGGTTCTGCAATATGTGGCTCCTCATAAGACCTTTTGAAGATGGATGATAATATAATTACACACATAGCCACACACGCTGCAACCAAGTCGGCTGGAGCTGGGTTTCAGTTGGAAATATAATGAAGTAAGATCACTGGTTCTGACTGGAGACCCAACATGAAAGGCTCGTTGGTCTGCTTCCTGGTTCTCCTCCCCGGTAAACAAACACTTGTTATTTCCACCCAGATATTTTTGAAGATTTTACACACAGTGGAAACAGGCCGTGTTTGTAGGTGAGAGCGCAGTGTGCTGGAGAGGAGACAGCAGGGGATAACTAGCATATATATATATATATATATGTATATATATATATATATATATATATATAAATCCCCCCTCGGCATCCAGCTCAGGTCCTGTTCCCCGTCCTGTCTGTTTGCTGGGTAGACTGAGTGTGTAATGAACTACGACCAGATCTCAAACCCACGCACTTCCTGGGAAGATGCCAGGTATACACTGTCCAATTATATTGGATTTTTCATGCGCTTCATTATGCAAAATCAATGCACAATTTTGGGGTCATTTTATCAGCCTATTCAAAACACACGTCTTATGAAGGTCGAACCCGAAAATGATTTTCGGTTTGTATATCATTGCCTTTTAAGTAACCCTGTCAACCTACATGATTGTTAATGTCAACTCGGCCTTGTATCTAAATTCATGTCTTCATTTAGTCATTCTCTAGGCCTTTTAGGCTGAACTAGATTTGTTTTGCTGCAGGGTCAGAATGGTGCATTCATTACGATCGTGTTGCTGACTTGCTGTTTGAATGGCAGGACCCTCCAGTGAATACTTGAGTTTCATTGCAAGGTAGACGGTTTGCTTGAGGTAAAGTGGAACACGGCTTCATCCTCTGCTGGGAGTTGGCGCCGTAACTCCTGCAAACGCACTTCAGACCCTCCCAAGCCCTGGGCGCTCGGTCTCTCCGGAAGGAGCAGGAAACCCGGAGGTGTCCCCGGAACATGACGTTGCATAAAGAAAACAAACACTCTTAAACCAGGAGCTTACCTCAAGGTACACAATGGCGTTTACGGACTTAACTGAGGTTCAACTGAGAGAACCTGTTTGGAATTTATTCGACCAATGGGGAAGGTTGAATGGTACTGAGATTATAGTAAATGTTGTATTGGGGATATAGAAAATACTTTTTGTTTTGAATATAGTGAGGGCCTAAACCCTCCCTGGCCTCACCTGACCTCAGACATTTCACAATACCGCTGTTTTCACTCTTTCTTCTCCTGCTCATTCACTTACCTGACTCCCAGATGTTATCTAATTCCGGGTCATTAACATAATACCTCTCGTCGTGCGCTGCACATGGCCAGTAATTGATATGTAGGCCTGCTCCTGGGTGGGGCCATTTGCATTAAATTGTGTTAACTGATATGATAATGAATATGAAAGGCCTGATGCAAGCACAATGGCTCACTGGAGATGGATGGAGATTTGAATTATACACAATAAGTAATAAATTATAGCAGGTCTCAACGGTCCACAACTCTCCCCCTATGGCTGCTTGTTCGTGCAGTGGAGACGGCCAGATTGCCTGAATGTGAAATACTCTACATCACATCTGGCATCTCTTTACCTTTCTGCAATAGCCTGGCTGTGCTCCAGCAGAACCTTCTCCATCCATATGGCATTATCTTTCCGAAACCGACAGAGAAGAAAATGGGAATAGGTTGGCATTTATGAGCGATAATAAATTCGGCATAAAGGAGGGTTCAAAAAGTTTGTAAGTTGATATTTAATTCATCTGATTTAAGTTGCAGCGCTAGTGATAGAGATACCGTCTTTTCTGAACTCTGTTTAGTTTGCACTCTTCCTCCTTCTCCTCCTCCTCCTTCCTCCTACTCTTCCTCCTCCTCCTCCTCCTCTTACTTTTCCTCCTCCTTCTCCTCCTCCTCTTACTTTTCCTCCTCCTTATCCTTCCGCCTACTCCTTCTCCCTCCTCCTTTTCCTCCTTATCCTCCCTCTTTGTCCTCCTCTTCCTCCCCATCCTCATCCCCTTCCTCCTCCCCCTTCTCCCGCCTATTCCTCCTCCCCCCTAATCTTCCTCCTCCTCCTCCCTTCTGCTCTTCCTCCTCCTACTCCTCCCCCCTAATCTTCCTCCTCCTCCTCCCTTCTACTCTTCCTCCTACTCCTCCTCCTCTCTCTCCACTTCTTTCGGCTCGTTCCCCCTACTCTTTCTCCTCCTCCTCCCTTCTACTCTTCTTCCTCCTCCATCTATTAAAGAGCTCCATCAGTGTAGTGGAAATTGGACCACTGTTCTCTATTAGTGCATATTATTGATGAGGTTTTATAAAACACTTTGCTATAAAATGGACATTAAAGTAGGGTAAAACATAGCTAAAAGTGTGTGTAATTAGTGTTTGAGTTCATTAGGTTCCAACAGGCGCTGTCAGAGTGCAGAGTTCCGGTGTGGAAAAGGGTTTTGTGCAGATGTCAAATGCAATAATAATAATTATTATATGGATATTGGCTTTATAATACCAAATTCCAAGGCCAATCAATTTCAGAAATACACCAACATATGAATTTTTGTGAGTCGTATCCGTGTTCATATGTATATATATATTCACTTTATTCACAGGGTTAGATCTGAGTATGAGGGTGAAATCTTAAAATATCTTCTATCCATATCCAAAGGAATACGTTTCAAAAGCATGGACTTTATGTTCAGTGATTTCTTATCCTTTTGAGTGTATTAGCTGGCACCAACAGATCTCTGAAATATATTATAAAAACAGAAATATGTTGCAAACTTTAGATTTGGCGATAATTGGTCATGCTGCTACCCACGTTGTGCTAAATGAAGGATGATGGAAAAGAGATGATCTGAAAACAAAAAAAATTTTTTTTTGCGAGGAACCACTTTCAAGAGCATTAAATTATAAGATGGCGTGTCTTGTATTTTAGCAACATCATAAATTGTTTGTATTTATTGTAAATTCAAATACGTTTTCCCCATGGCTTTAGCACCATGCTGATCTGCGTGAGCAGAGTGAAGAAGCCGCCTGCGAGCGTAGTGTTGATTGCAAGGAGTTTCATTTTTTTGCCCAAAAGCGGTTAACCCTAATTTGATTTAATTGACGACCATGCTCTCGGCTGATTGGCTAATGAATGTAATCCAGTGAAGCGGCCTCATTGCAGCGTTGGATGTGGATCATAATCTCCGTCCGCAGTTGTGAGAAGAACCATTAAATAATACCGTTCAGGGGGAACCATTGTGGGCCCTAACGTCGACACTGTCCTTTGCTTGGTCTCTGCTTCATCAAGGATCTTCTGATAACAGACTTTCCGATTAATGTCCACTCTCAAAAAGACAAAGAATGCGTACACAATGCAATACAATAAAACACAATGAATCAAAGGTGTTCAAAGCGGTTCCTAATGGACCAATCCTGCGCACTCAGCGTTTAACCTCTGCCTCCAGAGTCAACTGCGCCGCACCACAGGGACAATAGAGGCAGACGGGGCGGCCCGCGGAGGACAGGGCAGACGCGTGTTGGGTAACCAGATCGAAGCGTGCCGGCCCCTCCCTCCCCCCTCCCTCCTTCGCTGCTGTGCCCTCACCGCAGTGAGGGAAGTCTCTCAGGAGCGCTCTGCGCTGTTACAACTAATGACTGCTGGGAACGCCCCTGCTTGGAACCGTCTGCAGCCGTTTGCTCAGGCATTAAGACGGGAGGACAGGAATTCGGAGGATGTGTGTGGATTACGCCGCGCATTAGCTCCTTCTGAAGAGCAGCACGAGTTTCTGTGTTAGTGTGTGTGTGCTTTGAATAATTCCCCAATGCAAAGCTGCGTCATTGGGAATGCATGCATGCATGCCCGCTGATGTTATTGGGAGAGTGGCGTTGCTTCTTTATAGAAGATGGGCAATAGCGCAGTCCGTTTTTTTTTGTTTACTTCTGGGTGGTTTATGGAGTTTGGGGGGCCTACGCCATCAAGAGTTTCCTGGAAGCCGTCCATCATCTTTATGACGACAGTAGTGTTATGAAGTCTGCTCCCCGAGCTGCACATCTCCCGGCTGAGGGCTAGGCGCACGACGGAGAGCAATAGAAGAAACCATAATCGTAATTCCAACAAAACTCATATTCTTTCGTAGCCTTTGCTCATAATGTTGTTTTCTTTTCATTGCGGAGGAAACAGGATGGTGTCTTTTAATCCAGCTGGAGGGTAAACATTCACGTGGATAGGATTCCTTCAGGGGGAAGGAGTTGCTTTTTCTCATTTGGTGATTTTGTTCTCTTTGAGGTGGCAGGGAGGAGACTTCCATTTGGCTGCTCCCACATCACTTCAAAAGCCCACCACACACCCCACCTCAAAACTCGACACACACACACAGCTGCTTCAGACTGATTTGTTGGCTTCCTTTTGGCTCTGGGAAAATGCACACACACAAGCACACACACCCAAACACACCCACACACACACCCACACACACACACACACACACACACGCACACACACACACACGCACAAACATCCCCTCTATTGCCTTGGCAACCCTCTGTGCGTAACCGTTGTACTTTCAACTTTAAAGTGAAACTCTGATGGTCGTCCGCAGTGTATTTCTCCTCTCTTTGTGTCCTCTCTGTTTCTCTCCCTTTCTCCCCTTCCCTCGCTCCTGCGTTCCCCACCTCACAGGGCTTTGGATCCCCCTTTCATGGTGTGAAGTCCTGTGGGGACCTCCTGGTGTGATGTGTAGAATGAGTTGACATGGCACCTCTGTTCCGGCGGGGAGGTCGCTGCATAGTTAATGTGTGTACACATGAACAGACACCCGCTGGGCGTTAACAGACTATCCTGACAGTCTAGTAGAGGGGAGACTGTGGATCCCGCTCCACCGCAAGCACAGCGGTGGGTTCCAGGGGGCCAGGGGGTTGGGTTCAGGGCCGCAGGGCTCCAGTGTGTCAGCGTTGGCAGTGTGTGAGTGTGTTCCTACTTGGTGTGGAGCGTGTACCTGCATGGTGTGTGTGTGTGTGTGTGTGTGTGTGTGTGTGTGTGTGTGCGCGCACCTACCTGGTGTGAGTGTGTAACTACCTGGTGTGATTATGTGTGTACCAATCCGGTGTGCGAGTGGGAGTGTGCCTACCTGGTCTGTGTGTGAGTGTGTGTTTACCTACCTGATGTGAGTGTGTACCTACCTGATGTGAGTGTGTACCTACCTGATGTGAGTGTGTGTCAAAATGGCTTGCCAGCATTTGTTTTATTCTAAATATCAGTTATAAGATGTGATCTTATTGAAATCACTATCGATCAGCATTGACTTGAATATTTTAAGATTATACTAAGAGCTAGTTGAAATGTTACACATTGCAACTACAACTATAAGACAACTATAAGAGAAGGAGTTCTTCTTCTTCTTTTTTTGTGTAATGCGTTAACTTGCTGGCAAATGCGCTTTAGGCTATTAGGAAGTAATCGAATGGCCCTGGAACAATTTCCACAAAATAAAACATAACGTCCTATCTTTTTAATTGAGTTAGAACGGAAGCAAGGTAAAGCAGATATTTTCGCGGCATTCTCAAACTTGATTACCGAAAGCACAGCACGTTTAACATTCCCCTAGCGCGTTCTTGCTATCTCCTGCTTCGATGGGAGGGCAAGATAGGCAAGATTTATTAGCCAAACAGCCAGATAATTAATTAGGAAGCAGGACTAGATTAATCCTGTTTTCACTGCTAAGTGTCTCTCACCTTCGTACAACACTGGGACTAACAAAAGAAAAGCAATTACACTAAGAAAGACTTCAGTTAGTTCTCAACGTTTAAGTGTGCATGTTTGTATAGTTTAAGCTGTGGTTTCTTTGTGTCAATGTCATCGGTCTCTACAAATGGCGTGTGTGTGTGTGTGCGACTGTGCGTGAATGCATGTATGTTCCATGTTGTGGCGATAAGGCTTATTTTTTATAGTTTATAGTTGCTGGGTGATTCCTCTATATCTGACATCCTTGCAAATGCAATCCATTGCAATATTTCACTCGTTCTCTCACACACACACACACACACACACACACACACACACACACACACACACACAGACACAGACACAGACGCACACACACACAGACACACACACACACACACACACAGCTCCTCCTGGTGCTCTTGATGCTGTTCATCAGTGCGTAAAAATGTCTGGTCCGTGAGAAGACCCTTCCAAGGCTGCTCCTCTCGCGGTCTCCCCAGAGCTGCAGACCATCAGGGCTGCTCCTCTCGCGGTCTCCCCAGAGCTGCAGACCGTCAGGGCTGCTCCTCTCGCGGTCTCCCCAGAGCTGCAGACCATCAGGGCTGCTCCTCTCGCGGTCTCCCCAGAGCTGCAGACCGTCAGAGCCGCTCCTCTCGCGGTCTCCCAGGCTGCTCCTGGCTGCGCCTCACCCAGGCCCGTAGCCAGCCATCAGGTCACAGAGCTTCGGACCTCGGTCATTTTTGTAGTGATCTTGCGTGACATCTGTTGGTGCTTGCGCAAGCTGAGCCGGAAACAACCCCTAACCCCCCCCCCCCCCCCCCCCAAACAAAACTGAACCCCCGCAACTGGAGCCACAACCACGCTCTGTTTTTCTAACCCTGGCTACGGCCCTGGCCTCACCGTGTCTCCCAGACCTGGTAATAGATGGTTGCTGAGCTTATTTTTGGTTATTAGCAGAGTGTCTATTGAGAGGCTCCAGTTCATGACAAACCTTTTTAAGCAGATGGGAAACGATCTGTAAGAGAAGTATATCAAGCATCTGATAACATAATATATTCATTGTATTAATAGGGATCATATTTTAATAATATATTGTAGAATACTAATATCTAAGTGAGCAGGAGATGTTAAATGCAAAAATGAAAGATCTAGGGTCCAATTAAATACGAGTCCATAAAAACAACATTATTTTCAATGAGTTTGAAATAAATACTTGTAGTTTCCCCATGGGTTCTGTTATACTTTTGATGAAAGCCCAACTCCATATTGCTTGAGAATGTAAGTGGGCCCACTTCGTATGAGCGGTGATTCTGACGTCCTTGCTGACACAATGATAGGGAGACTGTCAATAGATGATGCGCTCAATCTTAGGATAGAATATATAGCGAATTTAATGTTCAGAACTGCAATCTAGAGAACATCTATTGACCAGTGAAGTGGGCCAGTGATGTATACTGTATGTGTAGCATATTTGTGTGTGAGTGTTTCCCCTATGATCCAGCAGTGGCACAGCGCCGCCTCTGGATTAATAACGCCACTGCAGTCTACCATGGCACCATTATTAATAATTGTATCATCAATTATGTTGGCTTTATTTAAAATTATTATATATTTATCATAGATGACCCCTACTGCACCCCCCTTAGTTGCCACATTGTCATTGCTGTCATTGGATAAACATTATGGAAAAATACTGATGGCTAAATAGTGTTCTGTTGTAGAAGAATAATGATGATATTATTGGTGGAATTAGCTCATGATGGCTTAAGACTAAATGTAGAATAATTAGCACAAGTGACTAAATACAACAAGTGACTAAATAAAAGAAAGCAGCCAACATATTTGAATAAGTAGAACAGAAGCAACAGTATTAGGAAACCCAGACAATGGGAAGGCTACAAAAGGCGGACTGAAAACAGTATTTGAGCCAACACCAATGCCCAACAATTAGTCTCACAAACTTAAACCATACGCATGCTATTTCTTGCCATGTTCAATTCTAATACCATTTTATTCAACCATTTCTGTTTGAATATAACCGACCCTATTTGAGTCAGTGATCACACAAAAATCTCTGCGCACACGCACATCAGAGCCGTGCACTCAAACATACATCAGCAGCATGCACATGCACATGCACATCAGCACCGTACACACACACACACACACACACACACACACACACACACACACACACACACACACACACACACACACACACAGACCCGTGCACATCAGCACTAAACGATCTGAAAGAGAAGGATAACAAGCATCAGATGAGGACAAAACCTAAAAGATGCATAACATTAATAGGAATCATATTTTAATAATAGAATATAGAATAATAATATCAAAGTGAGCAGGAGATGTTAAATGCAAAAATGAAAGATCTAGGGTCCAATTAAATACGAGTCCATAAAAACAACATTATTTTCAATGAGTTTGAAATAAATACTTGTAGTTTTCCCATGGGTTCTGTTATACTTTTGATGAAAGCCCAACTCCATATTGCTTGACAATATAAGTGGGCCCGTTTCTTATGAGCAGTGGTTCTGACGTCCTTGCTGACACAATGATTCTGAGTGAATGAGTTAGGGTCAGTAAATGAGACCGTAATAATAATCTTTTATATTACAGTTTTGTATTCAATGCTAAGGATTATTTGTCCTTTACGAGCCCATCTATCAAGCATTTAATGATCAGAACTGCAATCTAGAGGACATCTTTTGACCAGAGAAGTGGGCCAGTGATATATAATGTATGCATAGCATATTTATATATCAGTGTTTTCCCACTGATCCAGCAGTGGAACAGGGTCGCCTTTGGATTAATAACACTACTGCAGTCTATCATGGAACCATTATTAATATTGTTATCATCAATTATGTTTGACCTAATTGTGGAAAACTATATAATAATTATATTATATAGTTAATAATTATTATTTTGTAGGTGGCATAAGCTCATGATGGCTTTAGACTAAATGTAGGAAGTATAAGAGAAAAAATAACACAAGTGATTAAATAAAAGAAAGCAGCCAACACATTTGAATAAGTAGAGCAGAAGCTTATTAGGAAATAAGGAAACCCAGACAATGGGAAGGCTATAAATGGCGGACTGAAAACCGTACTTGAGCCAACACCAGCCCAACAATTAGTCTCACAAACTCAAACCGTACGCATGCTATTACTTTCCATGTTCAATTCTACCATTGTATTCGACCATATCTGTTTGAATACACCCGACCCTACGGAAGTCAGTGATCACACTAATACCTCTATAATGCACAAGCACATCGGCACGTGCATGTGCACATCAGCACCATGCATGCACACACACACACACACACACACACAAACATATAGAACCTCATACAAACCTCAACACTACTAGGGGAAACACTGAATTTTTAGTAGTGGCTACTAGCAGCCCTATCATACTTAGCTGCTCTGCCAGCCTTCCCCACTTGAAGAATGTTAGCCTATTCTGTGTAGGAAGATTGTGATAAGGTAATGGACTCAGGTTATCTAACTTCTTTATTGTTCATCTTGAGAAAATGGTGCATTGTTGTACTGGAATAGAACCCAAATCTGTTGAAACGGAATTCTGTCTGTACACTCCGTATAAAGCACTTTGCCGAGTGCCACTGTGGTCAAGAGTTCAGTAAACAATTCTCGACGAAAGACACCGCTTCCAAAAAGGAAAATATACGCACTGAATGAGATACAGCCTAACCTCTCTATGCACTAAATCCCAGACACAGACAACAGACCTACAAAACAATAACATCCAAAATAAGCATTAAAGAAACAAAAAGGGGACTGTGGCTCCCGGGCGCGGCCCCTGGCCTTATAGGGCCCGAAGCTTGACTCCCCATCCTCTCCATCCATCTGGTCTATTGTTGGGTGCAGACAGGCTGATGAGCACAGCCCGGGTGTGGAGGCAATGATGGCCCCCGGGCTGGAGCTTGGCAGGGCTTTCAGGGCTGAGCAGCAGCACTCTTCGTGGCTGCCTAATGGCCATGCTTCCCCGATCTTCCCAGTTTGGCAGGGGGGCTGTTTCTGATCCGTGTTAAGTAACGCTCTGACAGACAAAGAGCCAGGAGATGACGAAGAAGTAGAAGTTGATTATTGGTAGACCGAAAAGGGCTTTCAGAAGTGGAAGGATTGAGGAATAAAGAGGCCGGGTGCTCGGACGTATTGATTGTGTTTAAGGTGGTTTACTGTAAAACTGAATCGTAACAGAGCCATTCATGTATTCCAGCTTTTATGGGCCAGAACTGTTTCGTTGATGGCTTTGTGGCTGCAGATCTATCGGTGATAGAGTTTAAAAACACCCCAGCCATAAGTACTTCCTATACACACACGCTGCTGGACGTTTGAGATAATGGCCTTTTGCCTTGTGTGGGTTGAGCCGGGATCTCACTTCACTCTGCATCAGACGCTGGGCCAGGGCTATGGACGGCTGTTAGCATGCGGTTAGCCGACACGCTAGTCCCATCATGGACTGGTAGACCCATAATCTGTGACCACCGCTAATACATCCCACATACATCCCCACAAAGAATACTCACGAGAGAGAGAGAGAGAGAGAGAGAGAGAGAGAGAGAGAAAAATAGGGGGACAGGGAGAACGTGTGTAAGCAAGCCAGAGATGAATAATTGTGGAGTGAGGAGGTTGTGTAAGAGACAGAGGGAGTGGGCAGTGGGAATCCTTTTGCCTCTGACTCTCTTAATTACTTTTCCAACTATTAAGGAGCAGCGTCTCCGGAGCCTCAAGAGTCTCCAGAGCCCCCTGATGAAAGCCGGCCCGGAGTCCGGCGTGCGTCCTCCGCACCCGGCGCGTGCTTCGGTGCACTTTGGAGATTCGCCCTTCTTTTTCCCAGAAGCCCCGCGCTGTCAGGACACGGGCGTCCGAGGCGCATGCTGCAGAATGAGCCAGAAATAATTCAGTGCGCTCGCAGGCTGGAGTGCTGTGGATCGATGGGAGCTTAAACAAAAAGCAGAGATAGGAAGGAAAAAAACATCACACCGAGCTGTGCACGGCTCTGGGAAAACGCTTAAATTGTGACAAATACTTTGTCGTGTTATGCCTATAAGCTGGTTTTTAGTTTGATGGAAGGCCGCTTTATTAACTAGACTATACCACCATTGAAGTAGGGATAATATAATCAGAGGGAAGCTTACGCGAAAATATACATGTATATATATATATATTGTATTGGGAATTAAATTACCACGGTAACCATTCATACTTAATTAGATTTAATATTTAGCTCAGACCTTAACATTGTAACTCAAATTATCTTCATTCTAAAGGTAGGCCCCACTAGCTCAACGTCTTAATATGACAATGGAATAGCTGAACGATATAAAATATGACTGTGCCATAACCTTATTCTCAATATTGAATCCTCCCCTTGGTCTAATTGAAGTGTGAGGCAGGGCGAAAAAAGAAATAAAAAAAGGTGTAGCTAATAAAGACGTGGTTTAGAGGTCAGGGTGAAGGTCGGGCCTGTGTTGTCACGTGACCGCTCATTCTAATGAGACTGAGTGTGACTCACCGCACACAAGCTGAGTGACAGTTAATCACACACACACACACACACACACACACTTCACCTGCGTTGGAGCTGTTGGTGGTGGTGGTGGGCGGAGGGGGCTCTGGGGTAACATCTCTGACCTGCGTGTCTGTCAGAACGAGGTCTCTGTCGCCTGACCGGGTCTGACATAGATTTATGTGGTCCTGATGCCTCTGTCCTCGCCCTGGGTGGGTCCCCCCCAGCCCTCCCAGCCCTCCCCCATCGGTCCGTGTGTCCATCTACACGTCTGTCTGTCTAGACCTCTATCTGACAGCAGCCCGTCTCATTCGTGTTTATTTACTGTGTTGGGTTTCATTGGACGATGACAGGGGACTTCTCAGGCACAAGGCTAAGCAACACACAGTGAGGGGCTCTGTTACCATTGACTCCACCGTAGTTATGGGAACATTTAGGGATGTTGTGGGGGCTGTGGTGCTTGGGGAGGTTTGGTGTGGGTGTGTATCGATGCTTGCTTGCAGAATCTTTTAAACAAGCCCAATAATGACTGAAAGGAATACAGAGGACCTTTTAAAGTGCATTTACAGCCGGTATGCTGACAGGTTCCTAGCGCTGTGTGTGTGTGTGTGTGTGTGTGTGTGTGTGTGTGGGTGTGTGGGTGTGTGTGTGTGTGGATCCGGGCACGTGTGTGTGTGTGTGTGTGTATCTATGTGTGCATGACTGTGTGTTTCTGGTGAAGGAGGAAGGACCGCTGATGCGAGAAGCGAGTTAGGTTGAAAGGTTTGTTCTATGGATTTATCTATAGATTCTAATATACTGGAATATCAGCCTTAAGTCATGCAATTAAACTACTGCAACAGTGGGTTTGAATAAATCTTTAGCTATAGATCTAAAGCAACTACAAATATCTTTCAAGTACATGACAATTAGGGCACTTATTCCATGGTTCGTGGAATAAGTGCACGAAAAAGCCCTCACAAAATGTATATTTATTGTTTCCTTGTCAAAAATGTCTGTCTTCTGTCAGGCAGACGATGAGGCAAAGGACTTCCTGTGTTATGATATGGCTGGGCTCTCCATCTTTAACACCAGCGAGCACCGCTCCGCTGTCATGGTAATAAGCTGGGTCGTGGATAATGAGGGGCTAATGAACATCAGGACAAGACAAGCCCAGTGGTGGATTGCCTCCACCTCACTCTTAGTCTCCGATGCCTAACAGTTTTGGCTTTGTCGTCCGCGCTCGTCTGCTCTTTCTTACTATGTTTTCGTTGGAGGGAGAATGTTTTATTCATACTCCTGTAGTCGCCAGATGCCTGGACAGGACTGGACGTGAGAACAGGTCAGGGATCAGGATGTAATATGCAGAGGCATGCCAAGAAGAAAAACATACGCTTACAACCATGAACATGGTATTGTGTATTTGGAGGTGTGCATTCGCTGTGCATGCACACCTCCACGTGTGCATTCTGGAGATCAATGAGAGAGTATACAGAGTGAATATATAAAGGATAGAGAGATGGTATGTAGAGATACTATATAGAGGCTGTATAAAGATAGTATAAAAAAATAGACATAGTATTGAGTATTTGTAGTGTAAAGTGATAGTATGTAGAATATGTATAAAGAGATAATGTATAGAGATAGTATATAGAGATAGTAAATACAGATGGTATATAGATGGTATATAGAGTGTGTATATAGATATATTATATACAGTATAGAGGTGGTATAGAGATGGTATAGCGATAGTAAATAGAGATAATATAGGGAGTATAGTATAGAGATAGTATATAGAGATATTATATATAGTATAGAGATAGTATATAGAGATAGTACAGGGATAATGTATAGAGAAAGTTTCTAAAGATAATATACAGATTATAGTGTAGAGAACCGGTATGTTGGTTCTTTATTAGCCCTCACCCTCTCCTGTAGAGAGCGTGAGCGGGCGGTCCAGTCGCTCACCTCCTGCTGCCGGGCTCCACCTCTGAGCAGAGTGCCCCGCCCGGCACAAAGCACATGGCAGTCAGGGAGTAGTCGCCGCACAGCCCTGGGTACACAAAGAGATTCAATTTTCTATTTTTCTTCTCTCCTGTGGACACCAATTGCTGTCCCCCCTCCCAGGCGGGTCCCCCCCCCCCCCAGGAGCCCGCAGGAGCCTTGGAAAGGTCAAGCTTTGGAGGGAAAAGTGCTCTCCCTTTCTCTCTATGAAGGCCCTCTCCTCGCAGCGACGGAGACCTAGAGACGGGGCCGTGTGACACCTGCCGCCACGCAGATCCCGCGCAGAACACACAGAGATGAGGTGTTGCGTTGTACGCGGGGAAAATGGAAATCGCTGGAAATGTCTTTGAGCGCCTCAAGGCGTATCACGGCCTAATTCAATTATTTTCTTTCTGCCATCTTCTGGCAGGCCATTTTAAAAAAAAAACTGTCAAAGCATGAAGATGGCGGTGTAGAGAGTGCCTTCGCGACGTGTGTGTGCTCACGATGGGACCAATGGCCCCACAAGGAGTAATGGTTTGCACCTCGTGACGTTCCTGCCGCTGCGGCATCGGAGATAAATGACAGTGCAGATGTGATTTGAAATTAGTCTGTTAAATTAAAAGAAACACCAGAGCTATTCAGGTCAAACCGTTTTAATAGGAATATTCATTAATGAGCGAGAGACCGCGCCAGAGAGAGAGAGAGAGAGAGGCGGAGGGGAACGACTTGACAGACTTGACACAGACAGAGAGAGAGACACACACACACACACACACACACACACACACACACACACAAACAGAGACTAAAAGAGAGAGACACACACACACAGAGCGTGAGAGAGTGGGAGAGAGTGACACAGAGAGAGAGACACAGAGAGAGAGGAAGAGGCAGAGGGAAAAGACTTGACAGACTTAACAGAGAGAGTGGAAGTGAGTGAAAGAGAGGGAGAGAGAGAGAGATGAGACTGAGGAGGGATGGAGGGTGTGTGAGTGATGTAAAGATGAGATCAGGTTCCACAATTTAGGAGGAGTGTCAGCCTCCACCCGTCAGTCCAATGGCTTCTCCATCCATCTCCACCACGCAGTTGTTTCCCCTCCGATTATGTCTGGAACCACGTGTGTTGTTTTGTATTTGAATGGAGTCTCCTGTGCTGCTATGGGCTCTGTCGCAGCAGTGAACAGGACTTACAAAACAGCAGTCATAAGGAGTGGATGTTTATTTGCTATGAGTAGTTTGAATGTTGACCTGCACGACGTAAAACAAATCTGAAGACTTTTTCTTTATTTATTCCAGTATGATCCGCTTGATATTTAATTGACAATAGAAAGTGATATTGTGCTCAATGGTTCCTACTGGTGCGTACTGGTTCCTGCTGTGACCATCCTGGTAAAACAGGATGTAGGAGAGGTTATGTTAACCAAACATCATCAGAGAGATTGAAATGAGATTACACAATGTCCTGCTTACAAAAAGACACTTAACGCGACAGATCTTGTGACGGTAGTCAGGCAACGGATTATGAAATGTAAAAATTCCCTAACTATAACAGCCAATTGCTTCTCTTTGTTGGTGGCCAATATTGGGTTATGCTTGCATGAAGCCATTACTATTAACATATTCATGCTGTCTTTAAGCGTCTCCATTGGTGCGCCCCGACTGTGTTAGAATAGAAAGTAATCCTAGGAATATTTCTGTAACCGAAGCTTCCATTTTCCTTCTCCTGTATTGTGTTTAAAATAGAAGCCCTAGGGACCAGCTGTCTCATTCACAAGTTGGGAAGTAAGACTGCTCTTTATGACTTAATATAGTAATGCCCTTACTTAGTGGCACAGTACTTTGACACAATTAAAGACATGAATTATTTCATTGTTTGTATTCCTAAAACACGTCAAGGCCAACACAACGTGGCCATTTTTGCAAATCTACCTGGAACATTGTGTTCCAGGGAGGAGGCAGAAGGGAACGCTAGGAACAGGCAATGTTTCCTACCTGTTTCTTTTTCCCGAACCCCCTGGGGAGTTGGTGCTTTACCTTGTGTACCAATCCATTCACCACAGTCGGAGGTTTGTAGGGGAGACACAGCTATGATCACAGCACAGCTATGCCTTGACTTGAGACAAAATAACATTTAGAGTTGTTAGCTAGCAATACTGAATGCAACCCGTGCTGTTAAATGTACGAAAAGCGCTCTGCTCCACAGTCCCCTCTCTCTGACATTAACCGCTCCCCAGGGAACGAGTGTGTAAATGCCACACATTTGGAAATTGGTCGGGTGGTGGAGGACGGGGGTGGGGGGGCTAGGCTTGCATCCTCTGCCAGGGTGGGCGGAGTGGGGGTCTTTACTCTAGGGATGGGCCTCTTGGGAGTGTAAAGGGTGGACCTCTACAGAGAATAGGGGAGGGGCCTCTAGAGCGTGTAGAGGCCCACGCTCTACAGAGAGTAGAGGGTGGGCCTCTACACTCTGTTGATAAGAGCAACATGAATGTGCGTATGTAATTAATCCCAGCAGCCTTCTAATGCGGTGTCTTTGTGCTGTTGAGCTGTAAATGAGACAAGTGTAAGTAAACAATGCACTATCATCTATTGTTGTTATTTTAATGTGGAAAAATAGGACCATTGACCATCCATCAATCTTAATAATAAAATTGCAATTCTTTGTTTGGTGTTTACCAAAGAAGAAAGCTATTTTAAAGTTAAATAGACTATGAGTCAGTCAGATGTTCTTGCTGGGGAATTTGCAGCTAGGAAAAGCTAGTTGCAGAAGAGCATAGCTGAACGGCGAAGAAAAGCTGAAAAGGGATTCAGAGTATTGTACAGGGTTGAACACGGAGCAGAGTGCACTGAAGATTTTATCTTTCGGTGTTACTTGTATATTTCCAAGAACAGTTGGCTAGTGGCCTTCGCTTAAAGAGCGAGACAGAGAGAGACAGAGAGACAGAGACAGCAAGAGATACACACAGAGAGAAAGAGAAACAGAGATGGACAGAGAGAGAGAGTTACACACACAGAGAGAGCGAGACAGAGAGAGAGAGACAGAGAAAGAGAGAGAGAGAAACAGAGTGGGAGACAGAGAGAGAAACATAGAGAGAGACAGAAAAAGTGAGAGGGATTGAGAATGTTTATGTAGGAACACGTGGACATTGCAATACATTAGTTGTTCAGCCTCGTCATTTTTTTTGACCCACCACCATTCAGCAATTCAGACATTGTCGATCCATTTCAATTACGGCCTTCGATTGACAATTCCCTATAATGATATTCTGTGTCCCTGGTTTGTATGACCCAAAATCCTTCACCTTTATAATCGTCCAATGCCCGCCATACATCGCTGCTATTCATTTATCTCTGGTCTATAGCTGTTCCATTGTGGCTCTCCCCAGATTGTGTCACCGGTAGCCTGGTACCGGGGCCCGGTCCGGCCGTGCTCTGTATGAATTATGATGTGCTGGATCATTCTTAATCTTGTTATGGATGTAACCGTGCCCTTGGGAGGAACACTAAGGGATGGATGCAGCCTTATCAGATTTCCCAGTGCTTTGAATCATAATTCACAAAAGGTTATGCGGAGGTGGTGGATGGTATGTAACGCAGGGCATGTTTGCATTGAGCACTACTGTTTAAGTGGGTATCTGGCTGGGTGTGCGTGTGTGTGCGTGTGTGTGTGTGTCTGTGATATTTTTCTTCTTTCGTCTTTATTAGAAAGTGAGTCTTAACGGGCTGCTCTTTGTAATCTCATAAAAACCTGGTCATGAAGGAGTGACATTAAAGCGCTGTTCATGAAGTCATGTATTATACAAGGACAGGATGAAGGTATTTTAGAAGTTAGATCTTCAGTAAAACCTTCAGTTTTACGGTCGCCTGAAGGAACTTTCCAGTTCCTCTAGTGAACTGCCGCGGAAAGCTGTAGTCCTGTAAAAAGGTTGGTTTGTTTCCAGTACAAATCAAACAAATATATATCCAATAAAACGAGAGCTATATACAGAATACAACTGAGACAAAATAAAGTCAGACACATTTTTTATTCCTCATATCTGTATTTTAGGACTTGAAACAGATGTATTTTATATAAATAGATTGTTAAAGTTAATAGCAGTCTTTTCCTTCCCCTGTACTGGCCATAATACATAAATCTAAACTATCTAAGTAATTTACTTAATTCATTCAACAACAGTTAATTTCTAGCATTACAATTAACTACCTGATCCATACACAAATGGACTTGCCGATCAGAATATCATTGTAAGACTGTGTCTGGATTCTATGTATAGTATGATGATATGATTATGTTGGGTCTGAATGAGATCCTGACGGCCCGTCTATGGGAGGTGGATGACGAGCTAAGTAACATAATATCAAAGTGTCATAATGTACTCACCGCTGGTTCAGGGACAGAGGTGATACCGTCGGTGCATAATCTTTCTGTGGCAGAGATATATCCTATTTTGGGTTTAAATTAATAATTCCATAAATTTAAATTTTATTTTCACACTGAATTATGTTCAAATGGGAATGGCAGATCATTCATAAGATGTACACTGAAAATGTTACAGGTGAACGATCATGGTTAAGTATGATTCACCCAATAGAAACATGATTTGTTTTTCCGTCTGTGAATGAGAGGAAAAATCCTATTTTACTATTCTTTATACAAAATCACATGACATCAAAAGACCTGCCGATAACTGTCAGGTTCAGATATAACCCAATGCCAACTGGTAGCTGTAATAAAAGGGAATGCTAATTTAGATAATAATTTAAATTGAGTGGCTCCAACTGAGATGTTCTTTCCTAAACCAGAGAGAGAACACGCAACAGAAAGTCCTCCCACACAAGGAGCTAACCTTGCTAGCCTTCCTCCTGGTTGCGGGCTACTGTGGGTTTAGAACGACCCTGCCCCTGCCCCAGATAACAAGCTCCTCTGCCCCTTGGCTCCTCGGCTCCTAGGCTCCTCGGCTCCTCAGCTCCTCAAGGTGACTCTCAGCAGCAGGTCATTTGACTCAAGGGTAAAGCCGTCCAGGCCTCTGTTTGGCTGTAACCCCCCCTAGAGGAGGCCATCTGAAGATAGGACATCAAACCCTCGTTGATCCGTTGACCTTCTAACATCTTAAACGGCCAACCTTCTTGTGGTAATTCTGTGAGGCTCATGCTCCTTCTTAGGTTTCTGTGAAGTGGAAACCAAGTGTGCTGTGTTGTTTCACTCCTCACTGTTCTCCAAACACGAACCACTTTCCCTTTACTCTGCAGTGGAATGTCGCGCCCCACCGCTCTCACTTTAATGCTCAGAGTTGGCCCTGATTCAAATCCTCCCTTAGACTCAGAGTATTTCACTCTTTAAATAACACTAGTATACAGTCAGTGAAACAAATAATCTACAATTGTAAACACAAACACTACAGCCATATAGAGATGAGCCTGATCCAAGGAGGTATTGACGAGACCAGTTAAGTTAGACCTACCAAGAACTATTTTTCAGAAAGTCACACTTCACGTTTGGTGTTTTGCTGTACCAGTTTATATTGCTAAGTAGCATTTTATAAGTGCTATTGCTAAATTCCATTCATGAAGAAGACATTTTATTTCATATATATTACTGTAAGTCACCATTTTATTTATTTTTCTTCATTAGCGGCATCCAAAAATCTTGCCAATATTTATCAATGCTTTTGACATTAAAAAATGATGTTGAAAGTAAACATCAAAGTGTTACCATGGTAATATACATGACCACTCGATGAAAATGCAGAAAGGACATTCAACAATTTGAATATAATGTGCATGTACAACAAAACGAAAGCAAAACATTGCTTCATTTGCGTTCAATTTAATGCACAAAATTGAATGTTGAAAAACACTATTGGTCTCTCCCTATTGATGGATGCGGTGACATCACCACATTAAACCATTCCAGCCCAGAATCTCTCAAGGTGCCTATTTCATCCGTCAAAATGTTTAATTCATGGCTTATATCCTTTCATGGATCACAAGGAGTATATTTCCACACCTAGCTTTAATTTAAAAACCTAATAAAGGTTAAAGTGCAGCCAGGCTGCAGTTTGTGTGTCTCCACTTCCCTTAATATCATTACTATGAACCTGCCCGGTGTACAGAAACATGTTCATAACGTGTCTATAAAGCTGGGAGTGATGGCGCTGCAGCCGCTGAAAACCATATGGATTCAGACGCTCGCCGGCCGGCTTTATCTTTATGTGTCTCCTGAGGAGCGCAGAGTGAAGGGGAACGAAGAGGTGCTGAGAGGCTTGTTTAGGAGGAGAGACAGGAGGACGACATGGATGTCCGTCTCAAAGACACACGCACATGCAAATCCGTATGCACGCACACACCCACAGAGATCAGGGTGTGTTGAAAGGAGTGGGATGATTGCACATGTTACATTGGGGCGTCAACCAAATGGCCTTCCTGTCCTTACTTACACAGAAAGGTAGATAAGGATTAAGGATTCCATATTTGTTTTTGATAAGATTTATTGAATTATATTGGATGCGTTTCCTATTGTCTTGTCTGTTTTTGAGATACTTGATGGGTTTTCAGGATTCATTAGTGTAGGTCTGGCGACAGCTGCTTTGTAAATCCAAAGGTGTGAATTGGAATGAAGGCTGAATATTTAATCAACCTGCGGCAAACAGGGATCTGAAACCCTAACCCATACATCAGCAGTAGGATGTTCCCTCCATGGGAAAAGTACCCCGGGTCACGTGATCCAATCCAATTTAGATGTGCAGACAGTGGTTTCCTTAACAGGAATTCTATTTCCTGTCCTGAGCATCTGAACGTTGACGTGTCGGTCTCACTAAACCTGCCGCCCAGGGCCCCGGGCCCCTCGGTCTGCCGACGCCGCCCTGTCTCTCAGGATCAGTTCAGGCCGGGGACGGGAGAGAGACCTTGGGGTAGGGGGACAACAGGCTGATTGTGTGGGTACGAGGGGAAAGGCTCCCAGCAGGGCTGGGCTAATCACGTTAGCCGGCAGCGACTGCAGGCAGGACAGATGCAAGGCGAGGGGGTAATAGGGTTATATTATTCTGATTAGTAGAGCCTGCCGGGGGCTTCGCAGATCTACTCTCCACCCTCAGCCTCACCTTGCAGAGCGACCACGGCTGCCCGGCCGTCCCTCCTTCCTTATCTCTTTCTGTCCGTCAGACAGCTCCGTGGCCTGTGATGCGAGGCCGGGGTTGGTGCTGATCCATTGTGTTTTATTTCCACGGAGTACATTACTTTTCCTATTATCTGCCGTCTACACACAGAGCGCCAATGATGTGTTGAGCTGTTTCAATTGTCTCCCCTGTTTAATCTCCCACCTACAAATGATTGAGAACAGTTTGTTTTCTGTGTTATGGCCCCGCGCTTCTTCGAAATCATCAGTGCTGATATTAAAAAGCCTCCATCGCTCCGCTATCTCCCTTTCAAAAAACTCTTCATGAAGGAATAATTTGATGTATTGTACTGTGTCCCAGGGTGCACTCCATTTATTAATATGTTCACATTTGTGTCATGAAATAGAAGGCTTATCATAGAGTGATTCACTGATATTTACAATGGCATAGGTTCATAGCATCGAAACACAACACAAGCCCCATGCATTGATGTTGTTTGATGCCACTGACCCCTGGCTGACCTCTGACATCCTATCCCTCTCGCTCGTCCCTTTAGGATCCTACATGCTGGTCAACTCCTCCCAGCATGCCGCAGGGCACCGCGCTCAGCTGCTGCTCCAGACCCTGAGCGAGAACGACACTCACTGTGTCCAGTTCAGCTACTTCCTGTACAGCCGCGACGGCCACAGCCCCGGAGCTCTGAGGGCCTACGTCCGCGTCAACGGGGGGCCCCTGGGGAGCCCTGTGTGGAACACATCAGGGTCCCACGGCAAGCAGTGGCACCAGGTCGAGCTGGCGGTCAGCACCTTCTGGCCCAACGAATACCAGGTGAGACACCTTCAGAACAGCTAACACACCTGGACACTGGCCCAGTGAATACCAGGTAACACACCTTGAGACAAGCACAATGAGTAGAGTACCAGGTATCACACCTGGACAATGTCACTATGAATACCAGGTGAGACACCGTTAGACCAGTACAATGAGTACCAATCACCACACCTGGACACTGTCACTATGAATACCAGGTGAGGCACCTTGAGACCATCACAATGAGCACCACGTAACACACCTGAACACTAGCCTGACAAATACTAGGTAACAACCCTGGACACTGGCACAATGAAAACCAGGTAAAGCACCTATAAACTGGCCCAGTGAATAACAGGTCACACCTGGACACCGGCCCAGTGAATAACAGGTCACATGTGGACACCGGCCCAGTGAATAACAGGTCACACCTGGACACCGGCCCAGTTAATAACAGGTCACACCTGGACACCAGCCCAGTGAATAACAGGTCAAACCTGGACACCGGCCCAGTGAATAACAGGTCACACCTGGACACCGGCCCAGTGAATAACAGGTCACACCTGGACACCGGCCCAGTGAATAACAGGTCACACCTGGACACCGGCCCAGTGAATAACAGGTCACACCTGGAGACCGGCAGGCTCCAATGCAGTTGATGCAGTATTTTTGCTCTCAGCCTGGCAGGGGGGCGATGGCTGAGTCACTCTATCGTCTCCAAATGACTGTCATTGGATTGGTTAAAGTTGTACTTTAAAAGGTAGGGACGGTGTTGTCTCGAACCTCTGCAGGCGGTGTATCATTCAAAGTTAGATTATAATTGATTTCTATATGAGGAGTTGTTTTTATTATGATGGATCTTTTGTAGGCATGCTGTGATTGACATTTTATCCCTGAAAATACATCTGTATGTCCCTGTCTGATATGAAAAAGGTATTGTCGCTCAGAGCGATATGCAATATCTACATGTCGCTGGATGTGTTTCAGGTCCATGGCTGAAGCGTTGAGGTAGGCATGCGGGATTTCTACCGACATGTTCAATTTCATTTATTTTCTGCTTACTCTGCAGAGCTGTCAAAAAGCAATTAGGTGGAGCAGTAAAGTGTCAATCTCTCACTTAATTAATTTACATTTTGCTGCGGAGGATCTGACCTTCCCTGTAGAAATAATGTCCTGTAGTACCAATGGCATAGTGTAATATTTAACGCCTTTTGAAAATGAAATGTATAAAGGTTTAAGAACATAGGCACAAACACTCCATAGCATTTTGTGAATTAATTCACATGCTTATATATAGTCATTTATACATAACACTGTTGAAGAAATCCACACTGATACTTTTCTTTTCGCACTCTATATTTGCAGGTAACATCATTTATAATGTAGCCATGGAAAACGATAATGATTTAAACACACATAGAAATCAATGCTTTTGCCAAATCACACACCAGGCTCCCAGCATTTCTCATTCTGTGTTGGCTAGCTATTTCTTACTTATCAATAGCACTGTTCAGAAACTAAAAACTGCTAAAACTCTTAAAACTAATAATGAGGTCTGGACAGTTTTATGGCCAAATTGTGTTGTAGGCAGCCCACTTGCATGACTGTGTTAGATCAGTAATTACTTCTCATTTTTACTGCCTATCATTCCATTACTGTGTGACATTTGCACAGTATGGGACCTTTAAGTTCAGACCTTTTAATGAGGACTCTGTTCGTGTGATTTGATGTCTGAACGAAGAGAACTGAGAAGGACACTGGGCGACCGATGGACATTATAGATATTGCAAAGGACCACGCTTCCACACTATCCATTATGAGTTGGAATGCAACTGTGTGAACTCATCGCCCAAAAATACTACAGTGCAAACCCCATTTTGTCCCTCCTTCATTCTCCATTGTATGGGGCGAAATGAGTTTTTGGCTATTTTCGGGGCACTTTGGCTGTCCTGCTATCTTGCCGTGTGGAGATGCATATATCTCCTCCTTACTCCATTCAAGAAAAATACAAACGACTCATTGGTGAGTGAACATTGCAACAATGCTGCCAGAAAGATGCTTCATGGGGGAGAAAGAAGGTATTATAGGCTGTGAGAGGGAGTTGTTGACTCCACAAAATGGTGGAGGAGTACAACAAAAATGGTAGCACTGAAATTTACAACAATTTAACTGTTAACTGTTTAAAACACTAATGGTAGGTGCTTACATTTTATTTGTTAGAGGGGATAAAGCTCTAAAAGGTATTGGATTAAATGAGCTTCCGAGATCATGTTGATTTTGTCACCATGAACTCTAAATTCCTCTCCCGCATTTTCCTCCCACGGCTACCCATAAAACCGCACCACGTCGATTCCTCATTCTCGTCTCCCTCTCCCGTTCCACCGCTCAGCACTACTTCAGCTGACCCCATGCTAATGCGCTCCTACTCGCCAGTCAGAGACAAAGCAATTGGTCTGGTCAATCTCATAACTCATTTTACATTACCAGTCCCTCAGTAGCCGCTTATACATCTCCTGTGATTGGAGGAGTAGTGCGGGTCTCGCCCTATAGAGCAGCAACGCGTCACCACGACAGTAAGTGGTAGGAAGTGTCGGGTCCGATGTGTCAAGGGGGCACTGTCCAAAAGGGCCAGGCAACCTCTATGTTCGTATGAGCGCCGATACGGATGGAAACGCATGCATAAACCATACTGTGCTGGCACAATGCTGGAGCAGGGAGGACAGCGAGTCATGTAGATGTTTTAAGCCTGGGATGAATGTCTCGGTTATCTCTGTGTTCACCAGGGACTTAAAGCTTTCAGGCATGTTGGCAGCAACCTCTGTAACAGTAAAATATTAACGTTGTGTTGGTTATACTAGCCCTGGAACAAGCTTTATCAAATCTCTTTATATCTGT
This sequence comes from Pollachius pollachius, assembly GCF_949987615.1. Lineage (NCBI taxonomy): Eukaryota > Metazoa > Chordata > Actinopteri > Gadiformes > Gadidae > Pollachius > Pollachius pollachius. The sequence continues at coordinate 37,769,929 of NC_136934.1, forward strand.
ACTGATAGGCCGAGCAGAATTAGGCTGTCACCACCAGACATGCAGCAGTAGTCCTTTGAAGCAGTGAGAGCTGACTTTAACCTCTCGTTCTAGTCATCCTGTGATGTCTTTGGTGCATAGATTGCTTTAGTTTTAATTCAGTACCCTCTTGTTAACCAGAGGGTCTTTTGATCACCCAGAGATTCTGGAAAAGTGTAGATTTGGTGAGGGATTTTTTTGGGGACAAAAATGGCAGTGAGATCAGCTTGAGATGTTTCCAGTATTCCTTTAGTTTGTTTGCTACTGCTACTACTGCTACTTTGCTACTATTTCTATACCAGCTTTATTGGTCAAAACATCTGCAATACCTTGGATACCTTGCTATCAAATATTAAATATTTTATCAGGTCCTCGAAGACTGCAAACTAGAGTTGGAAATGTGGCTATCCCTCTGTTCCCTCTCTCTCAATCTCTGTCGCTCTCTTTCTTTCTCTCTCTCTCTCTCTCTCTCTCTCTCTCTCTCTCTCTCTCTCTCTCTGTGTCTCTCTCTGTGTCTCTCTCTCTGTGTCTCTCTGTGTCTCTCTAAATCTGTTATCTCTAGCTTGCTCTCCTCTCTCATACGTTGGATTTCTCCAGCCTTTCTGTACACATTGTTCTTCTGTTCTATTCCTGCACCCAACTCTGTTTATCCTGGATATCTCTGAATATAATGCACACAGCTGATGTGTATATATATAGCTGAAACATGCAGTGTATCTAAACTCTGCTTAGCCTAGCCTCCCAAATTAGGCCAACGGTTCTCCTGCACCCAAGGAATTAAGTATTATTGTGTCAGTATTTCTGTAGTGCGGTCTCTTCCTTTGAAGAGCTGCAAGTTAAAGAAACCAGAGATACATCAAAGGCATGGAAAATAAAATACTCATTAGAATACTTATGTTTCAGCTTTGTCTGGTAATCTCTCGTATATTCCCTCCCAGCCCCTGCTGAGACCTCCAGGCAGGTGCCTGTGGTGACGGAAAATAGAAAATGTTTTACGTGGCCGGGAACCATTTGAGATTCTAGACACGGTGTCCTAAGTATCTTCAGACACTGACTCTCGTCCGGTGGCATTTTCCACCTGGGTAGCTGTACCTGAGCATTCAACCTTTGGTGTGTGAGCGTGTCAGACGGTGATCTCTCCCTCTGATGGGTGTAATGATGAGTGCAAGGCCTTGCCGCCTCACGGCGTCGCCGGCCTTGTGTGAAATCAGTGGATACTGGAGGTTTTTATGGCAAAAATAAATTATTTTTTGATTTGACAACATTCCCCTTCAACATTAGCCGGTGATTAAATAAAATCTAGAATTATATGTTTTATTGAGGCTGTGAATCACTTTGTGCACAACTTTTATGTAACTTTTGTCGGCGGATGATTAATAAATATATTATTTTGCCTTTCAGAGAACGGACGATTGAAATGTATTGGAGGGCGTGGATTAATTAATTTAGGATATCAAGAAAATGTGAGCAGGTTGTTTATTAAAATATATGCTCACTATACATCCTTCCAAATAACCTCCTGTGTCATAGTGAAGACAATTATGGATTTACCTGCAATCAATTTCATACTGAGCGCCTTTACTCTGCTTAGATTAATGGCACCTTCAATTAGTTTTCAAGGTACTTTGAGTTGCATGAGTCTCAGTAGGACAGACAATGTGTCTGTTTCTAACAGTAAGACACGCACTGGCTGTGTCTCACATTAAGACAAGCAGTGTGTATTTGTCTAACAGTAAGACAAGCAGTTTGTATAAATATCACCGGAAGACAAGCAGTTTGGCTGAATATCACAGTAAGACCCGCAGTTTGTCTGAATATCGCAGTAAGACAAGCAGTTTGTCTAAATATCTGAGTAATTCTGTCTTTAGAACTCTTGCTTTAATTCTACAGGTGATCAGTGCAAGTTGTAGAATATTGATGAATTGCTTTCGCACACAGAGGCAGGCATGCAGCCACTCACACCACACACACACACACACACACGCACACACACACACGCGCGCACACACATGCACGCACACACACAAACACACACACACTGAATTTAAAATTTAAAAAAAATGTAAATGAATACTAAATATTGTAAAGATAAAGAATAAAAAACAATGAAGAAAGAACTAAAGGAAAAGAAACATATGATCACATGATCGAATTAAATGAAACGCTTCAAAGCAGACTGAGAACGGCTCTACATTCTTCCCACCCCCCCCCCCCCCCCCCCACACATCACGCAGACTCCCCCGTCCTCTCCGACATGCAGCAGCTCAGCCTTGAGGTTTAACCCCCAGCCAGACAAGCACCCGTCTGCAGACTCACCAGGGTCGCTCTAGCTCTCTATCAGGCCCCACTCCGTCCTTAGCCCTCGTTCAACCCCTCCCCTCCCCACAATGTCTTCTACTGGTGCCACCACCCCCGCCCCCCTCCTCCTACCTCTTTCACCGCTTTAAGCTTAATTTAGCTTTGCTTTGACTGCATTACACACTGAGCTGTCTCATTCTCAGCCCAGGCCTCTCAGCTAACCCCAATTTCTTCACATCCAATGGAGGTCCGTGGGCACAGTACAGCCCAGGGAGGGGTCATTGTCCGGTCAGGGTTATGATGCCGATTGTTGCTGTAACAGAGCCTCTATGGTCCAGAGGGCCGGGCTATTTCTGTCCTGCCCACTAAGAAAAGACTGGAATGGTGGCAGAGGTCCTGGGTGGGTCCTTGTGCCTCTAAGGTGTAGAGCAAAGAACCCACGAGATAACCTACACGGTGTTCTTGTACAAACAACATGTTCAAATAACCTTACATTTATTTAGCCGTCGCTTTTTTGCCAAAGCAAAGTGCATTTGACAATGAAGATCTAACCCAAAAAGTGGAGGAATCATTTGAGTACAAAACAAGTGCTACAATATAGAAATAGGAGCTAGAATAATTAATTGTCTCTTTACAGTCTGAGCTGAAGAGTTTTCAGCCTGCGACGGACGATGGGTATGGTTTCAGCTTTTCTGAGGTCAGTACCAAGTTCTTAAGCATGGTAGTGGGTGGGCTGGGGTTCGTAGTCCTTGTCCTGGCTGTAGGATGTGCCGGAGCCGTACGCATCACGGTACGCAAGTACCAATAACTCGAATCAGATTGCCGCCAGTAGTCAGTGTAATGAAATTGGGCGTGGGAGAAATTGGGCTGCTGCACGGGATGAGCTGCAGAGGATGAATGGCACATGCAGGCATAAGGGAGTCTCCGTTCTCTAGACACAAGATGACAAGAGCCTGGACCTAACCATGCTATCGGGCATTTATGTATGTCACTAATTGAGAGGTATTGCTGAATTGAGAGGTATTGCTGACATCCACCTGTTTCACTTACCTTTTCTGTGACCATAAAAGTATTTCATAAGGCCCATTATGAATGATGGAAGAGCTTTAAACCGGCAGTTTATAAACATTTAAATTGGCCAAATGTTCACGAAATGTATCCATGGTAATTTAAGGTACTTTGCATGTCATAACTTCATAAAAAAAATGCAACCCTTTCGACAAGCACCCTTTGGTAACCTGGTTCTGGAGCCATTGTGGTGAGCGATGACTCAGAGCCATCCTGACAACAGGCCAATGGAGAGGCGTCCTTGGTGCGGTAATGGCAGCCCTTAACCCCCAGTGTCTCGTAACTCCCCCACAATTCTCAGGGATGGTGATTTGATATTGATTAGGTTTCATGGGACGGACCGTCCACCTTATTGTTTCACGGGCCTCGTGTGGAGGCCTGTCCCCCATCCCTGGAGTCGCATGACCCTGTGCTGCTGGTATTATCTGCTGTTATGGCTTCATGGCGCCCTGTGTCCAGAATGCTCAATAGGCCCCATGACTCATAAAATACATTGCGCTTCCTGGTAAAGCCATTATTTCTGAGGGCCCCAAGGACAGTAGCCAGATGTATCCATCTCTTCGGTCCTCTGCTTTAATGGCCCCCCTCGCTTCTCTCGCTGCGTCGCAGCGTGCCCGTGTGTTTCTGGCATGACAGAGGTACCCGGAGACCTGACATTCTCAAAGTGTCTTACGCTTTGTTCCTGTGCAGATTTCACTGATGGCACAAATTACAATTGACATTTATGGGTTTTTTCCTCAGGTGCTTATCGAGGCGATGGTATCCAGGGATGGGCGGGGCTACATCGCCATCGACGACATCATGCTGCTTACCTATCCCTGCTGTAAGTGGTTCTCTCCTTCTGCACTTCATAAACACCAGCTTCACAAGGTACCGACGCAGGAGAGGCTGGTTCACTGTTACTACGCTCTCACGAATACACAGAGTTGTTTGAGAGCAACGGGAGCTACCTCAGAAGCAGAGACGTTTAAGGGAACGTTTTCAAGATAAAGGAAAAGTGCACATTCCCATTTACTGCTTCCACTAAAAGCATTGTTTTCCTTCTGGCCTTGAAGTAGTTTAGAGTTGCATTTTAGAGTTCACATCCTTCAGGTTTTCCATCACACAAACAAAAAGAGTAAAGATTCTTGAACCTGTGTTCTCCTGTGTGACCTTGCGGTGCCGTTCAGACTTTTCTGTGTTTTAGGCTGTAGCCATCTTTTAATGACAGAAGGTTGACATGTGCACAGTCCTTGAGTGACTAATTCTTGCGCCTAAAACCAGAACAAGGCCACTCTCACCACCACTTACAAACTTCCTGACCAACTGCTGAGCGAGGGAGGACTGTTCTTACAGTAATGGTCCACTCTGCTTCAAGGTCCCTCATTGACCATTAAAACCTTAATGTTTCCTTGTTCGTCCTTGGAAAACAACCAAATTCTTAGAGCTGCTTCCGCATATTGCAAATGCGTAATCTGAGACTATGGTTCTTAAGAGTGGAACCACCAGCAGCTATGTTGTCTAAACGAGAAACAATAGCAAGGAAATTGATTCCCTCACTCCCTCACTCCCCCACCCCCTCCCCCCATGTACCACCCAGAGATTTGGTGTTTTTCTCTGTGAGACAGCAGATGGTAGATTCTACATGCTCCCACTGTGACCATTAAATAATGAAGAGTCTCATCAAGACCTGGGCCTGCTGTCTCATGTGGCTCACGGCCAGGACGAGGAGAGGGAGGGGAGTCAAGGAAATAACTAAAAATCAAAGTCAATTGTTTTCAAAGTAGAAGGCAAACCACTCCTGCTGAACGAGCTCCTCCTCGTGCATTGTGGGTAAACCGCTGAGCAGAGCTGACATTTCTGTTGTCCCCTCCTGAGCCTGAGTCTTTGACTCTATAACCAGTGTTGCAGGCAAATAAAATATTGATGGTGCTAAAGGGTCCTGGGGATGAGATCTGACACATTTAGCTGTATAACGCGCCACTCCTTGCCAAGCGAACAGCCTGTTCCCTTCCCTACCATTCCCCTCCATTCACGCTTGTTTGGGTGTTTGCTTATGTTTGGCTCTCCGACATGAATTATGAATTAACCTTATGAGGGGATAGTCACTTGAAGGCAACATGGCCACCTGTGGGTACACATTCATGCAGATCTCCCCTCCTATTTACACAAACACCATCAATAGGATGTCACCCTTCCTGTGCCAGATCGCAACACAATGTAGCATGCAACTAAACAGCCAATGGCTGAGAGCCAAAACATCTGCTCCTCCCTCACGCCCCCTCTCTTCCCCACTGCTCTGCCATCTTCAGCTGTCAATCATCTAGATTGACAGGTCAGATTGTCCTTCCATATGTTTTTTTTCTCTGTAATGGCAGGCGATGTGGAATCCTGTTTCTCGTCGGTTTGTCTCAGCAGGGGTTGAGCTCTCCGTGCTCCTCTGTTAATCATAGAGTCTGCTCCCACACTCAGTGACTCAGCGGTAAAAAGCATTCTGGGACATCATTAGCAAAATTGTGAAGGACTGATCCGTCGCCCTTCCCTCAGTGGCCTGGGCGACTGTAGATACTGTGCTCTGCTAGTTTCATTCTGGCGACTATTGAATGGCCGTTGATAAAAGAAGACAGGAACATATCGCTGTTTCAAAATTTTCCAGCTAAGTAAATACATAAATGCGTTAGCCGACTGATTGAAGGATTGACATCTGGATAATAGCAGAAATGCATAATTAAAAAATGGTGTTGTCTAAATCTGTCATCCAGGAATGGTACAATCTGCTGCCTGCCAAACACGTTCGCATTTATTTTTCTGATGAAAAGAACAAAACACCTTGATGAAATAGTTATTTGTGCTGCCGTCTGGCCGGTATTTGAAAGGTATTTTATGAGCTCTCTTCTTCCTCTGTTCTATCATATGTTTCTATTTTCTGTCTTTGTAGATAAGGCACCACACTTCTCCCGGCTGGGCGATGAGGAGATCAACGCGGGACAGAACGCCACCTTTCAGTGTGTGGCAGCCGGCCGCGCAGCAGAAGCTGAGAAGTTCCTGCTGGAGGTCAGTTGAGTAATGATGAGACTATTCTCTCTTCACTCCTGTGGGTGCCTTCCTCTTCACGGTGTGCAGCCTATACAAACAAAGACTCCTTCAATGCTCTATTTTTCATTTAGTGAAATTGAGTGTGTTTTGGTTTGGGTTAATGTCTGAGCCGTCAAGCGTTATCTGTGTTATTATTGCAACCGACGAATTGTTGTAATTATGTAAAAGGAATATTTTGAAGGATCCATCCAGAATGAATCCTCGAAGATGGGCGTGTGTGTGAGGAGGGCCCCCCAAGGGCCTCACGGTTTTTGAGCCCATCGGGTGGCGCGTGCCATTATCCAATTCAAGTGGAAGCTCTGCATCGGATATCTCCCTCTTCATCTGATATGGGGATATCTCCCTCTTCATCTGCCAGCGGGCACTCTGTCAGGCCGCACTGCCTCGCTGGCACGCCGTCTGTCAGTCCAACTCTGGTGGGAGCCACTGTCTCTACGGTCTGAAGGAGAGTTCAAAGCCATAAAAGGTGCAAGCTTTATTTTATGCTGCAATGCCCGGCTTCTCCTTTTGTCTCTTATTGAAAGGAACAGAGCAGGCGCAAAACGTATGGTTGACACCAAGTTCCGTAACGTGATTTACATACCTGTTTGATTGAGATGAGCTCAATCCTCTGAATTGTGTAGAACAGATTCTCGATGAAAACAAACATTCCCAAGCCATCTTAACGGTCTTATAATCATCTGGTTAACAGGGAGAGGGATGCTCTTCCAACTATTGTTGTCACAGCAGATGGTAATGAAGGTGACACCTCAGAGGTTTACCTGGCACAGCAAAACAGTATCGGGGTCTCCCATCCCCGCTCCTTTCTTATGATGCCTTCGCCATCATCTTCCACCCCCACGTGCCCGCTGGTTGGTTGGCTCTGCAGCTGCAGCCCATCTGACTCACGCCGGATTAACGGATCGCTCTGTCATTTCCTCACCAATTAGCCGCCGCCAGATTGTTTATGTTTAACATCAGGCACACACGCAACACACACACCCGCTTAATTGATTGGGTCTGATTTCCCCAAGCTGTGCTCTACAGTCGACGGGCTGGATGAGAACAGGAGACGTTAAGAGATATCAGAGATATGGATAAGAAGATCAATGGAGAGATAGTTTAGAGATATGAAGAAATAGTTAAGATATGAGGGGAGATATGGAGAGATAATTAAGATATGAGAAGAGATAGTAATGAGGTATGGAGAGATAGTTAAGACAAAAGGAGAGATATGGAGAGATAGTTAAGATATTAGGAGAGATAGTGATGAGATATGGAGAGATAGCTTAGAAAAGAGAGAGAGATAGTTCAGATAGAGAGATATGGAGAGATAGTTAAGATATGTGGATATATAGTTAAGATATGAGGAGAGACAGTTATGAGACATGTAGAGATAGTTATGAGATGTCAAGAGATAGTTAAGAAATAAGGAGAGATAGTTAAGATTTGAGGACAGATAGTAACGAGATAAAGCAACATAGTAAAGAGATATAGACAGGAGATGATGCTGAAGGTGTCGGCTGGCATTTTTCCTGTGTTCATGAGATTCGGGGACTGCACTGCTCTCATCAGTGGTGTGTGTGAGTGTGAACAGGGGGCCTGTGGTTGCTGCGGTCTGTGGTTGTTTCGGGGCTCATAAACACAATTCCAGCGCATTCAGGGGGATGCTATAGCATAAACCACAGGACTCCCAATGGAGCCCTGGGGTGGGCACCGGAGCAGCTCGTTAAACCGGGCAGACCACGGATGCTACGCTGCACCCTTAAGTATGAGAGAGAGAGAGAGAGAGAGAGAGAGAGAGAGAGAGAGAGAGAGAGAGAGAGAGAGAGAGAGAGAGAGAGAGAGAGAGAGAGAGAGAGAGAGAGAGAGAGAGAGAGAGAGAGAGAGAGAGAGAGAGAGAGAGAGAGCGACCTTAACTGGCGACACCAGTCAAGTCATGTTGTAGTGGAAGTTATCGGGACTGAGACTGGAGATGCCAGCGTCCGTTAAGAGTGAGAAACCAAGTGAGAAATTGCTCCAAGGCGTACACACACTGCACACCGATATAGCCTGCTCTCTCTCTCTCTCTTCCCTTCTTCTCTTTCCATCTCTCTCTCCATCCCTCTCTCCAGCTTCCTCTCTTTTCTCCCTAGCTAGCTCTCTCTCTTTGTCATTCCATCTCTTGCACTCAAAGCCACCCTCTCCCTGTGTTTCAAACATGTTGTTGTTGTTGTTGTTGTCGTAGGGTCCTGGGTCCTCGTGAGACCCGCTGCTGTGAGGGGAGCCTCATGTTCTCGCTCTCCTTTGTCTGTTGTTCTGTTCCCTCAGAAAACAAACAAGCACAACACACACACAAGCAATCCACACTAAAACACACAGTTCCTATTTATCTGCACTGCATAGTGAACCACATGGGCACTCGTGTTCTCTCCAAACTTGAATTCATCGTCATCATTACGGCTTGGTGGTGAACATTAAATGTGTGTTTAGTTTGAGGGGGAAAACGTGCGTGGTTGATCTCCCCTAATCCTCCATTTAGGGATGAAATATTAATAATAATATCTGGTATTAACGTGCGGTTCATTCTCATTTGTTCCATGATTAAATTGGTTAGATGGTCGTTCCATTCTATCAAATTGACACAATTGTCCTCTTTAATCACTCCATCCCACTAACAAAGGCCCGCGATGGCAATCATTTAAATGCATCATGGTTTGCTACGGTTATTATTAAGCCTCACAAGGGTTCTGAAGTGTGTGCGTTTGTATGTGTGTGTGTGTTTGCGTGCGTACATGTTGATGTGGAGGAGGGGAGGGTTTTAAGTGTTTTAGTTATTTCTTCCTGACCTTGTTAATCTGTCTGTCTGCCTGTCCGTCTATCTATCCATCTAGAGAACTGTCTATCTATCCGTCTGTTTATCTGTCTATCTGTCTCTGTAACCGTCTGTCCATCTAAACAATCGCTCTGCCCGTCTCCCTGCCTATCTGCCTGTCTATCCGTCCTTCTCTTCGTCCTTCTCTCTCTGACCGTCTGTATGTGCGTGTGCCTGCGTGTGTGTGTGTGTGTGTGTGTGTGCTTGTGTTTCCCAGAGGCAGAGCGGTGAGGTGGCGTCCGTGGCGTCCGTGAGGCACCTGAGTCACCGGCGTTTCGTGGCGTCCTTCCAGCTGGACGGCGTGCAGCGCTCCTACCAGGACCTCTACCGCTGCGTCACCCAGTCGCCTCGGGGCTCCGGGGTCTCCAACTACGCCGAGCTCGTCGTTAAAGGTGAAGTCGGACTCTCAGTTCTTTCTTATCCTCTCTCTGTGTCACGCTGCATCACTCGGACTCTCTCTCCCTCCACCTCTCGCTCTCCCGCTGTGGTTGGCGTTGCTCTCTCTTTCTCTCACTTTCTCTCTTTCGTTCTCTCTATGTCCTCCTCTCTTCATTATTCTTTCTCTGTCCCTCCGATTCTTTCCCTATTCTCATCTTCTGCTCTGTTGGTCTCCATCAGGCCTGCTTTGCACGCTGACAGAAAGCCAGACAGACACACAGTATGGTGGGCCAGCAGGCACCGCGCTCATGACACGCTTAAAGTGAAAGAGTCTGAAACTGAGGATGATCAGCAACCAGGGTCATCAATCATTTTCTAATTTAGCTTTAAGTTTTAAGGTTGGCAAGGGATTATTTTGGTTGGAAAACAACAACAAGATAAACCCTCACTTTTTATACCAATAGCCTCTTTCAAGCTCCTCGTTTACATATATCACCCGAGGCAGAACAACATAAGCAGCTCAACAGATCAAACCAGGAGAGGTGGAGTGGGACAGGAGCTCTGAGTGAGGACGAATTCAGGAGCTCTGACTGAGGACGAATTCAGGAGCTCTGACTGAGGGGCACCAAGTGAGGAGCTCTGACTGAGGAGCACCAAGTGAGGAGCTCTATGTGAGGAGCACCAAGTGAGGAGCTCTGACTGAGGATCACCAAGTGAGGAGCTCTGAGTGAGGAGCACCAAGTGAGGAGCTCTGACTGAGGAGCACCAAGTGAGGAGCTCTGAGTGAGGAGCACCAAGTGAGGAGCTCTATGTGAGGAGCACCAAGTGAGGAGCTCTGACTGAGGAGCACCAAGTGAGGAGCTCTGAGTGAGGAGCACTAAGATAGGAGCACCAAGTGAGGAGCTCTGAGTGAGGAGCATTAAGATTGGAGCAGTAAGTGAGGAGCATTAAGATAGGAGCAGTAAGTGAGGAGCACCAAGTGAGGAGCATTAAGAGAGGAGCTCTAAATTAGGAGCTCTGAGTGAGGCTCTATAAGTGAGGACCACTTAGTGAGGAGCTCTGAGTAAAGATATGTGAGTGAGGAGCTTTAAGTGAAGATCTTTGAGTAAAGAGCTCTCTGTGAGGTCTCACTGTCCCAGCAGCTTACCACTCGTCTCTCACTCTCTCTCTGTCTATCCATCCAACCTCTCCGCTGTCCGTTTGTCCTACCAATTGCTTCCTTAAACAGATTTATGTGAGGGATGAGAGATGCTGTACGAGATGAGAGATACTATAATTACACAGCCGCACACACACACACACACGCACACACACACACACACACACACACACACACACATTATGCACGCTGAGTATGAGATGGAAAGAAAGAGAGACAGTTAGAGGGTAAGAGAACGAGTTAGAGGAGAGAGAGAGAGAGCAGTGAGGGGTGAGTTAATCTCCGGCAGTAGATTGGGAGGTAGGGATTATGTGGGGTGTGGTGATACTTTAGTGTACAACAGAGCGTCCTCTTTGTGTAGGTGTAACTAAACCCCGCCTGCAGCTGTCGGTAAAGCCGGCCTTCGGTGATGGGAGCTGTGACATCCCCTGGCACTCATGCACACGGAGGAGTTACTGTTCCCTACTAACACCTCCCTTCTACTCATTTAAAGCGACACACGCCTCCTATCACCTCCCTTCTCTTCACTTAAAGTGACACACACCTCCTATCACCTCCCTTCTACTCACTTAAGGTGACACACACCTCCTATCATCTCCCTAACTCACTCATGGTGACACACACCTCCTATCACCTCCCTTCTCTTCACTTATAGCGACACAACCAACTTTGTGAAGCAAAGTTAAATATATATAAGAGAAGGTGAACAGGCCGTCACAGCTTAAATCCTCTCAAACTGCCCCCGTCCATGCTATAATTTATCTTCTGTTTAATTTCACATCCACAAAATGAGAGACTTATACGTCCCTTGAAGAGCTCATATCACTCAGTTTAATCGCCAATGCTCCTGAATTGGTGCACAGTGTGCATCATGTTAAAGAAGTGAAATGCTTGCTTCTCTTCGGAGATTGTAATGAATAAAACATCAAAGCCATTTACCGTAACATACTTTCTTGAGCACTTCCTTTCGACAAAAATGCGAGCGAGCACTGAGGTAAGTGTTAAAAAGACTAAAAGCTGAATGTTTACAAATGATCTCTATGAAGAATGTGGTGACAAAACCATGAGTACATGCCAACTAAAGATATGACTAATAGAACAAAACCGCATGAATATTACAGTGAGGGTATAAACAGAATATTTACGTCAACTCCTGGCCCTGGACTGTCAGAGAGGAGTGGGAGAGCTGTTTACTGGAGGACTCGCTGGCTGGCTGGCTGCTGAATTCCTACAATTGGAGCTTTAGCACAGAGGCAGTCATTTGAAGCCCACAGAAGAGCCCGAGTCGTAGGCAGAGAGAGGCAGGGAGGCAGGGGTGAGGTGGAGGTAACGATGGAAGCCCTCAGAGAGGAGGACGGCCATAATAGGCACAGCGCCTCTGCAGGAACGAGGGCTTAGTCACGGCCTCAGATCTTAGCCTGATCTTTGTCCTCATTTTCTTCTGCAATACCCCCCCCCCAACACACACACACACACACACACGCACACGCACACGCACACACAAGCACATGAACACTCACACACATGCTTGCACGCACACATGCGCACACATGCACACACACACACACACACACACACACACACACACACACACACACACAGACTGTTGTCTGTGTAATTGCTTAGTGGCTGGGGTCTGCCACTCACTGACATTTAACCGGTGGCTCTGAAATGAATACTTGCTTGCTTGGCAATCTTTACTTACACCGGTAGTGGTGCTTTCACTTTTGCTTTCATCCTTGTCGACTTGTAGAAGTAAAAGGCAGTGCTTGCTACGATGAAGATTTACAGATACAGCGTAAAATTCCTGGTTAAAGGAACAGGGCTCACACACATTCCTTAAACTGTTCACAGCTGCTGTTTCACTTGCTCCTCTGGCTGAGATTTATGCCATGACTCCGTGTCTCATTACTCGCTTTGACCAAGAGATGCTGTTTGAACAGACTGACCTTTGACCGTTCCACATTTTGGCCGCCTCAAGGGGTCATTAAAAGTCTCACTCGGCGCTGACATAGCTGGAGATGAGGCGTTTATTTCCCCCCGGTGTACATCATTTAACCATCTATTTTCTATTTACCTCCTCAGCAACAAAACCCGGTTCCACTATTTCAGAGCGGCTCCCGGCGTTCCCAGCGATGCAATAAAAACAATCCAGTTAAACACCTTCTCCTTTGTGTCGCCGCACAGTCCCCCCGTCGCCCATCGCCCCGCCCCAGCTACTGCGGGGCGGCTCCACCTACCTGATCATCCAGCTCAACACCAACTCCATCCTGGGCGACGGCCCCATCATCAGGAAGGAGATAGAGTACCGCGCCAGCCAGTCGCCCTGGTCCGAGATCCACGGGGTGAACATGGTCACCTACAAGCTGTGGCACCTGGACCCAGACACCGAGTACCACATCAGCGTCCTACTGACCCGGCCCGGCGAGGGGGGCACGGGACCTCCCGGCCCCCCCCTCGTCAGCAGGACCAAGTGTGCAGGTGAGTTGCGAGCTACCGCTAGGTTCAAGAGGGGGTGGAGGGAGTTGCGTTGTGCTCTTACAACATTCTCCTGTGATGTGTGGGGGGGATTGTGAGAGGAACTGTTGTAAATACTGTTAGTTAATGTTGTGTGTAGTGTCTAGGGTGTTTGACACCTGACCAAAGGGTTCTGGGTTCCATTCCAACAAGCAGGATGTCCGCATCCTACTTGCTGGATGCGGTCATCCAGCTTGATGCAACCTACTTGAAGGTGAGGGCATCAATACATGATGCCCTCACCTTCACCGGCTCCTTAATTACTTATATCCTAATTCACTTGGTCACGTTGGATAAGAAACATCTGCTGGGTACCTAGATAATATTAAGTCATCGACATTAGTTAAATGTGCTGAAGATTGTTCCTGTTTCATACACTTTCTGTCCTTCGTGTGTCGTGTCTGAAGCAGCAGAGCTGTCCAACAGCAGGACTCTGAGAAAAAGTCTTATATAACGATTGGTCTACATCTCGGCTGATGATCTGCTGCTGCTGAGCCAGAGTGGAACTGATGCATGGCTCTGTGTAGCCTCTCAGAGTGTGGTACACACACTTATCTTCACAAGAAAAGTGCACATTCACTTCAAAATCTCCGAACTGTGGAGCTGAAGTGACAAAGTGGAGATTAAAAACATAATTCTGGGGTAAAACATTTGGCAAAAAAAAATGAAAAAATGGTTTGATGCGGTTTTTGCCGATAACGGCTTCGGCTCCGACTCATCTTCTACTCAGTTTATACTGAGAGAGAGGGCTGAGGCTACAGTAGTATCATTGTGATGTCAAAAGAAATAACACTACAGAAAATGTGCTTAAGCTCCAAGGCACGCTGCATGTATAGGTATAGAGGCTGTGGGTGTGTATACACACACAGACACACACACACACACACATAAATGCACAGATGTACAGAAGCACAGATGTACAGAAGCACAAAAGCGCAGATGAGGGGAGTAGGTTCAAAGTGTAGCAGGTCTCTTATTGTCTTCTGAAGGCAGACCTTTTAATGACTGTCATGGAGAAGGAGCGTCCATGTAACTTATGTTCTCCTCCGATGCTAAACATGAGATGTAAGCAACGAAGCGCAAGGGCGTGACATATGTTGTCTGCATGTCCCCCCCCCCCCCCCCGAAGCTATGAGAATACTGAGCGACGGATCACAGAATGTAACAAGTTTTTCCTCATCGCTGCCATCGTTCTGCCCCCCCCCCCACCAAAAAAAAATAAACAGACAACATTCATCCCATTGTTTATTTTTTGTGGTTAAACGTCACTCATGATCAGCGCTCATTCAGAGTGCTCATTGGCTTAAGTTCTACGGCACATGAAAGGACCTTTGGATATATAGGACTCTCCTCCCGAGCGCGGCTCACCTTCATCGACCTTCAGGGGAACCGGCGTCCCGCAGGTCCGGCCCCAAGCCATCTGGTCTCCGGTCCTCTGCTGACCCCCCCCGGGGCCACGGGCTGATTCAGTTACAGCACGAGCGAAGCGGGCGGAGCTCCCGAAGCCATCTCCGCTCTCTGGTAATTAGCGCGGCGAACAGAAGGCCTGCCGGAGCACCTCGCTAGCTGGGGGAGCAGAAAAAAAACTGAAAGGTTGATTTTCCTCTTCCAGAAGTGGATTCATGCCATGATGACAGACTGGATCTTCCCTACCCACTCCATTAGGTCGCACACACACACACACGCACACACTGACGCCCACAGCACCACTTGTGAGTACGGCAGGGCCTCTACTCTCGCGTGGGAGCTGTTAAACTAATGGCCGTAAACGTGAACACGGGCTCCGCCCGCCAAGCGGCCACGCAGGTGTGTGTGATGAGCCGACGCTGTGATTAGCAGCCTGATGCCTCGTTCACCCGCCCTCGCTCGCCCGCCCGGCTCACACGACGTCACGGCGGAGTAGAGAACAGTTGTAGTGCGCTCTGTCCCCAAACTCCATTAGAGGGGCTCCACCTGCTGCCGGGTCACTGGGCCGGCCGGGGCGGCGGGAGACGCCGCTGGCTCGGGGGGAGGGAAGGGCACATTAACATGAACACACTCTGGGGGAGGGAAGGGGAGGGATAGAGAGAAGGGGAGAGAGAGAACGGATACGACTGACATGAACACACTGTCCTCCTGTTAAGAGAGAGAACCTTGGAGTGTCTGACTTCCCTTCGCCGAGTGTAGCTGTCGAGTCTGTACGAGGCATACAAAGAAATGAGTGATATGAATGTATGTTCGAGGGATGTGAATGTATATATGAGGGGATATGAATTTATGTACAAGGGAATATGAATGCAAATATAAGCTGATGGGAATGTATATGAGGTGATAGGAATATCTACGATGGGATATGAATGTATATATAAGGGGATATGAATGTTAATATGGGGGCATGTGAATGTATTTCAGGGTAGATGAGAGTATATACGAGGGTATATGAAAGTAATGCATGGCGATATTTGAATGTATACAAGGTATATGAATACTTATGAATACATTCATGCAGGGATATGAGTGCACCTGAGAGTGAAAGGTGTGATTGGACATTGGGGTTGATCTGGCATCGCGGACAAGCTCAAATCGAGCTGACCACGGCAATTCATTTTCTCTCGCTTCATATTTATTCTGACCCATCACGTAGCTGGAGGCGGGGATCTGTAGGTGTGTAATTGGCTAACAACAAACACAGAATCGGCCAGCAGTACTCAACTTTTTTTCCCGGGGGGGAAGACCATCTAAAGAATCTTGTCCAGGCAGCAATGTGTCCAGACACATTGCATAGGTGTATGTGAAGTCAATAAAGCCATTAAGATCCCCTCCTGAAAACTTGATCAACTACCGCAAATAAGTTGTCTTCTGTTGAATCTGTCCGCAACGAAATAGGTAACGAGGCCTAACCCCGCTTATTTTCAGTGTTGGGTTTCCTGCCCAGGCTCTGAGCCATCCACAGAAGTTCTGCTATAACAGTGGGACCGCTGGGTCCGAGCTTTGATCAGATGGACCTCGCACAGCCCGCACTGGGAACAGCTGGGATCCGTTCCACTCCCCCACGCCTGCTGAGCCGCGTTAGTTGAGCTGCTAATACAGAGCCCGGGGCGTTAGCCCAGCTTCAGGCTGGCCCCCCTCCAACACACAGGTGGGGGAGATGGCATCAGACCAGATCGGGTCGGCGAGGCGAGGCCGAACCGACACAAACGTCCATTTTGAGAAGTCCAACAAAGATGACACTGTTGCCTCTGTGGCGCCGCCTTCATTAATTCAGAGGCTAAATGCCTCTCTTTATATGGCCTCACCTCAAAGACTATCAATTGCACCATTAAGACAATCAGGGAACACACTCAGAGAATTGTTCACACCGCGTCCTGCTGGGTCCGGGCGTCTGGATGAAGCGTATCTATCAGCGCCGTCTCAATAAACCTCCACACAGCGTACGAGGAAGTTACGAGAAAGGCTATAGAAAGCTGTAGGGCAGAGTAGACCTGCCGTGGGTCATGCTGGCGAAAACACTAACCCTCTCAACGGTTGAATGTTTGCAAAGAGAGACAATAACATAGGGGCTTTGTTAGTGAGTGTTTATTGTTGTTGGGAACAATGACAGAATGTCCCCAAAAAGAAGAGCACCATTTATGAAGATAAGCCAATAAGTTTGTGTGTGTCTGCGGTGTGAATATTCCTGAGCACAAATCCATTTGTCTCTGGCGCCTTTCAAATCCCTTTCTGTATTTTTTACCGTGCTCAATGTCTGTGCCGCGCTCCTCATTGATGCATTAGCGGCTTATTTTAGTTCAAATCTGCAGTGCAGTCAGAACCCCTTCGAGGGTGCGAGTCGGAGCAAAACGGCAAAGACCTTGGCACCTCACCTCCAAGCGTGCCGAGCTTCCCTGGTGCTCCACATCCCCGCTGCCGGGTCCCGGCCGGCCCTGCCCATTACTCAGCTCACACCGTAGGCCGCAACACGGCAATACGATACATTATGGAGAATATTGCAGGGGAAAATACATTTAAAAAGCCCCATCGATTGAGTGAATAATGGCCGTTGACAAATGCCTTCATTGATATTAGGCCGGGTCGTCCTTGACTTACCCCCCTCCTGCACCCCCCACCCCCAGCGTTTTCCTGTCCGACGTCCGTCCAGAACAGTGGCCGGCCTGTGCCTCGGGGGACAGAGGGTCTCTGTACCGCTAGCCGGTGGGAGGAGGAAACAGACTGAACTGTTGTTTCATCAGTGGATCTGAGAGACACAAGGGACGGGTGGGGGTAACACAGCAGTGACCAGAACTTATTTAGCAGCTACTAAAAATATGTGATCTGACCGCCGCGTTGACCCAGCAGTAAAACTAACCAGAGGATTTGGATGCCCTTGTGTTGGCGTTAGCTTTTTTCCGTGTGTGTGTGTGTTTAGCTTGTACTGCAGCCCCAAGGCAGAGAAGCATAACTACTGGAGAGTCGAGTGGGTCGCTGGCTCTGAGGCAGGGCGGGTGGGACCACGGCAGCTACCCACAGCCTGTCCGATTAATTAGCCTAATTGGGATGAGTTCCTGTGTTGCCACGGGGACCTGGGTGTGTCGTGCTGACGGTTAACCCCGACCCCCCCCTCATGTCCTAGCAGGACAACACGCGTCATCTAGCTGCAGCCGACAGCTGCAGAGATCGTGCTGGAAAGACCTATCAATTCTGGGGATTAATGTGACTTTCTATCTCTCCTGCTTTCATCCTCCCTCCCTCTTCTCTCCTCTCCTCTCCTGTCCCCTCCTCCCTCCTCCCTCACCCCACTCCTCTCCCCTCCTCCCTCCTCAAACGGCCCCTCTCCTCTCCTCTCCTCCCCTCCCTCCATTCCCTTCCCTTCCCCTCCGCTCCTCCCCCTCTCCCCCCCTCTCTCTCCCTTCCTCTCCTCTCTTCTCCTCAACTCCCCCCGCTCTCCCTTCCTCTCCACTCCTCTCCTCTCCTCGCCCCTACCTCCCCTCCTCTCCCCTCCTCCCCCATCCCTCCCCTCCGCTCCTCTCCTACCCCCTCCCTTCCTTTCCTCCCCTCCCATCCCTCCTCTCCTCTCCTCCCCAATCCCTCCCTTTCTCTCCCCTCCTGCCTCCTGCCTCCCTCTCCTACCCTCTCCCTTCCCCCCCATCCCTCCCCTCCTCTCCACTCCTTCCCCCCTCAGAACCAATGCGTGCCCTGCGGGGCCTGACTGCCACGGACCTTCAGGCCAGGCAGCTGTCTCTGCAGTGGGAGAGCCTGGCGTTCAACCTGACGCGCTGTCACACCTACTCGGTGTCCCTGTGCTTCCGCTACGCGACCGCGGGCGGAGGCGGCGGTCACAACACCACCGTGCGCGAGTGCCTGGCGGTGGAGCACAACGCGTCTCGCTTCACGCTCCGCGACCTGCCGCCCTACCACGCCGTCCACGTCCGTCTGGCTCTGTCCAACCCAGAGGGGAAGAGAGAGGGCAGGGAGGTCGCCTTCCAGACCGAGGAAGACAGTAAGTCATGAGGGGGGCGGGGGCTGACACATAGAAGGGGGGGATGACACACAGAAGAAGGCGACCTGGCGATGATTCAAACGATTGCTGCATAAACCGCTGCTATGTCACACCCTGAATTTAATCCTACTTAAAACACAAGGAACCAGGACAGGTGAAGGACTCGGAGTTGAACCGTGGCTTACAGTGTGCAGTATCAGAGACAAATGTCGCTGCAGCTATTTCTTAAAGCAGTGGTATGGAAACATACCAGCAGAAGCAGCTGGTCTTTCTCACAGACACGCATGTTAAGCCAAAGTTCAGCATGTGTTTTGGTTCACTTCAAGGCTGTGTCTACTGTGCACCGCTGTTATGAGTCTATTGTGGGTTCTGACGGCGGATTCTAGACCTGCTCAGTGGCTCGAATGATCGTTGTCTCACTCGTCCCTCCCACATTTAACATCCCACACAACACTTTGAATCCCCGCTCTGGAGACACCTCAGACCTTCAGATATCATCAGTCAATCTAACAGCATCTTTGAAGGATAAACAAGTGCTGAATATTTGATGACTTTTATTCTTGTCCCTTTTCATATTCTGGTAGGGGTAGTTATCAATTCTATGAAAGGCTTTCTTTTCTTTTTTTTTTACAAATTACAAGAGTTACATTCGAGCCCATCCAATAAAAAAACGTATTTTCATTGCTTCTTTTGTCTTGTGTCTGCTCTGCAGAGCATGTTTTGAGGGTGAAATCAATTCTCCTGTGAAGAAAGTCATAGCTAATGCTGACTTCTATTCTCAGAAAACCACACAGTAAAATAAAGGTTATTGAGATGGAGACACTGCCAGGTAGATATCAGACTTCATAAAGAATACTGTATGTTTGCGTACACTTAATTATAATGGTCTCTGACAAGGAAGTGTTTCAAAATAATAGTGCTGTCAGCTATCCGTTATTTTATTATATTATATTATCAGAGTCCTTTAGAACTATTCTCCAAAGGTTTTGTGTTGCCATTTAAAGAGAGGGGATCCTAATATCAAACATGCACCTACACTACAAAAAGCAACATGGTATGGTGCGAGAGAGCAGGGATATTCTTGTGTTCTTCACATTGTTTTTGTATAGAATTATACATGAGCGTGCACTTGACTATACTAGATTGTACTTTTCTCTACTGTACAGTGTTTTCGAGTACTAAATTATAACATACTGTACTGCACTATACAATACTTTACTATTATACACTAGAATGCACTGTACTATACTATACTGTACTATGCAATACTATAATGTACTTTACTGTACTATACTGTACTGGAATGTAGAATACTAAACTACAATGGTCTAAGCTATTCCGTACTATACTATATATTATGATAATATATTCTGCTTCTGATGCCTGGTGATATTGACACAAGATGGTCATCACAGAATTAGCATCAGCTTCCATTTCCCTGAGCATGTTTGTTCTGCCCTCCTCGCTCTAGTTCCCGGGGGCATCGCGCCAGAGTCCCTCACCTTCTCACCCCTCGACGACATGATCTTCCTCAAGTGGGAGGAGCCTGTGGAGCCCAACGGCCTCATCACCCAATACGAGGTGAGGAGAGGAGACCGCTGACTCCCTTCAGAGACCTGCAGGCACAATGAGCTCAAACGGGCGTGTTACAGTAGTGGGGGAAACATGGTCTGGAGGAACACATTCTTATTTGTCAGCCTCCATGAAACCAGTTTATTGAATGAGTTACCCCTAGTGCTGTTCTTATTGGGTCCCTGTAATCAAAGACGGCAAAAGAACTGACTTGGACTTGCGTGTGGGTGTTTGAGCTATGCAAAACGAAAACCCAGTTCAGAGGAAATGTTTACCTTCCCCTAACAAGGCACAGATCTTGTTCTATGTTGTTATTGTTTCCCCACCAATAAATCAAACAACCAACCGCCGGCATGAGCATTACCAAGCTCCACCACCACCACAACCACCTCCACCACCACCACAACCACCTCCCTACTACCACAACAACCAACACCACATTCACCTCCATCCAACCCTCAATACCTCCACCACCAGCACCTCCACCTCCATCCTACCACCACACCCACCACCACCACCTCCATCCTACCACCACAACCTCCACCACCACCAGCTCCACCTCCACCTCACCACCACCACCACCACCACCAACAACATTACCTTGACTACAAGTCCCACACCTGAAGCCGAGGCATTCTGCTAATGACTCCTTCCTCCTTCCGCGTTCATAACTCTTATGAACTGTCCTGAGAGTGGTGCAGAGTAGGAATGCAGACAGCGATAGATCAGAAGTCCCTACACAAGCAAGCCCTCTGGCTCCCTTGGCCTGTCCTCGCCAATGTCGCTTCAAGGATGTTATTAAAGTGGATTTGTGGTTTGACATATAAAACTGGAGGCTGAGCCCCGCCCTCCATCTGAAGCGCTGAAGTCTCTCTGTGGGACAGCCGCGCAGGCTTTACCCAGACTATAGAAATCCTCTTCATTTCTCTCTCTAATTAAACCATTGACCAGTCTGCCGGAGTCCATCGACCGCGGCATCCTGGGAGGGCGCCCTCCGCGGCGCTGGTCTCTTGCTCCCGTCTTTTTATCTCTGCCTTTGTGGGGCGAGACGCAAGGTCTTGTTAGAGTGTTCAGTCTCTGGGTGGCTCATAATTCTATCTTCAAACTTAGCAGCTGTGAGGACCCATTCAGCGCCTCCTTGGATCATCTAAGAGCCTGTGGTTCGGCTTTATCAGCATTATGTGTGTGTGTGTGTGTGTGTGTGTGTGTGTGTGTGTGTGTGTGTGTGCGTGCGTGTGTGTGTCTTCCATGCCTTGGGTCTTTCGATGGTGCCAAACTGGTCATATTAATGCAGTGTCCCCCAAGTACCCCAGCAAAGGGATTGCAATAATGAATGTTCTGTTGTTCCGAAAGGTATTTTGTGTTTGAGTTTCACCTTGTGGTCTGGGAAAGTTATCCATCATATACAGGGGACAGAACACAGAGGACGTTCCCTCAAAGGAGTAAGACATTAAGTATGGCATTATTATAAGCTAAGATAGGCATGGGAATCATTAGCCTTCAACATTGCCATATGAATCTATCAGCTGCCTGAATCAGTTTCATTTTGAAATGCAAATGGCAGTTAAGGCCCACTTCCCTAAACCCATAAACCAACGTGAGCAGCCAGCACATTGATTAAGAAATGCTCATTAGTTTAAAACTCAAGTGGATCATATCACGTAATCGATTCAACTACAGCAGGTGTTTATGAGAGACAGACAGTGTACATCAGTCTTCCCACGGCGGATCAGAGACGATCTGGCCCGTGTCAAACGGAGCCACTTGAGCAAGGCTGCATCTGTTACCCATAATGCAACACTTAGGGCCAGACTTCGCAGAGAGCATCATCATCTTTTTTTTTTTTTTTCTCCCTCAGATCAGTTACCAGAGCATCGAGTCTTCAGACCCGGGTATTAACATACCCGGTCCGAGGAGAACCGTCTCCAAACTGAGGAACGAGACCTACCACATGTTCTCCAACCTCCACCCCGGCACCACCTACCTGATTTCAGTCCGCGCCCGCACCACCAAGGGCTTCGGCCAGACGGCCCTCACCGAGATCACCACCAACATATCTGGTAAGAGTACATCCACCTCCTGTAGGGTTTGGTGTCCGTACATTGGTGTATGTCCTACGGATGTTTCCCCCATTAGAAAGGTGAAGGGAAGGCGTTTTGAGAAATGTTCTACGTAGGCCTGTCACAATAACAAATTTTTCTGGGCGATTAATTGCCCCAGAAATTATTGCGATAAGCGATAATATTGCAGTTTTTCAACTAATATAATGATAATGGCATAGTAATGCAAGTACACCCTTTCGATGATCAATAAACTTTTATTTTTAAAGAACACTGGAACTGGACGTCTGGAAGACATTTAAAATATCTAGAATAAATTAACAAAACAAGCAAAAACAATAAATAAAATGGACTCAGTCTATTTTAAGAAAAAATGCTTGAGGGGGTTTACTCGTTGTGCCCTGTAATTATGAGCCTGAGCCCGATTTCAACCCGACATTTGTTACTTAGACCTACTCTGCTAAATATATATAATATATGTAAATATATATAATGTACAGAACGCCGGTCATTATCGGGAAAATAAGCCCAGACAGTGCGAACCGGACAACGACGCGCAGCGGAGGTGTCTTGCCTTATTTTCGATAATGACCGGCAACGTTCTATACATTATCCCGCTTATTACACGGCTACTTGCCAAAACGAAAAAATAACTTCAAATGGTGTGTCTTTTTTACAATGTATTCGTTAGCACTGCAGCATTCGTTGTGTTGATCAGCAGAGAAATAGTCCGCCAAAGACGTTGACGTTGCTTACCATCCAAAGACGCTGGGGTTGACAAGTTACCGGACTACTATCTATGCAAGTGAACGGAGCGTTCCACGGCATTGAGAAGACCTGTGTAATAAAAGCCTATAATATTTCTGTTCATGGCATAGATTTCTTCACAGATTAGGCCAATAAAGCAATGATTTAAAAAAAAAGAAAGAGTGGGAATGGTAATTGTTGCGATCGGCAAAAAATTATCGCTCATTTTAATTTATCGCGCAATTAATTGATTTATTGCCTATCGCAACAGGCCTAGTTCTACGACCCGTTTTGTGTGTGTTGACAGGGGAAGCGGTTACGTCGCCTGTACTGAAACATGCACAATGCTGGGATTATTTAACTATTCATAATAATTGGGGCACTTTCACCAACACTCTCATTATATCCTTGGGAGGCCAACGTTAATCTGTGGATCCAAGTGACACACGCAGAGGAGGACAGTGTGTCTGTTGTGCGGGGGGAAGACTACAGAACAACAATTCCTCTGCCATACCTCACAGCTTATTATG